>NC_135490.1:16579080-17240746 GCF_052094955.1 Ictidomys tridecemlineatus
TATTATGATGAAAGGTATAAAACGAAAAGATTTGTTCTTTGAAAATATGTCCCAACACATTAATGACACTGAATACCTGCCTTTATTACATCATTGGCTGCTGTCATGTGTGTTAGGCTCTGTTGATCTGCTCTGGCAAAATCACCACATCAGGCACAGGAGCTAGAATCAGAGCTACTGCTTGTTTGGAATCATTCGGGTCATTCTTCAGAATTCATCTGTACCATATGTAGTAGAGTGCAACTAGGTTCAATGTCCAGTAACACAATACAAAACAAAATAAAATAAAAATAAAACCTTCTCCAACCTCATTCCAATAAAGCCCTCTACTGCAAACCCCAAACATTCACTCAAACCAGAATGGTCTATGCTGTCTCCCAGAGGGCTCAGTTTTAATTGTCCCTTTTATGCTCTGTCATGCCACTCTACCCTTTTGAAATGCCTTTTCTTCTATTCATATTTCAAGATAACCCAGATCAAAATTCACATGGTAATTTATGATACTGCAGGGACCCCTTTCTCCTCTGTATTTCATCACTTGCTCTATATAACACCCTATTAAAAATTCTTTACATATAACCTCTCAACAGCTCTCGGATCATTGTTCTGCTTTGTAATTTGCATTCTTACAAAATTAAGGCAGTAATCTAGAATGTGAGTGAGGGAAGGTAGTATGTTGATGCTGTGTGCATTATAGTTGATGCTAGAGACACTGCTTTCTTCCATAATCCACCACATTGAGATTCACATAAACTACACACATCTTAGTTTCCTACCTATAATTACAAAACTATAAAACCATAGGCTCTGCCAAGTTGTACAACCCAAATATCAGGTCCCCTGGTATTTCAGCCTGGACTTAATGCAGAAAAAACTTTATTTACTGATCGTAGGATGGATAAATCCTGAATCAATTAATTTGGAAAAATCCATGCTGCGGTATAAGTATCTGTGCCACTTTCTCATTGGGAAAGAAGCTCTCCTAAATTTAGGATTTGTCCTGTCCTAGAAATGATAGGACTTGACACAATGCCAAATTATGTTCCATCCCAACTACGTTTATTTATACCCACAGCAGGTGTTGGTAAATTTACTGTGTGAAAGGAGAAGACCATTCTTACATCTTGGGATTCATGTGGGTCTTCTTTTTGAAAGAAAAAAAAAAGGTAAAAACTAGTATGTTACACATAGACGAACCGTGAAAGCCTTTTATAGCACATTATGAGTTAGAAGATTCAGCTAAAACATGCCAAGTAAGTAATTATCCAATGAATAAAAGATGACTGCTAAAAAATGAAGGCAGTAAGAGAATGGAGTTTTTTAAATTGACAGATAAAATTGTATGTGTTTATTACCTACGGTATGAAGCTTTGAAGTGTATATACATCGTGGATTATAGCTGCTATTCCCGTGGAGTACCAAATGCTTCTGGCTTGCCTGATTCATGGGGAAGCATTTTCCCCTTTATGATTGCCAATAAACTAATGAATTTTAATTTAAATAAAAACACTATCTTTCTAAATTTCCAAAGGTTGAAGCTATGGGCCTGATAGAAATCTGCATTTCACATCACAACAGCAATTTTTTTTAGTGGTACTAATCCCTTTAGAATTTCAGAATAGAAGGTCATGTGAACTAGATTTCACATGAACCTAAAAAAAGAATGACACAGGACCAAAATCTAGAGTGATGATTTTCCATAGGGAGTGATTTTGCCCTCCAGAGGACATCTGGCAACACCAAGAGACATTATGGTTGTCACAAGGGTTGGGGAGATGTTCCTGGCATCCAGAGTGTAAAGGCTGAGATGCTGCTAAATAGCCTACAGTGTATTGGTTAGTCCCCCACTGCAAAGAATTACCCAGCCTAAATATCAACAGTGCTGGGGCACAGGAACCCTAATACAGAATGAAGTGCTTTTTCAACAAGTTCATTGTAGTAACATGCTAAACAAAAGGCAGTATATCCCTTCTCTGGGAGGGAGAGTGTATGGTTGAAAATCAGTTGATAATACATGAAGGCAAGAACAGACTTTCTCTAGAAGTGTGTTATTGTAGGAAGGCCAATCATGCCACCCAACAGTGTGGAATTAATCCCAGTAGAGTTTGCTTTCCTTCCAATTTAATACTTTCCTTTTTATTATTTCCTTTCTAAGGACTTTAATATTTCAAAATGATATTTGTTATCTCAGTTGAAAATACATGACAAATACTTTGAAGTTCTTTCCCTAACCTTCCCAGGTTGGATATTTTGCAAGACATTGTTTGGATCCTTCAAAAGTATTCCAACCAAATGGTTTCGAGAACCTGCTGCACTATAATTCCTGCTGTATTTACGGACTTTTCATCTACTTGCATCTTTCATTCAGCAATAAGAGCTCTTAGTCTGGCTTGATGCTTTCAATGTGTCTGAAGTACACAAATGTAGACTGAGCATCTGCGATATCCGGCAAACAGAAGTATTCTCTGCGGAAATGACAACTCGACCATCACTTAGCTTTCTAGCCATCAATCACTTGGGCCCTTTCAATAAAAAGAGTTACATATTGTTCTCACAATAAGAAGTTATATTTCTCCTGATAGCCGAACAAAAAAGGATAAGTGGAGTCATCTGTTTCCATTAGATGCTTCATTAGTAGCCAATTTCCTCGATATTTATATCAATAAAATGTTTAAAGAGGAAAACAAAAAAAAATCTTATTATGTGCCTCACTATGCACACAATGCCCATTATTATTACAAGAAAAGCATTTCATGATGTGGGGAAATCGTTTTATTTTACTTATACATAAGAAATTTTTAAATAATTAGAAAAATAAGTGAGTTCTTAGCATTTCTCATCTGGTGAAAACAAACATAAAATAATAGTTGAATGAATAATGTCAATTTTTACCCAGCTTCTTCATGATCTCTTATTTCATCTTTAAGAGAAGGGCATAAGAGTATAACGTGCTGGATTTGGCTATGAAGCATTAAAGGATGTATATTGTATGAAAACGATAAGAAAAATGTTACATGAAGGAGCTACAGAATAGTTTTATTTCAACATACCAAAAAAAATCAGGTAAAGAAAAAAGAGAAAGAGATAATTTTCAACAAATAAAAGCAAGACCAGCTTCTGATTGTATCTTTTGATTAATTCCTAGATTTGGATGACAATTAAAACACAAATGAGATTTCTTAGCAGACCACCACCTGAACTTGGTTAAAGGTGTGCCCACGAATATTAACAAATTTTTTTATTGGTGCTTTCTTCTGTTATAATGGTTCAAATTTCTAAAGGAACTTCAGAGATTTTGAAATTCCCTGTGGAATTGTGTCCTAGTGTCCTAACTGTACTGTAAGTTTCAGATGGCCACATAAAATACCTTGGAATTTCATCTATAATGGAAATAGATTGTTTTAAGACAACAAGTTTATAATCCTTAATCCATTACTAGTTAGATAAATTACCTTGAGGAACTCTAATAATCTGTCTTGTTTCCAGTTTCTTCACATGTAAAATTTAACTATATTTAACAAATACTTATTGGGCCTCTCAACTAATGAACATCAACAATGCAAGCAGGAAAAGGAATAGTTTGTCTTTCAAATGATGAGAAAATAGATTTTTCTTTTGAGATTTGTGAGGTGATGTAGTTGACTACAGAATCATCCTAAAAGTATCAAAGGAAAAGACAAGAATTGAAGCAAAGAGCATGTCCTGCTGTCACAGAATGGACCGCTATGGAATCAGTTATCACTTTGGACATTCCCATTGGTTTTATTGGTCAGATTCTAAGTATCCTGCCATGAATGTTGTTGACTATCACCTGCAGTACAAGCCTCAATCATGTACAAGACCAAGCAACTAGGAAGGGAAAGTAGAACGGATACTGTTCACTGACGCTGTTATGAATTAATCTTTATGATTCAATGGGAGAAAGGATAAAGAGCAAATAAAGGATGTGGGGAAACCCGAGGTTACTGATTCCTTTCCCTCACAGTGATCCTTAAAATTGATTGCTGTGGAATACAAATCAAACGCTGGCTTGAGGCATTTAATTAATATCTGAGAAAGTCTGAGCAGTTTCCTAGACTCTCAATTAACGTTATTCCAGCTTCTGTAAATTTATCTAGACAAATCACCAGAAAGTAAATATTAAATGGTCTTATCTTTGCCTCCATAGGAGTTCCATTGATAAGTTAAAAATGCTATGTTCTTTCTGCACACATACATAATACATGCTGATATCAAAGCGGTCATTTGGAAGCTTTTCTGTAACTTTGGCAAGTATTCATGAATTAATCTCTTTTCAACCCATAAACTTTGGATTCTTGTTAACTTCAAATACTTAACTTGGTATCAGAAAATTCCAAAATTTAATGCAAAAAAAAAAATTCCATTTTTCCTCACGTTCCCCAAGATTCTGCAATCTTTTGAAAACACTGTGAACCACTTACTCAGGGCTTTACTTCTAAGTCATAGATTTAGAAGAAGGATGTTATATCAAAAGCCCAGTGTTTTCCCTGAAGAAATTTTCTCATGGATCAGAGTAAAAAAATCACTCTACATTTCTTTCACAGTTGAATAACAATAGCTTTCATGTAAGGCGTAGATGTCTATAAGGTGTATGAGGAGTGGAAAGGCTCCTGCTGCGGCCTTTATGTCTCCTCCTTTTACGAATGGTAATTACAAGCAGTGGCAGGATGCTCAGGTCTGGGTTTAGATGTTCGAGCAAAAGGTTGAGAGAGACCCAGCTGGGATTCCGGTTTGATCTGACTTCTTTTGGTGGGAGCAGCAAGTTCCATCCAGTAATGATATCATAATTACATCCTGATTGATGATCATGGACCAGCCTTCAAAATATACTCAGGCAAGAGACTTTTATGACAGCTGGTGCTCTTTTGGCATCAGAAAGAAAAGTGAAGGCAGCAGCTCTTCTCCTTTGGATCTGCATGATTTGACGCCAGAAATCCCCTGAATTGTCTAACTCAAGTGTTCCCACGTGCAGTTTTTAACTGTGAAGCTTTTTCTGAATGAACCGAGTGTCCCTAACTCTTCATGGGTTGACCACTTAATAGACCTCCCATAAAACCTGAGGATTTGCCATCGCTATTGGTTTCCACAGGAATGCAGTAGGCTCGATTCTATCTCATTCTTTTTGACTCTGTGTTTTAATATTATCTTGGATAAGCTATGAAAGAATGTTCTCTTTCCACTTTCTGTAGAAAAGAGAAAGCTAAACATTATTATCATAAAATAGGAATGCCATTAGCCTAGCCCTGTGATGCGATTAATCACTACCCCAAGGAATGGCTCAAGACAAATTATTACAAAGCTCACATAAATATTTTTAGCAGAAAACCTATAACATTTTATTGCCTTAAAGCTTATAGGACAGAGCATATTATTGTCTAGTTATTCTAGATTATATTCTTGGTTTGAGACATAGCTTCAATAAAACCTACCTGACAAAAATGTTAGTAACCATAGACAACAACACTGTAGATCGGGAAATTAACATATTTATTGACAGATTTGGTCCATTTATATTTATACCCACTTTGGGATAGAGGACACATCATTTAAGGTCATTAATATTTTCCAGCTATATACATAGTGGACTTTCAAAACTTTGAAATAAAAAGGAATATAAATAAATGAACAAAAAGTAACTGATATTGAGGAGTTATATCAAACTTAGCATGGATCTGGGAAGTATAAAGAGGAGAAAAAATTGCAACACCCAAAACCAAATACTAATAGCCAATATTATTAGTCATTATAAATAAAAATAATCATTTTCTTTGCATTAGTCAACCCCAAGCAACCTCTCTATAGTTGTCATTTAGACAAAGTAAAAACACTTTTAGAGAGGGGATGAATTATTTACTATCACTTTAAAAATAAAATATCTTTATGTTCATATCCTAAGTACACAGAGATATTTTTTTTATCACATAAAACTTTTTCAGACAAGAAAATTACTGTCAATAGCAGAGAACTCCATTCAAAGATTGCCATAGAGGAATTAAGGGGAAATCTTGAACAGTGCTTGTCACCTTCTCTCCAAAGGAAATCTTTATGTTCTTTAGCCTCTTTATTGGCCTGAGCATATGTATAAAAGGAAAATAATCAAATTTTCTTTTCATGAGCTCAGCTCTGTATAAGCCTATTATTTTCTGTTTTGGTTTTTTTTTTTTTTTTTTTGGTGGAACTGTTGGGTCTTTATCTAAAATTGTGAAGATGTTTGACAGAATATTAAAATTTTCAGTACATTGTTCAGGAAAGTTTAAGCCAAAAAAATGGTGAAATATGAAAGATGTCTCACCATTTTCCCCTTTTAAAATTCATCTCGAGACAACAAGAAATAGGAAAAAAAATCCATCTTTAATGGAATGAAAATGTATTTGTAGTCAAAACTCATTCAGTATGGATGACTGGGAACATGGAAACTTTCATGGTGAGAAACACACAGAGAAGACTCTGGCAACTACAAATGTCAGGCAGGGAGGTTCCCAGGGGCTTAAGAGTGGTATGTCAGGAAACAGAGTAAGAACAAGTTTCTATTTCATAATATCACAGACATCAACACTGCCAATACCTTGATCTTGGACACTGCCTCTGAGATTCTAAGAAACCAAGTTTCTGTTGTTTAAGCCCCCTAGTTTGGGGTACTTTGTTGTGGAAGCCCTAGACATACTTGTTGACACCATATTCTACACGGCATTGAACTTCTTAAGATAGTACAGTGATAGATGATTGGTAGGTAGATAAAAAAGCAAGAAAGTTCAGAAAGTAAGAAAATTGTCATCCCTTGATACTTTTAGTATCATATACATAAAATTTCAAAGGAACTTTATTACTACCTTATAAAACTACCAAGACAATTAGAAAATTTGCAGATCACAAAATGAGTGTATAAAATTTGATCTTTTCTACAGATGCATGAATAATTAGAAAGAGTGCCTTTGATAAGCATACCATTTATATAACAAAAGACACTCAGAACAAATCTTTTAAAACATGTGAGACCATTTTAGAGAGAAAATTGTTTTCAAAGTATTAAATGACATAAAAAAATCAAATTACAGGTGGAAATTGTACTGTGTTCAGAACTAGGAAGATTCGATATTATAAAGATTTTCATTCTTCCAGAGTAAGATAAAGAATTAACACGATTATAAATCATTGTTGTGGAACTTGATAAGTGCAAATGACCAATGTACCAAAACACTTCAGAAGAATAAAAGCACTGTGGAGTGGGAGAGGGATACCTTTCACCATATCAACATTTTCTTAAATGGCTACAATAACTCAGCAAAGGAAGCACTGATGCAAATACAAATCGATAGGTCAGTGAAGGGGAACAGCAAGCTTGCAGGCCCACCAGTACAGCTACAGGGATTGAGTAGAGGATGCAGCAGGAGTTCCAGGTCAGTGAGGAAAAAGTAAACCAGTAGGTATACATTGTTAAACCAACTAGTTATCCCATGAGGAAAAGAAAGAAGAAGAAATTTGACCACCTTCTCTCCATATGTGGAAAAAGCAGAGGCATTGGAAAAAATAGGCCAATTTATGATAGTAGATAGTCCTCAACTTATTATGGTTCAATTTATGATTTTTAAACTATATTATAGTGTGAAAGCAATATGCATTCAAGAGAAATCATACTTTGAATTCCAATCTCTTTTCAGGCTAGTAACATGCAGCATGATCCTCTTGCTATGCTGGCCAACTGCAGCCCACCCACAGCTCCCAGTCAGCCACTCAATCTGAAGCTTAAATAGCCAACACTCTTCCGTGTATTGTATTCAATAGACTATATGACATATTTGAATGTTATTATGAAACTTGTTTTGAGTTAGATGAATTTGCCAATTATAGGCGAGGGTAAGTGTTCCCAGCAGGTTAGGATAACCTGTGATGTCCAGTGGGTTATGTGTGTCAGATGCATTTTCAACTCATGATAGTTTCAATCCTGTGATGAGTTTATCTGGAGTCAACCACATCCTAGGTCTAAAAGCATCTATAGTAACCATGTCAGCATGACCCTCCTATAAGTCACAAAGAACAACAAAACCAAAAGTCATCATTCCCCAGTCTACACTGGTTTCATAACAATGGAAAACGTCCAAAGGTAAAGCAGATATTAGAGCATTTTGAGATTTCTGCTTGACTCCTGAAAATTCGCAAGGACATTGTGGTAGGCAAAATTCTAAAATGACCTCCAGTGGTTTCCCTTGTAAGATCCCTCCCCTTAAGGGCTGATGGTTCCATGAATATGATGAGGCATCTCCCCAGTGAGTATCTTAAATTATATAACAAAATATAATGGGTATCATCTAGTCAAATAGCCCCGTAAGGAGTAAAGACTATTTTAGGTTTAGGCAGAAGAGAAAGAGATTCTAAGTATCCCCAAGAACTTCCACACTTACTTGAAGATGGTGACAAGATTCTGAGATGCAAGGACATGCACACAACCTGAAAACTGCTTCTGAGAGCTGAGAGCAGTCCTCTAACAATAGCTAGGAAGAAGAAAGGAAATTCAATCTTACAATTAATTACATTAACTAATACTCCTAAGTTACCGAACATCATAGCTTAGCCTAGCCTACATTGGACATGCTCAGAACACTTATATTAGCCTATAATTGGACAAAAGCATTCAATACAAAACTGGTTTTATATTAAGTGTTGAACACATCAGGTAATATTTTTACAACAACACATTGTAAAGCATTAAACTTCAGTCTTATAATTAATTCTGCCAAAAATGTGAATGAGCTTGAAAGGACATTGTTTCTAAGACCCTGCAGGTTCAAAAACAGTCCAGCCTGTGCTTCGACTTTGGCTTTGAGAAACTGTCAGCAGGAAAGCCGGTGGGTGCACCAACCAGAATTAGACCTGAAGAACTGTCAACTGCCCACTCACAATTGGTTGTGTTGGTTTATGCCTCAGTAACTGAGTACAGATCAATACAAAATGAAGGGCACAAGTATGTGGCCAAATAATGCCTCTTTAAAAAGTAGCGATTTGTGTTTAAAATGTGATGCTATCTGTCCCCACTCTCTAAGGTCATGCTGTTTGAGATCTTGAAAGTGTGCCTTCAAGTGCCTTCATCATTGGTACAGTGATACAGGTGAGAAGAAGAAAAACTAAAATCCTTTTAAATAATTGGTTTATATAGCAAGCAATGACTTTAAGGCAACAGATGGAAACTCCTCCTCCCCCAGAGAGAATATGGACTGCTTTTGCCCACTTCGGTACACGAATGTTTGATGAGTAGGACTGCACTGCCCTATGGAAAGGGTAAGGCAGGGCACTGATGATGAGAAGAGCATGAAAGAGCCGCCATGACAACACTGAGGAGTCTCTGGGTAGACATGGGATCAAGCACCATGTCCTCTTGCGTTTTAGGAGCAACATGCTAGAAACTAGTGGATCAAGGCAGTCTGCTGGTAGGAAAGGACATAAACGGCTCCCCCACTGGTAGCTCATCACGAGCAGTGGGGGAACTGGAGGAGGGTCCAGGCTCTAAGTCTGGTTATTCCCAAGGAGAGATTTTCCTTGTAGAGATTGCTGATGGCTGCATAATGCTCTGGAGATTCTGCTGTACAAGGGCGTTCTGTTGCCTTCTGGTTGCTGTGGCAAAAGACCTAAGAAAACAACTTAAAGAAGGAAAGATTGGTTTAGGTTCACCATTTCAGAGATTGCAGCCCCTAGTTGGCTGCTCCACTGCTTTCAGGCCTGAGCTAAGGCAGAAACATCAGGGTAGAAGGGAGTGGTAAAGCACAGCTGCTCACCTCATGGCAGCTGGGAAGAGAAAAAGGGGGAGAGGGGAGGTAATAATAGTGCTGGGGACAAGGAATATTGCCCAAGTGCATGTGCCCAAGGACCTACTGCCTTCAACTGGATCCCACTTCCGACAGTTTCCACAACTGTCCAACAGTCCATTAAATTTAAGAAGCCATCAGTGGACTAATATGTAGATGAGGTTATAGCCCTTATGATCCAATCACTCCCTAAAATCTCTGCCTCTGAACATTGCTGCAGTAGGGACCAAGCCTTCAACACATGAGACTTTGGGGAACATCACAGATCTAAACTATCATGGGCATAAACTAAGAAAACCTGTAAATCAGGAGCTCTTGATCAGGATTTAGATCAGTAAAGTTATCATGAAAACAGCATAAAACTGTTAACCTGTGAGGTATTTCTCAGTCGAGACATATCTTACAGTGAGAGCAGAGACAAAAGTAGCCTAAAAATATATAGAGAGAGATGCCTAAAACCACACAAACTGCATCAATTCAGGATGGATAGGTGGAACAGGAAGGCATTAAGTGGAAAATCAGAAAACTGAGAAAAAAAAAAAACATAAGAGGCAAGACTACATTAGTACTCCTGAGCCTTTTATATTTGCCAAGGAAAGCACTCAGGTAAAATTGATGCTCACATCAGTTGCTAACAAATATCTACTCTTTTTTCCCACATTTTTTTGGGTGCATTATAATTGTACATACTGATAGGATCTGTTGTTACATATTCATACACACACACAATGCACACAACATAACACTATAATTTGGCCAATATCACTCGCCAGTACTTTCCCCATCCCACTCACCTCCCACCTCTTGGTCCCTAAATTCACCTGATCTCCTTTTGATTTTCATGAGATCCATCCCCCATCTTTCTTTTCCTTTTTCCTCTCTAGCTTCTGCATGAGAGAAAACATACAAACCTAACCTTCTGAGTTTGACTTATTTTGCTTAACATAATGGTCTCTAATTCCATCCATTTTCCTGCAAATGACATAATTTTATTGTTCATTATGGCTGGATAACAACCCATTGTGTGTATATATACCATATTTTCTTTATCCTTGTGAATTGTGCTGCTGTAACCATGAGTATGCATATATCACTGTAGAATGATGAGTTTAATTCTTCAGGGTAACTACTGAGGACTACTCTTAAGTCTCGATCTTCAAGGTTCAAGGTTACATAGATGTTGATTAGAAGGCTATTAATTTGCAATTCATGATCAAAATCCATGTGTGCATGTGAGAGTGTGTGTGTGTGTGTGTGTGTGTGTGTGTGTGTGTGTGTGTTCATGTTTCCAGAGCTTCTGCTTTTGCCTCTGGTTGGTTGGTTCTTTCCCAGGAAGATGGTGGGTGGGGCTGTTAGTCCTCTGGCTGCTCAGTTTCCTGCTGAAGGACTCCCCACAGACTTCAATTTCCCTTTCCTCCAGAGAAACACAACAGGAAAAAGACACAGAGTGCTTTTATCTTTAGAAGTCGAAATTCCCTTTTACTGTTTTCACTAATCCAAAGAAATCAACTTTCCATTTACTGCTTAAGGACTTTAAAGTCCCTTTCAAACCTGCGGTTCCATCATTTTTTTTTTCAGTAAACAATTTTATCAGTTTTTTAGCAAGAGGTTAAGTTTATATAATCTAAGATAATATGTTATAAGTATGTTTTTAAATCATCTAAAGAATATCCTGAAATTTGTTCTCAGAGACCATCATGAATAGATTGGGGAATGCATGAATGAATGAGTGAACTGTCTAGGTGAGGAAAGACTGTATAACATGATGGCTGGACATGAATAAACACAATATACTCCTAGTTTTTATATAAAATTCCCCTATAGCATAAATATTTAGGTTCTGCACCTTCTAAGCCCAGTGCCTACAGTTATTTATTTATTTATATTTTTTTATTGGTTGTTCAAAACATTACAAAGCTCATGATATATCATCTTTCATACATTTGACTCAACTGGGTTATAAACTCCCATTTTTACCCCAAATACAAATTGCAGAATCACATCTGTTACACACTCACATTTTTACATAATGGCATATTAGTGACTGTTGTATTCTGCTACCTTTCCTATCCCCAGCTATCCCCCCTCCCCTGCCCTCCCATCTTCCCTCTCTACCTCATCTGCTGTTGTTCAATTCTCTCCCTTGTTTCCCCCCACTTTCCCCTCACAACATCTTCTATGTAATTTTGTGTAACATTGAGGGTCTCCTACCATTTCCATATGCTTTCCCTTCTCTCTCCCTTTCCCTCCCACCACTCGTCTTTGTTTAATGTTAATCTTTTCCTCATGCTCTTCCTCCCTGTTCTGTTCTTAGTTGCTCTCTTTATATCAAAGAAGACATTTGGCATTTGTTTTTTAAGGATTGGCTAGCTTCACTTAGCATAATCTGCTCTAATGCCATCCATTTCCCTGCAAATTCTATGATTTTGTCAATTTTTAGTGCTGCTTAGTACTCCATTGTGTAATTTAATCCATTCATCTATTGAAGGGCATCTAGGTTGGTTCCACAGTCTAGCTATTGGGAATTGTGTCGCTATGATCACTGATGTGGCAGTATCCTATAGTACGTTCTTTTAAGATCCTCAGGGAATAGTCCGAGGAGGGCAATAGCTGGGTCAAATGGTGGATCCATTCCCAGCTTTCCTAGGTATCTCCATACTGCTTTCCAAATTGGCCTTACCAATTTGCAGTCCCACCAGCAGTGTACAAGTGTACCCTTTTCCCCACATCCTCGCCAACACTTATTATTGTTTGACTTCATAATGGCTGCCAATCTTACTGGAGTGAGATGGTATCTTATGGTGGTTTTGATTTGCATTTCTCTGACTGCTAGAGATGGTGAGCATTTTTTCATGTACTTGTTGATTGATTGTATGTCCTCCTCTGTGAAGTGTCTGTTCAGGTCCTTGGCCCATTTGTTGATTGGGTTATTTGTTATCTTATTGTTTAATTTTTTGAGTTCTTTGTATATTCTGGATATTAGGGCTCTATCTGAAGTGTAAGGGGTAAAAATTTGTTCCCATGATGTAGGCTTTCTATTTACCTCTCTTATTGTTTCTCTTGCTGAGAAAAAAACTTTTTAGTTTAAGTAAGTCCCATTTATTTATTCTTGTTATTAACTCTTGGGCTATGGGTATCCTATTAAGGAATTTGGAGCCCGACCCCACAGTATGTAGATCGTAGCCAACTTTTTCTTCTATCAGATGCAGTGTCTCTGATTTGATATCTAGCTCCTTGATCCATTTTGAGTTAACTTTTGTGTATGGAGAGAGAAAGGGATTCAGTTTCATTTTGTTGCATATGGATTTCCAGTTTTCCCAGCACCATTTCTTGAAGATGCTATCCTTCCTCCATTGCATGCTTTTAGCCCCTTTATCAAATATATGAAAGTTGTAATTTTGTGGATTGGTTTCTGTGTCCTCTATTCTGTACCATTGGTCCACCTGCCTCTTTTAGTACCAGTACCACGCTGTTTTTGTTACTATTGCTTTGTAGTACAGTTTTAACTCTGGTATCGCTATACCTCCAGATTCACACTTACTGCTTAGAATTGCTTTTGCTATTCTGGGTCTTTTGTTTTTCCATGTGAATTTCATGATTGCTTTATCTATTTCTATAAGAAATGCCATTGGGATTTTAATTGGCATCACATTAAACCTGTAGAGAACTTTGGGTAGTATCGTCATTTTGATGATGTTAGTTCTGCCTATCCATGAACAGGGTATGTTTTTCCATCTTCTAAGATCGTCTTCTATCTCTCTCTTTAGGGTTTTGTAGTTTTCATTGTATAAATCTTTCACCTCTTTTGTTAGGTTGATTCCCAAGTATTTTATTTTCTTTGAGGATATTGTGAATGGAGTGGTTGTCCTCATTTCCATTTCAGAAGTTTTGTTGCTGATATACAGGAATGCCTTTGATTTATGCGTGTTGATTTTATATCCTGCCACTTTGCTGAATTCATTTATTAACTCCAGCAGTTTCTTTGTAGACCCTTTTGGGTCTGTTAAATATATTATCATGTCATCCGCAAATAGCGATAATTTAAGTTCTTCCTTTCCTATTTTTATGCCTTTAATTTCTTTTGTCTGTCTAATTGCTCTGGCTAGCATTTCAAGAATTCAATTGAATAGAAGTGGTGAAAGAGGGCATCCCTGTCTCGTTCCAGATTTTGGAGGGAATGCCTTCAGTTTTTCTCCATTTAGGATGATGCTAGCCTGAGGTTTAGCATATATAGGTTTTACAAGGTTGAGGTAAGTTCCTGTTATCCCTAGTTTTTCTAGTGTTTTGAACATAAAGGGATGCACCTACAGTTATTTACACAAACGTCACATCAGTCCTGGTTCCCTGCTGTCTTCAGTCATCCCCTCCTTCATCCACTGCATTGGACCCAGAGATGCACCACTCATACCTCCACCTTTCAGAGCTGAAGCTCTCCTCCTCCAGGTGGTAGAGTATTGATGGATCTCAGATCACAGGGTCCCCCTACCAGGTGACTGCTCTCAGCTGCAGGAAATTTCTTTCCAGGGCAACTCTCAGTGCATGATTAGTTGATGGATACAGAGGAAGACATATAAAGATCCAGCCTCCTCCTCAACTTCTGGTAAATGAAATTTTTTCTTATCCCTGGACATTGCTGTAGGAGTGGTTAATTGGTTCCATTGTGATTCCCTCTGCCCAAACCTATGTTCTTCCCTCCAGATACATTCTGATCCTAAGAGCATTCCCTAAAGAACTCCAAGCATGCCAATCACGTCTTAACAGTCAGCTTCCCAGGGAACCTTGTCTGTAACAATAGCAGTTTCTTAACATGGAAGAGACATATAGTCCTAAGGCCTACTTACCTTTAAGGCTCTTAGTTTTATACAGCAGTCAGTTCCAAAGGTGAGCAATAGGAAAATTAGCATACGATAGATTGCATAGAAATGCATTTTTACCCTAATCAATTCTAAGGCATTATACATTTTTAAAGACAAGTTATGGGTTCTTTTTACTATGCTTTCCACAAAATCTGGGGGTAGAGAAAGAAAGGAGAAACTGTATGTGATTAACTTCCCGGTGATAAAAGCATAAGACTCCAAGTCAAATATCTTTTTGAAATCTTTTTTGTTTGAATGTTCATTTCTTTCTACCAAGACAACACAATTTTGTTCATGCATTAAAAAAAAAAAAAACTCTTTAGGCCATAAAGAAACATTGCCAGCAGGAAAGAGAACTAATAGATTCCATCTATGAAGTTGTTTTGATATTTTTGAGCAGGCTTTGGCCATATTCATTTGTCTTTGATGGCTCTTGCAAATTATTAGTCAAAAATAGACTATTTTCAATTTTATGAAGCAGGTAAATTACAAAAAGGAAGAATCTTCCCTAGTCCTCATTAGTTGATAAATCCTCAGGGAAGTTTTGAGCACAAAATAAATACTTAGTGGTATTTATTAAATAAATGACCAAGTGACTGATGAGCCTCTGTTTTTAAAACTCAAAAGATATAACTCCAGGGGCTGGGTTGTGGCTCAGTGATAGAGCGCTTGCCTAGCACGTGCGAGGCCTTGGGTTCGATCCTCAGCACCACATAAAAGTAAATATATAAAATAAAGGTATTGTGTCCAAATACAACTAAAAAATAAATATTAAAAAAAGATATAACTCCATTGACCCTTATTTGGGTATATTTACATAATTTGTAACAAAAATGATATTATTTTCCCCTTATTTTTTCCTTTCACTTTCTACATGATTGGTAATAGTTGACAAAGCCATAATCAACTTGAAAAGCACATATTCTTTCCTTTATATTAGAAGCAGAGCCAAGAGAAGGAATCAAATCTAGAATGAAATCCTGTAGTTATTAAATAAGTGTTATTTAATATCTTCAAAGGAAATATAAGACAGTTTTTGAGATAATTAATTTTCTTTGCACTAATTTCTATCACAATTTCTCACCCATTATTTCATTAATAACAGAAAAATAACACAAATGAAGAGATTAAAAATGTGTTTCTTGTATTCTTACATTATTAAAAATACTTTTACTGCACTTTCGTTGTGAGTCATTGAAGTAACTTGAAGATCCAAAAAAAAAAAAAAAAGAAGCTCAAAGAGTTTGCAATCTAGAAAGGAAAAATATGAGACCTGCAAAAACAATAAGAGTGCTACCATAAAGATAAAGAGCTACAAGGTATAGTAGAAGAGGCCAAGTGCCTTGCAGAGGGAGTTAGGCTTCCCAGAGGAAGGGCCTCCACAGCTGAGCTGATCTTGAAGAATGAGTCAGTCTTCACCAGGTTTGGAGTCCAAGAAACTATTCCATACAATAAAGAGTTATGAAAGCAAGGATGGTGGGGAATCTGTCAGAAAAGAGTAGATAGGTGAGATAGTAATAGGCTCACCATGGTATCTCCATTGATTGGAAATGGATGAGGAGTGAATGAGATGTGCTGGGGATTAGTGCGGATCCTTTGGGGGAATAGGGCGGCTCCAGGGAGTAGGGTGGATCCTGCTGGGATTAGGGGGGATCCTGCTGCCTCAGGTGCCTCAGAATTGTCGCTTGGAGCCTGGTGGAGGGTGTGTGTTCCCGGGAAGTGTATGTAGAGTGCCAGTGAGAGTTCGGGAATAAAGAGTTGCTATTTGAACCTACAAGGCTTTGAGTTGGCTCGGTTATTTTGTGCCCAGAGAGACTGAGGAAATGAGAGAAGAAAATTTCTGTGAGAGAGAATGGGGAATAATGAATATGACAAAATTCTAAGTCAGATGTAAACAGGAAAACTACATAATCCGGATTTAAAAAAAAAATCATGGAAGACATAAACAGGGAGATATGCCATGTTCATGGAGAGGCAGACTCAATAATATCAAGATGTCAATTCTTACCAGTTTGATCAATAGATTTAAGGCAATATAAGTCAAAATCTCAGCAAATTATTTTGTGTACATTGCCAAACTGATTCTAAAGTTTGTAAGGAAGTTCAAAAGACCCTGATTAGCCAATTCAATATTGAAGAAGAACAATGTCAAAAGTCTGAAGATACCCAACAACAAGATTTGTCATAAAGCTACAGTAATGATAGTGTTACCGCTGTTGACTGGTGAGTCCTTGCTTCCCCGATGTTGAAGAATAACACCAGAGAAGCACGCCGCCGAGGCAAGGTCAGAGTAGAGATTAGAAGTTTATTAAGGACAGCAGAAAAGACTTCTCCCGGAGGAAGAAGGGGACCCAAGAGGTGGAATCCGTGGAAGTGCGGTTGTCTCCCTTTTTATAGTTTTGGTGATGGAATGTAGGTGGGAAGGCCCTAGGGGTGGGACACAGGTGGGCCTAATTATCACCTTTTGGGATGGGATTATCACTTCTTTGGGATGGGCTATCTCCAAATCTGTTGGGGCTGTTGGTTAGCACTTCTTTGAGGTGGACTTTGGCCTAGGGCCTTTTCGGGACTTCATTAACATTCCATGAATTGTCCTGTGTTTTCCCTGAGTCATTCCCAGCATGGCCTCCATCTTAGATTTCACTCGATATTAGACCCGATTTACCTAACTACACTGACTACCTAACTTTAAATCTGGCTTCAATAGCAGTATGTATTAGTGAAAGAACAGACAAGCCAATCAATAGATCTGAGAGCCCAGAAATAGACCATATATAAATGCTGACATAAGAACAAAAGTAATAAAATGAAGGAAGAACAGTGTTTTAAATATATGGTTATGAAAAAAACTAAACATTCCCATGCTAAAAAAAAAAAATCTTGACACAAACTTTATATCACTTACAAAAATTAGCTCAAAATACATCATAAACCTCAATGTAAAACATAAAACCATAAAGCTTTAGCAGATAACATTGGAGAAAGTCTCCATAACTTTGGATGGCAATGGCTTCTTAGATACAAAGGAATAATTCATTGAAAAAAAAAAACTTCTCCTTAACAGAAAACTACTGTTATGCTCGAATTCAGGACCCCCAAAGACCACCAGAGACCCAAGATGGATGTAAGCAGCAAAGAGGTGTTTCTTGCAAGCTAGCTCGGTCCTCCGTGCGCACACACAGCAACTGGAGACGCTGAGAGGCCCCGAGCCAGGGTTTGCAGCATTTTTATACATTCTTTGGAGAGGGCAGGGACTTCACATACATCATAGCAAATCATCACACACCATGGGAAAATCAAATAACAACTCTAAAACATGATGAGCACATTCACTGGCGGGAATAAGTTGGGTAGGGGTGATTGGTCAGAACAAAAGGGGTATTGGTTTGAACTGATTGGTTTGAGCCAAGATGGGTGTACTTGCTGAACTACATGGTTTCCCAACATGTTATCAACCACCATAAACTACTGGGAGGGTCATCTGGTATCCCAGGTATTTCCCTGTCTCATGCTGATTGGTGGCTGCTAGTGGGCTGCTATGGATCCCCACCTAGCCTGACTGACTCAGGGACACCTGGCACCACAGATCTCTCTGTTATTTGTAGATAAACAACTTAGCAGGGTGGGAATGTGCCTAGGAGTGCTCTGTGGGTTTTTCCAAGGACAAAGGTCATGTCCCTTTCTTGGACAGGCTTTGCTCTGAGGTAGAGGCTGGTTTTTCACTACCAAACCACAAAGATCAATAATAAGAGAGATAAAAAGGAAAAAGGGACATATTAAACAAACAGTAAACAATCAATAAAAGGACTGACGTAAGTTTTTAACTGTCAATAATAACCTTGACTGTAAATACTCCAGAACCATGATAAAGACTGGATAAATGGATTTAAAAATCAAGACCCAACTATTTGCTGCCATAAGAAACTCACTTAACTAGCAAAGATACACATACACTGAAAATGAAGGGCTGGAAAAAATATATTACTGAGTAAAATGTATATATGCTGCATTTTTTTTTTATCCATTCATCCACTGAAGGGCATCTAGTTTGGCTCCACAGTTTACCTATTGTGAATTGTGCTGCTACAAACATTGATGTGGCTGAGGGCATTTGTAGGTAAATGGATGGCATTGGAGAAGATAATGCTAAGAGAAGTTAGCCAATCCCAAAAAACCAAATGCCAAATGTTGTCTCTGATAAAAGAAGGCTGACTCATAGTGGGGTGGGGAGCATGGGAGGAATAGATGAATTCTAGATAGGGAAGGGGGATGGGAGGGGAAGGGAGGGGCAGGAGATTAGCAAGGGTGGTAGAATGTGATGGATGGACATCATTATCCAAAGTACATGTATGAAGACTTGAATTGGTTGTCAACATACTTTATATATAAACAGAGATATGAAAAATTGTGGTATATATGTGTAAAAAGAATTGTAATGCAAAAAAAACAAAGTACATGTATGAAGGCATGAATTGGCGTGAACATATTTTATATACAAAGATATGAAAAAGTGTGCTCTAAATGTGTAATAAGAATTGTAATGCATTCCACTGTCATGTATTTAAAAACATAAAATGAATTAAAAAAAAAAAAGAAAATAGAAAGCTGTTTTAGTCAGCTTTTTCGTGACTGTGACTAAAGGGCCCAACCAGAACAACTGTAAAGGAAGAATGGGGCTCACTGTTACAGAGGTTTTACTCCATAGAAAGCTGGCTCCATTCCTCGGGGATCACTAAAGGTGAGGCAGAACATCATGGTGGAAGAGTGTAGCGGAGGGAAGCAGCTCACGTGATGATCAGGGAGCAGAAAGAGTGAGACTCCACTGTCCAGATACAAAACATATACCCCACAGCCATGCCCCAGTGAACCACGTTCTCCAGCCACACCCCACCTGCCTCTAGCTACCACCCAGTTAATCCCATCAGGAAGTAATTCGCTGATTAGGTTAAGGCTACAACACAGTCATTTCTCCTCCAAACCTTCTTGCATTGTCTCACGTGTGAGCTTTTGGGGGACACCTCACATCCAAACCATAACAAAAGCAAAAGTGAGTAGGAATGACAGTACTCACATCAGACAACACAGACTTTAAATTTCAAAAATTTGTAAAAATAGATAAAGTCAATATAGATTTATTTAAAGATCAACTCATCAAGAAGATATAACAATTTCAAACACATATGTAGCCTATATTAAAATACTCAAAAATATAAAGCAAATATTATTATTTTTAAAGGGACAGATAGACTTTAATACAGTAATAGTTTGGAACTTTAAAATCTCACTTTCCTCAATGGACCAATTATCCATAGAGAAAGTCAACAAAGATACTTAAGGGTTAGACAAATGGCCCCAACACTTAATCCAACAGCTGCAGTATACATATTCTTCTATTTGGCACATAGATACAACACATATTAGGGCACAAAGAAAGTCTCAATAAGTGTAAAAAAATTAAAACCATATCATACATCTTCTTTGAACACAGTGGAATAAAACTATAAATCAATAATAAGAACAACAAAAATATAAACATATGGAATTTGACCAACATGCTTCTCAATAAACAATGCATTATTGAACAAATTAAAAGGGAAATTAAAAGATTTTTTTGAAACAAATGAAAAATAAAAGCACAACACACTAAAACCTATATATACAGTTATTACTGTAAGCTTCTCCCTAATGCAAAAGCAGCATTAAGTGAGAAGCTTACATTAATAACTGTATACATAAAAATAGAAACATTTCAAATAAACACATAATCATGCACCTCAAGGACTTAAATAAGCAAGAACAATCCCAGAATTAGTAGAAAGAAATAAACAACATCAGGAAATTGAATCTAAAAGAAAATATTTTAAAAATCAAAAAAGAAGAGAGTTGGGTTTAATTAAAAAAAAAAAAAGATAAACAAAATTGACAAAATTTTAGCCAGTCTAACAAAGACAAAAAGAGAGTAAATTCATTGTTGGGCAGTGCTGGGGATTGAACCCAGGGCTTTGTACTTGCTGAGCAAGCACTGTTCTACTGAGCTACAAAAGAGAAAAAAAATTAAATAAATAAAATTAAAGGTAGAAAAAGAAGGCATTACAACTGATACCAAAGAAATTCAAAACATCATAAGAAACTTCTATAAACAATCATACTAACTAGAAAACATAGAACAAAAGAATAAATTTCTGGATACATATTACCTGTTGAGATTGAATTTAAAAGAAACAAAAAATTTAAACAGACTAATAATAAGTAGTAAGATTTTAAACAGTAATCTAAAGTTTTCATTAAAGAAAAATTCTGGCCCTGATAGTTTTATAGCTAAATTTTATAAAACTATTTAAAGAAAAGTGAATTCCAATTTTTGAAAACTATTCCAAAACACTGAAAAGAAAGGAACTCTGCCAAATTCTTTTTACAAGACCAGCATTACCTTAATATCAAAAATAGACAAAGATCAAGAAAGAAAGGAAGGAAGAGAGACAGGAAGAAAGAAAGGGAGGGAAGGGAGGGAGGGGAAAACTATAGACCAATAATCTTAATGAACTTAGATGCAAATATTTTCAGCAAAATACTAGCAAACCAAATCCAACAGCAAACCACAAAGATCATACAAGATGACCAAGTGGAATTCATCCCAGGATGCAAGGATGATTCAACACTTGCAAATCAATAAGCAAAGTACATCACATAAATGAAATGAATAACAGAAACCATATAATCAGTAGATTCAGATGATCATTATTAGCCAAAGTAAATGTATGAGGATACGAATGGGTGTGAGTATTCTATGTATACAACCAGAGATATGGAAAACTGAGATCTATGTATGTAATAAGAGTTGTAAAGCATTCTGCTCTTATATATAAATAAAAAATAAAAATAATAGTAAAAAAAAATCATTGTTCTTCCATGGTAAAAACTCTCAAGGAATTAGGCATAGAGTGAACATACCTCTCTATGACAAATATCACACTAAGAGGACAAACTGAATATGTTTCATTCAACGTAGTATTGGATGTCTTCAGAGCAACGAAGCAAGGGAAATAAATAAAGGATATTCAAGTCAGAAAAGAGGAAGACAAATTATCCATGTTTGCAGATGACATGATTTTATAAATAGAAAAACAAGAAGAAGCCCATCAGAAAGCTATTAGAACTGATAAAATAATTTGGTAAAGTCAGAGGATACAAAATAAACATACAAACAATAGTCACATATCTATGTGCCAATAATGAACCTGCTGAAAAAGAAAATCAATAAAGTAACCCCACTTGTAATAACTCTGAATAATAAAATATCTATGAATAAATACAATCAAGGAAATGAATGATATTTGCAATGGAAATCATAAAATACTGATGAAAGAAAGTCAAGAGGGCACAGAAAATGGAAAGGCACACGTGTTCATGGACTGGAAAAATTAATATTATTAAAACATCCACACTACTCAGAGTGATCTACAGAGTCGAGGCATCCCCATCAAAATACTAATTAATTACTTTCTTTACAGAAATAGAAAAAAACATCTTAAAATTAAAATAAAATCACAAAAAATACAGAATAGCCAAAGTAATGCTGTGAAAAAAAAGATAAAGCAGGAAGCCCCACAATACCAAGCTTCAAAATATACTACAGAGTTATACAGTAAAATACCAGCATGGACCTTGCATAAACACTGACATATAGACCAATGGAACACAATAGAAACCTCAGAAATTAACCCAAGTGTATTCAGCAAACTGGTTTTTACAAAGGTGTCAAGAAGATACATTGGAGAAAGGACAGTTTCTTCAATAAATGTTGCTGAGAAAACATGATATCCATAAGCAGAAGAAAATAAACTAGATCCTTACACACAAAAAATCACTCAAATTGTACTAAAGACCTAACTGTCAAGCTGGGTGCCGTGGTACATGCCTATAATTCCAGAGGCTGAGGAGGCTGAGGCAGGAGGATGGTGAGTTCAAAGCCGGCCTCAGCAAAAGCAAGGCATTAAGCAACTCAGTGAGACTTTGTCTCAAAATAAAACATAAAATAGGGCTGGGAATGTGGCTCAGTTCTCGAGTGACTCTGAGTTCAATACTCAGTACAAAAAAAAAAAAAGACCTAAATGTCAGACCTGGATCTATGAAATTACTAGAAGAAAACACAGTAGAAACACTTTAAAATATTAGTATTGACAACGATTTTTTGGGATAAGATCCCAAAAGCACAAAAGTAAAAATAGACAAATGAGATTATATCAAACTTGATCTTCTGAACAGCAAAGAAAACAATCAGCAGAACAAAGAGACAACTATAGGAGAAAATATTTGCAAACTATTAATTTGTCAAGGGATAAATACAAAGAACAAAGGTAGGCTGATTTTAAAATGCGCAAATGATTTAAGTAGATAAGTCTCAAAAGAAGACATACAAATGAAAAAAATGATGCACATTCCAAATTATCAGGGAAACGCAAATCAAAACTACAATGAGATTGTATCATCTCACCCCAGTTATAATAGCTATTATCAAAAGATAAAAAGTAACATTCTGGCAAGAATGCAGAGAAAGGGGAACTCTAATACACTGTTGAAAGGAATACACACACACACATACACACACACTATAAAAAGTAGTTTGGAAATTCCTTTAAAGTCAAAAGACTAAAACTAGAACTGCCATATAACCCAGCAATCCCACAACTGGGTATATAACCAAAGGAAATGAAAGCATTCTATAAAGAGATACCTGAACTGTCCAGCTTATTACAGCAGTATACACATAATCCAGTGAAATTACCAAAGTTGCCCATTAATTGATAAATAGGTAGTATATATACAAAATGGAATATTACTCAGCCATAAAAAGAAATGAATCGCTGTCATTTGTGTCAAAGTAGATGGAGCTGAAAGTCATCATGTTAAGTGAAATAAGCCCAGCACAGAAAGACAAGTACCACATGGTCTCACACACATGTGATAAATAAAAGAATTTATCTAAAAAAAAAAAGACTAGATTAGTGGTCACTAGAGACTGGGAAGTGAAGGGGTGGAGGAGATACAAAGATGTTAGATAAGGATTATTAAAACAGGTTAGATAAGAAGAATTAGTTCAGGTGTTCTATAACCTAGTATGATAATTTCAGTCTACAACCATCTATATATTTCAAAATCACTAGAAAAAAGTGCCAAGGTAGCCAACACATAGGATTAATGTTTGAGGAGATGGAAATTTCAATTACCCTGATTTGATCATTAAACATTGCATATGTACAGCTATCATACCATACTTCATAAATATGTACAAATATTATTTGTCAACAAAAATGAACAACAAATAAAAACAAACTGTGGTTCACACAGAGAATGGAATATTATTCAGTGTTGAAAATAAATGAGCTATCCAGTTATTAAGAGACACAGAGCAACCTTAAATTTCTAAGCAGAACAAACCTATCTCAAAAGTCTGTGTACTGTGTAATTACAACCATCTGACGTTTTGAAAAGGGAAAACTATGGAGGCTAGAAAGACAAGTGGTTCTCAGGAGTTAGTAGGCAGGAAGGGACAAACAGGAGGAGCTCAGAGAGTTTTTAGGGTGATGGAAATACTCTTTAATATACTCTATTGGTGGGTACATGTCATTATCTCTTTGTCCAAATTCATTTCTTGGTCTTTTGGGTCTACTATAACAAAAATACCTTAAATTACTTAAATTACTGTATCACTCACAGTTCTGCAGCCTGGTTTGTCCAAGTTCAAGGTGCAGCTGATTCCATGTCTGAAGAGGGCCCTTCTGCTTCAAGGGTGGCGCAGGAACAGACTCTCTGACCCCTTGTAGAAAGACACAAATCCCATTCATCCTCTGCCCTTGTGACCTGAGTTTGTTAGCAAATTCTCTAAACCAGCCACATAAAATACAGAAAAGAGAGAGGAGAATATTTCTGGACTAATGTGAATTTCTGACTTAAAACCACCTCACTCTTGCTGAAAAGACGTGCAGTCAACATCTTGGAGTCTGATGTATCAATGCAGCATCTCAGGTGCACGTTCAGAGGCAGGTGAAACCAAGAGTAAAAATGCCCTTCTACAGGTGTTAAATCATGACCTAAAAGAACAGCCAGCTTATGCCAGACTAAGTACCTTCCCTTGAAACTGTCTGTTAGAATAGTCACATAAAGATTACTTATAAAAACTCCTCCTTTTGGCCCATTTCAATCATTTAACGGTTGCCTATCTTTTACAGAAACAAAGGAAAACAGATTGCACATTATTTGGATGAAACTTTGTCAACTTTGTTCTGAATTTCAGGATGAATTTCACCCTTCATGTTTCATACCAATAGATGAAAATGCTAAATACGTCCTCCATTCCACATTTTTAAAGAATAATTATCAAATAAACAGATTGCATTTTTTTTTTCCTAGAGTCAAGCAGAATGTAACCAAGGAAGGACATTATTTCATAGTCCTGCGTTGGCCCTGCTCTGTCATGGCATAGGTTTTAGCCTGTTTTGAGGGATATTCCCTCATTTTGTCCCTCAGAAACTCCTGCTCATCCTTCAAGACACAGCCTAAGTGTCACCTCCCGTGTGGCCTTGTTTCTCGGTCCTCTCCTGGATCATCTCGCCGTGCTCCACAATTATCTCTATGAAGGGTCCTGTACCCCTGAATGGAAACCATTTACCCCTTTCTCCTTTCATTTTTTTGCTAGACTGTGGGATCCTTAAGGATAGAGAGTTCATGGCTAAGCTATTTGTGTGTCTCCAGAACTTGAAACAATGCCTGGAAAATGCGTCGTCAATAAAGAAAAATGTTAAGTCTCCTTCTTAGGCTTCTGGCTCGTTAAGTTTGAACCAGAATAGAAAAGTAGTTAAAGTATGCGTCAGGGATATCTTCTCTGTTAAGGGGCCACTTGGGGAAAAAAAAAAAATTCCAATATCAAGAAGGTCATATTGTGTAGAAAGATAATGAAATGTGAAGATTGAGGCTAGAATACAAATTCAAGGAATAAGTGGCTTCTCCACCCCTGGAGTGAACTTAGGAGGGAAACAATGAGCCTTCTTTCTGGAATCATCTGAGCACTGTATCAGCTCCAACAACTTGCCAACAAGGCACAGAGGTATACTGAGGACACTTGCCGCTTTCTTTTCTCTTAAGCATCTCTAAACCTTACTGGCAATCAGACGATTATATACAAAGAAAATCAGCACTTAAAAAGAGTTTTTCTGTGGCTCATTCAACTTGATCTTTTCAGTTTAACTTCTCCATGTCTGCTGATAAGTACCTGCATTTACTTAACAACATCAACAAAAAAAAGGCCAAGAACCTAAGTGAAGAACATTTCTCTTCTTGATTCAGTAAAATGGAACTTGTCACTTCACAAACATAGAGTGTTTTAGTTCTTGTTAAGACTGTTTCTCTTTTTTTCCCCAGTCATACATATAAAGTGAATTGCACAAATGTTTTATTTTTCTTCACCTAACAAAACTTAAAAAGTGTTATCTCCAAATAGGATTATGTAGGAAGATAAGGCCAGTCTTCAGAGAATACTTTAAAAATAATTTTTTCTTCCCCCTAATATGTCAACAACCAATTGTAAATAACTGTGGTTCATAGAAATTTTTATATTGTACACGCAGTAGTTACTTCATATCATTAAAGTTTAGCTAGAATCAGAAGAAAGAAAGAAGAAAAGCTATAGAGTCAATGTTTTCCTGCAGATTGGGAGAGGGAAGAGAAGAGTAAAGTGGTCAGCTCTGGGTCCAAATTTCAAGTTCTCTAGCCTGTACGTGTCTGTGTGTGCACAGAGTTGTGTATAAGACAGAAACTTTGTTAAGACCAAGGGGTGTTGGGCGGGGGTGGGCTATTCTAGGAAAAAATTACTTCCTTTTCTCTTTATGTACCTGGGTGCAGCCACTTGAAAATAAACTTGGCAACTTGAAATAGAACTTTTTGAGTCTATTGGTACCAGCTTTGCAGAGGTCTTTTGCTTAAGAAAAAAAAAGTGATCTGAAGAAACTTGGTTTAATTAAGGAATGCTACCCATCAGCTAGCAGAGGTATATTGGCTCTAGCCCCAGAAATAGGACAAAATCTATTTATGTTACTGTCCTGAGTGGAAAATAGCAGGCTCTCTGCATTTTTTTTAATTTTAAATTCACAGTGTATAATTTAAATGCATGGGGTTCAAAATGATGCTGCAATCTACTAATACAATGTGGAATAATGAAATCAAATTAAGTAACGTGCCCTTCAGCTCAAACATGAACAACATTTTTGTGATAAGAACATTTGAAACCTACTCTTAGCAATTCTGAAATGTACAATATCATTAGCTATGTTCACCAGGCTGTGTAATAGAACTAAAAGAAAAGAGTGTTCCTGCTGATAGATTTTCAATTCTTGAAAATCTCCCCATTCCCTGCCCACTGTCCTGTTCTGTGACCATCAGTCTACTCTCTGCTCCTGGTAGTTTGGTTTGGGATTTGAAAATTTCACATTTCAAGACCTGTGTACTGAAAGCATAAAATATTGATGAAAGAAACAAAAAACACATGGAAGTGAGAATATACAATGTTTGTCTTTCTGTATCTCGCTTATTTCACTTAGCATAACATTCTTCAATCCCATCCATGTTGTCACAAGTGACAGGAAGTCCTTCTTTCATAAGGCTGAATATGATTCCACCAGGTATATATGCCACATTTTCTTTATCCATTCAGATATTTATGAACACTTCAGTGGATTCTATAAATGGTTAACATGAATGGTTCTGAAATGAAGATGGACATTCAAACATTTCAACAAATTGATTTTAAATCTTTGGGGTAAACATCCAGAAGTAGGATTGTTGGATTACATAATTCCACTTTAATTTTTTAAGCAGGCTCCATCTGCTTACCCATAATAACTGTACTAATTCACCTCCCCACCCACAGTGTACAAAGCTTTCCTTTTCTCCACATTAATGCCTATTATCCTTCATATCTTCAATAATGGCCATTCTGACAGTCATGAGACAATGACTACATCATAATTTTAATTTGTTGTTCCCAAATAATGAGTGAAATAGAGAAATTCTCCTATGCCTACTGGTCATTTGTGTGTCTTCTTTTGAATAATGTCCATTTAGGTTACTATTTTTTTCTTTTGCTATTGAGTAGCTGGGGCTCCTTATATATTTTGGATATGAATACTAACTCCTTACTGGGCATATATCTTGCAAGTATATTCTCCCAATACATAGGGTGTCTCTGCACATTATTCATTGTCATGTAGAAGCTTTTTTTGGTTTGACGTAATCACATTTATCTATTTGTGTTGCTGCTGCCTGCCCGTTTGTAGTCAAATCCAAAAACCATTTCCCAGAGCAATGCCAATGTAGTATTTTCACAATGTTTTCTTCTATTAGTTTCGCAGTGTCTTGTCACATGTTTAAGTCTTTAATTCATTTGGGGTTGATTTTTTTATATGGTACAATATAGAAGTCTAGATTCATTTTTCGGCATGTGGGCATTGGGTTTTCCCAATATCTTTTATTGAAGGAACTATCCATTGCTTATTGTTGGCACCTTAGTCGATACATATAGGAGTCCATTTCTGGGCTCTTGATTTTATTCCATGGGTTGATATATCTGTTGTTGTTATTGTTTTTTTTTTTTTTTGACAGTACTCTGCTACTATAATTACTATGGTTTTTCAGTACAGTTGGAAATCAGGTGGTGTGATTTCCAACTTTGTTCTTTTTGCTCATGAAGGCTTTGACTCTTTAAAGTTTTTATGTGGTTTCATATAAATTTTAGGATTGCTTTTTATTTCTATAAAAATTGCTATTGGAATTTAGACAGAGATGGCATTAAATCTGTAGATCATTTTGAGTAGTATGGACACTTTTCATGAACATGGGATGTCTTTCCATTTGCTTTTTGTTTCTTTCATTAATATTTTATAGTTTCAGTGCGCAGATTTTTTTGTGTATTTGGTCAAATTTATTCCTAAGCATTTTATATTTTCTTTACCTATTCTCTTGATTTCTTTTCTGGATAGTGTCTTGCTATTGTATTGAAATGATAGTAATTTGGGGTTTATTTTGTGTACTGCAAATTTACTGTATTCATTTATTAGTTACAACAGATTTCTGGTGGACTCTTGTAAGGGTTTTTTATATATAAGAAAAAATGGAGACAATTTTGCTTTTTTGTTTTTCTATTGGGATAACTTTCATTTCTTTCTCTTGCCTGGTTGCTCAAATAACGACTTCCAATACAGTTGAGCACTGCCTAGCAATGTTTCTGTCAGTAACAGACTGTATATAGGGATGCTAGCTCCCTAAGATTATATTTTCTAGTGACATTGTATCTATCCTATCTTGTATAAGTACAAGCTATATTATTAACATAATGATGAAATCACCTAATAATGCATTTCTCATAATGTATCCCCATTATTGACACATGACTGTACTATTTTGAATAAAAGTGGTAAGAGGGGCATCCTTATTTTATTCCGAATCTGAAAGAATCACCATTGATTATGAAATCAGCTATGGGATTTTCATACATACCCTGTATTATGTTGAGTATGATAAGAATTTCTATCATAAAAGGATGTTGAAATTTGCCAAATGATTTTTAGGTATGTAATGAGATATTCATATTTTTAATTTCCATTTTGCTATAGTGATAATCACATTTATTGATTTGCCTGTGTTGAACCATCCTTGCATTTCAGGGATGACTCCTACTTGGTCATATTGAATGATCATTTTAATGTGCTGTTGAATTCAGTTTTTCAGTATTTTGTTGAGGATTTTGTATTTATGTTCATCAGGAATAATACCCTGTAATTTCCTTTTCTTGCAAAGTCCTAAATGGCTTTATCAGATTAATGTTGGTCTCACAGAGTTTGGAAGTGTTTCCTCCTTGCTTTTATTTTTCCCCAGAAGTCAAAGAAGGACTATTAGTTCTTTAAAATGTTTGATAGAATTCAGCAGTGAAACTAACAGGAATTAGGCTTTCCTTTGATGAAAGATTTTCTATTACTGATTCCTTCTGTTCAGATTTTCTACTTCTTCATGCCTTATTTTTGGTAGGTTGTAAATATGTAAGAATTCACCCATTTTTTTCTAGGTTATCCAATTTGTTGATGTACAGTTGTTTCTAGTAGTCTCATAATCTTTTTTTGTATTTCCATAATATTAATTGTAATGTTTTCCTTTTCATTTCTTAATTTTATTTAAATCATCACTCTTTTTTTTCTGTCTAGCTAAAAGTTCATAAATTGTTTCTTTTCAAAAACGTAGCCCTTCATAGTGTAGATCTATCCTACTGCTTTTCATACTGCTTGCTTTTGTTGTTATTATTTACTTCCTTCTGCTACCTTTGGGCTTGGCCTTTTCTTCTTTGCCGAGTTCCTTCTAGTGTAACACTAGGCTGCTTACTTGAGATCCTTCTTCTTTGTTATTATTATTTTTTATTTATATATGACAGTGGAATGCATTACAATTCTTATTACACATGTAGAGCACAATTTTTCATATCTCTGGTTGTATACATAGTATATTCACACCAATTCATGTCTTCATACCTGTACTTTGGATAATAATGATCATCACATTCCACCATCATTTATAACCCTCTGCCCCCTCCCTTCCCTTCCCACCCCTCTGCCCTATCTAGAATTTATCTATTCCTCCCATGCTCCCCCTCCCTACCCCACTATGAATCAGCCTCCTTATATCAGAGAAAACATTTGGCATTTGGCTTTTGGGGATTGGCTAACTTAAGCATTATCATCTCTAACTCCATCCATTTACCTGCAAATGCCATGATTTTATTCTCTTTCATTGCTGAGTAATATCCCATTGTGTATATATGCCATTTTTTTAATCCACTCATGTACCAAAGAGCATCTAGGTTGGTTCCACAGTTTAGCTATTGTGAATTGTGCTGCTATAAACATTATGTGGCTGTGTCCCTGTAGCATGCTGTTTTTAAATCCTTTGGGTATAGACCGAGGAGAGGGATAGCTGGGTCAAATGGTGGTTCCATTCTCAGTTTTCCAAGGAATCTCCATACTGCTTTCCATATTGGCTGCACCAATTTGCAGTCCCATCAGCAGTGTATGAGTGTGCCTTTTCCCCCACATCTTCGAACACTTCTTTTTGATGCAGCTGTTTATTGCTATGAACTTTCCTCTTAAAACTGCTTTTGTGTATCCCCTTAGTTATTATGTTTCCATTTTCAAATCCTTTCCATCTGGGGCTTTGCCAACACAGGGCAGAGAGAGAACAGCAACACAAGCAGGGTGAGACTCTTTCTCTTACCCTTTTAATTTCAATTTCATTCAGTTCTGCAGCCCACAAGAGAGTCTGAGGCTTGTCTTGGGAGTGCTTTGGTTTTGAAGAGGATGGTCTCCTCAGTGGGTAGCTGAAAACTGAACTTTCTGTGGGGAGGGAAGAGGAGCTGGAGAATTCCTACTCCACCACCTTGCTGAGGTTAGCTTAAACATTCAGCGGTTAAGTATATTATCTTACAGAAAAACACCTCTAAGTTGAACAACAACAAAAAAGACTAAATTAAAAAATCAGTGCCATTCTGATTTAACTTTTCTTCTTATTTGCCACATTTCTTTCAAGCTTCAAAGAAACACTTCTTTTCAAATGCTTCAGTTCTGATATATCAAGAGCTGACGAGCACTGATCTCTGCAATTTCCTTCCGAATAAACTCCTCAAGGTTTTATTTCATGCTGTAGGCTGTGATTTCAAACTCGGTTCATTCCTCTTTCATCGATCATAGGGTGAACTGCCAAAGAAAATAACTTCTCTCTTTTCTGATTGTAACTTCCTTTGACTTGACTTCCAATTTACGATTCAAAAAGAAGGACAGAGGGAAAAGAGAAAATAAGCTACAGCAATGTTTCAGCAGTAAAATGTCAAAAATCACTTAGGCCTAATCGCCTACAATTTAAAATGAGGCAATCATTCACAGGGAATTTATGTTTTTTTTTTCTTGTCAGTATTTCAGCTCACTTGAGTCCTTGTCAACCATTACATAAAAAGTGACAGCAGTTCTGCTTCATTTTGACTGAACTACACAAGTTGTGATTGCTAGAGTGGTTATGTATTTATTTGAAATGTTTGTTTCTTAACTATTTGTTTACAACTAAATTGTTGCTTGATGCAGATAAAGAATATACTTTCTGTCAAACTACTTTACATACAACGATAGGGGTACACATTGGGTGATTTCGAGTGATCCTTGGACAACATATAAATAAACATGTAGTTTAGGCTGCAGTTTCTACTAATGCAAACTCTGGTGCACTTAGCATCTCAAAAAAGTGAGTTTTCAAAAAAAAAACTGAATATACTTACTCAATGAAAAAAGATCCTACTGTAAAAGTGTCCATGAGCATAGCTAATATTTTACTATTTGCTGTTATATTTCATACATGTGATCTGATTTTTATTCCTCTTACTGATTTTATAACACAAACAAAACAGACCTAAGATGCTGATTTTCTTTCCTCCTCCTCCTCCTCTACCCCCCTTTCTTCCTGTGTGTGTGTGTGTGTGTGTGTGTGTGTGTGTGTGTGAGTGTGTGTGATTGGAACGCTGGGATACTCTACCACTGAGCTATATCCCCAGCTCTTTTAATTTACAGGGTCTTGCTAAGTTGCCAAGGCTGGCCTCCAATATGAGATCCTCTCCTGCTTCAGCCTCCAGAGTGGCTGGGATTACAGAAATGTGCCACTGCACCCAGAAGGATGTGGATATTTTTATTTCTAAATTTACTCAGCTGTGTTCCATTAACAAGGAGAGACACTTATATTTAAGGAGACTTACTCATCTCAGACTCTGAGCTCATGAATTTATTTGCCAGAGTTGTAATAAAAGATAACTAAGAAATAATTTACAACATGATGGAAATGCAATATTTCATTTTCTAAATAACCTCTGTGTAAGTGCTTCCCCTAAGAAGGCTGGCCGAGTCAAGCTTCAGCCTCAGGCCTTGTTGGTGGTGGCTGCAGGGTCCTTCAGGCTACATTTCCAAGATTCCCTCGCTAGCTGGTGTTTTATCCACGGGAGAATGAAAACAGGAGGGAGAGGCTGCTTCTTCTTCCGTTTCCAAATCCAGTCCTTCCACTTTGTATTCAGAAACAATTTGTATGCAATTCCCTACACTGAATCCCTTTCTGCTTGAAATACCCTGAGCTGTTTCTGTTTCCAAGAGAGACACACTGAGTCATCATTAAAGACAGGGAATGACAAGTCATATTTAAAATGGTATCGATGATTTCCATTTTAGAACAGCCAATCTCTGGTTGGATCTGATGCCTTTATCCTTCTTGCTACCTCATAGAGTGACTGACAAAGAGATCATTTTTGAAGCAAGAGAAGTATCAGTTCTTCCACATGTTATTCATATATATCTGATTTATTGGTATTATCTATGGTTCCTTCGTGAAACTCTTTTAAAGACATTTGCTCATTTTTGAGACTGAGTCTAGTTAATAAAAGGTATTATAACCTGTATATCTCAGAATTTAGTACCAAACACAAAAAGCTGACAACAAATAAAAATGTATGGGCAACACAGTTGAAAAAAAAAAAAAAAGAATACTGGCAGAGTGGATTTTCCAGTTTGAACAGTGAGCACTTGTTTTGTGAAATTCTGGATGACTTAGTATAAATGACCAGGAAAGCTATTTATGTTTAAGTCCAACTTAATGATATCCTCAGCTTAACAATTTGTTCTGTGCTTAGTCATGTGCTGGGAAATTACACGTCTCAAAAAACAAAACAACCCCCCCACACACACAAAAACCAGTAGCTGAGATTTTCATCTTTCTCCATCCCTGATATTAAAAGTTACTCTTGCAATATTATACCAAGACATTAGCATCCCGTCCTTTCTAATTGCTAGCTTTCAGGGTCCCTATTGTCCCTGACATGTGCTGTTATATGTCAGAAAATCCTTCAGAGGTAGTTGGTACAAAAGTCTCATGGGCTTGGGACTGAGTACAGCCTGATGCAGATGGTAACTCTTGCAATTTGCTGACTGTGTGAGCTTTGGTAAGCTTTGGTCAGTTGATCACTATGAGCTATCATGTATGCTATCATGTAGAAAATAATAGCTCTTATAACAAATCTATCAAATCTATCAAAATCTATCAAATTAGCACTTAATACTGTCTGATGTGTAGTTTTAAATGCTTAACTAGATGTGACCTACAACTGGATCACAAAGTGAAAATCGGAATAAAACATGGAACTGATCATTTTTATCTACTATATATAATCTCTATATATATAATCTATATATCTCACATATAATCATATTATCTATGATTCTTAACAATGTACTAGCTATTTAATATTAAACTAATTAATATTCTCATGTTGTCTCTAAAATTGAGAAGATATGCTGTCAGATTCTTTTGAAAGTGATAATATATATATATTTAAATTTGTTCTAATTAGTTACATCTGACAGTAAAATGCATTTTGACACATCATACATAAATGGAATATAACTTCTCATTCATCTGGTTGTATATGATGAAGAGTTACACAGGTCTTTTAATCATATATACACATAGGGTCATAATGTCCAATTCATTTTACTATTATTTCTGCCCCCATTCCCCCTCCCCTCCCTTCACTCCCCTCTGTCTAATCCAAAGTACCTCTATTCTTCCCCCACACCCTTATTGTGAATTAGCATATGCATATCTGAGAAAACATTCGGCCTTTGGTTTTTTGGTATTGGCTTATTTCGCTTAGCATAATATTCTCCAGCTCCATCCATTTACTGGCAAATACCATAATTTCATTCTTCTTTATGGCTGAGTAATATTTCATTGTATGTATATGTGTGTGTATATATATATGAAAATAGGAGGGAGGGTGATGTATTTATACACACACACACACACACACACACACACACACACACACACCACATTTTCTTTATCCATTCATCTGCTAAAGGACACCTAGGTTGGTTCCATAGTTTAGCTATTATGAATTGAGATGCTATAAACATTGATGTGGCTGAGTCACTACACTATACTGATTTTAACTCCTTTGGGCATAAACAAGGAGTGGGATGACTGGGTAAAATGGTGGTTCCATTCCAAGTTTTCTTAGGAATCTCCATACTGCTTGGAAATGATAATTTCTTAAGATAACAAATAAACTGGATTACATTTCACTTTTGTTATCAGCAAAATTTTATCCCACAAATAAAACATCTACTTCACATTTCCCAAAAGTGAAGTAACATAAAGTCTCTTTCCTTTGCAAGAGCTGGAGACGGCTAGGCCCCTGCTCACTCGCAGAGGCCGTCTCAGCCCATGCCTGCCCCTTTCCTTTGTGGGTGCAGGAACGCTGCGTTCTCCGTGTGCAATTTTCTCCCTGGGACAGAGCTTTCCCTGTTTCTGTTTCAGGTTCAGATGGTCTTGCAGGAACGACTGGACTTCAATTCCAATGAGAGTGACCTCACTTCAGCCTCAGATCTCAGCACATTCCATAAACAAGCTTTTACCTGAGAGTCCTGCTTTGGTTCAACCCTTTAAAAACTGGTCCCCACAGAGCTATTAGTTCTCTACAATTTGTTCCACTAGTCAGAACCTGGGAGAGGATGAAAATCTTCTATAAACTAAAAGCCAAATGTACAACAGTGTTTCCCAGCCCCTTTTGACATTGCTACTGCCCCTCCCAAGAGTCTTTATAGACTTTTTAAAAAATTCCCTCACCATAAAATTTAAATATTCTATGTATGCCGTATATATAATTACCATATGTATATCTCCGTTTAAAAAGAGTAAGAATTTTTCAGGAAGAATTAAAAATTATAAAACTTTATAACCCTGGGAGTAGTACTGCCTCCTTTGATAATGATTACCATATAGTAATTGAAAGATTAGATACTATTTTCAAGACCCTTTGCTAGATGTCTAGAAGATATCTAGATAAATGGTACATGGTACATTTTTAGTTTTCCAGTAGCCAATTTTTAAAACATATTAGTCAATTGTTTATACATATCTCTTTTGAAATCGCCTTTTTTGATAGTTGGCACCTGCAAAATATCTTTATTCCCTCAACCTCAATTATTAAAATCTCCCATCATTTCCTAAAAAGAAATTATTATTCAAATATTGAAGCACTGAATTCAATATGAGAAAGTCAGTCATACTTTCAAGTAATAATTGTTAAAAGATTTATACTAACCTGTGTTTTTTTCATTTAGTTGAACTTTTCTTCCTTCATATTAATTGATCAAGAAATCCTTATCCTATGCAGGGGTAGGCACATGCTTGTAATCTTAGTGACTCAGGAGGCTGAGACAGGAAGATCTCAAGTTGGAGGCCAGTCTCAGCAATTTAGCAAGACCCTCACTCAGTAACTTAGAGAAACCTGTCTCAAAGAAAAAAAAAAAAAGGACTAGAGATGTATAACTCAGAGGTGAAACACCCTTGGATTCAATCCCTAATACTAGAACAAAAAAGGAAAAGAAAAAAGTAATCTTTTAATTAAAGCAACTTATTTCATTATGCTTCATACAAGTAGTAAAAAAAAGGGGGGGGACTTAAAAGTGTCAAATAAAATATTACTAAGATAAATTCAATTAAATTAGCGCAGGCAACAATACACCCTTGCTGCAGCCCGGCTGGCTGGGCAAAATAACCAGGGGGTGATGAACAATTTGTGTACATTGACACAGCAGGAGTGGAAGCCATTTATTGTAGGACAACAGAGGTATTTATACATTCCACACAGTTTATCTAATTAACATAAACTAAATACATCAGTCAACCAATCAGGAATCTCCACACATAATGGCTCGCTGGCATTACTTCACAAACCACTCCCTCTGGCATTTTGCCAGGCGCCATCCAGACTTGTTTACAGACCTTAACATTTCCCCCTTTTGTTTAATTTAAATAACGACCACAGTGGTTTTTACACAAACACCATAAACAATCTGCTACAAGCGGAAGGGGAGGATACAAAATGCTACAATACCAAGCCAATTGATGGCTCCATGCAAGAAGCCCTTGGAAAAATTATACCAGCAATGACACCGTTTTAGCAAAGATACCAAGTTACAATTTGTTGCAGATTACAGTTTGTTGTCTCAGTCCAGGTAAAGCAGTGTCTCAATAGATTAACTCACAGTCCAGGTAAATCACAGTCCAGGTAAATTCTGCAGGCAGCTAGCTTAAATCACAGTCCAGGTAAGTTCTGCAGGCAGCTAGCTTGATCCGAAGTCTCGTCTGTTTGTCAGCCGAAATCTCCTCTGGTTTTCAGCAACACTGGAAATTCCTCCACCTTCGTCTTTACCGGCACTGGGACGAAGGCAGGAACTCTGGATGGCTAAAGAAAATCCTGTAGTATTCCACTAAGAAAACAAACTTCTGATCAATTTAGTACATTACCTCAAGGTTTTTTACATTTGAAATAGGCCTTAATGGCGCTCATTACTCATCAGCCTTCAGGTGTAGGAGAACCAATGTAGCTTAGTTATTGGCATTGAAAATGACAAAACATCAGGGACACTGCTAGCGTCCTCTGCCTGCTGTAGCATCCTGGGCAGCCCCAGATGGCCCCGGGGAGAGTCCGGGGAGTGTCCTGGACTCATACTGCCACTGGGCTCAGGAGACTGTGCTTCTGGGTCAGGTGTGGATTTGGGCTCTCAAAGTGGCGTCCCACTCCCTGGGTGGGGGATGGGGAAGAGCCTGCTGCCACCGCTTGGAAAGCCCTTGCTGCACCATGACCGGCTAGCGCACGTGGCAGCTGCCGCGCTGATTCATGCACCCTCCGGTAACAAAAAGTATTCAGTAATAGCCTTTTGCTGCAACTTTTTTCCTGATAATCCTTCTTCTTTTGAACTTTCCTTTTCTTTCTGACTAGAGTTCCTGGGCTTCCATCAACACATGCCCTAACTATTCTTGGTTCCACTGGGGTGCCTTCTTCCCTTAGTAATTTACTTCTCACCCCTTCCACATTCTCATCACAAAGACAATACAATACACTGAGACAAAACAAGACACAAACATACTGTGTCAATCTTCTCCATTTTCTCAAAATGGCCATTTTTCCTCTCTCCCTATCTGCCTAGGGACGAGCAGATTTGCTCCCGTCCTATCTATGGACGGGCAGCTTTTTTCGTCAACGTACCCCAGAGTGTCCTGGGACTCCCTGTACGGGCCACCATCTGCCACAGCCAGGCTGGCTGGGCAAAATAAGTGGGGGGTGATGAACAACTTGTGTACATTGATACAGCAGGAGTGGGAGCCATTTATTGCAGGACAACAGAGGTATTTATACATTCCACACAGTTTATCTAATTAACATAAACTAAATACATCAGTCAACCAATCAGGAATCTCCACACTTAATGGCTCGCTGGCATTACTTCACAAACCACTCCCTCTGGCATTTTGCCAGGCACCATCCAGACTTGTTTACACACCCTCTAATTTATTCTATCATTCATTCATTCATTCATTCATTTATTCAACAAATGCTCAATACTTAGACTCCCACATGCCAGACATTATGAGCCAGAGAAGTTGGTGCTAAGTGATCATTTCTGCCCATCTTTGTGTCCCCTCCTGTTCAGGTTAGCTCCTTACAAGAAAAGCCTTGGTGTTTTTTTTCTTTGATAAACTCCTTACTGAAAGACGGAAGACACGGCATTCCCTCCTTCCTCTCCCCAAATCTTTGCTATTATTGACAACAAACTATTAAAAACTCTCCATCTGTACCTTTTGCATTCCAAAGGATTTCTGTTTGGAGCACACACAAAGCTTCTCCTTGACACAACTCTAGCCACATTAAGATTTGGGGGCTTTCCTTCCCATATTTTTTTTTTCTTTTTTAAGTAGAGGCTTGGTCTTGCCAGGGATGAGAGAATACAGCTAGATTCAATTAGTTTGCTTCATATACCACTCAAGAATATTTCTTTCTTCTCTCTCCTCAATACCTTCTACTTGACATTGGTTATCATAACATAAAATTCATGAAGAATTTATAACATGAATTTCCTCAAGATGAGGTACCTAAAAGCTAATGTAGTTGAGCTAGAAGAAATCTGAAATCTTGGCCTACAATTGTTATTTGGGAAAGCAAGGAAAAACGTCTAACTTCCTAGCTTTCTAGTGTCTACACCATTGTGTCTAGAAAGAAAAAAAAATACTCTTATTATTATGAGGTTAATAATTGCTTAAAGTATTTATCTATGAATTAGTGAATAAAATACAGAAGGAGCCCAGGTGGGAACAAGAGAAGGTGATGTCACCCTAGGTCAGAGTCCAGAAGAAAGCCTAACACAACAGGTCCCCAGAGCTCACCTGGTGGAAGGGGAATTCCACGGGGTGGGCAGCCAAACCTGACATCCTTGTACATAGAAAAGTGTTTCTCAGAATCACCTCACACTCTGCAAGCTCTTGCCATCAAGAGGGGCCCCAAATAGCATCAGGTGAGGAGTGAAATAGCAACTAAATGTATCTGATCTTCTGATCCCAGAGGAAATGGAAACAAAATTTTTTACCACACCTGCACGCTCTTAGACTGCAGAGAGCAATCCTTATTTTTGCCTGTACTTACTGCAAATGGCATGTGAGGTGGCATCCTGCCTAGGTAGTAGGAACACAAGAAGATTACTAATTTCACAGGTAAGAATTCTTGTTTGCAAATACCAATATGTCAGCTTTAAAAGTAATTCGAATGTAAACGGATTTTGTCTACAATCCTCACTGCTCTGGAAACCTAAGGTTGAGCAAAAGTGGAACCTACGTATTTCAGTGCATTTCTATGGGGGCGGGAGGGGTGGGGAGGGTGGAAAGAATGTCAAGACAGATCTGCAGCTGCCTTGTATTTTGCCACCACCATGTCAAGACCTAGTATGGACTTTTGAAACCCAGAGTTGCTGCTCTTTAGCCACTTTATAACATAGATGTCTGTATTTTTAGTCCCAGGAATCAAGAACCACAATCTAAAGGGATTTATTCACAGTTAGAAGAACAGATTAAAGGCCTACATAAAAACTGATAGGGCTGCTTGAATTTGCTTTTCTCTCTACGATTACTAGGAGTTGAATCCCTTTAATATTAATTAAAAGAATTCCACATATTAAACCCAAGAAAAAAATTTTAAAGACATAAACCTTATTAATTATTTTTTGACAGTTCCTCAATAAACTCCTTACCTAAATGTATCTATCTGGCAAAAATTCCTTTTTAAAAAAGTAGATTTCTGGACATGACTCTCGTTGGTTGTATACCTACTCCTTCTTGTTTTTCCAAAGTGTCTTGTTGAGTATATTCCACTTATAAAGTTGAGAAATTGATTTGATGTTTAACAAAGAGATGAGTATTGGTCAAGTGAGGAAGAAAGGAATATCAGGGGAGAGAAGGTAGATGATAAGTTTGTAGTGACTTGATAGATTTCTGAGTTTGAAGTCTGGAAGAGATCTGTGCACAGAAAATACAGTTAGTCAAACACAAAGCCCTACAGCAACTCTTGCATTAAAAGGCAGGGAAAGGAGACGAGAAGTCGAGCCGCCTCACTGCATAATTCCGGGGCCACCATCTGTACTTTTGTGTAGGTCAGTGGCATCTCTTGGAATTGTGCCATTGGTAGCCCATTTTGAGAAAGAGCAATCAGTGAAATGAAGAAAAAAAACAAAAGACAGTCGATATAATAGAAACCAAGTGGGGAAAAAATGCAGAAATTAGAAAATTTTATCAACCATGCAAAATACTGAGTGTGATACTGAGTTCAGATCATCACAACTGATTTGCAGGTCACTGATGACATTGATGAGAGCAGTATCCATCAATCCGAGGGGGAAAAGGATGGGGTAGAATAAGCTAAAGAGAAAATGGAGAAGTGGAGACACAGTACAAATATTGTGAAAGTAATAAAGTGTTTTTTGTGTTTTTGTTTGTTTGTTTTCAAAAGAAAGCTGAGAAACAAGGTAGTAGCTGGTGATTAAATGATTAAAAATTGATTAAAATGATTAAAAAAATTATTAGAGAAATTTTCCAATAAGTGAAAATGATGATGTAGAAAGGAAGAAGGGAGAATTGCTAGAGTGACTCATATTAAACCAACCTTGAATTCCTGAAATAAACCCTACTTTTGGCAATGTTGTTGCACCTTCTCTTAAATACTTGCTGGATTTGTGTTGTTAATTCACTTCCTGAGGAGTATTTTTGTATCTATATTTGCAAGTGAGATCTTCCTGTAGTTTTTCTGTTTTGTAATTTCCTAGTCCGATGTGGGTGTCATGTTTATTCATGTCAGCCTGAGAAATAAGTGACCTTGTTTTTTGTTTGCCATTTTATAGAAAGATTTGTATGAAACTGCATATTTCTTACTAAAATATTTAATAGAATTCACTGCTAATCTACCTAAGCCTGGGGTATTCTCTGTTGATTTTTTTCCCCATTTGATTTGTATTTAAAAGTTAAGGGTCTTCTCTGTTATTTCTTTTTTCTTGTGTCAATTTTCATGTTTATTTTTCTAGAAAAGACTTTTAAATTGACATGAAATCATTTGTAACATCCTCTTATTTCCATATACATAGCATTATGCTTATTTTAATTACAAGAAAATATTTATCAAGTCGTTTTCCTTCATAATATCATCATAATATATAGCAAAAAGTAGAATTTCTAGGACCAAAGGTATGAAAAACTATACATTTTGCTGTTACTCTCCATAAAACTTAATACTAATAGTAGTGGAGAACAATGATAATTTTTGTAATTTCTGCCATACAAATGATATTTGTCTTTTTTGGCCAATTTAACATATTAAAAACTACTTAATTTTAATAGCATTTAAACATTTATTTGGAAGGCTAAGCATTTTTTGAAAATTTTTAGTTTGCCTACATTTTGTTGAAAGGCACATCCTATGGGTTTCATTTGATTTACATGCTTAAACACATAAAATTGTTTTTTCATTTGTTCTTTTTAAGATATACATGACTGGTATATTTTGACATATTATGCATACATGGCGTATAACTTACTCTAATTAGGATCCCATGTTTGTGACTGATTGCAAATGATGTGGTTTCAAAGGTTGTGTATTCATATATGAACATATGAAACTTATGTCTGATATGTTCTTTTTCCTATTTCCATCCTCCGCCCTTCCCTTCCCTTCATTCTCTTTTGTCTAATTTGATGAACTTCTATTCTCTGCACCCTTATTGTGTGTTATCATCCACATATTAGAGATAACATTCAGCTTTTGTTTTTTGTGGATTGGCTTACTTCACTTAGAATGATAATCTCCAGTTCCATCCATTTACTGGAAAATGCCATAATTTCATTCTTCTTCGTGGCTGAGTAACATTGCATTGTCCATATATGCTACATTTTCTTTATCCATTCATCTACTGAAAGGCACCTAGGTTGGTTCCAAAGCTTAGTTATAGTGAATTAACTGCTCAAAACATTGCTGTGGGTGAGTCACTGTAGTATGCTGATTTTAACTCCTTTGGATATGTATGGAGCAGTGGGATGACTGAGTCAAATGGTGGCTCCATTCCAAGTGTTCTGAGGAATCTCCATACTGCTTTCCAGAGTTTTTGTACCAATTTGCAGTCCCACCAGCAATGTATGAGTGAATACTTCCCCTGCATCCTCGCCAACATTTATTGTTACTTATATTCTTGATAACTGCCATTCTGACTGGAGTGAGATGAAATCTCAGTGTGGTTTTAATTTGCATTTCTCTAATTGCTAGAGATTTTGAACATTTTTTCATATATTTGTTGACCACTTGTATCTCTTCTTCTGTGAATTGCCTTGAACAGGTTAAAATCTGAAAAAAGGAAAAATGTCAAGTTCTTCAAATATGGCCACTGACCAAATAATGTTATTAATAGTGTGTGATATTCATTCTTATTTAAAACACTAAGTTGTACATTTTAAAATATGCATGAGTACAACAAAATTTTGCCATTGACTATTTTACATAACTCTTCCCTATCAACTTATTTGTAGAGATCTAATTGTATGAATGTTTTTTAAAGCAAAACAAAACACTACATGTAAATGTTTACCAAATCACAAGTAAAAATTGTTATATAAAATTGCCTCTTAAAGCAAAAATAGGCAAAATGAAGATGCAATAGATGCATACTAGTAAGTTTTGATGAAAAAATTCAAATAAATTCCTTAGAAGTCAAAGTTTTTGCTGAAAATTTTCAAAATAGATTCCTACAATAATTCAACACACCAACAACTACATCGTTAACAGTATGTGACTAATACTGGCGTTTGATCATTAACAACATGTACATGAATTTTTTATTAATTACATCTATTTTTGAAACCAGTAATTTACAAATTATTTTAAAAAACATTCTTTCTAACTAATTAATGGGTACCAGAACATGGAATTTTAACTCAATGGAGCACAGAAGAATGAAATACTTAATGATGAAATTAAACACTGAATGATGAAACTGCTATCAGAGATCCTTATTATGGAATTTTGAGAGCAACACGTAAAAATTGTAAGTGGATGAATAGAAAACTGTACTACTGAATTGGCCTTGAACTATTTAGTGTGTGATCTACACTAAGGTATGTAGGTATTGAATATGTCTCATAGAATTTCTTAACACCAGTGATTCTTTTTAATATATATTTAATAATTTTTATTTTACTAATCTTTTTGGTAACAGTTCTTTTTCTATTACTCAATTTAAACTTTTCAAAAATTTTGTAACTGATCATTGTCTTGTGAAGCAAATGCTGGTTAAGAGCTCAGATTCCAGAGTCAGACAACTCTGAGTTCAATATCATTTCATCAATTACTATCTGTAAAAAAATGGAGCAAAATTTCTTTTTTCCTTCTCTGTAAAATGGTGATAGCTATTTCCTATCTGACAAATTGCTGTTTAGGCTAAAATATTTAAAAGTGCAAAATACATCCCCTTTTCCTGAATGACAACTACCATAAGCCTACCATAAACCTACTCAAATCTGAGTCATTTCACATCTTTCTTTCTTTTCTTCTTCATACCTACCATTGTAAATCTTGTCAACTCCTGTTCCTCAACTCCCATCATCCACACTCATACATCCTCATCATCACCCCCCTGTCCTACTTTTATCAATAATTTCCAAATCTGCCTTCCTCCACCTTTGCCCCTCTAATTCATTCTCCAGGAGAGTAACATTTTCAAAACATAAAATAAAACATGTCAGTAAAGAAAAAAAACTTTAACAAAATTTAAAAAAAAAACATTTGAAATAAGAGAAAGTACATAAGTGGTGCTATGCTTGTGGCTCAGTGGTAGAGCACTTGCCTAGCATGTGTGAGGCACTGGGTTTGATCCTGAGCACCACATAAAAATTAATAAAATTCAGATCCCTTGATAATTAAAAAGTATTTTTTTTAAAAAAAGAAGTACATAAGTAATGAGACTCTCAAACCTCTACCAATTGTGACAATTACAATATAGTCAGATATAATTATGTTGATTCAAGTATCATGGATGACATCTCAATTGCATAATTTTCCAAAATGATGATCAGCACCTGGTAAAGTTCCAGACATTAACAGGGCAATTATTAATTAATTAGGTTATTACATTGTTAGAAAAAAATTAATGTATATTTAAACTGAAAAATCATCTGTTTACATATAAAATTAAATCAAATTTAAATTCAGATAATTGTAAATAAATTTTTATCTACATGTGCAAGGATAATTTCTTATTGTACAGAAATGTCCCTTCATTGTAGGATAAGAAATGCCAACATCATTTTCATCATTTTAATAAAAAAAAATGCCCTCCTTTGAAGCAAAAAAAAAAAAAACCAAAACATGTCGGTAAACAGTGTGGGACCTCGTGGATAGGGTTCTCCACTACTTCTAGAACAAAATACACTCCATAGTAAAGTCTCTAAAGAGGTCATCTGACTTTCAGTACCTTTCCAGTTTCAGGGACTGTTTTCTTCCATTCCATCTCCAAACCCCCTTCAGTCATACTTAACTGTCTGCTGGTTTCAAAATTTACTGAGCCATTTCGCAGTTCCACACCTGTCCTCAAGTTTATCTCAAAATTTTCTGTAATTCAGCCCAAGACATGTTCTTTGTGAATTATTTCCCTATCTTCTGTCATCTCTCACTTCTGTTCCCACTGTAGCCTAGACAAACGTATGTCTGTATGGTAGCACCTGGCATCTTTGTGTGTGTATTCCCTGATGTTGAACTCTAAGGATTGTATCATCTTTAACAAAGAGTCTGGTAGCCATATCTTGGAATCATCTAAAATCTGACTTCTTAAGAAATTTTATTATCCTGGGAAAAGACATTAATACTACTGTTCTAAAATGCTATGATTTCAAAATCAGAGTCGAAAAGGTCCTCCTACAACCTCTCCAGGAGGTCATCATATTAAATGGAATAAGCCAGGCACAGAAAGACAAATAGTGCATGATATTACTCAAGTGTGCAATATAAAATATGTTCATCTCATAGAAGTTGAGAGTGCAATGGTGGTCACCAGGGCCTGAGGAGAGTAGAAGATGAAGTGGGGAAAGGCTGATCAGTGGGTGCTAAGCTACAGTGAAATAGTGTCAAGAATTCTGGTGTGCATTGCAGAGTCGGGTGACTATAGATAACAATCATGTACTACGTATTTCAAAAAGCTAGAAGAAAGAATTCTGATATTTTTATTATAAAAATGATAAATGTTTCAGGAGATATATTTAATCTGATTTAAATATTACACAAAGCATACATATATTGAAACATCACATGGTACCCCATAAGCATGAACAATTTTTTATATTTTTGTGTCAGTCAAAAAATGCATTTTTAAAAATAAAGAATTCTGCCAAAATACATTCTACTGCTATGTATAATAACTAAAAATATTGTTTTAAAAAAAGTACATCTATTTCTACTGATCATTCGAAGTCATTTTGGGGAAATAAATGACATGGATTTCTATTGTAAAATAAGATTATGATACCCTAGAAATACTTTCAAGTCATTAACTGGAAAGACTTGTCTGTCACCAGTGTTTGCAGCAACCATATGATATCAGTAGACATAAACCATTCTACGTAGGCTCAAGAGGCTGAGGCATGAAGATTTGAAGTTCAAAGCCAGCCTCAGCAATGACCAGACGCTAAGCAACTCAAGTGAGACCCAGTCTCTAAATAAAATACAAAATAGGGGTGGGAAGGTAGCTCAGTGATCAAGTGCCCCTGAGTTCAATCCCCACCCAAGAAAAAAAAGAAACCCCCAAAATTGGCAAATTAGTATCTAGAAACAAGGTTTCAATGACTGTGTTTCTAATCATAGATAAGCTTGATTTGCTAGCCCATGAGAGAATACTCTTAATAAGGAAGACCAACATAAAGCAACCAATTATAATCAAGTGTTAGGACAATGATTGGAAGGAGAGCACTTTATGAGAACTATCTTCTGTTCTTATATCACATGCTGCATTCAGATAGAAATGAAGACTTTTTAAATGAGCTTTTGCAACAGGCCCAGGTACTTGTCCACACTGGGAATAACCATGAAAGTCTTCATGTTATTGACAGAGCTACATGTAAAAGTATCTGGAGATGTTGTCTAGAACTTTAGATAAATTAATAAAAGTATTAACTAGCGTGATTGAATCCACTTTTTTTGTAAGGGCTATCTATTACTTTTGCTTTTCTATGTAACTAGCAAACATAATTTATGCAGCTGTGGGAGTTGTATCTGCCAGGGCCTCTACCCAAGGACAGGAAAGGGAGAGCAGTGTTAGCCAGTTAGGCTGAAGGGCCTGATGGCATTCTGGTCTTGCCTATATTTCTCTTCTAAAATCTTTTCTGAATTATTTTCTGCATTTCACTACCTTTTTTCTTTTTAGTATTTGTAGAATGTCCTTAGATTTTGCGAACTTGTTGAAATTTCATTTGTGTCACAATATGGCTAGAATAAGTTCTGGAAAATGGAGACAATTCAATTTATTAAGCTGAAGTTAGTGCCTCTTGCTTTTTGTATAAGAATTTCTCTTCTACAGTCTGAACCTTAAATTTCCTTTCGGGCAGAAAAGGTATGCTAGAGATTGTCTAGATATCTAAGACCACTAATTATTTATCCTACTTATGGCTACCATCATTTGGAAGTTTTTCCTACAAAGCTATTGGAAACCTAACATTGTTTAGGCCAAGTTCTTTGAAGGCGTTCACACATAGGTTCTTACAGTTATGAAAATTCTACAAGAAATTGAAAAGACGTATTTATAGAATGGAATTTTGGTTTATTAACTTGATGTTTCCCAAACTGTGGTTTGTAGACATATTCTTGTGTGTCCATAACAAACATTAAGAAAAAAGATCTGTGTATCATCAAATTGGGAATATTTATATATGCTACCCATGCTCCAAAAGGGGGAAACCTTGAGAGGGATCCTCTGTGCATTTCAGCCCTTTTCTTTCTCTCCCTTCTGATATTACTAGAGACAAAATGAAAGCCAGACCCCCTCTGCCAGAAAAAAAAATGTGCATCTCACAGATTCGGGAACCAAAAAACTTCAGGTATGGAACCACAGACGTCACACTCAAGGACACAGGTTTCCCAATCTAAAACAAAAGACTGAGTATTTCTTCTGGGCCCGTGAGCCAATAATTGTCTTCTCAGCAAGATGAGGTATGTTTGAGATATGTATGCTACCATGAATTTCAGCCTGCTCCCCTCTATGAAAGCATTTCCCCAAGTGTGAGCTGTGGAATTATGGTACAGGAAGATGTTCCATTTGGAAAATAATATATCATAGTCTATACATTAGATTAAGCCATAAAAATAGTCCTTAATTCAAAAAAAACAATATTCAAAAGCATTAATTAAAGTAATGCCTAAAACTATTTTCTTCTCCCCTTAAATACTTTTCTGCCCATAATCTGATGAACAGATTTGAACTTACATTGTTGCCAACAAATATAGCAGCAATTACAGTCAAAAAACCAAAACCAAACCGTTGAAGAAAATTAATCATTTACTTTGAATGAATCAGACACTAAGACAGCTTCCATAATTGTGTCTGACAGTACCAAATCATGTCTGAGATAAAACACTGCATGACACATAATCAAACAAATAATTTGCAAGAGTTGTGGGAGGGGAGAGAACAAATGCTCCCCAGCTCTCTTGTACGTCATGGGAGCACATGACAAAGAGTGTTAAAGAGGTACAATAGGCTACTGGTACTGAGATCATTTTAGACCATCTTATCACTGGAATACTACAGAACACCATCGTCTATTTATCACATAGTAAGAAGGATTCTATGCTAATAGGATTTGTTTGTATTTGTTCTATTTTATTATTATTTGACTAACATCCTCTGTTAGAAACAATATTTAGCCCATTTATCCTCAATATAGAAAGCTTTTACCACATGAACAAAATCAATTTGTTCTGTTTGAAGGACAGAGTAATTTGATTAACTACAAAGTACTATAATGCAAAGTTTATTCCCATTTCATCAATCTAATATAAGCAGAAATGAAATGTAGTCAACAAGTAAAATATGCACAACAACCAGGCCTTTTTATACTAGCCTTCAAATGTATGTACATACAGATAGATATCATACATATAATGGTATACATATAATTTTGCAGAATATCCACAGCATTCAACATTTTTCTTCATTGTCAATTTTTTTTATTAAGTGTTTTACCATTTGATAAACAAATTTTATCCTCATTTCCAGGATCCTAAGTAATTGTACATGTTTAACCCAGTAATAACAATTTAGGTACCTAGTACACAAGATCAAAAATAAGAAGTCGTTGCTGGTAGTAGCTCAAAACAAGTACTTTGGTCCAATAAATAACATTATGAAAATGTTTTCAACTTTAATTTCAACTACAGTACAGAAAATGTTTTGTTTTTTTTCTAGAACATAATTCATATAATCCATATCCATAAGATATTTTTGACATTCATGATGTATTTTTCATATCCTAATTTGCATCCATATACATTCCAGATCAGACTAGGTGAAGAGTGAAAACAGACAGTAGAATATTTGCAATTTATCTGAAGAACACAAATGTGTAGGGGTTTTTTTTACACTGAATGTATTAAGTTATGAATAATGCAGTATTATCTGACAAGAATTCTCATAAATAACTACTTTTAAATTTCCCAGCTTGCATTCTACCAAAATTATTTTTCATATTTAGACCTCACAGCTTATCAACGCTGACAAATATGCAATGTCAAAATAAATCTTTTATAAACACATTGTATGAACACATAAATAATTCTATAAAATATTAATTTATCTTTTTGCCTCTTATTTAAAGACTGTAATACTATATGAACTTACTTTCCCTATACTTATGGAAGCATATGACTACAGATTTTTGAAAAATTCTAAAAACCCTGAGTACATAAGGATAGTGTCCTAAGTAAACAATCTTCTCAAGCCTTCCTTAGGTGCATTAGATTCACAGATTAGGAAAGAGTGAAAAGTAGACATGTTTTTAAGGATTTTTTCTCTTTTGCTCATATTCCCTGACTTGAGGCATCCAGTTGAGAGGGACTGCCATTTCTGTAACAGAAGCCAATAAAGGGAAATAGTGTAAAAGAACTAAAGACATTAAAATTAGTCTTAAATTTATAAATTGATAAAATCAAATAGAAATTCCAGCCATTATTATTAAAAGGAAATAAATAAAAATGACACTATGTCTGAGATGCTCCCTCAACAGCATCATTGCCATTTTAAGAAACCCTCCTTAAACATGCTAACATTTTTAGTGCCTGAAGATTTTAATATCACCTCTTTATAATTATTACATACCTTAAAGTTCCAGTGAATTGGAACTCAGAATTCTACTCATTTCTTACTCACCAAAATGACATATTAGTTTTTAAAAATATATGTCATCACCAGCTCTAACTAAGCTACATAAAGTAGCACAGGAAGAAGTAGGTGTGTATGTAGAGTGTAAAAATTACAACGTGGATGGGAAAAGCGAAAGAGAATGAGAAAGCGAGCTATACTTCTCATTGCCCCAAACAAGACTTCCATACAGACAACCTGCTGGGGCTTATGATTCACGTTACTCCCATGTCCCTTTAGTATTGATAACTTACGGTTATCACTACACAGACACATGACAATTTGACATAACCATACAAAATATTGCTTTTATAAAATGTACATGTTAGTCCCCTCCAAAGCTCACATTGAAATTGCCATTGTGGGAATGTTAAGAGGTGGGACTTCTAAGAGTTCTTAGCCTAAGAGGGTGTGCTCCACTTTCTGAATAAGATTGATGATGGTATAGATCAGCTTGTTTTTGCCACATGCTTATGTAGCAGTTAGCAGTAAGACCCTGGCTAGTTGTGAGCACCTTGATATGTTTCCCAGGCTCTGTAAATGTGAGCCAATACACTTCAGCTCATTGTAAATTACCCAGTCTGGGGTATTCGGTTACAGCAGCACAGAATGAAGTAAGATATGTCCTGTGGCTAAGTTCTAAAACTGCCTTACTATTTCTAGTAAGTTACTATGGGCCCATCTTTTCTAGAAAAAGGAAGGGAAGAAACAGTTATTCTTCTTTAAAAAAAAAAAAAAAACTAGCTTAGGTAGCCATTTTACAGTTGGAGTCTTCATGCTCCTCTAACAAAATCCAAACTCTGGGTAATTTATAAGCAATAGAAATTCAGTTTTCAGTTCTGGAAGCAGGGAGGCCAACATGAAGATATCAGCCTCTTTGGTGTCTGGTGAGGCCTGCTCTGCTTCCAAGGTGGTGTCTCACTGCCCCATCCTTGCCAGGGAAGAACATGGGGTCCTCACACAGTGGGAGAAATGGAAGAGCACAAGAGAACTAAGGCAGCCCTCAATCCTCCAGCCTTTTATAAGGCACTAATCCACTAATGAATGAAGCCTTCATGATACAATAGCATCCCCAAAGGTCTCATCTCTTAACACTCCTACGATGGGCATTAAGCTTAAACACATGCATTCTGGGAGGAAAACAATAAAATCATAGTAGTTGGATTCTTCTTTTTAAACTCCAAAGACAAATGTACTTGACAAAAGAGGACCAAAGATACAAATCCCCCCACCCACTGTGGTTTAAGTTTTTTTTTTTTTTTTTGCTGCCACAAACCCCACATCTCTACTACTAGCCAAACAGAACTCAATGAAGTTCCAGAATGAATGGGCACAAAGTTGAAGAAATTTATTTATCCTAAAATATTTGCAAACTAAGAACAAATTCAGGAGATAAAGTATAAGAATGTTATCTTTAACAAACTACTCAGGTATTTCTAGGTACCTCAAAGTTGCAAAAGCCCTGAATCAACTACAGGAAGAGAGGCATATTGGGCCTAAGTGGCTAAAGGTACCAAACTAAATGAAAACATGGGTTAATCTCATTTATTTCTATAACCAGACACATCTACCAACCAGAAAAAGGCAATGTCATAAATTAAAAAGCAAACTTCTAAAGAGAAGTTACAAAAACATTTTAGGAAGGAAAAATGAGGAAAATACAAATAGGATCAAGTCCAAGTATACCAAGGTGGCACTTCTCAACTTGTGTACTAAAAAATCCTGCAGAGTTCCCTTAGTTTACAGGGAAAGGTGGGATCTCAATGCAAGGTAAGTCCATGGGTTTGGGATAAGTGGCTTTCAGATCATGTGCCACACAAATATATATAAATATTTTCTAAGTATGTTAAGGAATGAAAATATTGTGAAGTATCAATTTAATGAAAGTGCTAACCTGAGGGAAAAACCTAGGTTCAACTTCTTGCTATCTCAGTAGCTAAATGACTTAAATTACTGAGCCTTTTGAAACCCTTAGTAAGGCTCATTTATTAAATGAAAAATAGTTTAGACTAATTTAGCTCTAAAATTCCATCATTTCCCATACATATACACTTGATGTAAAGTAACAGCCACACTTATTTAATTAAAAACTCTCAACTCCTTCAGTCATTCAATAAATATTTATCAAGCACCTAATCTGTGCCAGGTATGTGAAAATCTGGGAAAACATGGAAGACATAATTCCTAAATACATCTTAATGTGAAAGTGGTTAAATAGTAAATGCTTCTAAATAGAAACCTGCATATATAATGAAAGCTTACCTATGCATAATTAATAAATATTAACTTTAGTTATAGTCAGAGCTTCTGCCAGGATAATTTTCCTCCTCTATATACTCAATTGCTTTTAAAAAATTATTTATGTAAACAATTACTGCTAAACTGCATTTAAAATCAAAATCAATTCCAAAAGTATAAGTTTATAAAAATAGTTTATTTTTAAAGACTCTCAATAGGACTTCAACATCTTATTTTTAGATTATACCAAAAAAGGCAATTGAGTGTTCAGTATATTTTAATTCATGATGGAATCTGTTCCATATCGAAGACTATATATATATATGGTCTATTAGGTGGGGGAAAGCATGATTCAAAGTTTTAATTAAATATTACATAATTGGATTTCACCCCAAATATTTAAGCTGAAATTTTCCAATGAATACAATTTCACAAGTTACAAATATATATATCAACTTACAACTGAAACATTTAGTATTTTTACAGTGTTTTTAAAAATCTAGTTCCATAATCACTTTCTTTTCCTTAAAAAAAAATCCTCAGCATATGAGAAGTTTACATTTCGCTGGAAATGCATACATGCACCTAATAGTAAGATCCAAAATGAGAAGAATTACTATCTCCAGGAGTGGGTGGAGGAGGTAGTGGTGGAGGAGGGGGAGGCGGGGGCAAGGAGTATGGTAAGTTAAGCATTGGATGAGGTGCCATGTTAGGTGCAGCCCAACCCATGTTTACAGATGGAGGTGGTGGAGGGAGTGGAAAGTTATGCATGTCAAACACAGGCGGAGGAAAGGGGTATTGTGGCATAATAGGATTATCTTGTCTCTGAGGTGGAAATCCCAAAGTCTCTTGAGATACCATATGTTCTGAATTATAAAACTGCTGAGCTGGAGGCCTGCTGTGGCAAGATCGAGGGTATCTACCCCTAGAAAATCCTCGTGTGAATTCCCTGTTGCGATATCCTTTTGAATGTTCTGAAGAAGGGCTATAAGCATTCCAATTCTGATGAACTTCAGCAAAATCTTCACCTTTGAGTGGGGAAAAAAATATATACATAAAACCAAAATTAAAATACCAAAAAGCACGGTTTGAAATTTTAATAATGCCTTTTTAAAAAAATTACCAAAATACGGCAGTTAAAACAATGTTAAATTTGAAGTTGTCAATTTTAAATAAATTGAAAAAGTAAAACTTAAAGCCCAAGGATTGGGAGAAAGCAAGACAGAAAACACTGAAGACAGTGACTCCAGCCAAACACCACAGAAACAACCATAGCACCATGCCACTTATACTCTCAAAGGTGAGCAGACAGCCCGGACTTCTACCCTTGACCACCTGTAATGAAACACCCAATCATCCTGCCAGGACAGTGTCAGGGTCAGAGTGAGCATGGCCCTAGTAACAAAACCTCCTCAGAGTGATGGTGGAGAGCACACAGAGCCAAAACTTCCACCTTCACCAGCAGCAGCACTGTGTTCTTCCCTTTGTGCACTGAGGTGGTGTAGGAAAAGACTCAGCAGAGTCAGGACTTTCCCTCAGCCCAGTGGGAAAAGGTTATCCTTTACTGGTGTCAGTGACAACATAACTCCCTACTCCTACCAGGCACTGGAGAAGATCTAGTGGGGTGTCAGAACTTCACCCTTGTCTTACAGTAATGAGGCACCCCTTTCTACTTGAGTGTCAACAAAGGCTAAGAGGAAAACCTAGGCTCTGCTCTACTTCCTTTCCCTACTAGAACAGTATCTGAAAAACAGACAAATGTGAGCAAAACATATGATTTACATAAGATCCAAGTCTCATAAATACCCAACATACCCAAGCTTTAATAAAACATTAACTCACCATAAAAAAAAGGAAAATTTCACTCAAGAAAAAAAGGAAAAGCCAGCCAGAGCAATACAAAGATATTAGAATTAAGAAAGATAATGCCTTCACAGAAATGCTTCAACAAGAAATGTTATGCACACTTTTAAAAAATGAAAGTAAGAAAATCTCAGATAAAAAATAGAATAGAAATTTTAGATATGAACATTATAATAATCAAAATAAATAAAAGTGAACAATATTGAAGGAGAAGAACAATACTAGAGGATTAACACTACCCAACTTCAAGAGTTACTATGAACCTACAGTAGACACAACAATGTGCTATGGAGAAAGAACAAACAGATCAACAAGACAAAAGAGAGAGCCCAGAAATAGACCTATGCAAATATTTATAGTATATGAATTTATATACTCAGCTAATATTTGACAAAAGGTACTTTAATGGCCCAAAGGCGATTTTCAACAAATGGTGTTGAAACAGCTAGACATCTGTGAATGAAATAGAATCTGTGAAAGAAAGAAAAGACAGAAACCTTAACCCTTCATAAGATTTAATTCAACATGTACCACAGACCTAAATGTAAAAAAAAAAAAAAAATCACTGATAAGCTGAATTTCATTACAATTAAATTTTTCTGCTCTCTGAAAGACAATGTCAAGAAAATGATGTTAAAAAAACAACTTATAGACACAGTTGATTTTAAAAAACTATTATTAAAAATAGACAAAGAATTCTTAAAACTCAACAATAAGAATCTGATTAAAAAATAGGCCAAAGACCTTAACAGACACGAGACACCTAACCAAAGAAGATATACAGTTGGCAAATAAGCATATGAAAAGAGGCTGTTATACATCAACAGAGAAGTGCAAATTAAAACAATGAGATACCACTACACACTTATTAGAATTGTCAAAATCCAGAGCACTGAGAACATCAAATGTTGGCAAGGTTATGGAGTAACAGGAACTCCTATACATTGCTGACAGGAAAGCAAAATGGTACAGTCACTATGAAAGACAATTTGTAAGTTTTTCTCATAACTAAGCTTACTTTTAACATATGGTACAGCAATCTTGTTTCTTGGTATTTATTCAAATTAGTTGAAAACATATCCATCCACGCACAAACAACAACAACAAAAAAAAACTTGCACATGAATGTGTCTCTAGTCTTATTCACAAATCAATTTTATAATGAACCTAATACCGATATGTTAAAAAAAAAAGAAAGTCTTAAAAAATTGATGGATGAGTTCAAAAACAGAATACAGGGAACAAGGAAATATCAGAGAACTTGATGATAGATAAGTGCAAAACACTCAAGAAAATCAACTGGAAAAACGTTTTAGGGTTGTGTTCTGAAAACTACAAAATGCTAATGAAAAGAAATCAAACACCGTCTAAATAAACAAAACTGTGTACCATGTTCATGGAATGTCAGCGGAGCTTGGATGACAATTCTTTCAAAATTAATTAATATGTTTACTGCAATTGCTATTACAATTCCAGCAAGATTTTTTGTCAATACAGAGAAGATTATTTTAAAATTTGTAAGGATAGGCAAATGACCTAGAATAGCTAAAAATCATTCTAAAAAAGAGAAAGAAAGTAGGAGGTGTCACTCTAGCCAATTTCAAGACTTAGTATTAAGTACAATAATAAAGACTGTGGTATAGATACATAACAATGGAATAGAACAGAGAAGCCAGAAACAGATCAACACAATATAGCCAAATAATTTCTGATGAACCTCAAAAGGAATTCACTGGAGTAATCACAGTTTTTCAACAAATGATAAAGAAACAATTCGACATCTATAAGCAAAAGAACCAACATCAATCAAATCACTTATCCTATTCAAAATTTAACTCAAAATGGATCATGAATATAAAATGTGAAGCAGATGACTACAAAACTGTAGAGAAAAAAAGAAAAAATCTTTACTATGATTAGGCAAGAAGTTATTAGACTTTATAAAATGAAATCTGATATATTTGGCTTTCATAAAACTAAAGACTTTTGTTCTGTAAAAGACCCTTTTAAGAGGATGAAATGACAAGCTACAAACTGAAGAAATTATATATAAAGTACATATTTGCCAAAGGACTCAAATACAAAAATTTATTTTTAAAAACTTCAAATAATTCAAAAGGAAAATAACAGAAATACAATTAGAAAATAGAGAAAAACATGAATAAACATTACCATCAAAGAGGGTAAATAGTTAAAATTGACCACATGAAAAGACGGTCAATGTTATTAGCCATTAGAAAAGTGCAAATTGAAACCACAATTAAAGATCACTTACACCTAAAATTAAAAATGACAACACTAAATGTTGGTGAGAATGCAGAGAAGCTGAGTCACCAGTGTTACTACTGATGACAATATAAAATAGTACCACCAAACCAAAAAAAAAGGGCATGACAGTTTAAGAAACTAAGTATGTAATGCAACTATCATATAACTTAGCAATTACATTTTTGTGTATATGTCCCAGAAGAATGGAAATTTGTTTTCACACAAAAATCTATATACAAATATTTATAGCAGCTTTGCCCAAATGAACAAAAAATGCAAACAACTCAGATATCTTCAATTAGATGAATGTTTAAACAACCTGTGGTATAGTCCCAACATGGAATAGTACTATTCAATGAAAAGGAAAAAAATCTATTAAGTGTATCTATAATAATAACTATAACAACCTGGATGGATGCCAAGAAAATTACAGTCACTGGCAAAATCAAATCCCTAATTTTAACATGCTATATAGCTCCATTTACATAACATTCTTCACATGACACTTTTTTTTAGAGAAATGAATAACAGGTAAGTGGTATAAGCTAAGGAAGCAAGATAGCAGGAAATGGATATGACTATAAAAAGGAAACCTAGGGAGCTTGCTGGTGATGGAAATGTTATGTATGTTGACTGCATGAATGTCAAAAATCCTGGCTGTGATATTGTACTACCAAATTTTACAAGATGTCACAACTGGAGGAAACTGGGTAAAAAGTATGCAGCATGTCTCCTATTATTTCTTATATCACAAAAAGTTTAATTTTAAAAAGCTATCACTAACTATTCCCTTGTGACTCTCACCCACCCATATCCCATGTTGCACAATTTCTCCAATAATTCCTGGATGCCAGAAAGTAACACAGAACATAGAAATGTCTTTCAGCTTTATTACAGATAAACCTATATAGATCTAAATGAATGTAAATAAAGACTACATATTATATTCACTCACCTGGCTCATTAAATTCAGATTTGAGTTTTTTCCGGCCTTGAATCTGAGATTTTTTTCTCTGTTTGGCTTCTTTTTCTTTTTCATCATCACTGAAGTCTAAGGCCTTGCAGATGAAAGTAGATTTAAATCACACAGATTTGTCAATTCATACTTAGAGACTTAGAACAAACCTGTAAGACCTATTATTTAGCATAGCAACTGACCTTGACAAGTTTCTCCTTTCAGTACTTAATATTTTCCAGTAATATCTCAACTAATTAGAAATCTTAAAAAGTCAAGTTTCTTTGTTTTTGACAATTGCCTAAAGACTTCATTAATACAGGCCATTAATAAAGCTGCTTAATCATTAATCAAGCTGTTAAACCATCAATCAAGGTTTATTAATTCCTAGAAAGTTTTGGGTAGGTAACTTTACATCATCAGGTGTGGGTACTGCCTGGCCAGAAGACTGACCTCCAACTTACACTTAAGATTGATCATAATGCCAGTTGCCAAAGGATGTCAAAATAATAATTGATTAATTAAGATTAAGAAAATTTCACACACCATCAGATCCAATATAAAAATAAAACATTGCTTTGTGACTCATTTATTTAAAAACATTAATATAACCATTATATGCCAGTCTTATTCTACACTCTTAACAGGTTACAGTAAAACCAATAAATATAAAATAAGACAAAGTAAGGGCATAAAAAATCATGGGGATGTTATGTAGATCCACTCCCACCAGATGCAGCACTGTGTTCTTTCCCTTCCCTGGCTTTCAAAACCAGACACAGAACTATGTGATCTAAATTCTAAGAGGAAATTATTTCAAATTACTAGCGTAAAATTCACATTTTACGGGGAATTGGAATTCACCATTCTACACCTGTCAGAAAATCAAGATTTATGTCATGATATCTTTAGTTCAGGTATATTGCTTTTCTACTACCACTAGAAAACATGTAGGCGTATGTGCACACTTAAAGGAAGAAATATAATAGATGTAAATGTCTCTGTATGGCATTTTCAGTATGCTCTTGCTGAAATAATATAATATTTTCCAGATAAAATCCTCCATGAACCACTAAGACCATATACCTACCATTATCATTTTCAAACACATCAACTAAATTTTAGTACCTTCAAATATAAGATACATTTTTTTTTTATTACTGATCTTAATGTATTAAGATTTTAAAACTCAGGTTGAATCTGGCATCCATCAGACACCAGAAAGTACTAAGATCAGATGGAAGACGTTTATTTCTTTGAAACTATTTAGTCAAATGAGAAAACAAATAAACCAGCAATACAATGAGTAAGTATTATGGGGTTGGATAAAGAGGAAAAAAAGGAAGAAAGCCTTCTTGGTAAAAATAACCCAAGATAAACATCTCATGAGTTAGCTGGGAAAATAAGGGAAAGGAAATCTTCAGGAAGTGGGAATGATATGTGCAGAGGCACTGAAGTATATGGTGTGTAAAAAAAGTCAAAAGGATTCTGTAAGGCAAAGTGAAAGCTTCTTATACAGCAAAATCAAAGAGACAAGGTTGGAGAAGTTAATAACATTATTGTGCCATTTTAAATATCCATGCATCATCTCAAAGCAAGAGGGAAGAAATAAAGAATTTTAATTTGGAATAGTTTATTTTAGAGAGATTACGTTGGTAAAATTTTGCTAAGATTTACTTTTCCTTGTTTTCAAATCTGCATTCATTAAACATTTATTCAGTTACAAATTTCATATGTTTATGTTAGAAATGGATATAAAATAAGATGTATTCCTGAGTGATTTTTAGGACCTTAATGCATCTCCAACATTTTCATAGTACATTATCTCTCAAATTTTCTTTTATATGTTAAAGCTTCCTATTTTCAGGGCACATAATTTATTTTAGGCCTCACAAATTCTAATCAACCATCAATATCAGGCAATAATTCGGAACTACAAAATGTCATCAACAAATACTACAAAATCCAATCCCAACACAGTTCATGATCCAGCCTGCCACCTGGAAAAAATAAACATCATGAAGCACGTGGGATTTCATTTTGTCATTAATCTTTTATGAAACCAATTTCATAAACACTTTACATTATCACAATTAGTAACTTCCATGTTTAGTGTGGAAATAATAGGCATGTATTAGAATATCTGAATTTCACAAGAGATATATTTCAAGATCTGATTCAATCTCCAAAACACTTTTGAAACAGAATTTGAGAAACAAAATGCTCTAAACCTACCAGAGAATGTTAAGTGAGTATACAGAGCATTACATGTGTACATGTTAACTAGAAAACATAATCCCATTTCAATGTGGATAATAAGCTAAGATCCCTCCCTGGTCAAGTGACTCATACCTGTATAAAATTCTCTATGTGGGTATAAAACTACCTCAAAACAAAATTAGAAGTTAATACACACCATGAGTCTGGCATTACTTGAGAATATCTAAAATGATTATCTGAATCTTCAAATACCAAAAATCAATAATACTGAAAAAATTTTACAGAACTGAGTACAAGAAAATCTGCTTTAATATCTCCATGGAGAGTTAAACCAAATAACTCTACTAAATAATTAATTCATTTACATATTACCCCCAAATTAATTTCACATCTCTAAACAGACTAGAGTATCAACCCATCGTTCCATGCCTTGTTGGAATAGATATAAAAATATAAATCAAGGAGATCTTGTTTCGGAAAGGTAATTATGCTATAAAAAATGGGGAGGTAGGTAAGTCTCTAATGATTTTATATGAAGGGTGCATATTATCAAAAGCTTCACAATAATGTTTTCATGTCCCATTTGAAGAATTTACTAAAACAATGAAAAACTTACTAAAAATAAAAACTTTCAAAATAAAATAAAATAATGCCTTTACCAGTTACCAACAAAGTTAATACAACAGGAAACACAAGGTAAATGAGGGGATATTTTTTAAAAATGTATTAGACTTAAGTCATGCCTACTTTATAAAACATTCAGTAATAAGCTTAATACTTACATCTGGTGGTGGTTCCTGATCATTCTTCCATGATGCATCTGACCCCCTATCCCTGAAAAAAGAATTTTAATAAACAAATTTAAAAAGTACTTATCAAAAATATGCTGTTAGCAGTGCTTATATAACATTAATAGTATGGAAAATAAAGAAGATGAGCGCAACTGGCAATTTCGCAATACATGAAAATAGCAAAAAACAAAAGACCATTTATGTGTCCTTTACCTTATTTCAGATAATATGAGAATCTCATAAGAAAACTACAAAATTTGGACCCATTTAAGTATTAGAATTAGGGAATTAAGAAGAGAAACCAAGATTGTGGTGTGCAGATAAACATGGTTTTACTTTTGTGATACCTGAAGTTTGCATAAACTCTGTTCAGGAAATGTTTGTTCAACATCAATTACAAATCAGAAGTCACTCAAGCAGCTACAGATGCAAAGATATGAAGTGTTCCCTTTTCTAGCATTTTACAGATCTAATGCTAGAGCTATTGATTTAAATCCTTCTCTCCTCATTCTGACTGACTGTAAGTAACCCAGACTTATTTCAACAATTATTAAGTGGCCTAGACTTATTTCAACAGGGATTCTCAAAGTGAAAGAAAGACTAATTTGAGGAGGATGAGAAGAAACACTGAAAATTCAGAAGGACAGAATAATCAGAGGTGTATGTGGAAGGAGTAAATGGAGCTGAAACTTAATTACTCCTGGTGGAAAAGTTTCACATTCTATAAAACCAAGAAAAGTACATATAATGAATATGATTATAATTTCTTAAACCTCACTTTTAAATCTTACCTTTTTAATCTTATTACTTCCATGACTTCAGGCAATATAGTTATTCAAATGCACTAAAATATTATAAAGTACTGTGACTGGATGTTCTTTCTCATTGCTTTAAACTAGACAATGAGTGAGGGTCTCAGGAATTAATGCCACTAAAATCAATGCACAGATGTCAGTATGGTGGCACAAAATAAACATCAAGTTTGCTTTAAATATTTGACTTGAATCTTTGACATTATATATGATGTATTTTTTATCAGTTAAATAAGGTACTTATTTATTCAATTGTCATTTTACAATCTGTGCATTTAACACAGCTCCAATATTCCTTTTGGAATATATGACATCTCATGACCTGAAATGGCTTAGCCTGGAGTTCAAATATGTAATTGGGAAAAATTCCCCAACTAGTACATCTACCACAGGAAATCAAAAAGCCACTAAAGGAAAAATCAGACAACATTTCTGAAAGCACTTTTAACAGACAGTATATGGAAAGCTTAAATTAAATTAGCCTTTGTTAGGCTGGTAAGTTAAGTAGTGCACAGAGTTCCCATGAGAGACACCAAAGTGCACCATCAATGGGGTTTATGCAGGACGATCTAATTTCCAATTCTATAGTTTATTCCTATTTAATAAACATTTTCAGAAAACATTCCAACAACCTGTGTTAAGCTAAAATATTTATTGTTAAAGGCTAAGAATATCGTATAAACACAGCAGCATCTTGATATCCATAGCAGATGGAAATGTTAATTATTTAAAGCATTATTTTAAAACATATTAAAACCTTTATGACTTAATGTCTATTTAATTCATCTTTCCTGCTAGCAGTTATTTAGGGAAATTAACCTTACACAATCTGAAGAGATTGAACAAAATTATCTTTCAGATAATTATGATCTTCTTAAACATGAGTTTAATCAATTAAAGACTACAAATTTCACCTCTGAAATAACTAAAGAAATTCAGTGACTTAATTTAACTTGGAAGTGGAATAGAGACCTTAAGCTTTGCAGCATGTACTAATACTTTGGAGGAAGACCCAACGTTACCCACGGACTAAATTTCCTTGAAAAACTACATCTAAAAATACATAGCCTGTATTTCAGATTTCCTATAACAGGAGAGCTAAAACTTACAAATCTGTGTCAAAGTGCAAAGTCTTTTTGGATTTAAAACCCTCTCTGCCTCCCTCTTCTGTGGTCTTCTTCCATTCCTAATTTGACTATATTTTTGTAGTTAATTACAGCTTTCTCAAAGCACTCAACTTATTTTTATAGAAAAACCTATCCTACTTGAACTCATATACCATGTTTAGATAAAAAATTAAATTATGAGCTGGGCTTGCTGGCACATGCTGTAATCATAGACACGTAGGAAGCTGAGGCAGGAGGATTTCAATTTGACATGGGCCTGGGCAACTTAGTGAGATCTTTTCTCAAAATAAAAGTTAAAATAGGGTGGGCACAGTGGGAACCCCCTGAAGTTCAATCCTTATACCACCACTCTTCCAAAAAAAAGAGAAAATAAAAGAAGAGATTAAATTATATAATTATCACAGTAAGTTCTACTGATATAAATCAGCTATACAGCTAACACTTGCCAACACAATACTTGCAAAATAGACAATAAACCAGAAAGAGTACAATTAGGCAAAAATTTTGTGACTCACATACTACAGGGATCATTCTGCATATATATAGACAAAATGGAGGCCACTAATTTGTTGGAGAGGTCAATCTTTTTACCACAGCTTTACATTCAACTTCGCATTGACATATTTTAATTGTCTCTCTCCATAAATTTACAAATTATAAGCAATCTAAAATTTAGTCACTTTTTTTCTTGGTGAATATTTTAGTTTTATTAAATAGTTAACCCTATGAATGTAAACCAAACAGAATTTTATTTAAAATCTAAAGAAACATTTTAAAATCAAAATACCAATGTTGAAGTAGTTACATACAGAACATAATGAAAAAACAATGAACTAGAATTCATAAAATTTACACAATACAAATGTTCTCCCAGTGGGCTATCATTACATCTGGAACAAAAGATACAAACGATTTCTACCTATAAAATGTGATAACAAATCGTAGAATTATTCTTAAATGTTAGATAAATAAAGAACTAATATGTCAATAAAGTACTTACTGTTTTAGTTTTTCTGTGAATATATATTGGGTGAAATCTTTCATTGATGGAGCAAAATACATAGTCTCCCTGATTTTAATACCTTTACTTTCAATGTGATCTGAAGAATTAAATCGTAACACATAAAACGGATGTGCAACAGGTCCAAATATTTCAAATATCTACAAAATAGAAGAAGCATAAAGGTCCGTTTTAACATGGAAAATGATTTGAAATGTTAGCAATATTTCTTTTGAAAAATGCCACTTGTAGCTGCTAAAATAAGATAATTTTGAAAATGTTAGGGCAATGAACTTACCCTTATACTGTTTATATACTCAGTCTTCATATTTTGATTATAAATGCAGCTTATCCCAAATTTACTTATAAAAATTTTTTCTAAGCTTGTTTCTTAACAAATTAAAATCATTATAGTGGTTACCTTATAGATGTAAATAATGAAATTTAAAAAGTATTGTCCATTTAAGTTGTAAGGTACAAATATTATAACTGGTAACTTTTGAATTTAAGATGCTATCTGCATTTGTACTTTTATAATTGGGAAACTAAAGTAAGCTTCTGCAGATCAACTCTTCTGTTTCCATAGAGTGTTAGACATTTTAAAAAATTAAACCATGACTTTTTAAAAAGCAGTTAAGTATATAATTTTAATGGCTATATAGCACAATTTATTAATGTCTCATTACTATATCTTCAGGCAGCTTCCAAGTTGTCCAATAGAAGACATGATGCCATGATGGACGTCTTCATATGTACATCTCTCTCTAATTTTGAAAAACTTCTAAAAACTGATTTGGAAGAAGCTGAATTATCAGAACGAAATATGATAATTATTAAAGCTATTGATGTAAATTACTAAACAAATATGATAATTATTAAAACTACTGATGTGAATTACTAAATCCTTGGGCAATTTATACCAACTGGAAAGTGTCTATTTTATCAAATCTTTGATTCTGATATTAAGTCTTCTCATTTTGTAATACACAGTATAGTATTCCAGCTTTTGTTCATTTTCACTAAGGCATAAAACATCTAACACAGCAAGGTACACCATTCTGAAGGTTATTATACCCTAAAAACAAGTAGTAGCATTAAAAGCAATTAAAATGCCAATGTATTCTGAATTAACATAATTTAGAACTGATAAAAAATTTTAAAAGTAAAACAAATGATCTAATAAAACAACAAATCATCTTTGAGAGGTTTATATAAATACAAAAGACCTCTAGCTGACACAGTGGCACATGCCTATCTATAAAAAAAATTATGTCAACAGGGTTATAAAGAGTCTGGTTTGAACTAAAATGTAAATGACATTCAAATTCTTAGACAATGAAGTGCTTATGAGCCACAACTATAGTGAAATCATCATAAAGTTTTTAAGTGAAATAATACCACATTCAAGAGGAAACCGAAAGTTGAACTGTGAAATTGATATGTGGCATGCACCAATATTGACCTGTACCCCTACCTCAATCAGTCACAGGAAATTTGGCCAAGTCTACTTAAGCAATTTAGCAAACAGTTATTAAAAAAAAAAAAAAGAATTTGATAATATTTTAAGTAACTGTCAACTGCAAAATATAGATATATCTGATTGCTAAACTATGAGGAGAAACTTTAAACACAGCAGAGCTCAGACCAGCCCATGTCTTCTCATATAGTTCTACAATGAGTAATTTATATCCCTCCTTAGTAATTCCACTCAACTTTGGGAACTTTGTAATTTCCAAAAAACTTAATTTGAAATAAAAGCAAAACAAGTAACACACTGCAAGGAGAGTGTGAAAAGAAAAATTTAGGATAGTAACAATGGAGACATTTACTTTGAGGTGGTTGAGCAGCTTTATACCTTAATCAATAGTACATATTCTGTAGTAGAAGTGCTCATACAAAGGATTTCTGTCACACAGAGGTTAACATATACCACTACCACAACATGGTACAAATATAACATGGAATCTGCTGGGGAAAAACTGAGGAACACAGTATTAATGAAGTGTATGCAGTCCCTCAAATTCTCATTCCACAGGATAGACTGGGCTTAGACATTTTGTATACAGCATGGCCAAAGTCCCAGCAAGTGTATGTGCTGGGCCTGCCTGAGCCAGCAGACTGACAGGCACAGAAAACACTCTAGTAGGGAGAATGAACACCACCCTATTCTCCCTCTCTACAAACACACCATGTCACACACATAAAAGTCAGTCTAAGAGGGACTAGTAAGTCACAGATTCTCTAAGTAACAAGAAATACATCCAGCAATCTCCAGGACCAGGAATAGCACTGGAAGACTGTGCATGTAGAAGGCCAAGCCTTCTAATATGCTGCTGGCCTGTTCTACTGAGCCAATTTTTTACTACACTATGAGAAGGTGAATGAAAGTGAGGAAAATTAATCTCCACACCCTTTCAGGATTGTCTTATATCAATCATTTTGTGATTTTTTTTAAACATTAACAAAAATGAAAGAATGTAGACAGGCAGGGTATCCCAAGTCACTGGTCAAATCAAGTGATAACTTCAATCATTGTGTGTATCAGATCACAAGTTAACATGAAGTATCCATGAGAACTGAGAGAGGCAAAAAAAAAAAAAAAAAAAAAAACAACACTGCATCCATATAACATGGAGACCTTCAGGAACCCATCATATCCTACCTACAAAGACTGTCAATATAAACTGATCTTTTTAAAAAAAAAATCAGTAAAAGTTCCTTAGCCAATGGTATTTGAGAGGGAAATAGATCCCAATACTTACCAAAGAGAATCAATCATTACGGGAATCAAAGGGCAAATCTAGAAATAGTAATCTGAGATTGTCCTCCTGACATTAGTGGGGATGGAAGTGGGAGGTGGGAAGGAAATGAAATTGAGTTCTCAGGTCAATTTTGCTCAAATTTATCAAGTTTTCTCTCAGTTTTAAAATGTACTGAAGGAAAAAATATCCTTGCTTCTGAACTGCAGTGCAATGGATGGATTAATTGTGATAATTCCTTGTGACTTTTTTGGTAAATACCCAAAAAGTCTGGTTAAGAAATATTTCAATGATCAGGGAACTTGATAATTATCAAAATACAAAATTCTTTCTGGGAACAAAAAAGATCCCAGACAAGCTAAATGCAAAAAATAAATATTTATGATGTGGGTGTCAGTGAATTTTAAAAAGATAAAGAAGCTGGGTATAGTGGCACATGCCTGTAATCCTAGGGACTTGGGAGGATGAGTCAGGAGAATCTCAGATTTAAGGCCAGTCTGGGCAAGTTAGTGAGACCCTGTCTCAAAATAAAAAAATAAGGAGGGCTGGGGATGTGTTCAGTGATAGAGCACTTGCCTAGTATGCATAAAGTTATGGGTTCAATCTCCAATACAGGGTGGGGATGGGCTACAAAGAACATAAAATATCACTGTGGCTGATTAATTTTGTTGTTATTGAAGAGCAGAGGACAAAGAAAGCATGAGCAATGGCTCATGTTATGTATCTAGATAAGATAGCTAACAAGATTAAAGCACATCCATTTCATATCTTGGTCACTGGTTTGTTTTATATTCTAACCCTTCCTATCACCACCACTACTTTGGGGAATCATTTCAAGGTGCTCAGATTTATAATTGAATATTTTTTAATGATTTGTCATTTCTCAAATTTACAAAGCTTCCTGGGCATATTTAAAGATAGATTGAATTTTTGCTTGAAGCCTTATGCCAGCTAACTAAAGTTAGTGACCTAACTATTATATTTTTACACTGCTCCTTTCAAAAACAAATGACACAAGCTGATTATTATTAATCCCACTTAAAGGTCTGAAAATTCAAATATATCGGGGATATAAAATGTCAGTTTAGAGGGTTTAATTAGCAAAGTGTTTGGGTATTTTGAAATTAAAATTAGCTAGTAAGAGAGAAAGGCAACCATCATGAATATCATAATAAAAGAAATTAAGAAGTGCTCAGCTTCAATAATGTCCTATTCAGAAAATTAAGAAATATGTTTCCCTTGCCTCTTCTCCCCTCTTTTTACGGCTCTTCTTTTTCCTTTTCTTCCTCTCTAGAGCAGAAAGAAAACTTTGATTTTTGCCAGGGAAGAAAATAGGTTTCTCCTACAAAAGGGGACCAATGGGCATGGATAGCCTTTCCCATCATGATCATCTGTCAGGGGCTAGAAGGAAAGAATAGCCTGACAGCCCCCTGGGAGACATCCTGCCTGGGAGACATCCTGCAGCTACCTATCTCCCTGGAACATCCTGCGGTTATCAGGATCGTCAGACATCTTGCAGCTGGCAGTTTTACCACCCACATCCAGCAATTGCTGATTAGAGAGCTTCCCCATCCCCAGCATATAAATACCCCTGTGTGAACAATAAAAGTTTGCAGCTTGATCAGAATTTCTGTCTTGCTGTCATCCTTCCGTGTCTCTTGTCCCTTCATTCCTCCCCATCTAGGTTCCTTGCCCACGTTGATGTGTCCTGCTGGTGGGGACAATCATCTGCTCATTTCCCATTGCTTTTCTCTCTCAATCCACCCAGAGGTCAGTCTATCTCCAATCTTTTACAAAGGCATTGGCAGTAAGCAGAGTTTGTACTATATACTTCAGTACTTCTTTCTAAATTTGAAAATTCTGAGACCCATTTTCAAAAATAAAAGCCACACCACCATCCTTTAGACACTAACAAGTCCTCTTTCCCCTCACAAACTTTCTCAAAAAATGCCAAAAATATTAGTTCCTCACTCCAATTACTTCTTCTACCAACTGCTTTGCAATTGAGTGACTCACTGCTTCGGTTAACTGGCCAGTCAACCTAAAAAACACATTTAGGTGGTGAAAGGCAGCAGGATACTGATAAAAACCTGACCACTTTCTAAGTTGTGTTAGAATGGACAACAGAAAAAGTTACTGAAAACAAAAAGGCTGTGTAAGTTAAAAGCTTAAAATATTTGGTTTTTCTTGATTTAAAGTAAACTAAGTATAACTCCTGGAACAGAAAAAAAAAAAGAAGAAAAAGAATCCGCCAATTATTGCGCATTTGGGAAACCCCAATAAGTTATTTCACCAGAAAACAGCTGGTTACTTATCCCCCTCCCTCCCAAGTCAATACACATTTACTTATTAGCACATACACTTAGAAAGAACTATTATATTCATTGAAATATTGAGGTGAATAAAAAACTCTGTCCCTACTGTCACATAAAAAATGAACACTTGGTTAGTACTTACATTTTTCTTCCCGGTGCTGGGAACTGATCTCAGGGGTACATTCCCAGCCATTCTATAATTTTGAAACAGGATTTCAGTAAGTTAGTGAGGCTAGCAATGAACTTTGGATGCTCCTGCCTCAGCTTTCTGGACCACTGGGATTATAAGCATGTGCCACTATGCCTGATAGTACTTATATGCTTAATTTTATTAGATTTTATATCTTATGCTTATTGTCAAAACTGCCTATATGCTTAGTGAAGTATGTGGTTTTTCACATTAAGGATGAACATGCAGGTTGTTCCACTACTTAGATGTTAAAAGGCCTGGGCGTGATGGCACATGCCTGTAATCCTAGTGACTAGGAGGCCGAGATGGGAAGATCCCAAGTCAAGACCAGCCTCAGCAACTTAGAAAGGCCCTAAGCAACTTAGTTGGAACCTGTCTCAAAATAAAAAATAAAAAGAGCTGGGAACATACCTCATTGGTAAAATGCCCTGGGTTACATACTCTGTTCAAAAAAAGAAAAATGTTTAAAGGGACCGAACCTTATGGTGGCATTGAAAATACACATATTCATAGTTCCCTAGAGGGTACTTACAGTGACACTTCACTGCTGTCCCTGAAATCTTTTCCACTTGAAACAGACTCTGCTCTTGGCTTCTACCTGAGAAGGCCAAAATCTAAAAACTTTAAAAGAGTCACAAACTCACTGGGACTCACAAACCAAAATTGATTGAGAACTAATACCCTAAGGAAAGTCTTCCTCACTCAGCTCTGCAAACTAGGAGGGCAGGGAATTGTGTCTTATTCAGTATGTATACCTATAGCCTAGCAAAGTACCTGGTAAGAATGCTATGTGTGTGTCTTCGGTGACTCATGGAGCAAAGATAGCAGTATAAAACCAATTTACAGATTTATAAAGGACTGAAGGAAATCAAGAATATATTAAACATGAGAGCTCTAGATTGCTCATCTACTAAAATTAATAAACTCTTCTTAGCTCCAATAGGGGAAGTAAAAAAAAAAAAAAAGACACACAATAATTTGTAGGAATTGAATTTTACAAACCTTTCCTGCTGCTTGTCGATCACTTTTAAAAATCACAGTTTCCTCATTAACTGGAGGTAGGTTATTCATAGACTCAATTATTACTGAAAAACATAAAAAAAATTATTTCAAGATTTAATCCAAAGATAATGTAGAATTTTGGTGAGAATTTATGCTTTAATTACAACATAATTTAAAATAAAACTTAAGGTGGGATAACATACACATTAGCAACTATTTCTCTTCAGTAAACAAAATATAATCACAAAACACAGGCAGCTAACCTGTGATATTTAACACAAAACTTATAATTCCAAAAAGAAAAATATAATGGAAAATTCGAATAACTCATTAAGAAGTCAAAAAATCCAAGAGTAAATTTTGTCAATTTTTGCCAAAAATAGTAAAATCACATGTAGTAACAGAAGAAATCAGTGAGGTTTCTCACTCTGGAATTATTTCCTACAAAGCATTGATTATTTACTGATAAATAAAAATAAAAATGTTAAATTAAGTGGTTAACAAAACATTTTCCCTTGAACAGATGAAAAAAGGGCAAAAGAGTTCACAGTAATTTTTATCATTACATTTAAGTTCCCTTATCAAAAAAAAAAAAAAGCATTATCCCATTGGCCTATTCTTACTTGTTGCTCTAATCTTAAAGATTTGTCTCGTGTTTATTTTTCTTTTTGTGGTTGTATGTCAGTTATTTAACATTTTTGACAGTGATATTTCTCTGCTTCTATCTAGATGGATAATATCTAATTAGTCCCTATTTTTAAAATTCAAACAGAAAAACCCAGCATGGCTTTTAGAACTACACGGTACAATGTCAAATCCCTTTCTTTTCATCTAAGGTCTTACTTGAATTCATAGATTAATTTGCCTAATGTATTAATAGTTTTCCTTTTTTAAATTTGGTCAAAATTATGTTAGATATTTTAGGCTTTCAAAACAGGTTGGTATACAATAATAGCATGTGTTGATTTTGATTTCTTCACTCTTTATTACCCAGTAAAGTTGAAAATTTTATTAGTATATTTCATTGTGTTGGTCATATACATTAACAAAGCATTATTCCATGCACATCATACAGTTGACTTTTCCTTGAGGATCAACGCTATGACCTATAATATGTCTGCAAACATTAAAACTAATAAATGCTCGCCTGATACTATAAGAAATTAATTATCTACTTGATTTATCTATATATATTATTAAGAACCACAAGGTAAACTTAAAAACTAGTACATGTGATGGCGTGGGAACAATGAATAGAGTTTTAGTAACCCAAATTTTGATTAATAAATTGAAAACTATAAAATTAATTTTTAAAAACACTGACTGATACGGACACTGTAAGAAAGATCAAAAGATGGAGTCCTATTTCAACCAATGACTTAAGACAACTGATCTTAAGAGTAAGTGACTTGAATATATCTGTGATCCTTAGATTCTCTAAACTAAGAGGGCTCTTGGGCAATTTACTGCCTTCTCACAATTCAAAAATTCTATGATTTCATTAGCGTTGCATTCTACTCTCAGGTGTGTCTCATCATGAGAATTAATGATACCCACATGAACCTCAAGACTCTTACACGCCTTCCTCACATCTTTGAGCCAAACATATCTAAACTATCCCATTCTTTTCATATTTCATGTCATAAATATCCATTTTTTTAAAAGAGAGAGTGAGAGTAAGAGAGAGTGAGTGAGTGAGAGAGAGAGAGAGAGAGAGAGAGAGAGAGAGAGAATTTTTTAATATTTATTTTTTAGTTTTCGGCGGACACAACATCTTTGTTTGTATGTGGTGCTGAGGATCGAAACCAGGCCGCATGCCAGGCGAGTGCACTACCGCTTGAGCCACATCCCCAGCCCCATAAATATCCATTTTAAATCATAGAATTTCAAATTTACATGTTTGTGAGATAAAAATTTTGAGGTACTAGAAAGAATGGCTCCCCAAAGATATCCCCATGTTCCAATTTCTGAACTTAGAAATATGCTCCTTAAATTTAAAACAGAGACTTTGCAGATGTCATTAAATTTAAGGACCTTGTGATGGGGGTAGAATGCCATGGATTACAAAGGTAAGCCCAATCCAAGGAGTCCTTAAAAGAAGATAACCTTCCTGGAGTGTGGTCAGAAAGAGAGGTAATGATGGAAGAAGGGTCAAAAAAGGATGCTATTACTTTAAGCATGATGGAAGATAGCCCATGGGCTAAGAAATGTGGCCTGCACTAGTCCAAAAGAAACAAAGAAATGGATTCTCCCCAAGAGCCTACAGAAAGCAGCTCAGTCCTGCTGGACAATCTGATTTTAGCCCATTAAGACTCAAAGTCTCATAATAGATGTGTGGTCATGAGTGGTCTACAAGAACTGTAAGATAATAAATCTGAGCCGGGCATGGCAGCACACACCTGTAATTCCAGCTATTCTAGAGGCGAAGGCAGGAGGATAGCAAGTTTGAGACCAGCCTAAACAACTTAGCAAGACCCTGCTCAAAATAAAAGAATAAAAAGAACTGAATGTAGCTCAGTGATAGAGTTTGCGGAGCAAGCTTGGGGATCCAGAGTTCAACCCCCAGTTCTTTGAAAAACATATAATTAATAACAATAAAAAATTTATATGGTTGTAAGTCACTACATTTGTAGCAATGTTAGAATGGCAATATAAAACTAATAGAGGAAATTCTGAAGAGAGTATGTCAGTAAATGCAGACTTTAAATTTTTACAGAAAAAATGTACTTCTCTATCATTTAAGTAAAAACTGAATTTTGTACCTCAAACTTAATATAAACACAAGAGTTTATTAGTTACAAAGCCCTTGATTTAATTATTAGTATATGCTTGTGAACACAAGTAATTTTGTTAATAAAATTACTTACATACCTAATTGTTCAATTATACTTGAAACCATCCCAAGAGGTTTTAATTCAATATCTTCAGGCAGAATAATAGTGAGTTCTTCAACAGAAGGCAGCTCCTATAATAATATTTAAAGAGAGCATTAATCTTACTCCAACTTCAACAACTTAAACATTTTCCATTTAAAATGTTATACACATTTCTGAAGATGTAATATTAAGCACTTAAAACATCTCTATTGTGTTATCCTTTTTACTGGCTGCATGGACTTCTGATAGCACTTCTCCCATTTAAGTGACAAAGTATCTCCACAGGTCTACAATATACTCTCTACATCCAATCCGGTTAGAGTATAGAAATAAATATTCCAGACTTTCTCCAATCACATTTCAACAAGAGACACACAAACAAAGCCATTATCATTAAGGACCCCCGAGACATTCCATTAGAAGAGAAATAACTCTACTAGCAACTATAATTGCTCCAAAAAGAGTTCTCTCTGAGTTATCTTATCAACTTGATTAATTAACCTAGTGGTGACTAAACAGCAGACTATACAGCAGTCTTTTGGGGGCTATATGGAGAAGAGGTGAACATCTGGCCTCTTCAGGAAAAAAGCAATGAAAACTGTCAGGCAAACACAGAATTCCTGGAAACAGAATGTAGCCTGAGAAAGCTGTGAAAGTGTTACCTGGTATTTTCTCTAAATTACAAAATAAATTTCTTATTTTTAAAAAATAAAATAAATTTAAAAAATTTCTCTTCTTTGATAAGCTAAAACCTACAAAAATTCAGTTGCTAATCGAATAGAGATGAAGTTGAAGAGAAATCTACAAATAAAACTGACATTAGCCATTAAATTTAAAAAACAGAGCTTTTTGGTCTTGACCCTTGCCAAACTATATTAACTCTTGGAAGGAAGTTGTTCCTAAAGAAGTCTTGTTTGTTTGTTTTTTGGGGTATCAGGGATTGAACTCAGAGACACTCAACCACTGAGCCACATCCCCAGCCCTGTTTGATATTTTATTTTGAGATAAGGGTACAAAAACACTTCAGAGACAAGTAAATAAAACCAGCTTTGTACAATTTCAAGTTGCGAGTTTGCCTTTGAAAGTCCTAGTAAGTCAAGTAGTATGTATCTGCTTTGAAAACGGCAGATATTTTGGGAACTGAATTAAAGGAAAACAGATCTATTTTACTATAAATGAGCATGCTAGGAGAGGAGAAGTAGAGAAAAATATTCCAAGTTCCATCAATAGGAATTCAATCAAGAGAGATACTTTCAAGGAGATTTTTGGCAGATCCAAACATATAAAGCTTTAGAAGATGCAGAGGGTTCAAATCTCTCTGCAAGATTCGCTTGGATTACCACATCAGATAGGAATGAAAAAAAGACCTAAACCCTACCTTTTCAAAAATAAAATTAAAAAGGCAGATCTTCCAAGGAACATTAACTACCTAGGATGTATGCATGGATACCTCTGGTTTGCAGCAGCAAATATTACTATAATTATTAGATTAACACGTGGCTCCCTGATAACACAGCAGCTTCCCCTGGTACAATGTCAAGTAAATCTCTCAGCCATATAATCTCCTTTAATGGAAATAAAACTCACTTTGCTTTTCCATGTATCAGAAAAGAAGGTATATATGTGACAGAGAAGAGAACCACAGATACAATAATAAGAAAAACTGGCCAGAACACATACGGAGGGGCACTATGATTTTGACATTGCAGAGATGATGAGGGAACCCTGGGATAGAAAGACCTTCATTATTTAATAAGCAAAAAACCAAGTATGCTCAAAATGAGATAAGAAAGCTATCTCCCTAATGAAGGTCAGGGAGATTAAAGTATTTACCTAGATTACCCTACTAGCCTTGTGAAAAGAAGGATAAATGAGTGGAAAAGTCCCCTTTTAGTAAAATAAAAGGGGACTTAATATACAATTCTAGACACTTAACTACATTTGTAAATTTAATTAATTAAAATTCAGTCTCCAGTCACATTTGCCACATTTAAAGTGCTCAATAGCGGTAGTATTAATATAATAGAACATGGACATAAAACATTTCCATCTCTGCAGAAAGATCTATTAGCACTGCTACACACTCTCACACAACAAGAATCCTTCATTACAAAACATGTAGCAAAGTATCAACAGCATCAATATATTTCCTGCCATTAATACAGGTATAATTTTAAGATAACACTATAACAGCATGTATCCTAAGTCTTAATGCGATTCTAAATACTCCATTTGGGAAATAAAGATTTGTGATAAATCTGCATTATTATCTTGTTTTTGAAAATTAAAATACAACTAAACACTTGTCTTACATGTTCATTATCTGCAATTAGAATAAATGTTAATACTATCATTTAAAATTAGTATAAGTTGTTTACTGGCTCAATGTCAAAGAACAGTAAAAAATTTTTTCTGGACATAATCATCCACTACTTTTACATGTAATAACAAAAAGTAGTCATGGAAAGGAAGAAAAATATTCCATTGACATTGTCAACAAAAAGAAAAGACACATGGAAATAAAAATTGCCAGACATACCACATCACTTGGTAACTGAAATACCAAAATTATACATACTAAAGAAATTCATTTATTTCCTACACAGTCCAAATCAAAAGGTATTTTAAGAGGCAATCTAATCCACACAAATAAAATTTAAGAAAGCTGACATTAGATGATAAATGCATCCTTCATCTTGACAAAATATGCTACATTATTGTTATTCAAAAACTAAATAATCAGAAAGTTCAAGCGAACAGAATCCAATGTTGGTATAAACATTGCTAATAAAACCATGGAAATCTTTAGTATTATTCCCTATGAATCTGCTCCTCCCAACTGCTGTGTCCTCAGGCAAGTGACTTAATTTCTGATACCAGTTTTCTTATCCAAAAATAATGAAGAAATTCAGTAAAAGTTCTACATAGTACAAATGCTGATACAATTTTTAAAATGTTGAAGTGCAGGAATAGAAAAGACAGTACAATTAATAAAGAAATTATATACCAGACTTGAACAAAATAATTACTATAATCCTGTGATAAGACATCATAACTATGGCAGCCAAAAAAAGAAAAAAAAGCAAAATCTTAAACCACACTTTTGAAACATACATGAAAGCAATCATTGTCTGTGTCGTAAGAATATTATTAAATTCTCATTCTCTAAATATTTGTATGAGCTACAAGATTACTCTGTGAAGTAAAATATTCAAATAAGTAGTATACAACATTAAAAATCTATCCTATTGAAAAGTAAATTATAGACATGCCAGTCAAAAATGAGTATCTAAAACTTCCAGCACAAAAATGGAAGGAGCTATTATGTACAAAAAGGCCCTCTAGAAAATGACATTCATGCTTTATAATTTGGCCTTGACTTCCCTAGCTCTTCTGAAGGCTTACCAATTGGGCGGGGAGTGGGGGGGGGGGGCAATCAGTAATTTGGGTATCTTCTAAAGCAAAATTATCTAAAGAACATGAATTTAGATTTTTACTCATGAAAGCAGAATAAAGGCAGCACAGGGTGGTGTGTAAAGGAATCAAACATTCGAAATGGAAACTAATTCTTTTTGGTATTCATTTGGGAAGAATTGAGAAAAGTGGGGAAGATAGAATAAAATTATTTGACCACTTTTTCTCCTATTACCCAAGAATAGAGGACATGCACATGGCAGCCAATTACCTGATGCTACTGGGTGAGCCTTCACTTTTCAGATATGGTTGGAAAGTAGGATCCCATCCCTGGAGTATTGAGAGCCATGATTGGATTTTTTCCCTATAGCTGGTAAGACATATTGGAAAAAAGAATGGATTAGGTCTGTATACTTTGTGCAAAGTCTGACCACATTTTATATTTAATTTCTAACTAATCAACTTCTCCAGGGAAGAGTAATTTTACAAGTTTCCATGGATTGCAGCTATTTTTGTAGCTATCACCAACAGCATTAATTTTGCCCTCATTTATTACCCTATTGTTTCTGACACTAACTGTAAGCTGGTCCATTAAATATTATCACCTAAAAAATTAAAATCAACAATTCTTTGAAACGTCTTTATATTTTTCATTTAATGAATATGTTTCTACCCTGTTCTTCTCCAAAATTACAGTCATAGAAACAAAGTTTATAAAAATATCTTCAAAAAGCTGAAATAAAATTATAGTCCATTTCAATAAGAAAAAAAATCCAACTGTAAATGTAACTCAAAGTCTATCTTTTATGTTAAATGAGGAGTCTATATTTCATGAACTACAAAATTCCATAGTCCAAATTTCTTAAAAAGTTGAAAGATGAAAAAAGTGCTTGTTTAGAACTAAAAACATTAATTGTATGGATGATAAATGAATGAACAATAAACATTTCCTGGCTCCTACAATGTTAAATGACATTGAGAATAAAACTGTCATGTAACACACTTGTTCTTTTCCTTTTAAGTCCACATGCTCTTCATTGTCACTTTCCCAACCACAGCCATCTTTCAATCTCGGTCGTGCCTTCCTTAATCACTGCAATGCAAATCATCTCCCCTTCCACTCAATCCTATGGCTTCTTCCACCCTTCTGACATTCTGCATTAACTCTGATGTTACTTTTCTCTCAGCCTAATTATGGAGGCTCACCCTTCAGCTACATTCTCTTTTAATTTACATTTGTCTTTATCCAGTACAGTAATCAGGAGAAATCACTTATTAAAATCTACTGGGGAATGGAGGAATCTAAAATATAGAATGTTTTTGTATAGTAATAATCCCATATATATATATACACAGGACATATGTGGACATTACAGTGAATAAAACAGTATGTATTTGAGACTTAAAGACATCATCCATGCTTCCCATAAACTCTTTAGAAAGTGTTGTACAGTGAAAAACAAAATTTCATTTTGTAAAAAATATGAATATTGAAGAGCACAAAGTATTAATAAAAATAATCTCAAGTATATATGCAATTCCCTAAATTTCAGGCATTTTGAGAAGAATATTAGTAAGTACCATCACATTCTAGGATAGAATGTAATTCCTAATTTATCTACAGTCATAAAAGGCTTAAATTTAAAGAGGCCTGCATTTAGGACAAAACTTACAAAAAAGATATCTGTCCTTGAAAACAACACATTCAATTAATCTTAGGTGCAGAGCGAAGTATAATACAATTTCATAGCACTGGGAGATCAAGTAGATACAAAATATTTCAATAAAACTTCTAACCACGAAAGGTGACCCAAGACATTTCCTAATATCCATTATCAGGATGTTTTAGAATGTGTGTCTATGCTGCAACATCAGCAAGAGAATATATTATATAAATAATATAAATTATATAAATATTATATAAATATATAAAGTGTACTTTTTTGATATAACACAAGTAATCTATAAATTACGAAAATTTCTCACAAATTGTTTATCAGGATTAAATTTTTTCTTCACTATACTACATTATATGCATAAATATACATTATCATCATTATTATACTTTTTTTAAACTCCCATAAGCACTGGGTCATAATTTAAAAATATTAGGTACAGGCTTTCAGAAAAGAAAACAATAGACATGATTTATAAAATTCATTTCTGGTTAAGACTTCAGAAAAACACAAACCCAAATGCTTTTATGATTCAAAATTTTCAGTTACATTTGATATATTCGAATAAAGAGTTCAGGGCATAAACTGCTGAGAAAAACTTGAAAAAGGACCTAATTTTCTAATTCATCGAAACATCAATAAATTCTATGTAGTTTAATATAAGTCCAAAGCTATAGTATGTGCTGCCTTACAGTTACACTCTGAGTTATATATAAACCTCAGTATTAAAGAAAAGTTTATGTTTAAAAGAATAGTTCCACTTGGTTAAATTAAGACCACATTACATAATTGAAGAAAGCCAATTAAGACTCCATTTTCAAGGTCTTTGTGGCTCACCAATCCCTCTCGAAGCCCCCATTCCCCTCACCACTTCCTCACACTGTTTTTTTTTTTTTTTTGGTTTGTTTGTTTTAATTGGGTTAAAATCAGATCTTCTTGAGAAGACAAGATTTAGTTATAAGCCAATACAGGGTGAGGGATTATATTTTGTAAGGTTTAATCTTAAAAGAACAATCTTAATGTTACTTCACTGTAACTCCTATGCATCTATAACTAAAGATCTGCACAATTAGTACAGAATAAGTACCTCTTATCTGAAATGACTGGTACCAGAAACGTTTCAGATTTTTCTTTTCAGATTTTGGAATATTTGCATATACATAATAAGATATTTTGGGGATGGAAACTAAGCCCAAAGATTAAATTCATTTGTTTCATTCATACCTTATACAAGTAGCTTAAAGAAAATTTTCTACAATATTTTCAATAATTTTGTATGTGAACCAAAGTTTCATGATGTAGAATTTTGACATTCAAAGTCTCATTACGGTGGTGTGTCTCGTTGACATTCAAAAAGTCTCAGACTGACTATCTATCTATACCTTCAGATTAAGGATAATTAATTCTAAGTGCAATCAGATTGCTAGACTCTAACTTTCTAAGAATGAAAAAGCTATAAAGAGACAGGCCCTCAAAGGCAATTCCTGCTGGATGAGCAGACTAAACAAAGGTAAAAATGAGGCTCAGAATCTCTAAATAACTACAGAAAAATGCCTAGAACACTGCAGAAAGACATGGCATGAAACAGTTAAATTGGGCATGTCAAAGTTCTAAAGATCCCTGAAGGTCTAACACAAACTCTAAAATTGCTATTAACTATTTGGAGCATTTTAATTCATGTGTACCTTTTTGCAAAAACAACACAGCTAGGAGAGTTCATTAATTTTCTTCAGAATTTCATAAGGTTATTAAATTAATAAGACTGTACAGAGCAAGCAGTTCCCAAAAGCCAAGTGCTACATCAAGAGTTCTGAACACAACAGCACACACTACACTAAGTAGAGCTAGTTGTAGCAAAAGAGGGGGTTGTCATTTTTCTATAAGAACAAATCTAAGTTGGAGCTGGGGATGTGGCTCAAGCAGTAGCGCGCTCGCCTGGCATGCGAGGGGCGCTGGGTTTGATCCTCAGCACCACATAAAATAAAATAAAGATGTTGTGTCCACCGAAAACTGAAAAATAAATATTAAAAAACTCTCTCTCTCTAAAAAAAAAAAAAAAAGAAAAAAAAAAAAAAGAAAAGAACAAGACTGTACCAAAGCAGGCAAAGAAATATAAAACTAATCAGTTCATGGGAAAGTTGAAAGTAAAATATGCCTTATTTAGAACCAGGGACACTGAAATCCAGAAAGCTAATATTTAAAAAAGTCAACCTACAGGTAAATAGAGGAAGCTAGTCAATAAAAAAAGAATAACACTGAACAAGAATGTTCAAGAGGCACTGAAAAGAAACAGTGTGGCCAGCACTAATAGCTGCCTTAGTTCTCAGGGCTTTCTCACCCAAGCAAGTTTGCTATAATTCTGTTCTCTTGAAGTAATTTGAGTCTCTTCCTCACAAATATAAACACTTCTAAGTATTCCCTCTATAGAGTAGAACTAATATGCTGACTACCCAGCCTCCCCTAAAATGGATATAAGCCTTCCTTTTCCTGCAAGAAAGAAACCATTCCATATGGTTTATATGGGGCTGGTAACACGCACCCCCATCCTCCTCAAAATACACACATTCACACTCCCTTCCTGTCAACTGGCTCTTAGACATTCCCACCCTCTCTCACTAGCCCATGAGTTCTTTTAATCTTCTACTCTCCTACACAGGCTCTCACACTCTCTCCTACACACTAACCTACACAAACAGATTTATACTCAAGCAATCCAAATACTCATTCCACTGGCCTCAATGCTTTGTTCAAGGCTGTGTACCAGGTCCCCAGGAAGCTAGAAAAAGTCCTCCCCATGACTTGCCCATACTAACATTACTGGCCAAACTGCCAGCCCTACAGAGCAACACAAAAAGAGGTAGTAGAGTCCTAAAGACCCGGAGAACTTGTAGGCATACATACCACTCTTGGTATTCAGGACCAAATCCTCTTCCCTTGAACTTTGGAGCTGAAATCCTGAAGGAGTCCTGATACATCCTTTCAGGGCTCTAAGTCAGAGATTTTACAGCATCCCCAGGAACTCATCATACCTCTACCTGTTTCTACCAGCAGAAAGGACTAAAAACTTTGTAGTAAGTGTCCTTCCTAATTTTTGTAAACATAAAGTGAACAGCTAATTAAGAATTCAACATTAAAAACTGAAATTGTTTCTTCCATCCTACTCAAAAATTCTCTGAGTAGCACAAAAAGGAACAGACCAGTTCACTGTTCCAAGTTTTAAAATCTAACAAAACATTTTCTTAGTAAAGATGGAATTTTCTGATGAGGTGAACACATACACACAAAATTCAACAGCACTCTGGCAATTAAAATTTGTCTGTGTCAGAATCCATTAGATATTACAAAAGTAGAAATTGAACTAGTCTTATTTACAGCCTCTGGCACATGGCAGGTGTGCTACAATTTCTTAAACGAATGAATAAATGTACCATGCCTATTCAGACACTCATTCTATAATCATTGCTAGTTTTCACTTAGATACCATTATCTGTAAAGCACTTTACTGGGCACAGAGAAAATGCAAAGATCAGATAGGAACTCAGTTCTCAAAGAACATCCAAGCATTTTTGTGGCCAAAGACCCTTTATGAATTTTGGTGAAAATATGAGCACTCTATTCAGCAAAATACCTAAGCAGATACAATAAGATTCTGCATAAATTTCTAGGGATTCCCACAGTAAGAATTCCAGACTTAGTAAGATAAATAACACAATGATATAAATGCATTCACAAAACACTGTGGTTTTTTATTTGTTGGTTTTTATACACTAAGAAGAAACTTCTGAAAGATGAAACAATACTTTCAGAAATTAATTATATAAATTGGGAGCCTTTGTATAAGAAATATTAACATGCTGTGTAGCATGAAAATATGAACAACTATATACAAATGCAAAGGTTTTCTTTCAACACATAAAGCATAAATGAGATTAGAAACTTTTTATTATGAGAAAAAAATAACAAATATTGGCAGAATCCAGTCATGAGAAAGACACTGACTGCCCTTAGGTTTTACAGATTTTGAAGTCTAACATTTTAACTATCTTTATTGATTTAAGTATTACATAATTAGGACTAGTGATCGTTAAACTTTTAAATAGCATCAATAATAACTAAAATATATGGATGAATGGAGTAAGAACATGCAGCAATGTAATCTACATTTTGAAATTCTGAGACAAAATTTCCTCTTGGGTTACAGGTTTCAATTAGATGACTAGCATACTCCTCAGCTTAAGAGGACATAATCTCACAAGACTAACTTTGCTACCCAAATTTATCAAGCACCAAAATATACCATTCTACAATAAACAAGTTTTCTCCAACTATAATTTTAGAAAAACTTTACAATTTCAAGTGAATAGAAATCCTAAAAAGCTTAAGCTATTGAATTTTGTTACTACCTCTCTAAAAACAACCAATTAAAAATAAGTCAATTACTATTAAGAAAAATTTTCAGACTTGTGGACAAAACACAAAGCAAGCCTATAAACCTGCATCAGTAATATCTTTTTTTTCCTTTTTCTTAAGTGCTTTACCACTGAGTTATACTCTCACACAGAAATATTTTCCAAAGCAAGTGAAAAAAACAAAAATCACCAGAATGAAGTTGATGTCCCAACAAGATCAATCGACAAATGTCAAAGTTAGAAGCAACCTCAGAAATTACCCAAACCATTCCTCTCTTTTATGTATGAAAGTCAAAGCACAGCAAAAGCATGCTCAATAAATTAAGAACAGATTCCAAATTTATGGAAAGACATAGGCCAAACATAACCAATAAGTACCACAATAATGTATTTTAAAACATGAAAATTAAATTTAACAAATCTAAGTACTTACATTAAGAAGTAATTCATCTTTTGTTTTAAGAGGAAAATTCTTATTTTCTTTTTCAACTTGTAAATCATCATCTCCATCAGACAACACTGGAGGAAGTGATATATGAGAGGAAGAGGAAGATGAGGAAGAAGATGAGGAAGAAGAGGAGCTTGAACTATCTGAATCTGTTTCACTGTTGGAGGAAAAAAGTTGAAAATTTGGTCAGTATTATTATAATGCTATCAAAATAAGATCATTCATCTACTTTACCCTGCTTACTACTCCAAGTCTAATTCAAAAGCTAGCATTTCAAAGCTTATTATAATATTGAGAAAGTAGTCTTTATTCTACCAATAACATTTTTCAAAATCTCTGCTATAATTCAGACCCTTACTGCCATAGTTTCACACATTACATGTCTATCTAAGTATAGTTAAGTAAGTGACAATCACTGCCTAAAGGATGCTCTAGGCAGGGCACCTTTCTTGGTCACCAATGAAAGAGTTTCTTCTGTCTTTAGACTACTGGGGAACCTTGTCTTCTCTAGTAGCTGAACAGCCTCTCCCCACAGTAATCACCCCTTCATCCCACTGCTGTTATTTTCAGAATTTTATGACCCTCCATCCTAATCAGTTCATGCTCTTGCTTTTAAAGAATTGTTTGAGTACACATTAGATAAGAGGGAATTATTAATTTTATATAAACAGTATTTATGTATTAGTATTTTATAACAGTATTGTGTTTATGAGAATGTTTCCCTTCAAGAACATATGCTGAAATATTTAAAATTTCATGATGTCTATTAATAAAATTAAAATGGTTCAGCGACATATTAAACAGTTAAAAAATGTTAAAACTGTTAAATCAATGTGATGGCTATACTGGTTTGTACTAGTGTATGTGTGTGTGTTTGTGTATACACGCATGCACACATGTGCGTATTGGGGATTAAACCCATGGGCACTGAATTGCATCCCCATCCCTTATTTTGAGACAGGGTGTTAAGTGGCCCATACTGGCCTTGAACTTGTGATCAGGACTCCTGTCTCAGTCTTCCAAGTAGCTGGGATTATAATAAGCATGCATCATTGTGCCCAGCTTCTTCCACTTTTCACTAGAAAATATTCAATCATATAGAAAAGTTTTAAAAGTTTTTCTATAAATTTATACTACATCCAAGATAAAAATCAATGACATTCTTCACAGGACAGTCCTAAAATTCATTTAGAAGAATAAAAGACAGAGAATAGCCAAAATCAATTCTAAGCCAAAAAAGCAATACTAGAGACATCATAATACCTGACTTCAAATTACACTGCAGAGCTATGGTAACAAATGCATGATACTGGCATGAAAAGACACATAGACCAATGGTACAGAATAGAAGACACACAGACCATTGGTACAGAATAAAAGACACAGAAACAAACCCACATATCTATAGCCCAAAACATACACTGGGAGAAAAGATAGTCTTTTTTCCAAATGATGCTGGGAAAACTGATTATCCATATGTTAAAAAAAAAAAAAGGAAGAAAGAGAGAAAAAAGAAACTATATCCTTATCTCTCACCCTGCATAAAAATCAACTCAAAATGGATCAGACCTTGGAATTAGACCAGAAACTAAGCAACTCCTAGAAGAAAACACAGGGTCAACACTCCAGCAAATAGGCACAGGCAACTATTTTCTCAATAGGACCCCTAAAGCACAGGAAATAATTCCAAGGATTAATAAGTGGATGGCATCAAATTTAAAAGCTTCTGCACACCAAGGGACACAATTATGAATATGATGAGAGAACCTACAGAATTGGAGAATCTTTGTACTCTTCTGACAGAGGATTAATATCTAGAATACATAAAAGAACTCAAAAAACTTCACAGCAAAAAAGCAAATAACCCAATTAATAAATGACAGACTCAAATTAAAAACAGACAGTTCTCAAAAGAAATACAAATGGCCAACAAACACATGAAAAAATGTTCAACATTGTTAGTCATTAGGGAAATGCAAATCAAAATGAGATTTTATCTTATACTAGTCAGAATGACAGTCACCAAGTACACAAATAATAATAAATGCTGGAGAAGATATGGAGAAAAAAGGAACACTTTCACACTGTTGGTGTGATACTGTAAAATAGTAAGAACATCAGTATGGAGGTTCCTCAAAAGACTAGGCATGGAACCACCATATGACCCAGTTGTAACATTTCTCATTATTTATCCTTAAGAATTAAAGTCATGATACTAGCATAATACATGCATATCCATGTTTATAGCAGCATAATTTACAACAATGAACCTATGGAACCAGCCTAGGTGTCCATCAACGATGAAAAGATAAAGAAAATGTTGTATATATACACAATGGAGTTTTATTCAGCCATAATGAAAAATGAAATTATGTCACTTGCAGGAAAATGGATAGAACTAAAGACCATTATGATAAGCGAAATAAATCAAAACTCAGAAGGTTGTTTTCTCTCATATGTGGAAGCTAGGGAGGAAAAAAAGGGGGGGGGTCTCATGAAAAGGAAAGGGAAATCAGTAGAGGAAAAGGGCCAAGAGGTGGGAGATGGGGTGGGATGGGCAAAGTGCTTGGGAGTGATATTGGACAAATTATAGTGTATTAAGTGCATGTACAAATATAAAAAACAAATTCTATCAGTATGTACAACTATAACGTGCCGAAAAAAATGTAGGAAAAAAAAAGTTTTCCTGTAAATTTATACTGTATCCAATATGAAAGTCATGCTCCTTAGCATGAGATCTTAAGAGTCCTAACAATCAGGTTCCTGGTAAACTCCACAATCCCATCTCCCACCACTTCTCACATGGATCCCATATCTAGCAGACAAACTCATATAACTTTCCATAGCCCCTAACATTTTCACAACACACCACTGCTTGCGCTATTTTCCTTGCCTTCAATGCCCTCAACCCAGAAAAATTCTCTTTATAGTTTCAACTCAAATATTATCTCCTATGAAACCACCCCCCACTCACCAAATTTACTTCCTTCCCTAATTCCCACAGCATTTCTCAAATTGCTACTATATTCTATTAGTACTCTAACATAATTCTTTGAAAACCATGGTTACCAAAAATCTGATACCAAAGACCATGTATATGTATCAAAACGTTGTGTAACTAGTACAGGGCAATGGTTGTACCACTTTTCATTTTTTCAAATATTTGGTACCCCCTTCCATCATCCGCATATGGTCAGTAGTGTCCCAACATTGTTCTGTTTATTGGAATGACATACCCCAATGCCTGCCTTCAAAACTTATCCCCAGATCATCTAGCACTTACTTCACTTTCCTAATGACATGGACTCTGAAATCCCATAAGATGATTATAATCTTAGAACTGCCAAAATATCCTGCCTTGTTTATAAATGGCTTACTTGCCCCTCTCCTCTATACATTCCTTCTTGCTGTATTTAAATTCTTCATCCTTCTCCATACCCTCTACTCTTAGTTGATATTTCCCTGAAAAACTCCTTTTCTCCTACCCTCAGTACCTGCCCCCACCCCCAATTATTCAAATATTTGTAGGTAATGTTCAATGAGGTTTTATAACTATCCATATACTGGAGCCTTCTCTCACAAGACACAGGGAGGGATTGTTTTATAAAACGTACTTAGAGCATAAAAAACTAAATAACTGTTTAGCTAATTTCATGAACTTGTACTCCCTACAAGGATTCTAAAATTAACATAATTTTCAAGAACTAATTTCAGAACACACAAAATAATACTTATGATCCTCATTTCATCTGATAAAAAAAAAACCCAGGACTACACTCTAGACTTAACACACACAATAATAATAATAATAATAATAATAATAATAATAATAATAATAATTAAACCTGTAACTCAGATCTGACCCAAAAAGTTATAGCCACAAGGTTATATACCAAACTGAATAGTTAAAAGACAAAAAAAACAGACTTCTAATTGAAAATTACACTCCCCATACATAAAACCACTTTGGCTATCAAATTTAGAAAAGTAGCGCGCAGGGCAAGAGCTGAGCAATGGGCAGGGCAAACTCGAGGTCAACACGTGCGCCCCGAGTACCAGCTACCTCACCGCCCTCTAAGCCCACCCCGGCACCTTCTGGGCTCATAGGTGCCGCTCCCCGCGCGGGTCACACAAGCCCCATCCCCGCAGCTCCGGGGCTCCTAGGCACTCCACCTGTCAGAGTCCGAGTCTGAGTCCGAGTCCGAGTCCGAGGTCTCCGAGGAGAGCGGGGTCTGCGCCAGCCCGGTGGCGGCCGGGCCGGTGATGCAGGCCCCGCAGCGCTGCAGTTCTGGCGCAGGATGGGGCGCAGGGCTCGGGGAAGGCGGTGGTGGTTGCTCCCCTGCAGGCTTAGCCTCCACGGCCTGCTGACGGTCTGGGCAACCCTCTTCCGACTGCAGCGGCGGCTGCGACCCCGGCGCGGGAACTGAGTCCGGAGACGGCACCTCTGCACCATGGTCAACCCCAGAGCCAGGGCCACTGAATTTCAGGGTTTCCAGCTGAGCGGCGGCAGCCTCCACTACCTCCATCGCGCCGCGCCAGACACCCCGAGACGGCCTCACGTTCCGGACCTGCAGACAATCTCTCGTCTCCCGCCAAAGAAAGTAAAACTGCCTCTGCAAGGGACACAACCGCGCCAGAAGCAAAGGTCCCGCGTTCCACAGGTACCTACACGCGGAAAAGCCTGAAGACACGCCCCCGGCGTTATTCAGCGGCACTTCCGGGAGAGCGTGTGACGTAACGTGACGCGACGGCGCGACGCCGTTCACTGGAGGCGGGCCTACCCGGGCCCTTGGGAAGTAGGCCACAATCCATAGATTGCTTTGCTGCTTGAGAACTTTCTCACACAGAAAGGCCGGAAAGCAGGGCTTTCTGTACCTGAGTCTCGGCGACTTTTACTCGGAGCGCCGATTTGAAGCCTGATTAGGGAACCGGAGAGGTGCCCGAGGAGTGCTAGGTTCTGTACAGCAGAATCTTAAGCCAGTTGTTTTTGTATTTGTCCCCTCCGCTCCCACCCCAACTCCGGGAACTAGGCATTGAACCCAGGCACATTAAGGCACATCCTCAGCCTTTTTTGAGATGGGATTTCGCCAGATTTTTAGGGCCTCGCTAAATTGCTGAGTCTGGCCTCGAACTTTAGACCCTCCTGCTTCAGCCTCCCCAGTCGCTTTGATTACAGGTGGTTGTCATCCGATTTAAAGCAGGACATCTTGAAAAGATCTTTCTGGTAATTTAATTGAAGTTACATTGGTGGACCTACAGATAGAAAGCACATTTATCAAACATCTCAAAAAAAAAAAAAAGCTGGGCACAGTGATGCATGCTTGTAATGGCAGGGACTGAGGCCAGAGGATCACAATTTCAAATTCAGCCTCAACAATTTAGCAAGACCCTGTCTCAAAAAACAAAACAAAACAAGGACTGGGGATGTGGGTTAGCGTTGAAGTGTCCCTGGATTCAACTCCCAGTGCTGGAAACAAACAAAACACCAAACCTACAATTATTCTGTTTCTCTTTTCCCCAAAGTACTCCCAAAATAGCAGTAACAGCGAGATTTTGCTGCTTGTTGATGTTATGTGGATGTCCGTATTGTAGTTGACTCTGCTTCTTAGAAAGGATGGGATGACACTAACCTGGGAAACCTTTGGGTTCCTGCGTTTCCTGAGAAACCTTTAGTTTGGATTGTAAAGAGGGTAAGAAAAAGTTCTTATCACAGAGGAAGATAGACTTCTCTGTTTTCCTATTAGATCTTCATTGTGATGTATCAGTTACTCGAGTAATAATCATTAGTACAATTTGCTAAGCATGCATATATTATCAAGGACTGTGCTAAAGATTTTATAAATTATTCATTGAGAATTTATTATAGACTGTCCATAGAAGTAGAACCTTCACACAAATTTAAGGCAAATATAATCAATCACTCTTCAGTATCCAAGGGGAATTGGTCTTCAGGGCCTGCAAATATCAAATTTTAAGGATTTTGATGTAATAGTTAAAATGATCTAATAGTTATATATAATCTATACACATCTTCCTGTCTGTATACTTTAAATATCTTTAGATTATTTAGATATTTACAATATCAAAAACAATATAAACAGTATGTAAATTATTATAGTATGTTTTAGGAAATCACAATAAACATTCAGTGTTAACAAAATTTTAAGAACTATTTTCAAACATTTGTTGGTTGAATTTATGGATGTGGAACCTACTGACCGGGTCAACGGAAGAAGGCACATAATCATAATTTTAAGGAATTTACAATCTAGTAGAAGTAAAAAAAAAAAAAAAAAAAAAAGGTAAATGTATAGGAGATAACCAGAAAGAAATTTAATAGAAGATGCAAGTGTTGCAGCAAAGGGAAGGTAAGTAGGGCTGGTGAGCTGTATCATGGAAATCCTCCCAAATGAAACAGGAATTTAAATTTGAAATAGTATGTAGTATTGTAGTGATTTAGTAGAGCTCCGAGTTTCCAGACAAATATAACTTCAAATATCACTTTTACCATTGTGTTCAACTTTCAGTTTTACTACTGTTGTGTTGGTCTAACTCACCTTGAGAAGTAAGTTATATACCTAAACATCAACTTCCTTATCTGTAAAATGGAAAAGAAAAATACTATCTCATTTAGTTCTTGGCATATTAAATAAGTTTGTATAGAGGAGAATGGCATGTTGTGTAATTTTAGTGTGAAAAATTGAACAATGCATGCATAAACCTATGAATCAAATAACATATCATTGACAATGACAAAATGTCTGTTGCATTTTTCCAGGAATTAATTGGTAGAAGTCTGAATCAAGGGATGACCCCATGAAATAGAGGAAAGGTAATTCTAAACATCTGGACTGAATCAGCACACTCTAAAATTCCTGACCAATGGAACTAGAAAGTTGATATTACCAATAAAAATGAAGTAGTTGGAAAGAGATAATAAGCACATGAATTTGAGTGAAAACTGGTCAGTCATTTGTGCCATTGGGCATTGAAGAACAGATTGGAATTCAATAGAAGGGTTAAGACCAGAAACAAATTCAAGAATAATTCAAGTACTATGAACTGTGAATACAGGCAGGTAAATAAATCATAGTCTTGCCCTTAAGAAACTAAGCTGGTTTCTTGGTTTTATAAAAAAACAAGTTGGAAAACAAGTAATATGTACTATATTAGAGGCATAAAGAGAATGTACATATGGGAAAAATGAAAAAGAAGGTACTGGGAAAGCTAGGGAAGGTATTGAATACTACTAGAGATATGTCATGTCTGTAAGATTAATGACAGTCATAAAGCCACTTAAGCATCTAACAGGCCCATAGTACACAACACACAGAAGTATGATTACAATCTTGCCCCAGGGACTTCTAGGAGATAAAGGTACCCCCATACAGATGAAACTTCCATGAACCTTAAGAAAAAGTTTATCCTTAAGCGAATAGCTTAAACTCCCTTTATGAAAGAAATACCTTGTAACTGATATTTTCCAAAATATAGGAATAAGAGGAGAAAAGGAGCACCAAAACCTGAGAGTGGTCATGGTGAAGGACATATGTAAGTTGGTCATCTGACACCCTTATTGTTACCTGGCCCATGCTCCCACTTTCCACCTTGGAAGACCATAATAAACTGTTTGAGAATCACAGCCACTAAGACTCAACTTTGACTCAAATGGAACCAAAGGGAAGAAGGGGCCGCTGGCAAAGTAAACTAGGATCACCCTGTCCTCTACCCCCTGCCTCTGCAACAGAAGGCTTTACAATGAATGTGATATTTGTGCTGGGACTTTAAAGAGAACCATTAATTTGTTAATCAGAGAAAGTAGGAGAACTTCACACAGGAAAATAAATAGGATCATTTAATTTCTTGCTTCAAACCCTGAATATTTGATAACACTTGAAATAAAATCCAGACTCCCAGCTTTGATTTTCAAAACTCTATCTGAGGTGAAGGCTACTTCCGCTTCTATATTTTACCATCTCGCCCTCCTTTATTGCCACAAATTTCTGGTCTTGATCACCCTTCATCTCACCAAGTTTATTCTTTGCATGTGGCATTTTCACTTAGTTTTTCCTCTCCCCATAATACCATGGCTTATTTACTCTTATCTCAATTTTATTTTATGTCTACTCAAATATAACACTCTAGAGAGAGTTTTCCAGAATATCCAATCTAAGAGTCCTTCAATATCAGTCACCCTCTAAATTATTGCTCATTATTTCCTTTAAATAGTACTTATCTTCAAGTTGTTGTATTTGTTTACATCTTCCTTGTCTCTGTTTTCCCATAAATTAAAGTCTCATGAACCCAGGAATTTTGTCTAAATTCACAGCTATTTCTTCAGCTCTAGAATCATAGTAAATCCTATAAAGGTTTCTGAATAGAAGAATGAAAGAAAGAAAACAAATAATAGAGCTTTATGGGACAATTGCAGTAAGGAAGATGCTTCACATATAAAGGTACAGAGAACATTAAGTTTATCTGTTCAATTTAAATTAATATGATTATATAAGGAATGCTACAGTTGCAGATAAAAATTTTTGTTTATGAAATGGGGGGATGGTCTCTGGGTTGCAGAATAAGAATAACTGTACCTATGCCTAGCTTCAAAATAGGTCACTCTTTCACAATGGGTATTTTTTCTAAGTGCCTGAATGTTCCAAAATGTCCTGAATTTACCTCCAGCACTTCAGAGCCTGCCTGTCTACTGCATTATTTCTAACAGCTGCTAAACTTAGCCTGAAGTCTTTAGCCTAAGGCTAAATCTAACAAAACTCATTGAAAGACTGAGGAGCTTACAGGATCACTAAAATTAAAAGAGAATTTACAGTGAATTAAATTTTGAGTTAAAGGCCAGTCACATTTTAAAGTGAACATGTAAAATAGTCTTTAAAGTTCATGAGAGCATACATTTGAGTTTACCAATCTCTGTGTATTCTAAATATTGAAAAATTTTATGAAAAAAGACCCAATAACTTCTTAAAGCCATTTTTTTCACTGTTTTGGAGTGCTTTCGCTACTTAGAAATGCTGTGGCAGATAAGCAGCTTTGAATCATATGGAAATATGATGTAGAATCTTAGGCCTTAATCACTAGACCTTTGACATCAGAATCTGCATTTAATGAGACCTCCCATGTGATGTGCATGCATGCTAAAGTTTAAGAAACTCAGTGGCTGTGTCAGGGAGAGAACATCCCTAGACTAGCATACTGCTTGAAAATAAAATGAAGTAAACCCTTTTGTAAAAGAGTAGTTAAAGTGCCGAGCCACTGAAACTAAGCTGAAGAGATTGAATATCTGTCTATTGATACCTGTAACTTGGACGCCCTATGAGTGAGATACATAAATACATAAATAACATTTGTGTGTGTGTGTGTGTGTGTGTGTGTGTGTGCGCGCGCGCGCGCGCGCGCATGCATGGTGCATGCATCAGGTACAGTTTTTCTAAGCACTCTGTAAATTTAAGACTTCTTTCCACAAAACTTTAAAGTAGATATAATTATTATCCCCATTTTCCAGTTCAGGAAGTTGAGGCTCAAAGAGGTCAGTTTTGCATTGGTGTGACCAAAAGACCTGACAGGAACAACTTAGAGGAGTAAACATTTTATTTTGGCTCATGGTTTAAGAGGTTCAGCCCATGGTTGGCCGAACCTAGAGCTGTCTGGGCCCAAGGTGAGGCAAATCATCATGGTAGAAGATCATGGTAGAGGAAAGCAGCTCAGGACATGGCAACTAGGGATCAGAGAGAGAGAGAGAGAGAGAGAGAGAGAGAGAGAGAGCGTGCACGTGCTCCATTCACAAAGACAAACTATAAACTCCATAGACATATCCCCAGTGACATACTTCCTCTAGCTACACCTTACCTAACTACCCACAGTTACCACACAGTTAATCCACTGATTATGTTACAGCTGTCATAATTATTTCACCTATAAGCATTCCTGCATTATCTTACACATGAGCTTTTGGAGGACATCTCACCTAAACCAAAACAGAGATTGAATGAATTTTCCAAGGTTATACAGCTGGTAAATATTTTTTATGTTCCTCCAGAGGAAGCATGAAGATTCTAGCTGATACAGTTAATGGAAAGGCAAGACTGTCTAATTATAAATGTCCATTTTGCTACAGATTCAAAGCCAGACTCTCTAATCAATTTTATCAGTAATTAAGATAAATTTTTTCCCATCCAACTATATCTTGAGTCATATTTCCAGACTGCTCTGTACTCAGGAGGAGAATAAAGGAATGTTATTTATTGGCTAACCAAAAGTCCATCATTTAAGACCAGGGACTAGAAAAAGCAAAATATATAGAAAATAAGTTTTCAGTAGTAAATAACAATATTCCACCTCTTCAAAAACAAATAGCCCACATAAGGTAACATTCTCCAAATGATAATTTCCAAATTAGTGTTGTCCAGTTGAAAATCTGCAATCATGGGAATGCTATATATATTAATTGCCCAGTGTAGTGTTCACTAGCCATATTAACTAGTAAGATCTTGAAATATGACTAAAGCAATTGAGAAACTAAATTCTACTTATATTTAATGTTAATTATTTTAAATTTTAGTGTTTCTACAGATGAGGTCTGAAGATTCTAACTAATAAGAGACCAAACAGAAAAATATATCTAGACTGTTTCAGCAGCTACCATATTGGACTGTTCCATTTGAAACCTTTAACATCCTTTGCAAAAACTGTCAAAAGTTTCTGTTAAGGTCATCACCCTTTAGAGTTTGCTGTGGATAGTCCTATGGTCTACAGCTATTATGTTTTTCATCCCTGTGTGATCATGGCTTTAGCAATGATTTTCAAATGTGTCCCATGTTGGATACTAAACTTTGAGGTCAGAATGTTTTGGGCTTTGTGTCCCATGGAAGCTAGTCAGTTTTCAGAATGGCCCATGCATTGGAACCAAATGTCCAGTCGCCAATTTGTCCTTTTGTTTTTAACTCTAATTTTATTTCATTGATTTTCATTTTATTTTCACAAAAGCCATAGAGTATGTTTCACTTGTCCTACCCCCCTCGCCAAAAAAAGATCACCAAAATAAGAGGGATCAAGTTTTCACAAATAAAGAGTGCTCCCATTGGACAGACTTAATGGAATAGTGGAAGACAAAAGCTGTTTTTCAATTACATGGCATGAGTCCATATTCAAAGTGCCAATTACACAGTTATAGCCTCCAGACATTCCTGACCATCTGCCCATTAAAACCTGGAATAGGTCCCACAGCAGCATACCCTTATAGCAAAGCCAAGAACCTACAAAACTTTGCTGAGAAGCATGCTTCTCTGAGAGCAGGAGATGATTCAAACAAAGGCACAAATTAGTGCAAAGTGACCCCCAACAGTGATGGAGTGTTAAGGATCTCATCACTTTCTTGCTTAAAACCTTCTGTTTTGTATATTGATCTTATTTTTCTCACCTTATACTTTGCATTTTGGTTTGGATATTAGGTGTATCCTGGAAAGCACAAAACCAGAATGTTCAGAGGTAGGTAAAATGATTAGATCTTGAGAGCTGTAATCCAATCAGAAAATTAATTCATTTGCTAGATTAATATTTTTCTGTGTGTGTGGTGCTAGGTATTGAACCCAGGGCCTTGAGCATGCAAATCAAGGACTCTGCCAACTGAGCTATATTCCCATCCTGTATTAATAATTTGAATGGCCCATTGGGTAGTAACTGAGATATGAATTTAGGATACAGACAGAAAAATACTAAGTCTAAAAGGAAATGTCACTGAACCATCAAGAGGAAGAAGACATACTTGTAATCTTGAGCAATAGGCTCTTGGCCCATACCCTTGTAAAATGAGGGAAATACAAATGTGCAAGGAAGGGGGCCGGGGTTGTGGCTCAGCAATAGAGTGGTTGCCTAGCATGTGGGAGGCCCTGGGTTCAATCCTCAGCATCACATATAAATAAAGGTATTGTGTCCAACTATAACTAAAAAATAAAAATAAATAAATAAAAGTGCAGGGAAAACTGATACAGAATTGTTCAGCTCTATCCTGGCTCCAGTCCTGCTCTTAATACAATCCTTCTATAAATACTGGACCCCCAGCCCAAGGCAGGCTTCTCACTCTTGAGATAGCCCTCATTCTCCCTTAAATGTGTATCTACTTTTCTAAATAAACATCTGTCTATGTCTTTGACTGTCACATACTGAATTTCTTTTTCAACTTGTATGCCAAGATCCCTGTTGTTTCTGGATTGAATTCCTCCTTCTCTCTAGGAACTCCTTGGACCATTCTCCAAAGCCAGCTCTTCTGCTGTGATAGTAACTATAGGCAGGTAGGACATGGCTGGAGGAAGAGCAGTGGAGTCCACCAACCATGAACTGGTCTTCTGAAACTGTGGGCTCAAAATTACTTTTCCTCTTCAAAGTTGTTCTTCTCAGGCAGTTCACAAGGATGAAAACCTGACTGACACATTATGAATGTTTTCAAAATTGCCTCATATGTTCTATCCCAGGCCAGTCCTAAAACTCAAATTCAATGCCTTTAGCAGCACACCAAGGACTTACTCCTCTCCCCAGTCACACACCAGACCAATCACGTCAATGGCTACTATGGAGGGATCAAGTAATTGAGGGGAGAGTGTGTGCCTTGCATGTCAGTAAATAGAGGAAGAGATCTGGTTAAAAGGACTCTCAGAGACATGCTGAACTGCTACACCCAAATCATACTCTGTAGTCTTCTTTGTTTCTTCTAGCAACCTCTTATAATTTTTTTTCCAATTATATATCTCCTCAGATTTTGCATTCATGTGCATATATCTTTTAACCCTTTTGTTACTTGTCCTTATTAAATATTGTCTTTTTACTCAACCTGTACATCTCAGAACTATCTTGGCTAATACTGCTTCAGAATTTCTTCTTAATGTTAAGCATCCTCTAACCCACCAGTGCATCACTGCGAGCAGGGCTGCCACCCACTTGGCTCACCCATGCTGAACTGAGACAGGAATAGCAGGCACAAAGGCATAAGAGAAGACGGCATTAAGACACTGAGGTTTTTAATTGGGACTGCTTTAACAGAGGGTAGATTCAAAGGTAATGCATTCAACACGTTTTTTACTCTTGATTTTTGTTTATTTTCAATCCTGTCTGAAGCCAGGGTTAATGTCCCCCTTTTTCTAAATTGTAGTTTACAGGCCAATTTTGGTATTTCTATTTGCTGTCTATAATTCAATCTTGGGGACACTAAAATTGATTTTGCTCTTCCAAGAAAAAATATTTTCTTTTGAATGAAGCAATATCAAAGTTAAACAGAGGTCAATCAATCAGTGAATAGTTTCATGAAATAGCCAATTAGAATGTAGCAGCTGTCAACCCTTCCAATTTGGGAAAGAAACTATAAAACAGATGTTTGTGCTTTGTTTGCTGGATGAGAGAAAATTATTTTCACCCTGCTTTGTTGAGATTTCTGGATGATTGAGGGAAAGTTCTTATAGGAAATATTTTATTTTTCCTCTATATTCTAAATTCAAATATGTCAAGGTCACTGAATTAAGGATGATGGCAATCATCGGATTATTTACTGTAAGCATCATTGGAAAGGTAATACTTGAATGATAGAGTAAGGAGGTGGTACTTTGGCCTAATTGGCTCTGCAATCTATTTGTCAAGGAAAGTCTGGTGCTCTGATAAAATTAGACAAGAGCATTTCGCATTTTTCAGGGATCATGCGATTAACTCCTTCATACTTCCCAGTCATGCTTGAATATGAGAGTAGTTTATCCATTTTTCACTGTTCATCAGGGTGTGCCAGTTTAAAGAATGGTTGCTCCTTTGGTTGTTTACTGCAGGCAACATAATTCAACAATGTAACCAGATTCTTTTAAACTCACAACAAGGTGAGTTTAAAACAGCACTAGAATATTTCTCAACAGAAGCTGAAAGAATATTGACAAGAACTTGATATTGCATTGCATGGTGAATTAATAACTTCTAGAGTAGTGATCTCCAGTTTTGTTTTGTTTTTGAATGTGTGGACCTCATCAGAAAATTATTTGCAAGCATGTACCCCCAAAACATGCAGATTCAGTTACTTGTTATATTGCATTAAAATTATATTAAGTGAATTAAAATTCGCACAAAAGTGAAAATGAGAACACGATAAATTTCTTTTTTAATTCTTTTTCATTTTGTAAGATAATGATAAATTTTAAGTGAAACTTTAGGTGAAATAAAACATACTATTAATATAGTACAAATTTTAAAACAATGCAAAAATTTTAATTAGTGGTAAAAAACAATTTTGCTTCTTCTGAACACATTAAGGGTATTTTCACTTTTGAAAATATTTAGTCAATTTGATAAGCACTTTACAAATACAGTTCAAAGAAACTATTTTCATAGCAATATGAGAATTTCCAAGTACTTGTAACTGCAATAAAAAAATTGATTGCTAATAAACTCTGTTCTGAAATCTAATGCAGAATTACATGTCACAATTTCTTTAGACAAAAATTTTCTAAGTTTTTTTCTTTGTACTGGGGATTGAACCCAGGGGCACTTAATCACTGAGCCACATCACAAGTCCAGATAGATAGATAGATAGATAGATAGATAGATAGATAGATAGATAGATAGATAGATATTGATTGATATTTATATATATGTATATATATTGGGATGTGTGGGGGGGGGAGGGGTGTCTGGCTGAGTTGCTTAGGGTCTCGCTAAATTGCTAAAGCTGACTTTGAACTCAAGATCTTCCAGTCTCAGTCTGCTGAATCTCTGGGATTATATGAGTAACATCTGGCTTGTTTTCTAATTTTTAAATTGATAAATAAATGTTGTATATATTTATCATGTGCACATCATGTTTTGATATGTATACATTGTGAAATAGCTAAATGAGATAGTTAACATAAAATATCTCTCTGCTTACTAATTTAATGAGAGCAATGCTATTGAATGTGCTTTATTACTTTGAAAATACTGTGTCAACACTGTGATACAGTAAACTAAAGATGAGATTAATACCCACTTATTAATGTTTTTACCTGTTGTGATATGAAAAATTTAATAGAAAAATAGAGCAAGTACTAGAATAAGACCTTCTGTACTCTTCATGAACAAGCTGAAGTGAAATGCCTTTTCCCTGGTAGTATAATTCTCTCCTAAGTTATTTCCTCTGTAAAATGGCTCTTTGTTATAGAGAGGGCTCTGGGCATTTTTCACAATTATTGCTCTACCTCTCCCTCTGCCAAAGTCACAAAAGGATCTCTTTCAACTCTTCATCCTGAGAGCCAGTTTTGGAAGAAAAATCTCAGGCATTATCTCTTCAAGTGTTGATTCTGTTCCATGGCTTCTCTCTTCTCTTTCTAGGACTCCAATTACACATATAATAGATATATTTTGCTGTCATATATTTCTTACTTTCATTTATATATTTTCTATCTTTTTTGTCTCTCATACTTCAATCTGGACATTTTTATTTGTATCTATATTTCAACTCACTTATTCTCTCTTCAGTTTTGCTCAACCTGTTGCTAAGCCTATTCATTGAGTTCTTTAACTTGGCTACTATATTTTTCAGTGCAAAATTTCCTTTTGGTTCTTTGTAATTTACGTTTCTCTGCCAAGACAGCTATACTGTCCTTTAACATCATGAACATATTAATCATAGTTATTTACAAATTCATCTCTAATCCTTATATTACTGGATCTCCTCCCTCAATTTTTGATTAATTATTGTCTTCTAAAATGCCTGATGATTTTTCATTTAATGTTAGAAACTATATATGGGGATTATAGATATTTTGAATCTCAAGATTATGTTATTTTCCCATAAAGAGATTTTACTGTTGCTTCTTTAAGAAGTACTGTTGCTAGGAATCCCAAATCATTTCCATCCTATCTGCAACTGACCTGATTCTAATTTGCATCTTATTTCTGATTTACTCTTAATTCTTAGTTTGGGACCCTTCAGGTTCCTAGCAGTGTTTACTCCAGTTTTCTGTCCCTGGAACTTCGTATGTGTCTAAAGTTATACAGCCTCAGTAGTCACTTTGGAATTCGCAGATCCTGGGTTCACCCCTCAAAACTTCCATTCTCTCTGGAATCTTGGTCTTAACAAATCTGCCATTTGGCAGCTTTCTTGCAGCTTCAAATAGATCTTATTTTATTTTTGTCCAGAACTTCTAGTTCTAAGTCAGGATTGGAATTACTGAAAATACTAATTTTTTTCTTTTCCAATAGGACCACAGGGAGTTATAACATTTGTTAGTTTCTGTATCTTAGTAATCAGAAATTTTGGTGCCATAGCAATTAAAGTATCAAATAAACTATGACCCAGCAATGGAATACTTGCCCTTTCCACCTTCCCCCATAATACTGGGGATCTAAATCACTTAGTTTTTTTATGATATAGTCTTTAAATTTTTACCAGAAGTCAGTGTCATATGCATGAAATTTCTTTTTGTAATTTTCCTTGCAAACACCAGTTCTGGCTAAGGCAACAGAATTTTATGGCATCTAACAACTGCAAAGTAGCCTGTGAAGTTAAATATAGCTGTCTGTGGTTAAGCAAGCTCTATAGGTGATAGTTTCTTCTTTAAAGCTCTAGAGCTAGTTTGTTTAATTTCATGATTCCACAAACTCTAGTAATAACTCTAATGATTTTTACATATTTGGAGGTCATCTCAGTGGAAAACTAGTGAACTTTCCAAAATTGCATTAAATAGATTCCAAACTCCTAAGGAAGATGTCTCCTCACCTTAATTAATGCCTTTTATGCTTCCTGGCCCATGTAAATTCTCAGTAAGTATTTGACATATGCATGAGTGAGTGGATACATGCAAACAAAATTTATTCTCCAGATTTTCAATGTTCTTTTGAAAATATTAAACCTCAAACTGAGTACAATATTCCCATCTGTATTCTTACCAATACCAAGTGGAGAAAGGGAATCATCTCGGAAATTTTGAGACAATTTTAATTGGAGGAAAAAAATTAAAAAGAACAGAATGCAAATAACACAGTAGCTCAAGTTTAAAGTCAGACTTGATTGATTTTGGTTATGGCAATTATTTGCCTTCAGGGTTTAAAATAATTTCCAAAGGTTTATGTATCTGAAATCTATTACAAATTAAACTGTAATATTCTCATCATAACTTATTTTTCTCTAGAAAAATATATTGCATTCTCTGACATTATTACCCTATATACACATATGAGTACATGACCAGCATGATTCTACATCATGTACAAATTCAAGAATGAGAAATTACACTCCATATATATATGATGTGTCAAAGTGCACTCTACTGTCAAGTATAACTAAAAAGAATAAATTTTAAAAGTGCAAAAAAAGTTGCTAAAATGAAATTAGCCTTTTAAAAATAAACCAAAATGTTCCAAAATCTAAAATTTTTTGAGTGTCAGCATGATGCTACAAGTAAAAACTTTCATACTTGACTTCATGTGACAGGTAGTGGTTAAAATGATTGCATAAAATTGTCTTTAGAAACATAAATAAATTTCATGTTTAGACTTGGAAAAAATGAAAAAGATATTGCACTTGTTATCTTTCTATAGTATTATTGAAAATGCAAAGATATACTAAAATTAGATTAAATTGGGAAAAATAGAAATTTGAGGAGCATTTAATGATTTCCAACCATATCTTTCTTCAATATGCTAAAACTATTCTATGTCAATATTTTACTTATTACATTCTATCTACTCCTTGAAACTTTTTTTAAATTGGTGAAAATAATTTATGAGAGAGAATGTGTATGTTTGATAGGAGATATTTAGAGTACTCATTATTTCTATTTCTTTAAACTTAAATATATTTATATTATAGCAACTTTTTTCTTTTTAAAAAATTCTATCTAATAGCAATACTTTGAACTGCTAAATTAAGACTAACTTTATAATGTTTCCCAAACTGGCCTCAAACTTGTCATCTTTCTTCTCAGGCTCCCAAGTAGGTATGCATCACCATACCCTGCTAATAATCAGTTTTAAGAGACCTTTGGATATGGTTTGTAACTGTTTAAACAATAAAATACCTTCACAATTTCAAGTTGTATTTATAAGTTTAAAGTCTTGATTTCCTTCGGAGGTACTGCAGTTTTCTTCAAATAGATCCTGTCTGATTACTTACATAGCTCTTATAAATTTAATAGATTTAATTCCTAAGAATGGTAAGCCTTAAGTTCTCTGAGATGTCCTAACACAATGCACAAATTAATAAAATTTCATCTTAAAAATTATCAGTCTAAATTATCCAGTTTTATATATTGAACTTAAATAATTAGACTTTCATTTTAATAAACCAAATTCTTGTTAAATTACTAAACTGTAAGATTTTGGTGTACACTTTCCTTCTGAACACAAAAGTATTAATTCTAATATGCTGCTTCTCTTTCTTATATCTTTAAATTCTTAATCCATCTTATTCCTGTGATTAAAGGATGCATCTTACCTTTGAGAAAATAAGATCTAACTCAGTTCACACCTTATCTCCCTCCTTTGTTCATTCAGCCAGCAGATATTTCCTGCCTATCTACTATGTGTCAAACACTGGTCTGGGCACTCTTTTTGTATGATGAGCAAAGTAGGGTAAAATGTCTGCTCTCATGGGTCTTAAGAGAGAGGGCAAATAATAAACACGATAAATAAGTACAGTTTATAGTATGCTAAAAGGTCATGGAAAAAGCTAAGCCTGCAAAGTGGCTTGACACAATTTTAAATATGATCTCCAGAGATCTGAGAACTGAGGTTACTTCCTCAGTTGCAATTTTGAGTAGAGCAGGAGAATATCAATCTGCAGATATTCAGAAATTTTGGTTTCATCATCTGTCATCTGAGCCTCTCTGAGGTCATGGACTACAAAATTTGTATAGGGATTGGTTTCACAACTTACCTTACCTGATTTTTCTTTCACTTGCAAACAGATCACTTCTGAGAATTTTACATATTTTTAGTTTTTAAGATGTGTAAATTATCCCTTCTAGGTGCTAAAAAGTCCTGGGATTACAAGTATGAGCTTATCTACCTTTAGAAACATATAATTTTCTTTTTGAATGCACAAAATATAGGTATTCTTTGAGATTGTAGTGATGGATATTTTTCCTGAGAAAATCTATTTATTGCATTTAAAAATGCTACTTGAAATATATTTTAAATGCTAATAGATTCTCAAAATAATTATATTAGATTCACATAAACAAAAGATTTTCCTAATTCTTATCTAAAAATTACATTAACAGATTTTTAAGTTTCATCTGGCCAATTACATTAAAGTAAGCAATATCTGCTACTACCAATGGAGTTTGATATGAGTAATAACAAAAATTTTCCATGCATAAATTCAACAGAAAATAAATTGCCAATATTTCTAGGTGCATTTTTGACCATTAACTTGCTGTGTGACTTTACAAACATACTTTACAAAAAGAAAATTTACAAACATACTTGGTTAAAATTTGCTGATTACATTTTAGAAAGACATGATACAGAAACTAACAAAAATCTATAGTGCACATTAAATTACACTGCTGTGTGCAGACAAGTGATGTTATTAACAAATTTAAGCTTATTCAATTTAATGTTTTGAATGGAGAAATACAGTTGTTTGACAGACAGAATATTAACTCTAAAGTAGAATATTCCTGGCACTCCTACTCCAAGACCAAAATTACATCAAGTAGCCAGAAGGAGGAAGTTGCTGGATCTGGAAAAGCTTTCCCTTCAGGACTGGAGGAAGGAAAAGGCATCTGTGTTTTGTGAGCAGATGGAATGAGGAGGTAACAGGGCCTTCAAGGGGAGATGACAGGGCCTGCAGAGGGAGTAGCTACATGGCACACCCAAAAGGTTTGATTAAAGATTCTTAGGATTCCAGCTGAGTAGAGATCCACATATCCCAGTATGAGGAGGAATCAGCAGAGCTTCTTGTCAGGGATCCTTTCTCATATAAAAAGTTCAATTACTAGGTCCAAAACCAATTAAATGGCAAGGAGTTCTTGCATGCCAACTTAAGTTTAGGTTTTAAGATCAGATCACTTATTATTTTCACTCTAAACAACTTTGATACTGGGTGGTTTTATCAAAATAAAAAAAATTAACAAATTCTTTGAAAATTCTTAGGGATTTGTTGATGGGCATCTTTTTCCCCCCCACTGATTCTCTGTTGTCAAACTACTCTTAATTTCCCATTATATCCTAAACTGTCTAAGACTCCAGTGACAGTTAAGGAGAAAAAAAATGACTGGAAAAAAAAAAACAGAAATAAGACAGAAGAGTAGCAAGTTACAAATAAAATAAATTAACAGTGTGAGCTGGGACCATGTAGTCACTCATGCACAGAGTGTGAAAGGGAGACGAAAAATTTATAAAAAGATGAACAATAGGACTACACTTGCCCTTCTTCTACCTCCAAATAAACTAAGTACATTACAATTTCCTAGAAGAAAATGTACTCAGAAATACATTTCTAGAAAAAGATGTAGCATTTGGGGGAATGTTTAGTTCTCTGAAATCATACTGTCAGAATTTGATACTTATAAAGGATAATAATAATTTACCAGCATCTTTGTGAAATCCTAGCTTGAGGATATACTTAAGTAGACAGTTGTAAGTTTATTTTCTTTGTATTACTGGATCATGAAGACACTCCTGGTCACAAATAGAATCAGCTTCCATGTCATATACTTATTTAATCAGCATATTGTTCTTTTTTCCTTATTTTTAGCTCTAATTATCACAAATCTGTGCTTTGCATGTGTTCTTTTTAGAACTAAAAGCTGCTCTAACCTCATTAATAGCTTAGATTAGATGCTAGCAAAAAAGAAAAATCAGAAAGTAAAATATAAGTCAGACATTTTTTCCCAGACATGATCAGTGGTTATCTGATGATAACTACTTCAAAATAGTTAGATTTTCCCCAGATTCAAATTATGAGAAATAACTTCAAAAAATAAAAACTTATTTGTTTCAGAAGTTTTTTATGTTTGTCACTGATTTTAGAAGTATTTGGAGAACACTAGACTTTGCAAAATCCCCTTTCCATAAAGACTTTTCATAAAACCTTAGAATACATGATCAATAGAAAATTAATGTATGAAAGGGAGGAAAATCATTACTAGGAAGGAGTTACCTTCTCCATGTCCACTTCATTCTCCTTTCAATCTTCCTCATGAACTTCAGGCTCGTATTCAACCACCTACTTCACATCTCATCTTGCATGTTTAATAGGCACCTCAAATTCAATATATCCAAAAAGCAAATACCTATTCCAGAAGATAGGGGAAGGAAATGAAGTTGTAAGATCATGAGAAAATAAAAAGCATTATAAACTTACCTAAGGAATTTATAAAAGCCTCCAGAGAGTTGTGAGCAGGAGACAACGTGATAAAAAAAAAAATGAGAAAACTGGCCTCACTAGCAAGAGGAGGAACCCATGAGGAGGAGACAATGGAATTATTTTAATGGAGGCAGAATAGTTTAAATTAAATATGTTTGGAAGAGAAAATCAGGCACCTCTCAATGTGGATACTTAGAGTACACTAGATATTAGAGATGCAGAGATCATAAAACAGAGAATTTGCACTTCAGTGGGAGAAAAAGCAAAAACCAAATAATGATAATACTTTGTGCTGGTGTAGTGGTCATGACCTATAACTGTAATTTCTTTGTTAGATTTGCCAACTGGACTGAAAGTATTCTAAGTCAAAGTCTGCCTATTTTGTATTCTATTTTGTATATCTCCAGCTTCGAATGCAGTGAATATGACTTAGTGAATATAATATAAATACAAGTGAATGAGCAAAACTGAAGGGAATCTCAAAGATGTAGATGGGTAGTATACAAACACAAAGGGAACAGATATCAGGTAAAATTTGAAGAAGTGGGAGCAAGTTTAGCATTTCAGGAAAATAGAACTGTTTACAAAATTTTGGAACACTTGGTTTGTGGTTACAGAATATAATTGAGACATAGAGAAAAGAACAAATAGAGTTCAAGAAATATGAATGCATCATGTCATGTATGCATTTGTAAGCCACTTCAAGATTTATTTCACATACATATGGTGGGGAGTCAGCAGAGGTGTCTTAGCAAAGAAATGATATGCTGAGGCAGATACTATATGGCACTGATCTGGAGAATGGATTTGAAAAAGTCAACAGGCTAGTAGCAAGATGTTTTGTTGTCTCTTAATTTGGAGTTATGGAGTAGAGGCAAACTGGAACATGACATAATGACTTCTCTAATTATTCTCTTCCTTTGTTTTATACTTGAATTGGAGCCATTTGAATCCTACCTTAAGCACTGCCTTTGCCCCAGGACTTAGGAGCAAATCTGTCTATATTGAGAAGTAATTAAGAAGGGAGATCTGAGAGCCTGGAAGACAAGCAGGAATACTCTTCTTATTCTGACTTTGTGTCCTAAATTTAATAATCTGGATGCTGCTTTGTTCTCACAATCATGCCAAAAACTCTACCTGTGTGTCCGCTGGGGTTGGGGCTATGTGTCACTTGCTAATTACCCTAATTGTATAGCTATCACTAGTCTACATAATATTTTTGAGGGAATTAGAAAAAGTTATCCTCTCTGGGAAGAAAAGCTGGGGTTTGGAGAAGTACAGGATTGGAATTTAGCCCTTACTGACTCCCTTGTTGGATAACTTTGTGTTCACAACTGTATAACTGTACATATTGGTCTTGCTTGAATCCTATGTCTTATCCCTGAACCTCAACTTCATAACACTCATATTGCTACCAGACTTTTAACACTGTTGATCACCAGCCTGGATTTCTAACCATTTCCTTCTTGAAACTCAGCTGAGCTTCTCCTAGCTACAGGATAATTTAGGATCTTGGGGAGGGAAATGGTTTTTGTTGAATTTTTATTTTAAAAGAATACTCAAAATTTTTTTCAATTAGACTTAGAAATTCTATATTAAGAATTCAAGCTACATTTCTTTTTTGTAAATTCCTTACACATTATTATTAATTAATATCTGGTTTTATCATGTAGTTAAGATTCCATTTAGTAGTCTCTACTATTTGCTTTTCTTCCTTAGGAGGTATATTTAAATCATAAACTGGCATTCATATATGTGTGGATCTCCTTCAGTAACCTTTATTCTGTTTCATTGTCTATATGTATATTGTTTCACCAATATCACTTTGTATTAACTACTTAACTTTATAAAAAATTCTTTATAATATATATGTGAGAGAAGTGTGTATGTGTATATTATTTTTACTAATATTTGTGGTTTTTTGCCTGAAAGTCTACTAGTTTGATTTTAATACATTTGCACAAACCGTTTAGATAATGTTTACATGGTATATCTTTTCAATACCTCTTTTCTTAGCTTTCTTTGACATATTTTATGTGAATAACCTAGAAGCAGTATGTAGTTGACTTTGTTGTTACTGTTGTTCAATATGGTAATCTTTGCATTTTAATTGAATAAATAAGTTCAATTTTATTTAAGTTAATAACTGATTTGTTTGTGTTTCATTCTATCATTTTTCTATTTGTTGAGTAGTCATCTTGTTTATTTTATATTTTATTTTCTCTCATTTAAGCTAGTCAGTTGCTCCAAATATATATGATTTCAATTATCTTAGCAGAATCCCTTCACTATAATACTACTATCCTAAGAAATGTAGAACTTTAGCAAATATAAAAGTATACCTTGAGTGAGATAGATGTAAACTGAACAGTGAAGGGTCAGAGGAGACCACAATTTGACAAACAATGGGTAGGCAGCTATTAAGAAGACAAGTAAATCTTAAGAAACAACATATATTAAATTCCAGTGTTGAGGGGACTAAGCTTTTGTTTTTTGGTACCAGGGATTGAACCTAGGGACAATTAACCATTGAGCTGCATCCTCAGCCCTTTTTATATTTTCTTTTGTGACAAGGCCTTGTTAAGTTGTTGAGGGTGGGCTGGGGATGTGGCTCAAGCTGTAGTGCACTCACCTGGCATGTGTGGGGCACTGTGTTCGATCCTCAATACCACATTAAAAAAAAATAAAGGTATTGTGTCCACCTAAAAACTAAAAAATAAATATTTTTAAAAAAAAGTTGCTGAGGAGCTCACTAAGTTGCTGAGGCTGGCTTTGAACTTGTGATCCTCCTGCCTCAGCCTTCTGAACTGCTGCAATTGCAGGCTTGTACCACAACATTCTGCTTGAAGGGGCTAAATTATATCTAACAGAGTATCTGAGGAGAAAATATTGAGCGCTCTGATTAATTTTTAGGTATTTATATTAGTCAGTTTGGATGGTACATAAAACAACCCTGTAATTGCTGTGTCATGAAAATAAATATTTATTCTCATATTAAAGATTATGTGAATTAATTTATAGGTTTTTTTTGTCAGAGGTGGCTCTAATCTATGTGTGTTCATTCTGGAGCCCCCAAAGTGAAAGAGGTCTAAATTGTCAAGAGGAATACGTAGAAATAGATAATGACATTTAATATCTGAAGTAAAATGTGCACACTATCACTTCCACCCACATTCCATTGACCAAAACAAGTGCCATGGTGAAGGCCACTATCAAAAAGGATAAGGAGGTCTCTTTCTCCCGAAAAGGTAGGGAGTGTAAATAATAAGTATGTGCTTAACAATGGTCTAACCAATCTGTGTTTAACTGGAAAATGCTTTTACAGCACCCATCATTTTCTGTGCTTTCTGTTCATGGCAGCAGAAATGTTATCCTTGGGCTTCTGTACCTGTTTTATTTTGATCTTTATGAATCTTTAAATGAAATCTAGAAAGCAGCTGAATCCTTTCCTTATAAATTCAGCTTTCAATAGACTACCATACATTTCAGAACTTGAAAAAAATTTATACAAGATGCTTAACTCCTTCTCATCCCCACCCCACAACAGGAATTCTGTACTGCTCCTCAGATGCAGGAAATGTCTTTTTCAGCAGGCAATTTCAACTGGATTAAGTCTAATGTAGTAGCAAATACTGAGGACAAATCTGTTCCTGGGCCTTAGGGTGTTTGCAATTATAGTATGCAATTTTTCCGTTTTGAAACTGATTAATATAATAGGTATTTGAATAAAGTAGATGTTCAGAATGTAAATATAAAGATATTATTTAATCATCTTATTTACTTTTTACTCTTTTGCCTTTTTCCATGTTATATTTAATTTTTTTAATTGACATGGTGTTTGTACTTATTTATAGAGTTTAACATTATAGTTTGATACTCATCTACAGTGTGTTATTAAATCAGGGTAATTGATATTTTATGGTTTTTACTATTAGAGAAATATAACAAATTCCCAATGTATTAGAAATAGCATCAAAGAGAATAAGATGAAGGCACTTCCAATAAGATACTCACATAATAATAATGTATAACACTTTCTCCTTGCTGAGCATACACATAGAAAACCTCTGCATGCAAGAAGTACTAGAATTAAAGATGAATGCAGAAAGACACATATCCAAAAGACCACAAATAAAACAAACATCTTCAGTCAAATGAGTATATGTAGCAAAATGAATAGTACAGAATAAGGTGGCAGAGTATTGGAGCAGGTTTTATCAATGATGGAAGTTTCATTAACATCTTTAGATAAAAGGCATTCATAGTAGGTACTTCAAAAGAAAAAACTGCAAAAAAGTATGACAATGCTAAAGATGACATTATAGTTTTTTAAGTTAAGAAAGAGTAAAACAAACTCAATAAAAGTTTTCAATGGATTTGGTTGACTCAGAAGGGTAAAGCTGATTGATGCTGAAAAGTTACCAGCAGCAAAAACAGCACAAATTAGCCATGAAGACAGAACATAAGGTAGGAAAGAAACTGGGAGAGTTAGAAATAAGAGAAATCCAATCTGTTAAAAAAAAAAAAATCCAGAAGTTTCAGAAGAAATATATAGCAAAGGAAGGAAAAATCAGTGGGAGGGAGGGAAGGAAGAAAGGTAGAAAAAACAGGACAGGAAGAGGTGGGGGAGGGGAAGCACCAGTTAGACCTAAGGCAATTACCAGCTTTCTCTCTCATGTGCCATGTAGATTTTTACTTTGTTATTGTTTTCATTCTATGAGAATTTTTCATTTTTTTAATCTTAAAAAATGTTTCAAAAATACCTCTAGCATTTTATATGTGCTATACTGGAAAGGTTTCTCTGAACACTTAAACTCTTTATTGCCAGAAATAAAAGTCTCTGCTTATAAAAATCTTCACCGAGTCTAAGGAAGAAATTAGATTCTTATATTACCATACAATTTTCCAAATCTTTTCATTGATCTGAGAAGCTCTGTTTTTCTAAACCACATTCTTTTCTTTCAAGATAATTTGCATACATAAATTTTTAGAATATATTATAAAAAAATCTTACTTTCAAGTCCTATAGTAGAATCCATTTTTTTGAGATAAATTGTGTTCTACAAGAAGCCTCCACTGTGGGAAAGGGGCACAGAGTACCATATGGGACATTTTTGAAGGAAGATTATTTGGTTAATATTTAGATTTTATTTTATTCTGTTTAGTTATGAACCCCAATTACAAAAAAAAATGCTCAAAACACAAAGCATGTCTCAATCTCACTTATGCATATGCTGCAGATCAAAGTATGGGATTAGTGAACTTCTTATTTTTGCTTCCTCCTTCAAAAACATGGCTTCTTTGAAGCTTATCTACTTGATATACTATCCAAAACTTCATTTCTGTCACAGACTATTCTCTGGATCACTGTCCTTCATTCACAGATGAAATCCTTTTCTTTCACTGATCATTTCCAAGGTGAATGTATTGGCTTCTTGGTTCTCATATTCCATTATGTTCAATTTTCACTATCACCTTTTCTAGACATTTCCATGGTTCCACTCTACCCTAGACCCTTTCATTACCTAGCACTGTCACAGAAGTTTCTGTTTCATGCATCTCACACTCTGACCTGCTCATCCAGCTTTGGTAGCTTCTGCCAGTTTAATTACTCTAATAGTCCAATCTGCCACAACTCTCTGATTTCACCCAATCAACATTTTCAATATCACAAGTTTCTTCTTTCTTCAATGCCCTCTTTATTCATGGTCAATGGCCAGCATATCACTTTCATGCAAACACCCCAGATATCTTTCTTTCACATTGTCTCACTCATAGACATACTAGAAAAAAACAAACCACGCCCTTTGTTGAACCCAGCTATCTTTGTTCCATTTACAAGAGACAAAAATATATATGCCCACATAACTTGTGATTAAATGATTACATGCTATAAAAATCATAACTGAATTAAACTACTATTCAGAAGTGCCTAGAAATTCTTTCCTATTGGGCTAGAAATTTTACTTTTACCTTTTCTGAGATGACCATTTCATAACTTCTCATAGGCCTTTCTTCATTCTCTTTAGTGCTGACTTTTCCACATGTTGTTTTAAAAATACTCAAAACCAAAAATAACCAATAAATCAACAAAACTATATGTATCCATATTCATATTGTATGTATTTTTCTTCTATCACCAAGGAATAAGTGTCGGTTTCCTTCAAAAGCCAACCCTGCCATAACACACTGGATCCTTTCTCCTCTTGCTCTCTCCCCTGCTGCAGCTCTTCCTATTAGGTCCTTCCTGTTCTCTTTAGCACACATGTCTATCTCAGCATTGTCTTTCCTTGACTTTGCTTTCCATCCTACTTGCTCTCTTTGACTTTGTCTTTTTTGATGTCTTCTTTCCCATTTATTCTTGAACCTATTTAAACTGGGCTTCTCTCCCCATCGAATTTACTGACATTATTTTTGTCAAAGTTTCAAATACTTTTCAGAGTTATTAAATGTAATGGACTGAATATTAATCTTTATGGGGCTCTCAGCAGTGTTAGATGTCACGGAACCCTCTCTGCTTCTTGAAATAATGTATTTCCTGTTTCTAGAACATAACTTTCTTTTGCTATTCTTTTTGTTTTCTACTTCAAGGCAGTCTCATGATCCTTCCAGAGTTCATATTTTCTAACTGAACTCTAATGTTGGAGTTCTCAGAGCTGATCCTTGAATATAGTTCTCATGAATACCCACTCTGGTTGTATGCCCTTAAAAACATTCTATATGTTCACTTTTACATTTATATCTCTTGCCTCAACCTCCCTTTTGAGCTCTAGACTCAATCTAACTGCCTACCTAGAATCCCCTCTTGTGTAATGTATTAGTTGGAGCAACATTAGCTACTTCAATAAACTAGCCTTCCAAATTTCAGTGGCTTAATATAATAATAAACATTTATTTTCCACTTACATAAATGGTACATATTGGGGTGTTTCCATAAGCATCTTTTCTTCATGGTAGAAATCCTAGACTCTTTCTCTCTTATATTTTACCCTTATCAGGGACCTGATAAGAGAGAGAAGACAGAGTACATAAAAGATATGTATATCTGGGTCTCCTCTGTCCAGAACAGCACACACACAATGTGTTCTTCATTATTCCACTGGTAACAAGTAGTCAATTGGCCCCATGCAGTACAATCTGGTAAATATCTCTAGTTGAAAAGCTATTCACCAGCAATGACTATATTATACTATGAGGAGTACAAACCTTGGTGAGCAGCTAGCCATCTCTGCCACACACTGCTTTCTTACTACCAGATAAATGTCCCAATCCTTTCTTCTCCTACACAAAATACAGTCATTGCTTTTTGAAGATTACAACTAAAAATTTCATCAGCTCCTGCATCCAGCGAGGATACAAGTATCTCTTGGTAAAGAATGATTCTCTCTAGCAAAGGTGAATATGGTTCTTTGTGCTCTGAAACATGTGAACTAACAGAAAAGTTATCTACTCTGTACATGAAAACATTGACTACATGGCGAAGACGGAACAACATGGAACAAAAGCTCACATCTGACAAGGGAAGAATGGGAGATGTAGCAGTTACTATGAGTCCATAGTAATGATGAAAACCCTAAATAGTAGGCACTGTGAGGTTTTTACCTAGGTAAGGAGAGAAATTTATTATTTAAGAGTCTAATCCTGCTTTCTAGGAAGAATTTATTTGTTCATTGTCTTCCATGACCCCTGTCTCCATGGGCCAGAATATCTTCAGAGATGTATTATCTGGTCCATCATCTTGATGACCGCATCTGATTGGATTTGCTAATGCATGCCCTTTCTTGGGGGTGGACTTCTTATGCAGTCTTCTTCCTGGTCATGTAAGTTTGAGATCTCAACGGATGTTTAAAGTTTTGATGAGTCAAAGATAAACTATAAAGGATTTTACTACTATTGTTTGGTAGTGGAGATTGAATCCAGGCACACATTTCCACTGAGCTACAATCCCCATTTCTTTTGTTTTTTTTTTTTTATTTTGAGAGAGGATCTCACTGAATTGCTGAGGCTGGCCTTGAATTTGCCTCAGTCTCCTGGGATTACAGGTGTGCATCACCATGTCTGGCATTCAAGGATAGGTTTTCTTAGTAATATGATTTATCAAAAATTTTCAGTCTTCTGATTTGTTTCCAGTTCCATGTACTGAAACCATATCCAAATTTATTTAGATTGTAGTTCTCAGATCAGTTTTATTCATATTTTCCTGACCCAATACTTCTCTCTTTTAACTTGGTAGTAGTCACTTTGAGGAAATCTAAAACTATATGCTTGGATAGCAAATTCATATTTAATGAGCCTCTATTACTCAATGATTTTCAATTACAATATTGTTTGGTGTCTGAAATGGTATTTTTTTCTAGTTCTGAAATATCCTATCTCTCTGGGCTCTATTCGTTTTCAGTTTTGCTTGCAAATTGGCCAATTTGGATCTAAGCAGATCTCTTTCTTTTAATACCCTGCCAAATACAGACAATAACAACCCACCCACATTGCTCATATGCCTTCCCAATTATTTTCTCCTATTGCAGAGGGTCTTAATATTTTTCCCATGAATCTCTTTGGTAGTCTACAAAATTCTATTAACTTCCTCATAGAATTTTTAAAATATGAAACACAAATGCAGATAAAAAGAAAATAAGTTACTTGCATATGGAAATGCAAGTATCAAAATATTGTAAAAACCTAGTAGTAATATATATTTTAGTTTCTTAATGCATCTTATAAGATGGTATGTTTAAAATAAAGACAACTTAAAACACTTTAAAACATATTAATTTAAGCTGTTGTTACTTGGCTAAAAGAAGAGCATTAAGCAGCAGACTGGCTTCTGATTCATCTCTTTCCGCACAATTTGTCTTTCAGTGAAACGCTGTCCAATGCCTATTCATCAATCATCCTTCTGGGTTATCTGATTCTCACATTTCATTGTCTATTTTATAATGCTTTTGTTGTAGTAACTGATGAACTTGTAAATTATATCCTACTAGAGATTTAATTGACTTTTCCGGCTTTCTTCCTCTCCCTCAAAAAGTAGTTCTGCCTTCATTTTCAATTTATTTCAGCATTTCCTTTACTTCATATACATGTGTGGTTTGCGGACTTTTCATTTAAACTCATTATTAACATCTGCATAGTTACCTCTTAATAAGTAAAATAAAATCTTACTGTGTGTTCAATTTTATATCTGTATGAGTTAGAGTTTTATGCATTAATTTAGTTATAATTTTACTTATAAGTTTTTAGAAAAAATATAACACAATAATCAGCATTTATAGATAGCAAATCCTGGAAGCAAGCTTGGAGATCTGTGTCACAAATGATGACACAACTTACAAAGTGAAAGGTTGCTTGTGGAGTAACATAAACATCCATAAAGTAAGAGGTACTTGGCTTGGAAATGACACCTAGCACCATGTTTTATTTTCCATTGGTCAGAACCAATGATATGGCCTCACCTAGATGAAATAGGTTGGGAAATGAAATCCCTGAGTGTTCAGATTCTTACCAGCAATGACTCACATTATAGAATAATAGGAAGAATATTTAATGGATAGTTAATGTCTTGAGCAAGAATATATAGTGGATAATTAATGGTCTTTGCCACACATAAATTAATAGACATCTTAAACCTAATACACTCTCCTGAGTACTTATGATATCTGCATCCAGTAAATCAAATGTTGTTTCAAGGCTGGCAGATATTTTTATGTTAAGGAGTCTCTTGTTTAAAAAAAAAACTGTTATAAAAACGTTGTCTTTATACATCCTCAATTACTATTGAAGCATTAAAATCTTCAATTACATTTCAATGTAAAGAGATCACAGAGCAAAAGACATAAAAGTATGTCAAGTTTTTTTGTAAGTGCCATAATTAAAGAATGACCTATGACAATATAAACTGGGAAATACACAATATTTGCAGTGTTATTTTAAGGAAATATTTCAAACTATTAAAGTAAATAGCAATGTGTCTCAGGTTACATCATTATTCAGAGGCATAATTAAGAATCATAAAAGAAGTTTTTTCTATATATACTGATCTTTTAAAAACATATTAGATATGGACTTTCCTAACTATATATGCTTGTTCTGAAATATACTATATTATATTTGGTCTTCTGGGCTAGGGGTATGCTTACCTAGCATGCACAGGTTTGATCCCCAGCACTACAAAAAATCAAAACAAAAAAGTAAAGTTGGTCTTCTTCCCTAAATGCTAACCTTAGCCCAGACTATTGAGTTGAAATAAAATTTGTGAGGGCTGGGGATGTGGCTCAAGCGGTAGCGCGCTCGCCTGGCATGCCTGCGGCCAGGGTTCGATCCTCAGCACCACATACCAACAAAGATGTTGTGTCCGCTGATAACTTAAAAAAATAATAATAAATATTAAGAATTCTCTCTCTCTCCCTCTCTTAAAAAAATAAAATAAATAAAATAAAATTTGTGGGAGGGGGAGGAACATGACTTGAAATGAAGGCTGAATAGGAAGGAATAAAGCAGATGTGGGAGAATAGAAAGGGAAAGAAAGAGTGAAAATGTAAAGGTAAGGAAGGAAGGGAGATAGGAAGGAATAAAAGGGAGAATTATAGGTGGTAAAGAATTTCCAGATAGAACCAATAGCATGTACAAAGATTCTGAATTTAGGAATATGCAAGTTGTATGTCAGAGACTGAAAATAAAAGTATTTCTGGAATGTGGAAAACTTTTCAGGAAAGGTAGAGTGGGGTGGGTTTCTAACCTGGAATTTTGTCACAATAGTGACATTATTAAAACAAGGGAATTGGGCTGGGGGTGTGGCTTAAGTGGTAGTGTGCTCGCCTGGCATGCGCGGGGTGCTGGGTTTGATCCTCAGCGCCACATAAAAATAAAATAAAGATGTTGTGTCCACAGAAAACTAAAAAATAAATATTAAAAAATTATCTTTCTCTCTTAAAAAAAAGAGGGAATCAAATCCTATGATTAAATGTATATTTTTGCTGCATTATGTATGCCTGGATATCCTAAAACAGACTTTGTTGTCCATCCCAATAGTAACTTAAAAGTTAATTTCATTCCTATCCAATAATTTAGAAACAAATAAATCACTAAAATGATTAAAATGTATCTAAATAAAAATTGGGATATGCATAAATAATATTAATAAATCTTTAAATCCAGTTGATCAGTAATTTATACTAGTTTCTATAAAATAGACACGCATATGATACAAAATAAAGTATTATAACTTGTGCTAAAGAACAGATTATTTTTAAAAACTAAAATCAAAACCCTTATGATTATAACATGACACACATCAAAGAATTTATTCAATTCAGTAATTGATGATGGAATCAGTGATCTGCTACAACCAATTTCAAAAGAAAATTCAAACAACTATGCATATATACGCAATATACTTATATGCTGAAATAAATTTACAAGCAGATGCATAATAAATCTATTCACAAGCAGTAATCAATTGCATTCTACCTGGTAAAATATAATTTGTAAGGGGAAAATCCTTGCATTACTTTCAATTACCCACAACTTATGAAACCATGAACTAGTACAAAGACAACGAAAGAGTGAGAAAACCTGAAAGGGCGTGCTAGAAGAAAATGTTTTTGGTCAAAATCAAAGGCTCTCGAAATTATTTCTATAATCCAGGTGTGGTAGCACACACCTGTAATCCCTGAGGTTCAGGATATTTAGACAGAAGGATTGCTAGTTCGAAGCCAGCCTTGGCACATGAGACTTTAAGTAAAGACTCCAGCCATGCAGGACTACTGACCAGTGGAAAATGAAAGATGATAAATTTGTGTCCATTCAACCTGCTAAATCTGTGGCAAATTTTTACACAGAATAAGAACCTAATGTAAATAAATACTGTATGATTCCATTCAGAGAGAATTCAAGCCTATGCAAATCTATACGCTGCTGTTGAATGTCAGTGGTTCCTTGGAAAAGTAAGGTGGAGGGTAATAATTAGGTGTGAGGGAGTTTCTAAAATCTGATAATGCTTTATTTATTTCTTGGTCCAGGTAAGTGTGCTCACTTTTTGGAAATTTCTTGCACTGTAGTTAGGATATATGTACTTTTTTGCATGACTAGTTCAATTAAACACAATTAAAGAAAGATATGATTTTCCTTTCCCATAAGTTTAGATTTCAGGTTCTATTGCCCAAAAGTACTTGATAAACAAATACTGAGTCCTTATGATGTGCAAGGCATGGTTTAAAAGGCTTTAAGTGAATTCATGTTTTTATATTTCAATTTTGGGTTTTTTTATACAGAAATTTGTCAATTTGATAGTCAAATGTAAAAATATTTATCCTTGGGAGTATGATTGTACCTAGCTTAAGAGATTTTTTCCTACCATGTGATGTTTTTAGAGTTAAATCAACACAGAAGTGATTAAACTGCTTCCAGGAACAAGTAAAGTGTTTCCTACATATTATAATAAATTTAATATACTTGATGTTTTTGAGATAAGCTCAATGTCTTTGATGTGTATGAAAAGCTGTTTCCCCTCCCACACAAAACCCCATAATTAAAGAACATTTCAAAAATTATATTGAGCCTATTTTTTTCCATTGATTCATGATAAGTGACACCACATTTTAGTCCCAACATACAAAGTCTCTATTATATTACTAATCTTGCTTGTAAAAAGGATGGGATATTTTTTATCAGAATTTTTTTCTAGCACAAAGAATTCATTTGCAATTCTCTAACAAGTCTCAAATATAAATTCATGGTTACTCAAGCCAACAATTTTTGCTGTGATTTCAATTTATACTATTCTTAAACTTTTAAAGACGCTGATTTATTTTTTAAAATAATTAAGTAAATTATTCCTAAATTTCTTTGCATATCACTTGTAGATGTACAGTATATATCAGAGGAAACATTACGTTGATTTGAGTGGACCCTGATGTTGGACTTTGTAAAAACTTATTCCTTATTCATAAATAACTTAAAACTCATATCATTCTTAATCATATGGAACAGGAGGAATACAGATATGTAAGAAAAAATTCTTATGCAAAAGCACTCTTGGTCAACTTTCACTAAATGGTAACATAAATATGATAATAGATTATTTAAAATAGTATAATAATGATGAGGTTAATGAGATTTTCAAAGATGTTTATTGCATGAAATACAAAGACTATTCCAACAGTAGCACAAGGAGAAAATAAGCCTATTGATGTGAAGAAAGAAATTTTTTTCTTGTTTATTTTTCACACACATATATACCTTAAAATTTTCCCATAAGAAACCATTCTACAATGTGTGTCTTTTTATCACAGATGACTAGTAATTTTCTTTAATAATAATTATTTTCTTTTTTCAGCCTTAGTTTAAATTCACTTTCCTGTTTGCTGTTCCAAAGAATTTTGATTATATTAAGTCATTTTTGGATAAGTAATATATTTTGTTTCAAAATTTAAAAGCTGTAAGTGAATACAGGGAAAAATTACCATCCTATGCTCTGTGTCCAAGATGTCAAGTCCTAAATTCCCCTGCCCTGAAGCAGTAGGATATTATCTTTTTCTGTGTGTATTTACAAAAATATTTAATGTATATTTAAATATGTATATGTATATATATATATACACACACCCTGTTTTATACATATAATCAGTTTATATATATGCATATAACACACACATGTTGTACTATTTTTGTTTTTGTTTTGCTTTTAAATATCAGTATTGCTTATAGTTTACAATTCCATTATCAGTACATAAAGCACTTTATCATCCTTCATGGTGAAAGAACATTGCTTTGTGTGTGTATGTGTGTATTGTAATTTTTTTCAACCACTTTCCTCTAGATTTATATTTAGGCGGTTTCTTATAGCTTGTCATTATAATGTACATATGGCTATTAAAAATAATTTGCAATTTTTCCTTCATGTATTAATAGCTAACTTCAACTGAACACTTAGCATTATTTTAGCACCATATAAAGTGCTTTACATACATTATCTCATTCAATTACTGACTCTATAAAGGCAGTTTTAAAATTATTATTATCCCTTCTTTACAGATGAATAAATGAAAGGTTATCTAATTTGCATAAAGTGGAAATTTCAAAACCTGATTGCTGCTCTGTATGTCTCCAAAACTTACATAAACATATATTGATGACCTTATGTATGCAATGGGAAAAATGACACAAATGGGTCAAACTTAGGCCTTAAAGAATTTATTGTTTGAAAGTGTTAAATATAGCTTCATCATTTCTGAGTAAGTCAATTGATTAAAGAAGATTTAAATCAATTGACATAGATCAGAAACAAAGATATTTTGTGAAGAAATCAGTTTATAATTATTCTCAACTTCAAGTTTTACAAATTAAAGGGTACCAGATTTATTAAGCAGTAGTTACACCATTTAATAAAGCTCCAAGTCTGCTTTTAATACAGTAGTATATACACTGAAGAGTTAAATTTCAAAGATGGCTACATTTTTATGGTGAACTAGGAAACATCTTTAAATTATTAATTCCACCTAGAAATAATCCCCAACCAGAGAAGAACTAGAAACAAAAATTAAGCAAATAAATAGTTTGGGAAGAATTCTGGAAATGGGTTGTCTTTTTCTAGAACAGAATTTACATTTAATTTGATGATTGGATTTTGAAAATTTCCATTTTATTTGTTTTCACTGCTAATTTTTTTCAGGCACACAACAATTAGAAATGTCAAAAAATAGCACAAAACACATTCTTTTTCTAATTGTTTGGATAGGAATGAAAAGTGTTATGAAGAAAACTGCTTTTGAAATCCCAGCCTAGTTTGGAATTTTCAAGGAGAAAAAAAAACCAGTTACTGTAAGAAAAGATAATAAAGTTTATAGGAAGCTACTTATATTCAAATGTATTCTTGAAATTAAATAAGTCTTCTCTCTCTCTAGGTCTGCAGCTGCCCATACATTTAGTCAAAACCTCAAAGTTTGGCCATTATATTCTTTATCTAATGATTCCTGTAATTTGCCTACATCGAAGAAAAATTTCAGTAGAATTAGCACATGGGAATATTTCTACTTTCAGCCTTTGAACTAGCAACCGAATCAACAGTTATGACTGCCAAAATGCTGATTCCTTGACCCTAATCATGGCCATTGAAATGAAGAACCCAGGCATCTGTATTTTAGCAATTTGCATATACTCATGTTTTCGACTGTACTGAGAGGAAGGAAGCTGTAGGGATGACCTTGGGACCTCTCTATTCCCTGAGGAGTTTAGAATCAACTAAATAGATAGAAAGTGCACCAGTTTGAGGCTCTAAAAAAGTGGGCTCTGCTGTGTCTTAGCAAAATGTCTTTATCTGGACATGAATGAGTCCCAGGTTCCTCAGTGACACTAGGTTCTTGTGGGGTTAAGATAATAGGATTGCACCCACCCTTTATTTCCTGTGATAAAAGTATTTGTTGTTAAGGCTAACCCCATACTCTTAAAGTAGGTTAAACAATTTTTGGAAACATCATTTCATTTTCAAAAGGCGTGAATTAAAACCAAGAAATAGAATAGTGAGTAACTATTTGTAAATGATGCCACTATTAAATACTGATATTTTTCTATCATGATTGTGATGCTTATTTAATACCTTTTACTTGTGTTACTTTTTCATGTAGAAACAAAAAGTATATTTGTTTTCATTGATTAAAAATGCCCAAATTTCACAGTATCTGAAGTATTGCCTGCTTTTTGGTACAATGGAGTTTCCACCAAGTTCCTGAAAATCTATCTATCTCTCTATCTATTTATTTATTTTTATTGAGGCATGTATGCCTTGGAGATTATGGTATCTCTTTATTTTAGAAAAGAAGCATGACTTAGTCTAGATGTGTCACTAATATGATCCCAACCCTTGGGAAATTAAATGGTTTTCTAGAGATATCATTAAGGAATACTGACTGAAAGGATTCTTGTATGACATAAGAATTGTTCTATTTACCCTTAATGCAAATTGTCAGAGTGAATGGAGAATAAGATGAGTAGCCTTGTCTAGTTACTCAGACTGGTCAAATCATGATGACTCAGTAGACAAAACTGCAAAGTACATAAAACCTTTTACCATGAAAGGCCTTAAGATCCTCATGAAAGAGGAAGAAACAGAATCAGATAATGAAGGCAGGATTAGGGTTCTGCAAAGTCTCTGATAGCAATGTGACCTGGAGCCAGGGATGCTTCAGCCAGAAACAGAGGGTTGAGGGGAAAACCAGAAATGACTGAAGAAATAAAAGTGGTGAAGTGTTGAAGCATGAGGACTTCAGACCCAGGTTACCTCTGTTAGGATTTCAGCTTTGCATTTCTAAACATGTAACTTTGGGCAAGTGACTTGGCCACTTGGTATTTCAGTTTCCATATCTGTAAAATTGGAATAGTATAGACAGAACCCATCACATAGAAGCCCTCAATGTCAATTATCATCAATATTATTAAATAGATTATGTAGTTGCCAGTGTGACCCATGTACATAGTATCTAACATAACAGACATGTGACAGATGATGATTAATTAATAAGTGATCAAATGAATATATTAACTTGTTCTAATTATCTGTTATCTTTGTGAGATTGGGTCCAGCAATGGATAGCTTTCTGTATTTTGTTTTAATTTTGCAGTCATGGGCTATTTTAAACATTGCTCAAAAAATTTGAAAATAAATTTATATTTGAATTTTTATTAAATTTAGAATAGAAAAATGAAATGTTTCCTTTATGGATTTGCTTTAATTTTTTGTTTATTTATTTATTTATTTGCTACCATGGACTGAACTCAAGGGAACTCGACCACTGAGCCACATCCCCAGCCCTGTTTTGTATTTTATTTAGAGACAGGGTCTCACTGAGTTGCTTAGTGCCTCGCTTTTGCTTAGGCTGGCTTTGAGCTCGCTAGCCTCCTGCTTTAGCCCGTGAGCCACTGGGATTACAGGCGCGCACCACTGCGTTTGGCAATCTGCTTTATTCTTATTCAGAAGTAAATTATGCATACATTTCAATATGTTACTCTTAGGATTGTATAAATAAAAATTAAAAGATACCAAAGAAATATTTTAAAATTCTGGTGAGGAGAATAGATTTATTATTACTTTTTGCTTAACTTTTTTAAGATTAAGCTCATAATTCAAAGGCCTCCAGGTGAATCTATGACATTTAAAAAGTACTAATTAAGTTAATCTGTGTGGGATATGCAGACTTGTGATTAAGATGGGTTGTTTTCAAAAAACAAATGAGATGATACTGTGAGTCCTACACTTCAGTCTCTATAGCTGAAATACATTGGTACTGAAATATTTAAGCAACCTGATTTTTAATAGAACTCTACTAGAGGGAGGATTATAAGCACATTGCTTCTGTAATTAGATTATATAGATATACTGTACAGCTCAGAGGAGAATGGAGGAAAAAAAACCAGCTTACTGCCACTTTATTCTCAGTTCTATTTTCCTGGCCACAATTATGTGAATGCTGCTGTAACCCCACCATTACATATTATGATACTATTTAATGACCATGGCTGAATTTGTCAGTGTAAGGGATGACATTGACAGTGATACAAAACTTGGTCTAGTGACATTAAGCGTCTACCAAAGGAACATTGGCATGGCACCTGCTACTCCTTTCCAAGGATATAATCAAGAGATGGTTGGAGAACCCACACCACCCACAGTTCCCAGGTGGTTAAAAAATAAATGTATCATTATTGGATAGCCTAGCAGCATTTCATTATGTTTGAAACAAACTGTCCATGACTAATTTCTCCAAATGAAATGTTTAGGAGCTTGTTTTTGATTTAGAAAGGAGACTTCACTTAAATTATTTTCAAAGAAAGAAAGTAACCTAACATGAGGTGGAGATAAACAATTTTTATTATTTTTTTTCTGATGCTTCCTCTTCTCTTGCTTTTTCCTTGCTCCTGGCAAAGCAATTTTTTGTTTTTTTGTTATTGGTACCAGGGATGGAACCCATGGGAGCTTAACCACTGGGCCACATCCGTAGCCCTTTCTATTTTTTATTTTGAGACAGGGCCTCACTAAATTGATGAGGTTGACTTTGAACTTGCAAACCTCCTGCCTCAGCCTCCTGAGCTCCTGGGATTACAGACATGCACCACTATTCCTGGCTAGCAAGTGTTTTTATTTTGAGATTTAGAGTAACTGTATTTTTATATAAAAAGTTATGTACTTAGGTTAATATATATCCAAGTTGAACAGTGGCTCCAGTAATTAATAGAAAGTTGTGGCATTTTTGCTAAAGTGAATATATTCCAGCCTGTTTTCACATTTGTTTTGTATAGTCTGACAATTTTGGTAAGCATAGCTGATTTTGATAATGTGGAATTCAGAGAACGAATGAATTTTAAAATCTCTTAGACATAATTATACAGACAAACAGTGACTGAAATAATCTGGTTGAATAAATGTATAACAATTTAAAAATTAAAAAATATAGCATATTCAGCAAAAACATTTTTTTCACAAACATATTACTATAGCTGGATATGGTTTGTGTGTCAAGGTCTTCTGTGTTGCTAGCTTAGTTCTCATTGTTGCAACATTGGGATTCTGTGAGATCTTTAAAAAGTGGTACCTTGTGGGAGGTCCTTGGGGGTATAATGTAAGAATTGCCTTACCACTTATAAGGTGGTAAGGTAGTTCTTATGGGTCCCTTAGTTAATTCTCAGGGAAGGATCATTATGAAGGAAAGCCTGACTCCAGAATCACTCTCTTTGGCTTCCTGTTTGGCCATGTGATCTCTGCTTCTCACAGGCACTTTCACTATCTGCCCTGAGAGGCCTTTAAACCAGAGCTGAACTGATGCTGGCACAATACCTTGAGCTCCAGAACTGTAAGCTAAATAAATTCTTTATAAAATTACACAGCCTTGTATATTTCATTATAGTCATGAAAAATGGATTAATACAAGTATAAAAGTTTCTCTTCCTCTTTAGATATATTTAGTATTATCCAATGCATTTTTTAAAAATAACAACTATATTGAAATAGAATTAATAGACCATAAAGTTAATTGATTCAACAGTTTATACTACATTAGAAGTTGAAAGATCACTATTACTGCTCTGTAATTTCAGAATATATATATTTTTGGGGGGTACCAGGGATAGAACTCAGGGGCATTCAGCCACTGAGCCACATCCCCATCCCTATTTGTATCTTATTTAGAGACAAAGTCTCAATGAGTGGCTTAGTGCTTCATGTTTGCTGAGGCTGGCTTTGAACTTGTGATCCTCCTTCCTCAGCCTCCCAAGCCGCTGGGATTACAGGTGTGTGCCAATGCACCCAGCAATTTCAGAATATTTTAATGGCCCTCCAAAAACCCTTTCCACATTAGTAGGAATGCTTTCTCCCCCAAACTCAGAAACAGTGAATTTACCTCTGTTTCTATGTGTTTGTCTTTTCTGATGTTTCATATAAATAGAAGCATACAATCCATAGCCTTTTCTTTCACTTATCAACGTTTTTAAGGTTCACCTTGTATGTAGCATAAATCAGTACTTCATTCCTTTTTGTCAACAAATAATTCCTTTTGTTGACAAATGATAATCAATGTATGAGTATGCCATATTTTGTCTAACGACTCATCAGTGGATAGGCATTTGGATTATTGCTACCTTTTGGCTTTTCTGAATATTTCTGCTGTGAACATTGTATACATGTTTTTGCGTTGGCAAGTATTTTTGTTCTCTCTGATATTCCCTCCACCTCAGTATTTTTGGGGTCATTTGCTGGTGAATTATGAATTGTAGGCAGTGTTGTGTTAGCCTGTCCCCCCTCCACCAGGCCCTGCCTCATCCTGGCTTTATGCACTGCCTCTCCTGCCTGCCCCCCGCCCCCACACCATCTATTGAACCATCCTGCCATGCCTCCTTCTGTGCTCATAGCTTTTCAAGAGGGCCAGTGATGGTCGCCTGTGGCAGGAAGAACTGTCCCAGTTGAGGGGAGAGGCAGTTGCTTTCTATTTTCAAGTGCTGCTGTAGAAATAAAGACAGTTTGAATCTAAAAAAAAAAAAAAAAAAGAGAGAGAGAGAGAGAGAGAGAGAGAGAAAAAGCCAGGCCAGGTGGCATATACCAGTAATCCCAGCTCCTTGGGAGGCTGAAGCAGGAGTATCTCAAGATCAAGGCCAGCCTTAGCAACTTAGTGAGACCCTAAGCAACTTAGTGAGATCCTGTCTCAAAATAAAAAAATAAAAAGGGCTGGGGATGTGGCTCAGTGGTCAAACACTCCCAAGTTCACCCCCAATGCCAAAAGCAATAGAAAGGTGACAATGAAAATGATGCACCCACTCTCCCTTTACTTTTTTAATTCTATTGTTTTTCCTCCTTCCTTATAAACATCACCTACCACATCTCTTCTGCATTCTCTCTTTTCACTTTTTGAAATTCTGAACTCTGTTCTACTTCCTATCACATTTTCTTTTTTCTTAATTAACTATATTCTTGCCATCTTTTAGCACTAATTGGTTTGTATACCTCCTGTCCCCACCATTAGTATTGTTGCAATTATTACTGCTATGGATGACATAGTTGACACCTGTTGTTTGCTTTAACGTTATATATAGTTTATATATAGTTCATGGTTATACATCATTTTTGCTGTTGGCAATTACTGACTTTACTATTTCTGTTTTTTTTTTCTCTCTGTGGTAATTAACATTGTAGATGTCATAGTAGGAACCAACTCTTTAGTTTAATGCTGTATATTGTTGCATTGATTGTTGCTATTGTTTTGTTTTCCCCTATTTTATGAGGTGCTGGGAACCAACAAGACACTACAAGTTCACAGTGGAAATCCTCTGCTGAACTGAACTCAATCAAAGGCAGGGCACCTTGCTCCACACACAAATTAATGACACTCAATTTTCAGCTAAACCTTAATGCAAAAAAAAAAAAAATTAGAAGAGACAAAATCCCAAACTAATGACCAGGCCCCAAGTAGAAATGCCTAGGAGATCCTACCTACTGACATCCATTACTTTAGCAAAGGCTTTGAACACCACACTACAAAGAGGGTCTCAATTTGGATCACCATAGGACACTTTGACAAGTGAAGACTGGGCTCTAAAAAGACCCACACATAAGAGTAGAAGAGAAATTCCTTCTGACGCATATGTATAAACCCAATGCAGGAATACAAGAAATATAAAAAACAAGCTGTGAGGTTTTTATAAATGTCCCTTTTCAGGTTGGGAACATTTCCTTCTATTCTCGGTTTATAATGAAAAATGGTGGGATTTTTGTCAAATGCTTTGCTCTAGTAAAATGAGCATGTAGTGTTTGTTCTTTATTAATATGATGTATCATGACTGATTTTTGTATATTAGCTGACCTTTCACTATTGGGATAAATCAATTAGTTATGGTACCCAAATCTTTTTGTAATTTATGGGACCTGGTTTGTTTTTATCTAGTTGAGTTTTGCACCTGTGTTCACAACAGATACTGATGTGCAGCTTTTTTATGTGCATAATGGCTTTGCCTAGCTTTAATATTGGAGTTAATACTGGCTTCAGAGAATAAAATAAGACATGTTCCATATTTGCTTTATATGTAACAGTTTGTTTAGGATCAGTGTTTTTAAATTCCCAGGTGAATTCTTTTTTCACTCATTAGTTATTTAAGACTATTGTTTAATTCATATTTTGTCACAAGCCTTTGATTAGTTTCCAGAGTTCTGAAATAGTAATTTTGTGATTTTTACCTGTGTTCTGCTGTTGTGGAATGTTAGAAGTTTGTACATCCTTAATCTACTATTCTGTGAATATGTCTTCAATACTTTAATTTTAAAACAGAGTTCTAACAACTAAAGATACATTTATTATTACATCCATTTTTAGAGTATAACTATTGCAAATCCCACAAACTACTTGGTTTGTGTTTAAGTGTTTAGTATATTACAATCAGAAATAAATTTTCTTCTCAGTGGGAACTTAGAAATAAATTGGCAATCTATTTTCAATAAAACATTAATTGCTTTTATCCTTATAAAACTAATAAAATTGTAATTGTGCACCTTAAAGGACTAAATTAAAATTTTAATCTTTAAATTAAAAGTGTAATATGACATTGTAAATAAAGGATCTTGTGACCATGTAGAGAAATACTAGATTTAAAATTAATAAAACATTATGAATATTCATCTTATGGCTATCTAATATCCAAATTTCTTTTCTTCTTAGGAGAAATCCAATATATGGGAGGCAGAATCTCACAACCTAACCCTGAAGTGAAAGAACACCACATAACACCAAGATCATCAGTTGAAAACTGTTTGAGATTCTAAATGAGGAGTTAATGAGGCAAAGAGGCTGAGATAGGACTACATTGGAAGTGGTTAGACATAGACCTCTTGGTTAGAGAGGCCATGTAATATTTCTAGACACTTGAAATAGTGGGGAAAAGTGGTTAAATGGTTAGAAATGTGACTGAGGTACCATTTCACAGTTTTCTAACTGAATTGCTTAATTTACTTACTATGTTAAATGTTGATCCAAACATTCTTTTTTTCATGAAGCATAAGGTTCATTCATGAGAGGAATAAATGTTTAAATTCTTCCAGTTTGTAAAGGGATTTGTGCTATGTTGAGAGTCATAGCCGAGTCGGAATGGCCCCTGACATTTTGCCAGAGGTAATGGTTGAGAGGCAAGCCATTAAGATGATGCTGGATTGATTCAATTGTATATTAGACCTTTACACCAGTAATAGGACGGCTCTTGCTGCCTCGGGCACCCGCTAATTTGGAGTTCCTGTTGAGTTCTCTCGGGATTCCGAGAGTGAAAGCGCGCACAACCCACTGGAGGGAGTTCCGGTTGGCGTGTGGTGTTCCTGGGGGCCGAGTGGGGGGGCATTCGGGAGTGTTCCGGGAAATGTGTGTAGAGTGCCGGTGAGAGTTTGGGAATAAAGAGTTGCTGTTTGAACCTACAAGTCTTTGTGGAGGCTCAGTTATTTGTGCCCAACCAGACTGTGGCAGTGCTATGCAAAATTACATAAGAAATTTGTGAGAGAAGAGAACTGGAATAAAGCAGCACTTACAGAAGACTACTTGTAAATCTTACCTTCTCCTGAGACAATTTTCAGACTAATTCCTTAAATCTTACTCAACTTATACTGGTTCCATGATTCTTTCTGACATCTTTTTTCCTAGTTTTCTGATCATACCCAAATTTTTGACCCAAGTCTAACTTTTGGCTTATTAACAATGAAACTTTATTGAACTTATAACCATTGTAGGGAAACAATCAATAGCAAATCTAACCAAATACTTTATAGATAGAAACATGCATGCATATAAAAAACTAGATATAAAATAACAATTTCTATAAGTGAAGCATGGCAGCATAGTGGAGAATGAACAGATTTACAACTATAGAGTCTTAGGAATCAACAACCCTAGATGAGGTATATTCAAACAGATCTTCATAGCAAGTAACATTATTCTAAATTAGGAAAGAGGTAAACATGATTCATAGCTGCATAATCAAAGAAAGAGGGCCTGGCTGTGTCTAAATATTTAGTTAAGTTCAAGCTACAATAATAAAAATAAAATTAATTAATTTTGACTACTTGTAAGGCAAGTTCTGTTATTTACACACATTATTAGTGGACTTGTTGGATTTAATGAAAATCTGTGAAGTAGGTATTACTAGGTAGTACTACTGTCTTGTTTAGTCTCTTCATTTTACATATTGAAAAGATACATGAAATAAATTAAGTGATGAATTTTGGCAGGCAGACTTAGAAATGATTTTCTATTATCTTTGCTTTCTATGCAGTAGGACTTGTGACTTGCTTCTTGCCACAACAGAGTATGGCAGAGATGGTTGGATGTCACTTCATTGATTATATGATACAAGATGAAAACTTCCATCTAGATAGTTAACTCTATTGGTTCTTTTTTTTTTTTTTGAGATAGGATTGTCTATTGATTATTTCTTGTATTATCCTTGATGAAGTACCTTGCCATATGGAAAGATCCACACAGAAAGTGTTTGAGAGGGGTCTTGCTAAAAGCTATCAAAAGAAGCTGTCCTCTGTCAAATCACCTAGAAAGGACTAAATTCTCCTAATAACAATGTAATCTTGAAAATGGATCTTTCCTCAGCCCAGTCTCAGATGTGACTGCAGTCCCAGCTAACACCTTGGTTTCAGCCTTGTAAAAAGATCCTGAAGCAGGGAACCCAGTTAAGTGACACCGAGATTTCTGAATCAGACAAACCATGAGATAATGAATACGTGATGTTTGAAGCTGCCCAACTTTGTGGTAATTTGTTACAGAGAGTTATATAATTTATATGCATGTTTAAGGTCATACAAGCAGAAAGTTGAGGAGCAAGGATATGAAGTTGTTAGCCTGGCTCTGATTTGGGAATTTTATGCCAACAGCTACAATTTTAGAAGTTTTAAAATTAAGATGCCTTTTTTATGTGCTTCAGTGGTCACTCTCTAATAACAGTTATAATTATAGAAATTTACTATGATAAAAGCCACAAGTAATGAGTTATCAAATATCATAAGTGTGTTAGTCTGCTTTTCATTGCTGGGGGAGAATACCTGAGGGGAAAAACCTTAGGGAAGGAAAGATTTATTTTGTCTCATAGTTTCAGTCCATGGATAACTGGTTCCATTGCTTTGTGCCTCAGGCAAGGCAGAACATCTTAGTGTCAGGGTATGATTGAGGAAAGCTGCTTGTCACATGGCAGCCAGAGCAGAAAGAGAAAGAGGGAGGAAGGGGCTTGGGACAAGACACACCCTTCCTGGGTATACCTCTATAGTAACCGGCTTTCTCCATCTAGGTCCCACCTTCTTCACTATTTCCCAGTAAGGCTATCAAATTATTCATCTACAAGTGGATTAATCCACTGTTGAGGTCAGAGTCCTCATGATCCAACAGAGCCCCAGCTCTGAACATTGCTTCAATGGGACCAAGCCTTCAGCACATGAGCCTTTGTGAAAGATTCCAAATATAATTAAAACAATAAGTATTTGATTGGAGTAAGATACATTCATCTAGTTGAATTTGGGAGTATTTATTTGCATCCATTGATAAATAGAGATTTGAGAGAGTATTCTTCATTGGGGAGAAGGCTTGGATTTTGCCCATAACTGGTATTCGGACAAAGACAAGTATTATGGTTTAGATATTAAGTGTCCCCCAAAAGCTCATGTGTGAGACAATGCAAGAATGTTTGGAGGTGAAATAATTAGCTTATCAGCACCTTAACCCTATCAGTGAATTCATCCCCTGATAGGGATTAATTAAGTGGTAACTAGGCAGGTAGGGTGTGGCTGGAGGAGGTGGATCCCTGGAGTTGTGACTTTGGGGTATGTATTTTGTGAATTGAAATAGCTCTCTCTGCTTCCTGGTGCCATGTTTCCAACTGCTTTCCTCCACCACACTCTTCTGCCATGATGTTCTGCCTCACCTGAACCCCTGAGGAATGGAGTTAGCTATCTAGGGACTGAGATCTCAGAAAACAAAATAAACTTTTCCTCCTCTAAAATTGTTTTTGTCAGGTCTTTTGGTCACAGTAGAAAAAAAAATGCCTAAAACAACAAGTCTGATAGAAGACCCAGCAGCATTTGTGTGAAGGGGAGCTAAGGAAGATCTTGACCCTGGACTTGCCATGAGAAGAGACAACATCTAGCTCAATCATCCAGACTTTAAGTGAAGTTCCAGAGTGAAAGCAAAGCAGGGGCTCTGCTGAGGGCCATTACCAAGTAGGAATGACGCATCGAAATTTCCTTGCCAAGCGTACCCCATGCTGCTTAGAGGACATTTGATGGAACATTGCATGCATGCTTTAATGAGGTGACCTTGCTCAAGGACCTAGGCAGATCCGGGTTTAGAGCTGATCAGGTTTGAGGAAGTAACCGGCTCCTTGAGTTTAAGGCGTTGCCAGTTTAAGATAATGGGTTTTAGGGAAGTTGGAAGTTGAAGATTATTGCTGGGATTAGGGTGTTCCTGCTGCTTGTTCCCGTTGAGTTCTCGTGAGATTAAAATGGGATTTGGAGATAGCCTCGTGGAGTAGGTGATTGTGCGGGTAGACGGCAGAACGTGTTTGCCCCTGGACCTGTGTGGAGGCGGTGTGAGAGCGGGAATAAAGAATTGCTGTTTGAACCTACAAAGCTGTGAGTGCCTCGTGATTCTGGTGCCAAGCCGAGACATTGGCCTTGGCAGGGCTCAGAGTCCAACTGGGTGACAGGTACCAGTTCTTTTGTTTATCTGTGTGATTTGTGCAGAAGAGGACGGTGTGAGAGAGAAAAGAGCTCTTTCCATTGACTTTGGCATTTAAGCCAATTTGTGGGACCTGACTGAGGCAAGACAGAGAATAGGATTCCTTTTGGTTGGCAAGTGTGATGAGTCAGCCTCTGCTCCAAAGTGCCAAGGTCAGATGATTATGTCACCAATACATTTTCACTGGGTAGTGGGAGCAGAAGTCTTACTCTGTCTGTGGACCCAGTGAGTTGTGACAAGGACCAGCAAGCAGTACTCTTAGATATTTGAGAGGAGATGCAGAGAGGAACTTTGCAGCCAATCAGATGAGGGTTTAGGGATTAAAATGTTAATGTAAGTGTCAAGATATTTCGAGTGTGGGCTGATGAAGCTAGGACATTTATGTTACATAAAGATTAAAAAGAATAAATAAGCTATGAAATGCCACAGCACAATCACTCACTTGCCTGTGCAAAATAGCTCCTGTACAAAATTGGTAATTACTTTCTGAAGAAACTTGTTCCTGAGTATTTTATGTTGCCATAGGATTATTTGAAAATATCAAGTAAAACCATGTAAATTATTCTCGGAAATAAAGTGTGTTCATTAAGTCCATCTACAGTCACTACTAATTAAGTGAATCAAATTCCTCTTTGGAATTGAGAGAGAAAAACTATTGAAGCCTAAATAGATAGGAAAATATCTCCATTAAGTAGCTTCAAACCCACTGAAACTGATGTCTTCATCATGATATTTGTCAAGTTAATGTCTTCAGACTTTCATCTGTGAAAGATAGTGAAGAGGTTATGCAAATTTATGCATAAAAATAAAAATCCCATATGTGCCTAGAGGGAGAGGTTTCCAGCCAAAATGCTAATGATAAGACATAATAATACTTAGCACTTTTACATGTTTTAATTCAAGGAAATCAAAATGCATTACAAATATATTATCCACTAAATGAGAGCAGGTAATATCATTTTCTTCTGTTATAACTCCCCTAAGTGACAACATTATAATTGGAATAAAAATATGTATAATAATAAAATATTGAAAGAGAAAATACCACAAAATACTCAAATAAACTTCTTAGAACTTTAAGACATCTCACTGACCCAGTTGAATAAAATGTCTGATCAAAACTTCATGCAAATTTGCACATTATAAAGATGAGTCTGTTACACATGCATTTAATTTTGTATGATGTAAACTATAATACAAAGTTTTTAAAACACTGTGAATTCTTGGTTATGCGAACAAAAATATGACTACTGCTTTAAGGAATTTACCAACCCTGTTAGCTTCCTTTTACTATAATGAATAAATTAACTTATAAAAAGAAAATGTTTATTTTGACTCATGGTTCTGGACTTTTCAGTCCAAAGTTAGGCAGCCTCATCACTTTATGGGGCTCAGGGCACAGAGTAGCACATCATGGTGGGATTGTATGGTACAGTAGCCCCAACATCATATGAGCCAGGAAACAAAGAGAAGGAGCGTGGTAGGGTCCCACAATCCCCTTGGAAGGTATGTTCCCAGTTACCTTAGGACCTCCCACACCTCCTAAAGGGTCCACCCTTCCAAGAGCCACCCTGGAGACCAAGACATCACCTCCCTTGGGAGTCACTTGTCCAAACCACGTCAGTGACTAATGAAGGAAATAAAACATGTGAACAGCTCTAGATTAGCCAGATGTGTGATGAGGAGGTAAAGGAGGTGCCAAAAGAATTAGCACTGGAAGGAGCCATTGAGCCATATTTGAAGTAATATTGGATTTCCCAAGCTGGTATTGGAGGAAATAAATTTGAAGTGTTGTGAAATGACATTTATGAAATGACATTAATGACTGATAAAGGGGATCAGGATATGCCACTCTCAAATAGGAAACTCTGGCATAAAAATCATTTTGAGCTGAAACCATTTGAATTCCAATCTCTTATCTGCCTCAAAGCAGAGACTCCCAAAAGAGCCCAAGCGTCATAAATTCCCTCCCAGGGGCAGCTCCAAGCCTCTTAAAAGATGAAAAATCAAAACCGGTCATGTCTCCATCTATTCTCCTAAGGGTCTATTTATCTTTCCAAAAACTCATTTGCTTTTTTATCAGTGTCCTCTCTCCTCCTCCTCCTCCCTTTCCAATGCTAAACTAGGTATGTGGACTCTCCTTTTCTAATCACCCCGAGTGCTTCAGAACTGAGTGTTTCCATCTATACACCATCACATGCTAAGAAACTTCTGTTTGTTTGAAGTCTGTCTTTGTAAAGCCCCAGCCCATGAACTTAATGTGACTTGAGGAAAAAAAGAACATTTTCTTCCCCTGCACTGACAAACTGCCGGAACATGAAGTGCAGTAAGAGAGATGGTGGGGGTTAGTCTGAAAAGGCAGGCTGGTGGGAGGCAGACTGAGGAGGATTGTTTTCTCCGGGTAATAAGAAACAACTGGTAAAGTGCTTTGAGCATGACAGTTACAAAATTACATTTGATTTTAAATATTATCCTAGGTCCAATGTTAAAAATTCGAGATAGGAAAGACAATAGTAGAAGCAGTTTGGAAAGGGGCACACGTTTTAATTTTAGATACGGAATTACAAACTAACAGTTTGTAATTTTGGGAAGCATTAGAAGTTATTTCTTTAATGCACACCCTTAACTATTCTAGCTTGTTTGTTTGTTTGCTTGCTTTAATTCTGAGAACCCAGACATGACCTAGTTATAGCGAGTGTGTCAAAATCCACACAGTGCCTTGGTTGTATTTTTAAGTTACTGACAGGATGTTGCAATGGAAACTTCTAAAAAGATGCTGGAAATGTGAACGTAGATTTCATTAAAAAGTTGAGAGTTAGCTTTATAGATCTAAAATTCTTTCTCATAAAATTTAAAAGAGCAGTTGTGAATGTGTGCATAGGAAAGAATAGAAGATAAAAATAAAAAGCAAATTCTTCAGTGAAAGGGGGCCACAAGGTAGATAAGAGGGCACAATTCTGGTCATTGGAGAGCTACTCTGGCAGAACCTGGAAGCTAGGTTGTAGTGCCCACATTTGAATCCAGATGCTTCATTCTTCATGTATTTTATTATTTGGGAGGGTTAAGATGAATAACTCCTTACTTGGAGCTTGTCTAAGAATATTACATGCATTTTCTTAATTCTCTCTCTCTCTCTCTCTCTCTCTCTCTCTCTCTCTCTCTCTCTCACACACACACACACACACACACACACACACACACACACACTCAAATCCATGATGCAGCTACTTTTATTATTCTCATTTTATAGAAAGAAAGTTGGATGCATTTGGCTAAAATCATAAAGTTAGTGAATGTAATAGCTGGTAGTACAGTCCATTCCTTCTGATTCCTGAAAACTCTCCTTTTAAATCTAGGTCCTCCTTCCTGCTGCTGTTCTGCCATTTTTCTCCTAGTTGTCACTACATCTATGTCATACCTAGAGATGGGAATCCTTTATATGTGAAAGCAATGAGAGTTAAAAGCAATCAATGTTACTTAACAAATGATATTTTGTTTTCCTTTTCCTGGGGAGAAACATAAAATAGTTTGTTTTTATATGTGAAATTAAGAAAACAATACCTTTATTATGTTTAAAAATTTAAGAATACATTTTATTTCTGTATTAGGGGTATAAAAGAATAAAATGAAGAATAGTGGTGTGAAGAAGAAAGAAAGATAATTTTAAAAATATAAAAAAATTAAGAGAGAACAACATAGATATGAGGAGAAATTTGAAAACTAGGATATATAAAGTCCTGTCCACACATCAGTACAACTCAGGGCAGAATAGGTTGGTATCCCAGTCAGTGCCAACATCTGCTGCTCCTGCAGTAGTAAGAGCTTACTCTCTAAAGAGAGACTGCCATGACAGATACTGACATCTCCAGGTGCCCCAAGAGCCACTGTATTTATATGTGATCCAATCTTAGCTAGAGGACCAAGGCATACAGACTGATAGAGAGGAGTCCTCTTTCTTACTTAGAGGCAGTTGTGGGAGATCAAGGTTGGCGTTTGGCAGCCATCTTGTCTGCAGTGCAGTTCTGCAGATAAAAGCCAATCTGAAGAAAAATTTGGAAAAGTCTCAGCTCTTCATGGCACTATGAAGTCTGTGAATTAACAACCCAATAATTATCCCAACTCCTGGGCTCTCCATCTAATAAGATAATACATATATTCATTACTTTAGCCTCTCTTAGTTATTAGCTGCAATGAAAGGATATTCATGAATACACATGTTCAAAGGAAATCAACAAGGTAGATATTGTCACCTTTCCTATTTAAGAAAATTGAGGTTCAGCAAGTTTAAGATATGTGTCTAGTATAGTAAAACTAAAAATGGCTGTGAGTTCGTAACTTAGTGATTCATCTTTTTATGTCATTCCGCCATAGGAGCAGTGACAGACATTGGGAGAAAGAGAAATGGAAAGAAGACCATTGGGTTTAGAGAGGGCTAGCTCAAGACACTCTGGTTAAGATGTGGGTTTCAGAACCATAGCAGTTGTTCCTAAGTATTGCTTAACCTTTATTCAAAGCTCTTCTCTTTAATAAGCAAATTTCATGTCTTTTTTAAGACTAATGTAGTTTACCAGTAGAAAACATTTGTTGAGTTTCCTGTAAGCTGTTTTCAGAGGTGTATTACCCAGCTTTATGAAATCAGGTGAAAGGGAAGATCTGGCCTCTACAAACCAGTTCTCCACCCTGCTATTAAAATAGCTTCAACAAAGTTCTTGATTTGAACAGCACTTATACTGTCTAAAGTGTTTTCTCCCAAATTACCTCTCTTAATAATCACTTAATAGTATGTGTGAGAAGTAATGAGGCACCAAGAAGCTAAATCACTTGAGTGTGTGGCAAGGTCAGAGTTCTCACAGAATTCCTAGTACCAATGTGACAAGCGTCGTAGAGCGATCACACATACATCACATCCAAGATGGAAAATATTTGGAGCTATAATAATCAATTATGGAAGAGTCTGTTTAAGAAGGTACTAAAAATAAAGGATGGCCAAAGCAAAACAAAAAGGAGGGGGAAGAAAAGAAAGCAGTCCAAGACTGCAATGGAATTGGAAAGGCAATAAAGAGCAGTCACTGAAGAAGCCCAGGCACAGAAATGTGGTGAGGGAAGGGCACGCTGGGTTGCCATGAGAGGAAGTTAATAAGACACAAATCCAGAAGGCCCTGAAAGAATATTTCCTTTCCCCTTTTGGTAGTTTAGCTGACTGTTGGCTCCGCTGCAGACAGACAAGACTTGGGGTGACGTCAGTATCCCTGTCAAGCAAGGCTGTTCCCAGAGCTTTCGGTGTTCAGACCTTGGCCTTCTGTATGCACATTGCCTTGTGCTATTTCTGGAGAGCCTTTGATGCATTTCTTGTTACTTAGAAAAACTGGATGTTCCCCTCTTAGATAGCCTATAAATATGTGACATAGCTTCAGGGTTGTACTCATTCCCACGTGTGAGGGGCTTCTCTGTGGTGTGTCCAGCTTTCTGTCTAGCCCCCTGGCCCAGGCTGGTCTCTCTGCCTGCACCTTGTTCACAGCACATGTCACATATGTAACCTGACTCTGCGCCATGGAAGAAACTCAAGAGAATGGTTCAGGGTGGTTTTTACTTCCTCCGTGGCTTATTAGATGTCACAGCATCCACTTCAGGTATGTATTGAGGAGCCCTTCCTTCTTCCTTTACCTCATCTTCTTCTGAGTCCTTTAATCTCCCTGGCCTCCCTCAGAATTCTGAATTACGCTAATTTTTTTCTATTTAGTTCCCATCTAGTCAATCCAAGAGAGAGTGGGTAGACACTACAAGTCTCTCAAGGGTCTCAGAATTAAATGTCTGAAAAGCAAAAAGGATCTTCTGATGTGAACTGCAATACAAGCAAATATTTTATCGCAATTGCGATAAATGTTATGAGAGCAACTACCTTTGGGATCTGACCTGGTGTAGTGGATGCTGTGGTGTGGCTGTGTTAGTGAGCTTTTCATCACTAGAACAGCGTTGGAGATTTCAGCCCATGAGCAGTTGGCCTCATTGCTTTTGGGCCTGTCGTGAGGCAGTCCATCATGGTGGAAATGTGTGGCAGATCAGAATCACTCACATCATGGAAAGGGAAGAGAGACAGTAAGAGAAAGAAAGAAGAGGTTAGGGTCCCACTATCCCTCTCAAAGGCATGCTCCCAATGACTCAGAAGACCTCTAACTCAGGCCACTCACGTTAAAGGTTTCACCACTTCCCAGTTGTCCCAAGTTGGGGAACACACCTTTAACACATGGGCCTTTAGGGGACATCCCAGATCCAAACTATAGAATGTACCAACAGATACTCTTCCAGATGGAAGGACTGAGTCCCCCAGCCCTGAAAATACTGTTTTATTTGGAGTTGCTATAGAAACCTTGGTGCCACTAGAGGCAGGGAAGGATGTGATTGGCTCTGAGGTAGCTTACTTAGATTCTTCTTACTACTCTTTCATCCAGTTGTGATGAACAGTGCAGTGGCCACAGACTGAAAAGGTTGAAGATTTCCTCAAGTATCTGTGTCACAACAAAAACACTGAGATAGCTTAAGGTGACAGTGTCTCAAATAAATATGGAGGAGGGAGACAATGAATATCAGATGCAGCCCTAAGATCAGCTATAGTAGTAGGGAGTGTAATTTGTTTCTTTTGTGAATTGACTCTAGGAAAAGAAGTCTACAAGAACTTGTATTAGTAAGTGGATAAGAGAAGTCCAAGAATTGGCCAGCAGTGAATGGTCTGGCATACTGCCCAACTCTCTCTTCAGGATTGAGAGACTTATTTCCCTGAGTTTTCTAAGTGTTGCTGAAACACAGCCTCAAGTCTCAGCTTTCTTAGTGAATTGTCTTCACCAAAGATAGTTTATGAACAAGATCATGTTCCCAGCACAACCTGTGGCCTTTGACTGGTCATCCTGGAAGTAGAAAGGCCTTCTCCCTCACTTCAGTCCTGCCAAGATGGAAAGGTCATGCCAGCTTTAGAGATGCTAGAGGGTCAACTGGAATCTTTTTGAAATATCATGGCAGCTCATGGTTTCCTTCTGCTTCCTTTCCTTCTCTTCCTCAAGAGTTTACTCCAAGAGCCCTTTATAATAAATTCTTTGCAAACTAATTTCATCCCTAGAATCCACTTCCCAGGGAGCCTTATCTGCAACATCTTATCCAAATCCAGAGATGGCTTTTCTGAAGTAGAGACCATGGCTGATGAATTTTGCAGAGGGAATAAGAACAAACCAAAAGAGGGGGCTAGAGCAGTTAAGTAGAAGGCATTGGTCGTCAGTAGGAGTGATTCTCTTGAACCCAGTGAGAATTTGGTCATTTTGGGTAGTTTCAACTTGGGATTGGCACTAACATCTGAGTTAGTAGAGGTCATGAATGCTACAAAACATCTTAGAATGCACAGAGTAGCCATCTGCAGCAAAGAATTATTCCATCCAAAGTGTTGATGGTACCAAGTTGAGAAACCCTGGACTAAGGAATGGTATATGGACAGGCTCTGGGGTGGGAAGGAGCCTCTGAGAAGTGGATTGGAATTTGGAGGAAGTAGAAACTCAATGTATTTGAACATACAAAGTAACTGGGAATGGAGGGGAGAGGAGGGAATCTGCAAAGGAAGCAATGTAAAGGAAGATGATTTTTATATTAATGGAAAGCTGTTGAAAGTTTCTATGCTAGGGACCCACATGATCAAATTTATGTTCTTAAGAAATAACTGAGCCTGGTAATGTGTAATAAGTTGGAAGAATGAAGTGAAGATGTCAAAAGATCAATTAGTGTGATAGCATGGGAGATGGAGGAAAATGGAAGAATTGAAGAGATATGTATGAGGAAAAAGTTACAGAACATGATCACAGATTTAGAGGCAGCATGGCATCAGGTTAAAATGCATGGACTCTGGAGCCAGGGCATGTGAGTTCAAGATCTGGCTTTGCCAATGTACAAGTTTCGTAACCTTTAACAGTTATACATATTCCTTGGATTTTGACCTAGTGTCAACTATGGAATAAGTTAATTTTGTAAAGAAGTATCCAGCACATGGTAACTGCTTTGTAAGTCTTCTCAAGTAAATACAAAGACACAGATGTGCCTCCATTGGTTCTGACTTTTCTGATTTGTGTAGTTATTGAATAATTATGCTAGTCACGGAAATGATGAACCAGGATAAGAGTCTTTTGGTTTTTGTTGTTGCTGTTCTTGGGGTTTGGAGGTGTGGTCGAGATCATGAACAGGAGAGGGTCATTAGAGAACTAGAGTTATTAACATGGTCAGAGCTGCTGAGACGTCAAATAAGGTGACAGAAGAATTAGAGAACAATTTTTACAAGTACATCCTGAATATATGAATAAAAACTGAAGTCAATATGAGACAAATTGAGTTACTGTACAGTAAATAGTGCTCTCTCACTTTGCAATGAATAAGATCTTCTAGGCTTGATTCACCTTCTTCTCAGTGGGTAATTAATCAGTGAGCTAACATTGGTTCAATTATTTTTATGACTCTGTGACATTAATTGTTACTAGTCTTGGTTATCAAATAAGCTTAAAAAATTCTATCACCAATATATTAAGAATTCTGACTTCTGAAGAGAGGTTTATGCCTCCAGGTTAATTATCTTTTTCTTACTAAAAGAAAAAAAGCTTGAATTTTTTCACTTCCATTAGATGTATAACTACATTGTACTCTTCAAAGCTCAAATTCTAACAGAGTAAATTTATTATAATTGTGAATATTATTACAGCTGTGTGTTTAGAGGCAAATCTAAATTTTCAAAAGTATCTCCATTGTGAAGACATGAAAGATAAATCTGAGAAGTCAACTATCAAAAATTATGAAGCTAAGGATCACACAAATAGGCTATAATATCTCAGCACAGGGACTAGGGATATAGCTCAGTGGGTAGAGTGCTTGCCTTGCATGCACAAAGCCCCGGATTTGATCCCCAGCACCCCCCCCCCCAAATATATATATCTCAGCACAAAGAGCTAATAATCTTGGTTTATTTGTAGCATGGTTTTTCAAAGCCAAGGGAAAGATTTATAGAAGTATCATCTCTGGCAACAATCTGTTTCTGCAGAAAATACTTTGGTTAATTGCACTGACTATTGACATGAACTTAGTTTTTTTTAAGAAAGTCATACAGGGTTTGGGGAGGTTGTGTTATAAACAGTAGTCCCTAGAATTAGAGAAAAAAAAAGAAGATAGAAAACCCAGTGGTAAATTTGAAGTGTTAATTGGATAGAAAAAATAGAAATTGTTTTACTTTTATAAGAAGTCTAATTCTGGAATTTTGTGAGTTTGCACAAGGTGAGAAAAAGAAAATTGCTTCCAATGTTCCCTTGAGCATAAAGTGAATCACCGTTGCACAGGACACTTACATCCTGATTTCTCATAGTCTTTATGGTTAACAAGCATTTTCATAAATATAATCTTACTTTGTTCTCAAAAGATTCCAAGGTTGTGTGTATAATAAGGTAAAATAGCTATAATAGCTATTTTACTGTTGCAGTAACCCAGAATCAGAATGGAAGTTCACATGGCGAGTCATAATTAAAATACACATTTTGATTTCATCTGAATCCAACTCCCCTGACTCCAGAACCAGAGCTATTTTACTTTATTCTGATTTCCATTATGTGTGTTTTCTTTTTTTTTAAAGAGGAGAGAGAGAGAGAGAGAGAGAGAGAGAGAATTTTCAATATTTATTTTCTAGTTCTCTGCAGACACATCTTTGTTGGTATGTGGTGCTGAGGATCGAACCCGGGCCGCACGCATGCCAGGCGAGCGCGCTACCGCTTGAGCCACATCCCCAGCCCCGTGTGTTTTCTTTATTTGATTCAAAAAGCGTGGATCTTCTTGGAGGCCCAAGGAACTGGGTAGGTCAACAATAAAAACTTTACTTATATTTTTTGGAAACATCTCAGAACTTAATGTAGTGATCATGGGCCAGTTGAAGTTAAAGCCTTAGTCATTCTGTTTTCAAATATCTTTGTTTTTTTCAAGTCGCAAAGATATTGTTTACATTTTAATTCATCTTCCAGAAAGAGGCCTTTACCCTATGAGTGGGTGGGTTGAGGCTGCCTGCAGTTCATGAGGCACATGGGAAGGTATTTCCTTACCAATGTGAGGATTGAAAAATCTGTGCATCAAGCCTGGGCAGGTTACAGATCTGGCAAAGTCCCAGGTGAAATAGTGATTATGCAGGGCTGAAGCCACTCTTATTTTTAGGGTTATTTGAAAATCGGTCTATCTGGACAGCAGCCATCTCTCGTTCAATATTGCATATCTAAGCTGAGTACAGTATCTGGGACAAAGTATGTACTTCGTAAATATTTGTTGAACAAATGAATAAATGGATTTAATCATTCTCAGTAGGCCTCCAAACTCATAAAAACCTACACAGCTTTTAACATCCAGTTCAGCAATTGTCCATGTAGTCAGTCAATAAATATGCCTTCTATGTGTCAGAGTATTTTAGGTGCTGGGCATAAGTGAGTTAAAAAAAAAGTTCAGTGAATTTATATCTTAGTGCTAGAGACAAAAATAAGACAGAATTAAAATATGTAAAATGTCATATGATGTTAAAAGCTAAGAAAAATATAAGTCAAAAGATAGGGATAAGAAATGTTAAATTGGTTTACATAGAGAAGGCAGAATAGTCAAAGGAAGGCTGAGGCAGGAGGATCACAAGTTTAGCCTCAGCAACTTAGCAAGGCCCTAAGAAATTTAGCAAGACTTTATCTCAAAATAAAAAGGGCTGGGGATGTGGATCAGTGGTTAAGTGCCCCAGGGTGCAATCTCTTGTAGCAAAAACACAATGTCTTTAATCTGTGGAAACTATTATTTTCCACAGATTAAACTATTATGTTTTCAGTCAATAAGCTGGGTATCTTGAAATCCACATCCTTTTTTATTGTACAGGTTTATAACTGAATGCTAATTGTTTTACTAGCCACCTTGTGCGTGCATAAATACCTTGGAATTTGCCATTCTAAGGAGTGCCATTTTAAGGACTGGTTCCTAATTTGGGTGAAGGCTCTTCATCGTATATATTAGATGTGTCCAAGTCAAAGCTTTCAAAGCCAACAGTCCCAAAGAGGCAAACCAAACCCTCTGACAATAAATGGAAGTGATTTGAAACTTCCACAGAGGATGTTTCCAACATAGAATGTCAATTCATATAATTTTAAACTGATGAAAATAATTTTCCAGTTTTAAAAACCTTGGACTTTTAGAGTAGAAGAAAGGGATTGAGAGGGAAGGAGAAAGGAGAGAAGGCATGTAGAAATATGTCTACCAAATTGTGCTAAGTCCATGTACAAATATACCACAATGAAACCTGCATACACACACACACACACACACACACACACACGCACGCACACACGTATGTATAAAATCATAACTCACTATTTAAAATAATAATAGAAGGGAGGTGAGTAGAGTAAGCAGATCAGAAGGAAGAAGGAGGAAAGGAAAAAGGGAAGTACTTGGGAATGAGATTGATCAAATTATGTTATGTAAGGGTGAAGGCTATGTGTGTATGAGTCAGGTGGTAAACAGAAAATATCTGGACTTTCTGCTCAATTTTGTTGTTAACCTAAAAGTGCTCTAAGAAATAAAGTTCATTTAAAAACATAAAAAAAACTATGTTATGTATGCATGTACGAATACAGCATAATGAAATCCTCTATTACATATAACTGTAATGCACCAATAAAATACATAAATAATTAAAAAAAAAACTTGGGCTTCAAGACAACTGAAGAAAGAAAAAGTTGAAATGAAGTTTTAGTCAGTGATTCTTTGAGAGCATAGCAATTGGCCGAATGTTTCTTCTACAACACCAGCGATTGAACTTCTTGAGCCCCCTTGCTGAGTCGTTGCAATCAGCAAGAATGGTTTTGTGAGGCAATTTTTGGAAATTGGACTTAAAAGGAAAACTTGCAGAATGATATGAGAGAGAGAGAGAGAGAGAGAGAGAGAGAGAGAGAGAGAGAGACAGAGAGAGATGAAAATGCTAACTTGAATAATTAAGAAAATACTTATTAGAAACAGATTATAGAGTTTAATATAATCATGATTAAAAAGGAGGGAGAAAGCAAATGTCTTTTCTCTTTTAAGACATCTTCCTTTTCAATTTTTTCTTAAGGGAGGCAGATTGGATATGTTTATTTGGAGACATTTATTCTACAAATGAATTAGACAAGGGTTCTCCAAAGTTTTCAACAGTTCTACCTGGATAAAAAATTAAGCCTTGACCTCTCTATAAAAATTTTTATTTGAAATTCTACTGCTAATAACTGTGGGGTACTGGAGTAACAACAGACACATAGACCAATAGAATAGAACAGAAGACACTGAGACAAACCCACACAGACACAGTCATTTGATCCTTGACAAAGGTGCCAAAAACATACATAGAAGAAAAGGTTAACCTTTTAAACATGGGATTCTAGGGAAATTGGAATCCCTATGTAGAAGAATGAAACTAGATCCCTATCTCTCACCTGGCACAAAAGTCAACTCAGAATGGATCAAAGACCTGAGAATTGGACCAGAAAGTGCAATGGCTAGAAGGAAATACAGGGTCAACAGTCCATCAGAGATGCAGGCAACAACTCCTCAACAGGACTCCTAAAGCCAAGAAATAATATCAAGAATTAACAAATGGGATGGCATCAAGTAAAAGCTTCTGCTCAGCAAAGAAATCACAAATGTGAAGAGAGAACCTACAGAATGAGAGACTATCTTTGGTCTTTTCATTATATTGAGGCTGAATCATATCAAAGAGCTGGTATGCCATATATAAAAATGGCTATTTTATAGAATTCTACCACATACTAGTATATCATTAAAGATGCTTTTTAAAAGACTTCAACAAAAAATAAACATAGGTGGTTTATTTTTTCATGCATTCCAGTGAATCGTTTTCCAAATTGTAAGGGTTCCTTTAGAATCTAATATAATAGTGTTTTAAATACTGCATGGTGCTATGGTAACAAGTAGTCCAGGTAAGCTCTGTTAAGTGTATCTCCACCTAGAATTTCACTCATCATCTTTTGAGTCTAATAACCTTTACGGTTCAGTTCACATATATTGCTTCCTGTAAAATTTCTTTACTAATTAAAATGACCTTCCCAGGGGAGTTGCATCTGCACTCTTCCTTCTCTTCTACCCTTACCTTTCTATTTTCAGGGAAGGAGACAGGATGCTGTTCAGGTCATAACAGCTCTTACATGTAACATTACAATTTTGAAAAAAAAATTCAACTTTTGTGAACCATTTGTTCAATCATCTTGAAGAATTAAAAGATTAGTAAAATGATTTAGGGAGAGGAAGAAGTTATAGTTTGGTAGAAGTAAGAAATTCTGGTATTCTATTATTGTCTAGTAGGGCGACTATAGCTAACAATAATGTATTATATGTTTCAAAAAACTAGGAGGAGAAAAAGTTTCCAACATGAAAAGGTAATATAGATATGTTTAATTTGATTAAACATTGCAAAATGTATACACACACCAAAAGATCACCTGGTACCCCATAGATATGTATAGTTACCTTTGAGTTAAAAATAAATTTAGTTTTAATTTTAAAATATTATGCTAAGACATGTGGAAGAATGTTTTTATTAAGGAAATGGACAATAATAATAAATAAATTACTTTAAAAGACCTTTGTATGATACAAGGTGCTGAAGAAATCTGATTATTCTTACAAAATACTTTTATAAAACAAGCACAGTCTATTTCCTGCAGGGTTTTCCTCCCATGTGGGCACAATCTGCGTTTCCACTACTGGTTTTTCCCCCTGACCTGTCTAATGTAGTTATTTTCCAGGATGTGTGTTAAATGCTGTTTACCCTTGGAGAACTTAGCTGAGCCCCCAGACCTGGCAAAGTGGCCACTTTCTACACATTAAATGTAACCTGTAGCTTTTCTTCCTACCACTTGATTACAATTTCTGAAATTATATGAATTGTTCACTTAGTGGTAGACTCTCCCTCATTGACCAGTAACATCCATGGTCTCAGGATTGATGTCATGCCAGACACATATTAATTAATAAATAATTCTTAAATGATGAGAATTCATGACTATATGACTATGTATTTTGCAATTTTATAATTGTAAGCTAAAGTCATAGACCTGAGCACATGAAATACCCTTAATGGAATAAAGTAAAAGTGTGGGAAGAATAAAATAAAAATCATCCAAAAAGATTTCAATTTTTCTAGATATTTTCATACTATTTTAACATTTTAATCTTTAATTACTGAAATGGTAAGAACAGTAGTGAAAATTAAGTAGATTAAATATAGGGAAACAACATGAAATAATCTATAGAGTAGGTAAATAATTGCAAAGAGTTATCTAAATAGATTCACGGCTGTCTTAGAAGTATGCTTAGCTTTTTTAAAAGCATGAGACATCTGTGATATCTATTTCTGTGGTATTTTTATGGCATGTAGGAATATTAAATATTTCTTCAAGATGAATACATTAAACTGCATTAATTGACTTATATATTTCCTCTTACATCCCCCCAAATAATAAATAAATAAACTTAAAGTTCTTCCCTTACCATTATATTACTGATTACCTTTCAGTTTATTCTTTCCCTTCCAATTAAGAATTTACTTTGATTTGCATTTATGATCATAGTATATAAAATATTTAAATAAATATTTTTCAATTCATAAGAAAAATTTTTGATCATATTATTTTTGAAAAGAATGCTTATAATTTGTTTTTTTATTTTTCAGTTTGTTCTTTTTAGATATACATGACAGTAGGGTATGTTTTTACATATTATGCATATATGGAGTTTAACTTCCCATCTTGTGGTTGTACATGATATGGAGTTATACTGGTTGTGTATTCATGTATGAATATAAGAAAGTAATGTCCAATTCATTCTATTATCTTTCCTATTCCCCTCCCCATCTCTTCAATTTATTCCCCTTGGTCTAACCCTATGAACTTCTGTTATTCTCTCCCCACTTTATTTTTCATTTCTTCTTCATGAAATATCTTCTTGAGTGTGTTTTGTAGTACAGGCTTTCTAGTTGTGGATTCTTTTAACTTTTGTTTATCATGGAAAGTTTTTATTTCATCATTAATTATGAAGCCTAATTTTTCTGGGTATAGTATTCTTGGCTGACATCCATTTTCAGAGCTTGGTACATATTATTCTAAGACCTAGCTTCCAAGGTATGGGTTGAGAAATCAGCTGAGATCTGGATCGTTTTCCCTCTAAATGTGATTGGTCTTTTTTTTCCTGGAAGCCTTCTAAAATTATAACCTTATACTGTATGTTAGGCATTTTTAAATATTATGTCTTGGTGTGGATCTATTGTAATTTTGTATATTTGGGGTCTTGTAAGCCTCCTGTATCTGATTTTCCATTTCATTCTTCAGGTTTGGAAAATTTTCTGATATTATTTAATTGAAAATATTGTGCATTCTTTTGCTTTGTGCTCTTCATCTATCCTGATAAATCTTAAGTTTGGTCTTTTCATGTTACCCCATATTTCTTGAAAGTTCTGTTCATGGTCTCTAAACATCTTTTCTCCATGGTCAACTTTATTTTCAAGATTATTTATTTTGTCTTCATTGCCTGAAACTCCGTCTTCTAGTGGTCTAGTCTGTTAGTGATGCTTTCCATTGTATTTTTAATTTGGTTTATTGATTCCTTCATTTTGAGGATTTCTGCTTGAGTTTTTTCAGAATCTCTCTTTATTGAAGTGATCTTTCATTTCCTATATTTTCTCTTTGATTTCACTCCTTACATCATCCTTTTCCACGCAGATCAGTTTAACTATCTATGTACATTCTAAACTCCTTCTCTGGCTTTTCTTCCACTGTGGTATCATTGGATTCTGTTATTGACAATCTTGGTTTGTTTGAGGTGATTTGTTCTCTTGATTTTTTTATGTTGTTTGTATGTGTGTCCATCTAACATCTAATTCTACTGAGGCAGTAGAATTTCTACCCTGTCAACTTAGAGTGTCCCTGAAGTTTTCCAGTAACTCACTATTTATGGGGAGATAAATAATAACAACAACCAATGCAAAGCATATATAGCATTAAATCAAATATTTCCTGCTATGACATTTACAATTTAATTGTCACAATAAACAGAAATGATGATCAGTTATTTCCCACAGTAATAACAGCAAGTTTGCAAAAGGATCTACAATTTCAAATGGGGGATAGAGAGAGAATAAAAATGATGTAAGATATGTCCATTTTGAGGGAGGCAGAGAGAAGATGAAAGTAAAAAATTAAAGGAAAATTGAAGGAGAGAACAATAGAGTTTGGCTCTTACAAGAATAAAAGCAAGAAAGAGAATCAAGAGAATCAAGTAAAAATTAAAAAATGAAAATAAAAGAATGCAAAACAAAACTGATGTCTACTAATCCAACATGCTAGTCCTCAAAATACTGATTCATGAAAAATAATGGGCTTCAAATATGCTAGAAATTATTTTTTAAAAACCCCCACAAATATGAGTATTCCATGAACGCTTAAGGTCAAAGTTAAACAGAGAAAAGAAAAAAGAAAGAAAGAAAGATCTCAATGATATTATTCCACTGGACTTCAAAAGATTCTCACCTTCCCTTCTCAGCAGTGTTAGGGGGGTCATCCTGAGTGTGACAGTTGGTTCACACTCAGGATGGGGTTGATGGAATAAGTGGTAAACCTGTAGGTAGAACTCTTAGAGGTGAGGTTGATGCTTCTGTAGGCTCCAGGTTCTTTGCTAAATGCCAAGTGGTCTGCAGATTTTAAATCAGCACTCATTCAGGACCCAGCAATTGCAGTTCATACTGGTGTACTCCAGCCCAGGAATCTCCCCTGACTTCCACTTGTGCCATGGAGGAGCCAATTCTTAGTCCACACCATCACTTTGGAACCTCACAGTTCCTGCTCTTAGATTTAGTTTCCAAACTCAATCTCTCCCCACCGTGTCCTTTGGAATTCCAGGACGCCCATGTTTCTCCCAGCTGGTCCTGCAAGCAGCCAGGCTGAAGGGGGACAGAGAGAACTGAGTGGGTTTTCACAACCAGTATTCCCCTGTGTAAACCCCTTCATGTTTGATTTTCTCCTAGTCACTTAGGCCTACTCTGTGTAGTGCAGTATGGATTTGCCAGGTCTGTATTTCAGGACAAACTCTGGTTTGTCAGGAATTGCCTCCCTCAGCTGCCGACCCTGTAGAGGGGCTGCAAAACGATTTCTTCCTCTGTCCTCCTCAGGCAGCCAGGAGAGAGGCAGCTTCTTTTCTGCACAAGGATATTGAATGGAAATCTTTTCGGTTTCATAGGGCAGCGTCTTTAATCTCTGATCTCACCATACCTTGTCATGCCTCAGGCCTCCTGTAAGTGAGGGTTCCTTTAAGTCTTTTATTCCTCCTTTGTGCTCACAGATGACTGCTCCTGCTGGTGATTCAAGCTGCCCCAGAGGTTGTGGCACCTGGGGACTTCTTCTTGACTTCTTGATTTTATTGTATCTTGAGTTCCTGATCTGTTTCGAATGCTCAGTATTAAATTCCAGTAAAGCCACTCCTTGCTTTTGTTTTTCACCCACCTTGCTGAGAAGCTGCTTATCTGCTTTTTTGGTTTCAACCCACAGAGCAACCAGGAAAGTGACTTTCTATTCTGCCATCTTCAAATGCCTGAATGCTTATATTTTTTACTGAGTATCTGTTATGTGCCAAACTATTCTTAGAACCTAGGTTACATATGTGAACAAAGAAAAAAATCCCTGACCTCATGAAATGTACATTTTGGCAGGTAATATTTTCAACTGTAACTTAGTAATCTGAATTTTTAGTTCCAGAGGATATTTTTCATATATGATTTGTTTGATTATATATACTTTTAATAATACAGCCAAAGAGTAAAACCATATACATTGCAAAAAGCTAGGCTTTACTAAAAGTACAAAATATGATGCCAAAATATAAAAAATCTGCTAAATATCAAAATTCATGTCAATAGGATTGCAACAAAATAAATTGACTTTATGGGTCCATGAATTTAATAAAAAATAAAAAGGGTCCCTTCATATAGAACTCAGTAGTATTTTAGAGCATTTTTCCACCAAGAATAAATAAGTTTAGAATGTCTTAGTAGGAACAGAATAGTAGTGAAATGCTATATTTAGAAATCATTGGATGGGTGGGTGAGAAAAGAAAATCATTAGACTATTCCAAGAATAACAATGAAATAGCAAGGAAATCTTTAAAATATTATTTATTAGAAATTAAAACATTCAAAATCTTATGGTATTGTTTCCTAATGACTATGACTAGCATTTAATTTGAGAGAAGTAAATCAGAAAGAATAATTTTTAAGAAGACTTTCTTTAAAATCAAGCATTGTCATTAATAATCACCCAGCATTTAACAACTAATAATTGGCAACTACCTATAATAAGTGTCATAATATTGTGCCACATCTATCTCAAAACATGGCTGATTAAACAAGAGAGAAATGACTGGTTTTTTCCAAATGCATTCTTAGGTAGGAATGTGATTTAGGATTTTGAGAGCACAGTTGATGACCAGTTCTTTCTCTCTACTTGAAGAGCTCCTTCCTGGGCACAACATACATCCCTGAGTGTCAGCAAACCTCATTGCTCTGAAGACTCATCGCATTGAGTAAAACCCATTGGTTAAAAACAAAACAAAGAAATGGAGAGGGAGGAAGGGAAGGAAAGAGAGAAGTGGCAGAGAGAGGAAAGAAGAGGAGAGAAAGGGAGAGAAAGACCACATAGCATCCTCTAACTTACATTTTTGAAACCTTCCTTGCCTCCATGGCTCCAATGCCACCAGGCCTTCCATATATACCTAATACCTGACCAGCCCTATTGCACACTGTGAAACAATATTTTCCTATTCAGCTGTTTCTACATTAAAGAGAATCTAGGGATAGTGGTATTTCTTTCTTCCCATTCCAGCTCCTGCCAAGTGATTGTTTTATTTGGAAGGTTACTGATGTTTTCTTTCTTTCAAATTCAGAGCATTTTGTTTTCAGAGTAAATATTACAGGGTCTATAACCTTTTCATCATTCAGGGCATTTTTAAAAAGTTTTAGCTCACTGTTCTTTCTGAATCTCTTAAATATTCTTAGTTGTGTTCCATGTTCTGAATAAGTGTTTTATAAAAGACATACTTCTGTGCTACTTATACATTTGTAAATAAAATTATACATTTTTAAAGAATAAGTTGCAGATGTGTATCAATTGAAACTTTTTGTCCAATGACATTTTCCTCATTTCTAAAACCATTTATTTAGTCCCAATTCATTTTAAAAATGTGAAGTTAAATATAAATATTATGGTGCATAAATGTCAGTGAACTCTATCTTATAGTTTTAAAATCCCTTAGGGATTAAGAAAAAGAAAAATCATAGCTTCAGATGTATTTGTTTACCTGTTGCAGTGTGTTTTCTAGTAAGTGAATATTTCAGTATTAGGTCATGAAAAACAGGCAGAGAATTATGAATGAATTAATGAAGAAAATGTTCTAAAGAAAAAATTATACTTGTTAAAAATGGAACTTTCACTAAAACTTCAGCTAAGATGGTGCTCAAATTGTTATTAACATATTAGGTGACATTTGACTCTGCTAGAGAGATGTACCCTCTGGCAGTATTTGAACTGACACTCATTTGTTATGACGCAAAAGGAACAGTAAAGTGCTTCTTTTAATTTATTAATTTATTTTGGGTTTTTTGTTTAGCAACATTGTCTTAAAAATTTTTATTTATATCATCACAGACTTTATATTTTAAATTGAATTGTTTGGCTTATGCATATCACCTACTCCATTTTACTCCATAAGGTGTTATTAAACTGAAATATCACCACTTAAGAGAAGTTCTTTTTAAGCCCATGCTTTCTAAATTTCTTTCACAGATTTTTCTTAAATTTTGTGTTTTATGCATACAAAGAATTCCTCTAGATTCTCATTTCTAAAACTAATGATTCACAAACACTGGAATCACTTGGGTGATTGATGGAATTTAATTATATCAACTGAGCAAAAAAGCAACCTGCAGCAACAGTAGCTGAGGATTGGAGTGAGTCAGAGGGCTAGTCAGAGCATGCAGCAACCTGGGACGCGTTGTTACCAGTGTGGGGAGCAGCAGGCACACACCATGCAGGACCGGGGCACAGCTGCAGAGAGCAATAACACTAGAAAAAGCAAGGCTTCATTCTATTCTGTATCAAGGAAAAGTTGCTGGCAATCCAGGAGACCCTGATTCCTGCACAGCTGCAATTCCACTCAGTACATTTATTTCTGGAATCAAAGAAATCAAAATATATCAACAAAAAACCAAGCAGCATCAAAAAGACAATAGGAATAAATTATACACTAATTCATTTTTATGCACCGTTTAGTCAATAATAATTTCCCCCCTTGAGAAAAATCAATGCTGTTTATTTTTTTAAATTTTATTTCTTTGGTACCAGGGATTGAACCCAGAGGCACTCAACCATGGAGCCACATCCCAGGCCTTTTTGTATTTTATTTAGAGACACGGTCTCACTGAGATGCTTAGAACCTCGCTGAATTGCTAAGTCCAGCTTTGAACGTGCAATCCTCATGCCTCAGCCACCCGAGCTGCTGGGATTCCAGGCCTGTGCCATCACATCTGGCCTATTTTTAAATTTTTCACTTTTCAAGACACTGGGGGAAGTGAGCAATGTGTAATTTAGGTAGACTGCTGAGTAGAACCATGACCTTCTACCTTGATCATTTTTAGATTCACCCTTTTCAATATTTATCAATTTACCCTTATCATAACCTCTGGATTCTGGAAAGTTATGAGCAGAGCAGTCAGTGCCCTTACAAACTCTGCAGGCCATTGTAAGGCAGTCTTATCTTACAAACCAATCTCTAGTCTTTAGCAACTGTAAAATGCTAATGGCAAAATGTGGCCTCCAAAATGAAATTCCTAAACTTTGTATCCTTTCTTTTCTATTCTTTCATATTTTATATTCTTATTCAAATACTCAAGTCAGGTGGTTCTTCTTTCCTGTGATTATCCCTCTGATCTAATACTTATTTAACTCTGTCATAACTTTACCATATTATGAATACCCTACTCTGAGAAAAGTAACCAGTGACCTATCTTTATAATATGCAAGGTTATCTTTATGGCCAGCGAGATCGAGGATATTTTCTCAGGATTGGATCCTATTCATCACTTTTGTCTTGTACTTTTCATGGTCATTTTCTTTGCTCTCCATCTGATTTTTCTAATAAAAGTATCCAACAAATAAGTGTTTGTAATAAGTGGTTCAAGCACCATTATATGGTAATTCTACTCATATGGGTCACATTTAAAATTCAAAATCAAGTGTGCAATTATCCTTGGCTAAAAGAGGAATACACAAAATAAAGCATTTTATCTAAGGGAATTTCCGAGGCAGTATCCTGAAAGGACAGTTACAATGAAATCAATATCAAATTCCAGAGGAAATGAGTTGAAACTCAAATAATACTGGTCAGCAAACAATTATCTGGTCTGTAAGAACAAAAGAAAAAAAGAGACATGAAGACCATGAGAGAAGATTACATTTTCAAGTCCTCTCATCTGTGTGTAATACTAATGAAACCATAGACACTGCTTGTTCATATTGGAAGCAATAGTCTCTGACCTTGAGAGGCAGCTCTGACACAGGAAGAATTAGGAGGAGGAGGAGGAGAAAGTTGCTGGTGTTGTTGTAATTGATGTCAAATTGTGTCTAAAGGGAAGATTTCTATTTATTTTGAACATGTTTTTGCTTCTGCAAATAGCCATGAATACTGTAGATAATGGCTTTATATTTTGGAACCAGGATATCATCTGAAAAGTGCTCATGCTCCATAGTTGAATAGTCAGCGTGTGCACTTTCTTTCTTCAAGCATTTATTTCCTTCCCATTTGGGAACTGAGAACACCAGGTGGCCCAAGATGTAAACAAATAGATAAACAGAGGAAGAGTTGAAGAAGTGATTGATTTTGATACAGGGGAGGACAGGAAAAGTAGGAGCTGCCTGACCTAGTTTCAGGAAGGATTTAGTTTGCCAAGAAGATGGAGATGGGTGAGGAAAGAGATTTCCAGACACAAGGAATGGGTGCAGAAGCTCAAAGGTGTGAATGAACAGGTTTGGCCAGACAGCTGTAAACAGAAACATTGTGCTGGAGCACAAAGTTCTATGCAGGGAGTTGCTATTAAGATAAGCTTGAGGATATTAGGCAGGAGCCACACATGGAGAGCCTTGTATTTGAAACTAAAGAACTGAACTTTATCCTGTTGGCCAGCGATTCTCTGTAGCTTGTGTAAAAAGAATGACCTGTGAAGCTTGTTAAAGGCCAAACCCTACATGTGCTGGTTCAGTGGGTCTAGGGTGAGGTCTAGAAAATCAGTTTTAGCAAAAACACTGAATAACATTTTTGAGGATAGTTTTTGTTTATAACTTGAGGTATCCCTTAATTCATATAAGAGCTAACAACTAGGAATTGTGGTCTGTTGATGCATCCTAGCCAGAAGCACAGCACTGGGCAAGAGAACTGGGATGAGAAAAGAAAAGGCATTGGAAACACTTCATTAGATTTGAAAGCAATGATTTTTGTTGTTGTTGTTTGTTTTTTGATAAAAGTTCTAGCCTGAGATTAAGGAGACCTAGATTCCTGTTTTGACTCCATCACTGGCTATGCTTCTTCAGGGTCTTTTGTCTAATTTATCTTATTCTGATTTACACTTTCCTTCTAAGGAGATAAGTAATTAGAGTAAATATGCTTTTAAAATGTTCTCTGATATGTGGACACTAACCCACAGCAAGGAAGGGTGGAGAGGGGAAGAACAGAAGTTCATGGGATTAGACAAAGGTGAACAAAGGGAAGGGAGGGGGAGGGTAATAGGAAGGACAGTAGAATTAATCAGACATAGTTTCCTAGTCTTGTATTTGAATAAATGACCAGGGTTACTCCACATTACTTACAACCGCAGGAATAGGATCATAATTACAATAAGTTTCACTCCATGTATGTATAAATGCCAAAATATATTCTACTGTCATGTACAACTAAAAAGAACAATTAAAAAAATAAAAATAAATGTTTGTGGTACTAGAATGGATTTTTTTTATAATTATAAACTATGCAAAAGTTACAGACTACCTGAATCAAGAATATGCCCTAAATTAGAGAATATATCGTTATTAGTGGATTCCAGTGAACACTTGAGTTTATGTTTTTGAATAAACTATGCCATTTTTATATTGTAAATATCAGTATAGACTTTAAGAAAAAGAGAAAAATTATTAGTGTTAGTTAAACATCAAGGTAATTTTTTTCCACATTAACTTTAGTATCTATGTTCCATTTATAATTATCAAAGACACTTGTAATTATTTGTAATAATTTTTTAAGTGCTCAAGTAGTTTTGGTGCAATAGATTTTTGTTATTTATCAATGATACATAGGCATACAAAGAATTTCTTCTCATTATCAATGTTGCTTTAATTTTTCTGACCTTTGGTTCACTTTTTAGATAGGCTGGCAATCTGCAAGAGAATGTTTTGTGCAATCTTGTCTTAATACATATGAAAATATTGGGAGACTGCTTTTTAGATTCCTGAGTAAAATAAAAAAATTAGATTCTTTTCATTTAAAATTCCTTGCAAGGCATTATTAGAGTAAAATTGTGAATGGGTTTTTTTAATTTTAAAATAAGTATCTAATCTTTTAGAACCTCAGTTTTTTCACTTAGTTGTAAATAAACTTTCAGTACATTAAAAAAAAACTGGCTGACTTAGTTGTAATTATATTGATGAGTTTAAAACCTTGAGTTTTTACATCACAAGAAAGGTAAGGTTCTTTTCTGTTGTTTTATTTCTTGTTTTTCAAAGCCACAGATTTGAAACCTGCTTAGCCATCTTGTAAATTCATCTATTCCTTTTTAAAAGAATTTTTTAAAAAAGCCACTGGAATAATTGGACAAAAATCAGGAAACCTTATTTTTTGTTCTAGCCACCTGTGTGCCATGAAGAAAGCAAATCATCTTTTTTTTTTTCCTTACCTGATTGTAACATAACAAGATTGGACTAGTCAGCCTCTGCAATCCATTTTAGCTCTAAAATTTTATGATTCCCTAATTATGAATAAAAAGTGTTGCTCATCCCTTGAGTTAAACATGAATAATGGATCACCACAGGTCTGAAAAATATGCCTTTAATCTCACATAACACCTCAGGCTCCCAGTATCACAGCAAAGTTATATACCAATCACATTTGGTTGCTTTGCTTATGTAGTTTATGGCCAGAATTGGTTTGCTTTAGATAACACACTCTTGTGCTGTGCCACTGTTGCTAAGATACAGTTTTGTAAATAAATGTTATTTTAAATATACATCCTGGTTTGGGGAGAGAGAAACGTGGAAAGCAGTGGGCCAAAGATTTCAACTATCTCTTGAGAAGACGAAAACTATGTGTTAGATAAATCTTCGAACCCATTTTGAGGGCATCCTAAAATAATTTTGCTTTGCACTGAAACTTGATGGAGAGGGACATGAAGGGCCTAGGGAGAACAGTGATCCAGTCAAGGGTCAGCAACGGCACTGAGTTGTTTTGTAGCCCTGGTGAGTGACCAGTTTGTAAAGACACTGATATTGTGAAACAGCTCCATAAGGAGATTTTTCTTCGACATTTCTGCCTCAGCCTTTTCACTAAACAAAGGGTGGGGGGCGGGGAAGTAATGAACTTAGTGGTTATCACTCACAATGGATTTTTAAAAAGACTTAATTTTAGGAATCACTATGGAAGACTGAAGGGATTCCAACTGATGGCTCTGTTCCAGAGAGTAGTTGGCATGCAGGCAGGCTGCCTGACAGAAGATGGAGAGATGTTTCCCATGTGCTGGGCTCTTAGGAGGGCTGGAAAGCCCTTTGGCCCTGATAACTCCTTCACCAGAACCTGAAAACCCACACGTAGACAACAGTGTCTCAAAGCCCCAGTGAGTTCCGCTCTTCTGAAGACTGGGTCAAACAGGGTGCTTCTGAGAAGAAGGAGTGAAGGACAGTTACTTGCTCTTCAGCTTGTGCTTCAGAAGGGGACTTCCGGACAAAGAGCTGTCAACAAGAGAAAGGGTGGTGAGAGAGGAGGGGTCTGAAGAGTCCCCTGCTTGCCAGGCAGGGCAGAAAAGGAGCTGGAAGTATGCTGCGGGGTTTCCAAGTCAGACTTCATCAGCTTCACCCATTTTGCCAAAACCCCACTCCTCTTTGGTTGTGTGAATGAGGCCTGCTCCACTAGCCTATTTCACATTGCTTTTAGAGCTCCAGACAAAACTGATGTAGCCACATTCAAGTGATCACATTTTGCCTAACACACCTTTTTCTGTCATTCTCCAAGTCTGAGCCAACTTGTCTCTCAGCCTGTGTATATTCAGGAAATATAATTTAATTTTATGAATGTTCATCCTAAATCCTGTGGCATCTGATAAGCTTTTGTGAGGGGATTTAAAATGCCATTTTACTGCTAGACCTTGTCAGGTCTTTGGAACATTGACTAATCCTGAAGGGCCACATTGAGATCATGCCCTGTGACCCTTCCCTGACCAACAGCAGCTTGCCAATGGGGAGCTAGCTCTTGAACAACCAAGTCATCACAATCAGTTTTTCTCCTTCCACTCTGGGGACCACTGCCTTCAATTGTCATGATCATCATCATTATCACTGGTATGATGGCATGTCCATCCTGGTAAAGATGACCAGGCCTACGGTGTGTGTCGAGTCTCAGAATCATGTGCCTGAGTATAACCTCTCACTCCCACCTCCCAACCTCTCCTGGGCTTGGCTCAGAATTGGCATATGTTTGGCTCTTTGTGAATATTTCTTAAAGGAAAATAATTGAGTAGGAGACCATTTCACCATCATCTGAAATAACATTTGAAGGTAACAGACAGTAAGATTTCCTTCAGTTTCTTGGCAGGGGAAACAGGGCTGAACATCTAGATCACAGTTTGTTTGATTTTGTAAGTGTTGCTCTGAGTAATGAGGAGTGTAGATCTGCTCACAGGAGTGGGAGCTCAAAAATAGTAGGGGGTGAGCTTTATTCAAGCCCACTGTTTTTAAAATCATCGTTGTCTTTTACTATTAAACCCTGGCTTTGCCCCAGTCTGACTTTATTCCTTTATCCCTTTCATCTGGCTCAGGATCACCTGTCCTTTTGTCTTTTGGTTCATCTCCCCTCCCTGGCTTGTGAAAATAAATAAATACAACAGATGAATAAAGAAAAATCACCCTACTAATTAAAAAAAAAAGTTACTTTGGACATTGCAGACATTCAAACTTCCTGGTTAATGTAAGGACACAAAATCATATACTTCTCTTGTACGTGCCCCTGGGAAAATCCTTCAAGAAAGTGTTGAGTTGTAGGATTTGGACTGTTTCACAGAAACAGAACAAAAAATAAAACAAGTGACTCTCACTGCCAAAGAAAAATGAGGGGTATAAAGCTTGCCAAAAAGGGACACTGAGACATCAGGCATTTCTTGGTCTCCTTTTTGTTTTTAACAACAAACTCAGGAGTGCAAACTTCATCATCCTTGAGTAATTCCATGATTCTAACGATGTGGATATAGTACACATTGCCACTTTTTGGAATCTTAACTATCTCAACCTTTATGGATTTGCAAGTTCAAAGGACAAGGTATTTATAGTCAGCCATGCCCACAATCTAGTAGTTTTGTGGTCTTAGGATTTTTAGCTCTCTAAACTTTATTTTCCTCATGAGAGAAGTCAAAATCATACTTCAAATTGTTGTGATATATGAAAGTGCAAAGATTAAGGGATAGCTGTTTTTTTATCTGAGGTGATTAAATAGAAATTGAGCCCCACATCTATCAGGCTCTGTGCAATTTGTTATTCACATATTGCCTCATTGACTCCTCATATTACCCTATGAGGGAGGGATGAGGCAGGAAGGACCACTTGTACATTTTTCATAGTTGAAATGCATAAAGTTAAGTCATTCACCCAGGGTTACACAGATGGGAAGTGGGAGAATTAGGATTCCAGCCCAGGCAATGGGCTCAAGAACCCACACTCTGAACCACTATTCTTTAAATAAATATGATTGCAAAATCTTAGAAATGGAAGACATGTTAGAAATGGTTCAGTGCAACTTGTCATTTATAAGTTAGAAATCTGGGCTTCAGAGACTTTAGGAGCCTGGAGTCACCAGTGAGTTACAGACCCAGGAGAAGGAGCCAGCTCTCCTGTCTGTCCATATCTAGGACATATCTAGAATGGTGCGTATCTCATGTGGCACTGAAAGAGCCTTCCCTACACAGGGTGGACACTTGTTGAGTTGTCCAAGCATTTTCAGGAAAGCAAACAAAAGAGTATTTGTTTTAAGAAAAGGTTTTTATATGGTTTGGATAGTTTATATAAACTAATAAAACAAATTAAACCTGGCCTGCAGGAATTTTATTTTATCTTCTGCATTAAAATGAAAGATAATAAAGCAGAAGGGAATAGAGAAAAGAGGATATAATAGAATTAAATCTTGTTCTGTTTATTCACCATGTCTCCAAATATGGAAAGGTATGGCCGTTGGATTTTCATCTTTAGTCTCTCACTAGTTAGGATTTTGGTTATATAAAAACAAATGACAAGATACAGAAACCTTTCAATTTTGGGCTCTTGTTTTTGTGCAATTTGGGAGATGTGTTTCGTTTCCTGAGTTACCACTGATCTTCAATTGGATGTATCACAACATTGCTAGGGTCTCTTATTAGAATAGCTCAGAAGTCTTCACACCATGCAATTTCTTCCTCACCACCATTCTGGGAGAGATGAAATGGAGATTCAATTGTGTCCTCTTGTTGAAGAGGAAAATGGGACTCAGAGAAAGTAAATAATATATATATACCATGTCCCTGCATTGACATTTTGATGCCCACAATCTCTTGGAGGTTAATTTTACTGACCACAAGCACTTTTCTTTCTCTCAATTGTGGTGCCCATGGCCCAGGAATGTAATATAATTTACATCTACACCTATCTCTGTAGGCAGACAGTGTTATAAATTGCGGTGTAACATTTACAGTGTGTGTGTCTCCATCCTATTGATGATAAAGACAGAAAAATAAAAGCAATGAGAATCACCCTGCTCAAAAGGAAATTTTAAGTTTATGGGATTAGGATATAATTGCTGTGGACCCCATCACAATAAGGGCAATCAATGTTATATATATATATATATATCCAGGACTCAAAGGGCAACTCAGAGTTAAGCAGTTAACTATCTAATTACTGTAGAACTATGTAGCAGCCCAGAAATAACGGTGAACAGGAAAGTTCTCAATTTACAACTTTATTATGTCAGTATATAGCATACACTAGACTTAGCTCAAACCTCATCTATTCTCAGACCTCTGAGCAATAAGTTACAAAGGAAAGGAAAGAAGTTAGAGGTATTAATGTTATTGGTTCAGCAAATCAGACAAATTCCTATGATACGATATTAGAGGGTTCAAATTTCAGAGCAGTCTCTATTTTCCTTCAGAAATAAGAACAGTTTTTAACAGAATTGCTATAATTTCCTGATTGCTTAGGTATAGGTAAATGGTTGTTATCTGAGATAGCTAACGAGCAGTTGACATTGTTTTGAGTCCTTAAAATTGTTTTGTTTTGTTTTGACACATTAATCATTTAAATCATTTTGGATATGGCACTTTTATTAGTTAGGGTACAGCCTAATTTGATTTTGTAAGGACACCCCAAAAATACTTAAAGCATTTTATTATGCTCACAGATGCTATGGGTCAGGAATTTGAATTGAACAGAGATGGCTTGCTTTGTTTCAAGACGTCTGGCCCCTCAGCTGGGAAGACTTGAATGTCTGGAAGTGATTTAAATTACTGGGGACAAGAACTTTCTGAGTGTTTCTCTACTGCTATGTCTGCATCTGGGTAGGCTCATCTGGAGCCATCAACAAAACACCCTCACATGGCCTGTCCTTGGGGCTTAAATCTAACATAGCAGGGTGGCAGGGTTTTAGAGGGGGCCAGTCTGAAGTTGAACAGGTGGAAGTCACATGGCCTGTTCTGGCCAAGCCTTGGAGGTCACATAGCATTGGTCTATTGGGAAGTCATAAGCCCTTCAAGAGTGGCAGGGGCGGGGGGCATAGTCTCTATTTCTTAATGTTATGTTTTAAAACTGTCAGAAGGTGTTCAATAAAGAAAACACCCCAAAGGTGAACATATTAGAGTTAAGAGTGGATTTTTTGTCCTTAGCCTATAGTTTCTCCGATTGTCTCCATCTTATAGACATTATGAAGAGAACTGTGCAGAGTAAGCTTCCGTGAAGAAACACCTGGAAACTGCCTTCCTCAGATTCTTACATTCTCACGAGCTTCAACAGTCACATGAGTTACCATGACTGTCAGAGCCCAGGAGAATGGTGTGTAGCTGGCAAGGAGCAAAGGGATACCTAAGCCCAGGGAAAGGTTGGGAAATTCTCTTGCTAAGAGTAGATAAGTGGAAACCTCAAGGCAGAGGGCCTACAAGACTTCATCTGCCCCTCTTAATTTTCTTCTTGCCCAAATTTTATACATGCACTCTTCTTTCCATCAATATGACTCTCACTCCCTCTTCTTTAAAGATGACAGCCCCAATTTTTGTTTAATTTCTTCATGCAGCACAAAGTCAGAATTTTTGTGTGCTATTTTATCTTTTTTAGAGAGAGAGAGAGAGAGAGAGAGAGAGAGAGAGAGAGAGAGAGAGAGAGAATGAATTTTAATATTTATTTTTTAGTTTTCAGCGGATAAAACATCTTTGTATGTGGTGCTGAGGATGGAACCCGGGCCACACGCATGCCAGGCGAGCGCGCTACCGCTTGAGCCACAACCCCAGCCCTATTTTATCTTTTCCATCAGGCCTAGCTATGGCTTCTCTAGCCTGGTGGAACACAAACCAATAAATAAATAATTAAAATAAGTAAAATGTGCCAATGGCAGACTCTTCCAGCTGGCTCTGGACAACTCCCTTCTAATTATTGCATGATAAAGAAATAAACTGTTCCCTTTTTAAAAGCCACCATTGGGTGTTTTTTGTTTTTTGTTTGATTTGGATTTTTTAAAAATATATATTTGTTTGTTTCTTAACAACAGCAGCTTAGCTTTTGGCTAAATGAATATAGCATACCTTACGAAATCATTTGATTTTTCTGTCTTTATTTTAGTTTTATATTTAAAGATGATTTCTTAAAAAGCACGATTAGATATTTTAGCAATTTAGGACTCAATGAAGTAGAGTCTTATTTTGCTTATTCTCATTTATCTTGTTCAATGATCTCAACACATGCTATAATACAGAGCACAAAGAGAAGAGCAGATGGCCTAGAAAAAGAACCAAAGCAAATTTGGCTCTCATTGTGACTGCCATTGCCACTTCTTTTGCTTTTAAATGAGAAAAATCATTATAGTTAGGTTTTGGAAATTTTCCCACTGACTTGGTAAAACCCAGGGACATTTTAGTAAAACCTGAGATGGGGATTAGAAGAAAATCCTCTCGTGCTTATCCACATCTTATCCCATTGACACAGGAGGCCACCTGGGTATTACATGTGGAATAATTAGGTAAGGACAGTGTATTCATCATTTAACTTCTGTAGCTCCTACTTGGCCTCTGACTATCTAGAGAGGATTCAGACATTGGTTATATTTGATAAGTTTATGTTTATTCTTTGGAAGCTTGTAAGTGTTTACTGACTATTTCTAAAGTCTTATATTTAAGATTCTGAGATTAGAATTATTTGCTTGAATAAGGGATAGTATTGGTAACCGGAGTTTGACAAAATAAAATATTATTTCAAAAACTGCTACTCAAAAATGATATGAGGTGTCACCTAAGCTCCATGGTTTGTAAGGAAATATTGAGAGGTTAAATGGTTAGATTATGAGAGCTGTAATCTAATCAGTCAATTCTAGTTTGAATCAAGTAGCTGGGTGTCAACTATAAGAAGGTAAGGCACGGCTGGAAGAGGTAGGTCACTGGGGGTGTGCCCCCAAAGGGTTCATCTACCCTGAGGTCCCTTCCTACCCGACCCCCCAGTTCCTGGAATAGATGAGCAGGAGCAGCACTCCTTCACCAGGCTCTTCTGCCATGATGTTCTGCCTCATCTTGGACCAAGAGCAAATGGAATCCATTGGCCATGAACTAAATCTCTGAAATCATAAGCCAAAATAATATTTTTCTCCTCTGAGTTGTTCGTATCAGGTATTTTGTTCATAGCAATGAAAAGCTGACTAACAACACTATAGGATTCCCATTTAGAACCTAATTTTAGCAACACTTGTCCTAAGCCTACCTGGAGTAGATCTATCTAAAGCCAGAAAGTATAAGGTGTCTGCCTCCCTATAAGCAAAGTATCTTAAGGAAGAAAGATCATCAAAAAGCATAGGCTGAGGTTTAGGCATTTCTGAATATAATTTTCTGATTGTCCTTTAGTTCCACATTCATGAACTTACACTGGAGTCCACAGCAGGAATTCAATATATCCTTCACCTTCCTAGACATTTCCTCAGTGCCTCTGAGGCATCTCCACAGGGCTCTCTCACAAGCATTGCAAATTCACCTTCTCTGACTTCCCTACTTCCACTAGCCTCTACCTTGCATGCAAAACCAAATCTGCCTTTCCAGTTTATTTTTCTTTGTCTCAGTGCAGTTGTCAATTAAAAGGAATAGAAAAAAGAGTTATCTTTCCAATAAAAACAGGAAAAGAAAAGAAACAAAGAGATCTGTGAAATGTCAAGTACATGCCTGGGTTTCAAACATGAGGCAAAGCAAGCATCATAGACAATAGCACCCTTCCTTCTGGAAACCTGCAGATTCTGCTGGATATCAGTATACATTAGTGTCAATAGGGCTGCCTTAAGATTTTTAACTACTTCCATGGTTCAGAAATAATCACTGTAAATTGTTAAATAAGTAGAAGAAAATTAAAATTGAAATTCTGGTTTTGCTATAAAAGTTATGTCAATGAGTTTTTTAGTAACAAATATCACAAGTTTTTCTGATCCCTATTTTTGTTAGTGTTATGATTTATATATGAGGTTTCAAAAAAAAACTCATGTATGAGAGAATACAGGAATGTTCAAAGGAGAAACAATTAGATTATGAGAACTATGACCTAATAGTGGATTAATCCGCTGATATGGACTAACTGGTTGGTACCTGTAGGCAGGCAGGCTGTGGAGGAAATGGGTCACTGGGGGCATAACATTGAGGTATATATTTTGTCCCTGATGAGTGGACAGGCTCTCATGTATGAGCTACTTTCTTCCACTACCCGCCTCCACCATGATCTTCTACCTCACCTCAGGCCCAGAGCTATGGAGTCAGCTGACTATGGACTGAACCTCCACCACTGTGAGCCAAAATAAAATTTTCTTCCTTTAAGTTGTTCTTGTCAGGTTTTTGGTTACAGCAAAGCAAAAGCTGATTAAAGCAGTTAGCGTCCTGAGCACATGCTCAGGATAATCCAAGCTGACTTTAATAGTGTCCCTTTGGAAGAAAGAGTTGAGCATTAGTAGGTTGCAAAGACTACCTTGATCAAAACAAAGACCATTATGCCACCGGAAGGCATCAGCAGAACAGAAATCTCAACCAGACAAGCTACAGCAAGAGAGAAGCATGGCAGGTATCACAGATGTTCAGGAGGGCTTCCTTATCCAATACACTTAGGAACCTGCCTGCAGCCTCCCAGAACTATTCTGGAAGGATTTGTGAAGACTCTAGAGCTTCTCAAGAGCAATTTAGGGAAAGAAAAATGGTTCATAATAATAATTATAATTTTCTTTATTTCTTTGTTGATGTGATCCATATTACATCTATATAAATGTGCATTAAATATTTTTGAGATAGAGTATATTGCAAATAATTGAGTCTTGGTGATTGAAAGTCTTAATACTATAATCAGAAATCTTTGAGAACTGCTTGTATTATAAATTAGCATAAATGTAGAAGAAGAATAGGGAAGCAATTGGATTTAAAATGCAAAGTACCATAATGTCTTGAAAATTATTTTTTCTTATATTTAATTTTCCATAATTTTGCTATTATTGTTCATGGAAGCCAACAGCATTTCCATTTATTATTAATCACAATTTTAAGGCCAGTATTAGCATTTTAGTTCAATTCAACAAACATATATTGAGAACTTGAAATGTATCAGGCAGAATCAGGATACAAAGATAATTAATTAACATATAGTCTCTGTCTTCTGAAATCTCATGATGAGAATTCGTACACATAGATGTATAGGTAGAGAAAGTATAATTAAATTGCATCATATATAAATAGGAGATAAATAAAAGTAACCACTGCAAAGTGAAAGCATACAAAAAGAATACTTAATTTAGCTGGGATATATATAGTTTCAATGAGAAATTATTTCTGAAAGTGGGTAGCAAGTAATCCATCCAGGGAAAATATAGAGATATAGTCAACAGGCAATTAAGTAGGAGCGGGAATCCATGAGATTATGAACCCAGTGGTAGAGACAGAGACATAGGAACATTTGGCTTATGGAGAAACTAAGTGGGCCTTGCTAAGACTGAAGTAGAGGATATGTGTGTGGACATTTGGGAAGCTAAATCTAGCAATGTAGCCAGAGTTTGAACTTTGTCTTAAATGTATGCATCGTTGCTAAAGAAATAAAGTAAATGCAGAGCATGATAGAATTTGCATGTTAGGAAAGTCATCTGGTAGCTGTGAGGAGGTAGATTGAAAGATCATTTTCAATGATTTTCAATTTCATTTTCAATTTCAACTAAGACATGGTTAGAAGTCTAAACAAGAAATGACAAGAGGTAGAAAAAGAGGGAATAAGAGAAAGAAAATTAAGTTGATAATTCTTTTCTCCTTGTGATTGGTAATTGCACTAACTGAAACCAGGAAAACTGAACAGAAAAGCTTGTTTGGGTTTGTATGCAAGGTGGAGACCAGTGGAACAGTCATAGAGGGTAGATTTGCATTGCTTGTGAGAGAGATGTCCATATGTTGGACATAGAGATGTCCAACAGGTATTTAGAAATGGATGTTTAAAGAAAAGAAGTCTAAGTTGGAGAGTGATATAATTGACCTTGTTTATATTTTCATAGATTGTCTCCTACACTATATTTATCTGATATCAAAGTGTAAAATTTTTCTTCTCATTCTGTTGAGTATAAAACACCACATCATATTTTTTATAATATAGCAAGAACCATGTACATGATCTAACAATTAAAAAGCCAGTTTTAGCAGTGAAAAATGAAAAAATGATGCATAAAGAATTCTTCAAAACCATATTTAAACAGAATATTTCCTTAAAAAAGATCTTTTCACGTATTCCAACCACATTGCTAAAAGGCAATGTAGGATTGAAGTTAAGGTGTTTTCTGGAATGGACTGAATGCTTTACTCTCAGCTCTGTCTCTCCATGGTTGTGTGATTTTGAATGATTCACTTAAGCTCCCTGTATTTTGTGACCTCGCATGTAAAATGAAAATGATAATTTGGGGATAACTAACTACAGTAGGATTTTTGTAAGAATAAAATGTGCTATTACAAGGTAAGCATTAAAAAGAGAGTTTAACATCTAGAAAGTGTTCACTACACATTATTTAAAATGAACAGTAATTTTGTTATTCTGTCATGAAGTCTTCAGAATGCCTAGAAGAATAATTTCAAATTCCCTTTTGTATCTATAGCAAGTGAGCCCAAAGTTGGCACATAGCCCAAGTAAAATTTGTTCATTTTGATGAGTTTGAAGTAAGGTGAATATGTGCATGTTTTTTTCCTAGAGAAATACAAGTCTTCATCGTTCAATAAAATAATAGTATTTAGTATTTTTTTAAAAAATTTCATCTGTGGATAATTTAACTGTTTGGTATTTCAGTAAACAACCAGCCACCAGTATGGGTTTTCCTTGCAATCCTGATACAATTCTGATCTGTGTGGACGACAAAAGAAGAGATCATAAAAACTGGAAACCAAAACAGGCTTGACTCAAATGTAATTTAAAAACCTCAATTGCAAGAAACTGAGGGAAGGATTTGTTTTGGGGGGGGTTTCTTGTGATACATTCTAAACCAGAGCAAATTAGCTTTAGAGAGTCAGCTCACCATGTGCAGGAGAAGATGTGGGCGGAAACCTGCAGAGTCAGAGGGAGGGAAGGGGAAGTTCAGAAAATGAGAGGATTAAAAAATAAAAGATGTCAAATCATAAGTTTCAAATAAAAAACAGAGAAACAGTTCCCCAACCCCTTACTCCCCCTCCCTCCTCCTCAAAAGAAAAAAAAATCCCTGTCTGTATCTTCTGTTAAAGGAAAGAAAAGAGAACTGTGAAATCATTTAGGAGCAGTATCACCCCCTGCAATGTGATTGATGCTGGGTTCAGTTTATGAACTACAAAAACGACCTGATTCTTTCTCTCAACTTTCTAGATATTTATATGCCTCCTCTAAATTGTCAGCTATTCCTTCTTAAAGCTTTTTTATGTCTTATAGTTTTCTTAAAATAAGTACTGTTAAAATTATGTATTTTAAAATACCAGACAGCTCCCCCATATCGTTTTCTTTTCTACATGCGTATGTATTATGCATCTGATAAATTCGCTCCTGATTGAAGCTTTACTAAAAAAAAATATGAAAGACAAATTGACAAGGCACAATGTGGAGGCTATTTGAAGGGAAAAATATAAAAGGATGGTAAGGGCCTATTACAATCTCTTTAATATAACTTCTTATATAATGTACAACAATAAGATACATCTTTTGGGGGAAAATAGCATGAAAACAAGAATGACAAAAAAAAAAACAAACCAACCATGTAGCACATTTTGCTCCCAGGAAACCACCCACACTTCTGAATTTGGAAATATATCCTTGGGGCATTTTTTTTCCAGATATAATTTATCCTTTTCCATATTCACATGTTCAAAGAAATCTTTCTCTTTTTGTCCCCTATATTTTAGAGGGAAATTTGCACTTATTATTTGCACTTGAGACATTTCCCTGCGCTAGTCTGTGTCCTAATGCATTTTTCCATTGGCAAGATCCAACCCAGTATTTATTATCACTGGTCTCAGAAAATTGGTCTAAGTGGAGTCAGCGGGTGTTGGCTAAAGATAACTTCCTCACAGTGACAACCTGGGCTGCCAGGTTGATATGTCCTCAGGTTGGATAATATACACTATTTCGGATTCCAAACTCCTGGGAGAGACAAAATAAGGGAAAGAGCTAAGGTCATGTATTTATCTCTGTCCATCCATCTGTGGACACAGTGGAGTTAGCAGAAGGTCATATACTGAAAACATGCTTTTCTGGAAAGGCTGGCTATGGGCTGAGAGAGCATCTCCCAAATTAGCTACCACAAGCTATCAACAGGGTGAAAGGATTCAGGAATAAAAATTGTTTGGAAGAGGTATGCGGAATAGGATAGAAAAAAAATTAAATGAAAGAGTTTTTGAATTACCGTCCAGGTTTGAGGACATGGTATTGTGCCTATGACAAAATAGAAAGCCCAAAGCTATCTTATCTCAGCTGCAGGCTAGATAGCTTTTTCTTTATCTCAGAGCAGGGAAAGGCAGTCCTTTGATGACTTCAGTCCTCTCACAAGGCTACTGTAACCTTAAACAGAAAAGAAAAAGGACAGTGTCAAAAACTATGTTCTGTTACCAAATTTTGCTACATTTTTCACACATGTCCACAACAAGATGCCATGATTAGTCTTTTCTCTATTTTCTCAAGCAATGGTGGCTATAAGATGCTACCAGAATTCTATATGTTCCCAAATGCTCTGTTCTTGAAAGCAGACCTATAGTAATAAGAGCACATTTTTTTTTTTAAACAAGGGTAATCACTACATCCTCAGTGGAATATTGTCTTCTATTTAATAATAATAACAATAACTATAATAAGAAAGGAAATAATCTTGGGACTGGGGTTGTGGCTCAGTTTTAGAGCACTTACCTCACAGTGTGAAGCATGGGTTCGAACCTCAGCACCACATAAAAATAAATAAATTAAATAAAGTTATTGTGTACATCTACAACTAAAAAATATTCTAAAAAGAAGGAAATATCTTATGCTTAGTTATTACTTTTAAACAGAGTTTCTATAATAATGTAGGCAGACAATACAGAAAACAGTTTGGTAGTTTCTTGAAAATCTAAGCATACGATTATTATACTATCCAAAAATTGCACCCCTAGTTATTTATACCAGAAAAAAGTAGAAATTTTTGTTCACATGAAAAACCTATACAGAAATGTTCATAGCAGCTTTATTGATGATGACTCCAAATAGAAATTATCTAAGATGCTCTAAAATGGCTAAATAGTTAAACCAACTTTGATACATCCATATCAGAGAACACTTCTCCTGATACAAAAATAATAAATTATTGACAAACATAACTTCCTGGATGAATCTCTAAGAAATCATACTGAGTTAAAAAAAAAAACAACCAAAGCCCAACCTCAAATGATTAAAACACTGTATCTTATTTATGTAGTATTCATGAAAAAAATAGAATTGAAGAATAGATTAGTAGTTGTCATGGGCTAAAAACAAGTAGGGAAAAGTGGGAGGGAAGTCTGTTAAGTTATAAAAGAGCTGCACAAGTTATTATGTGTGCAAGAACATATGATAGAATTGTCTATAACTAAATACACACACACATACATACACACACACACACAAAACTGGTGAATTCTGAGTAGAATGGATGGATTGTTTCAATATCATCTTCCTGGTTATGATATTGTATTGTAGTTAGGGTACATTTTTTTTTAAAGAGAGAGTGAGAGAGGAGAGAGAGAGAGAGAGAGAGACAGAGAATTTTTTTAATATTTATTTTTTAGTTCTCGGCGGACACAACATCTTTGTTGGTATGTGGTGCTGAGGATTGAACCTGGGCCGCACGCATGCCAGGCGAGCGCGCTACCGCTTGAGCCACATCCCCAGCCCCTAGGGTACATATTATATTAGGGGTCACTTGACAAAGGTCATGTGTGTTTTCTATAAGATTTCTTATCACTGCATGTGAGTCTTAATTTATCTAAAAATCAAATTCATTTACTCAGGGGAAAATTTACAGTAATATTTAGGTAGACAACAGAAAATGCTTAATCTATAATCAAGTGACTTCAGGCATATTTATATGATATTCAATTATACATTTATAAATCAGGTAGCTGGTAATTAAACTAAAAGGAAATGATATCTTTTGAAAACATCCAAGTTTTGCTTTTGTTTAGTAAATAATTCTTTCTCTATAGCTCATTAGTACCTGTGTTTTTCACAACAAATAAAAGAAAGTTTATATGCTAGTAGTCTCTTACATAGTTTCAGAACCTCACACCAGATAAAGAGTTGATAACATAATTATTTGTTCAGTAATAAGCCTGCTTCTTCATATGTCCAGATGCTAACTGGTGATTTTCTACATGGTTTGTAATTTTTATTTTTTCTTTTAGATCCTGAAGCAGTTTATTAAAAGTATATTAAAGTTGGTGAGACTCTAAAATTCTTTTTAATTATTCACAAATTGTTTTAGTTTAGGTTAGAAAGCAAGAAAATTCTTCCTTAAAACCTCCAATTTGCAAAAATATGTGGGCAAATGTCTCATGTTCTTGTGAGGCAACTTAAGAAGAGAATATAGATCTTTATGTCTAATTATAGACTTTAGATGCGATTAAAAGGAAAATTTAGATTCAAAAGTTATTTTTTGTTCTGATAGAAATAAAATACTGGGAGGTAAAAATGCTTTTATTCCAAAAAAAAAAAAAAAACCTCCAATTTCTTTGTTCAAAGGTGAACCAGGAAAAAGAGGGATTTCAAAGTTTCAGGAAGAGATTTATTCCATTAATTATTGTGGATGAGAAACTAAGGAAATCATGGTAGTGACTACTCAAGAATTGATGGAATACAGTGTGTCTGTTCAGTGAAACTGAAGAAGATATAGGACCAGATCTCTTTAGCAAGAAAATTGCATTGAGATTCTATTGGAGGACTTCTATGGAGTTTACACACACACACACAAACACACAATATATGTTTATATATATATAATGGCAAATGACAATTTCTTCTCTCTTTATGGCGGAATAAAACTACATTGTGTATGTATGTATGTGTATATACACACACACGATACATATCATGCTATATAGCATGATATATATATTACTGTATAGCATGATATATATATATACATATATATATAGCATGATTATATATGATATACATAATGTTTTATTTATCCATTAATCTGATGACAGGCACCTAGGTGGTTGTGAATTGTGCTGCCATAAACATATAAACATTCATATACAGGTATTACTATAAGTGTGCTGATTTTAGTTATTTTGGGTCATATGGTGGTTCCATGCCTAGTTTTATGAGGACCCTCCATACTGTTTTCCAAATTGTTTATACTGCCTTGTAATTTCACTGATAATGCATAAGTATATGTTTCCCCCACATCCTTTCCAGCATTTATTGTTATTTGTATTCTTGATGATTGTCATTCTAACTGGAGTGAAATCTCAGTGCAGTTTCAATTTATCTATTTGCAAAGGCTGTTGAATATTTTTTAATATATTAGTTGGCCATTTGTATTTTTTCTTTTGAGAAATGCCTCCTCTTTTGCCTATTTATTAATTGGGTTTTGTTGTTAATTTTTTTTACTTCTTTTTATATTCTGGATATTAATCCCCTGTCAGAGGAGCAGCTGTAAAGATTTAGCCCTCTCTTTTTGTGGGCTCTCTCTTTAGGCTCTTAGTTGTTTCCTTTGCTGTAAAAAAACTTTTTTAACATGATAAAATAGCACTTATTGATTCTTGCTTTTGATTTTTGAGCTTTAGGGGGCTTATTAAAGAAGTTAGTGTCTGTGCCAATATGGTGGACTATTGATGATACGTTTTCTTCTAGTGGTGGCAATGTTTCTGTTCTAATTCCTAGGTCTTTGATTCACATTGAGTTGGTTTTGTGTAGGATGAGAGACAAAGATCTAATTTTATTCTTCTACATATGAATATTTTCTCAAAACAATTTGTTTAAAAGGCTGTCTTTTTTCCAATGTATGTTTTGGCACCTTTGTCAAGTATGAGATGACGGGGTCTATATGAATTCATCTCTGTGTCTTCTATTCTATTGCATTGGTCTTCACTTTTGTTTTTATGCCATTATCATGTTATTTTCATTACTACAGCTCTGTAGTATAATTTCAGATCAGTATCATGATACCACCAGCATCACTTATTTCTCAGGATTGCTTTGACTATCTGGGATTCCTATTTTTCCATATCAACTTTAGGGATATTTTCCCTAGTTCTCTGAGGAATGTCGTTGGTATTTTGATGCTGATCCCATTGAATATGGAGATTGCTTTTGGTGGTATGGCCATTTTGACAGGATTAATTCTGCCTATTCAAGAACATGGGAGGTATTTCCACCTAAGTTTTTCAATTTCTTTCTTCCGTGTTTTATAATTTGTATTGTAGAGGTTTTTTCACCTTCTTAGATTTATTCCCAAGTATTTTACTTTTTGAGCCTGTTGTAAATGGAATTGTTTTCTTGATTTCTTTCTCAGCAGATTTCTTATTGGATATAGAAAAGCTATTGATTTTTGTACATTGATCTTGTATCTTGCTGCTTTGCTGAATTTGTTTATCAGCTCTAGAATTTTTTTTTTCTGGCAGAGTTTTTTGTGTCTTCTAAATATAGCTTCATGTCATCAGCAAACCCATAATTTGATTTTTTTCTTTTCTTATTTGTATCTCTTTAATTTCCTTTTCTTTCCTGATTGTTCTGGCTAGAATTTCAAGAACTTTATTAACAGGACTGGTGAGTCAATATGTATTTTTTAAATATAACTTTACCTGAATTTTGTGTAATAAATGGAAAAGGGTCAAGAGTGGATGTGGAGAGTTTTGCTATAATTCTGGGAACAATTCTAGTGAGACAGAAATAAAGTTATCTAGGCTTCAGAATAGGTTTTAAGAACTTGGAGATATTTAGAGATAATATGATTTAACTGAGCTTGCAAATTTACTTCTTTATGTTTAATACAGGTAAAAACACATTCTTAGTTTTATTTCATTTAAAGTTTTTGTAGACTTTATATTTGCTCCACTCTTTAATGGAATTGTGCTTTTATAATCAATTTGGCCTAATTTGGGGAGCATTTAAAACAGGAAATCTTTAAAATGTCATGATAAAAATAGCATTTGTTGAATATTTTTGAGGTATGTGCACTTCATTTACTACTCTAGGCAATCTTGATTGTCTTCTTGCACACTTGAACAACAGAGAGATGTGCTCTGGACCACAAGTTTAAAGCATTGTCCATGTTCTACTGTGAGAAGCACTGTAAAACACAAACTTAAACCACTGTGTGTCCTTACAATATACAAAGTCCCCTTCCATTTTATTGAAAGAAGAAAGTCAATCTCACAGAAAAAAAGTGGGATAGTGGTTAATAGACACTGGGAAGAAGTGTGGAGGGTGTATGAAAAAAAGAGACTAGAGTTGGATAGGAGGAATTAGTTCTAGTTTACTATAACACAGCAGGGTAAAAACAGCAATCTCCGATCTATTTCAAAACAATTAGGAAAAAAGAGTACAAAGAGTTCTCAAAACAGAAATGATGAATATTTGAGGAGACAGAAAGGCTTATTACCCTTATACATTGCACACATGTGCCAAATTGTCATACTGTACCCATAAATATGGAACATATTATGTCTTTTTTTAAAACATAAAACATTTTATTTGTTCTTATTAGTTACCTGTGAAAGTAGAATGTATTTTGACATATTATACATGTATGGAGTATAACTTCCGTTTTTTTTCTGGTTATACATGATGTGGAATTAAATGGTCCTGTATTCATATATGCTCATAGGAAAGTAATGTCTGATTCATTCTACTACCACCTTTCCTATTCCCATTCCTCCTCCCATGCCTTCATTCTCCTTTGTCTAATACAAAGTACTTCTATTCTTCTATACCCCGCCATATTATGAGTTAACATTCACATATCAGAGATAACATTTAGCTTTTGGGGGGATTGGCTTATTTCACTTAGCATGATAGCCTCCAGTTTCAGGAATTTGCTGGCAAATGCTATAATTTCACTTTTCTTTATGGCTGAGTAGTACTCCATTGTGTATATGTACCACAGTTTCCTTATCCATTCATCTATTGAAGGACATCTAGTTTGGTTCTACAGTATAGCTATTGTGAATAGTTTAGCTATTAAACATTGATGTGCTGTTTCATTGTAGTATGCTGATTTTAAGTCTTTGAGTATAAACTGAGGAGTGACATAACTGAGTCAAATGATGGTTCCATTCCAAGTTTTCTGATGAATCTCCATTTTGCTTTCTATAGTGATTGCACCAATTTTTAGTCCCTTCAGCAATGTATAACTTTTTCCCCACATCCTTACAATTTTTATTGTTACTTGTATTTTTGATAATTGCCATCTCACTAAAGTGAGATGAAATCTCAGTGTAGTTTTAATTTACATTTCTCTAAGTGCTAGAGATGTTGAATTTCTTTTCATATATTTTTTGACTGATCATATTTATTCTTCTGTGAAGTTCCTATTCAGTTCCTCTGTCCATTTATTGATTGGATGATTCGGTTTCTTTGGTTAGGTTTTTTTAAGTTCTTCATATATCTTGGAGATTAATGCTCTATCTGAGGTGTAGTGGCAAAGATTTCTCTCCCATTCTGTAGGCTCTCTTCATATTCTTCATTGTTTCCTTTTTTTGTGAAGAAATTTTTTTAGTTTGATTTTACTTCTTGCACTTTAGGAGTCTTATTAAGGAAGTCAGTTTCTAAGCTGACATGATGCAGAGTTGGGCTACTTTTTCTTCTTGTAGGCACAGGGTCTCTGGTCTAATGACTAGGTCCTTACATTTTGAGTTGAGTTTTGTGCAGGGTTAGAGAGAGGGTTTTAATTACATTTTCCTACATGTAGATTTCCAGTTTTCCCATCACCATTTGTTGAAGAGGCTATCTTTTCTCCAATGTATGTTTATGATGCCTTTATCTACTGTGAGATAACCGTATTTATGTGAGTTTATCTGTGCCTTTTTTATTTTGTACCATTGGTCTCATGTCTGTTTGGTGCCAATTCCATGCTGTTTTTGTTAATATAGCTCTGTAGTATAATTTAAGGTGTGATATTGTGATGCCTTCTGCTTCACTTCTCTTGCTAAGGGTGGCTTTGGTTATTCTGGGATTCTTATTTTTCCAAATAAATTTCATGACCGCTTTTTCTATTTCTATAAAGCATGTCATTGGGATTTTAATAGAAATTACATTAAATTCCTATAGTGCTTTTGATAGTATGGTCATTTTGACAATGTTAATTCTGCCTATCCAAGAATCTGGGAGATCTTTCCATCCTCTAAGGTTTTCTTTAATTTCTTTTTTCGTGTTCTGTAGTTTTCATTGTAGAGGTCTTTCACCTCTTTTGTTAGATTATCCCCAAGTTTGTTTTTCTTTTGAGGCTATTGTGAATGGGGTAGTTTTACTAATTTCTCTTTCAGTTAATTAATCACTGATGGATAGGAATGCAATTAATTTATGGTTGTTACTTTTATATCCTGCTACTTTGATAAATCATTTATAAACTCTAGAAGTTCTCTGATGGAGGGTTGTTTTTGTGTGTGTGTGTGTGTGTGTGTGTGTGTGTGTGTGTGTGTGTGCGCGCAGAGGGGTCTTCTAAATATAGAATCATTTTACTGGCAAATAGGGATAGTTTGAGCTCTTCTTTTCCTATTTATATCCCTTTAATTTCTTCTTCTAATTGCTCTAGCTAGAGATTCAGGGACAATGTTGAAGAGAAGAGGGCATCTCTTGTTTGTGCCAGTTTTTAGAGGGAATGATTTCAGTATTTCTCCAGTTAGAATGATGCTGGCCTTCAGTTTAGCACAGATAGCTTTTACATTGTTGAAGTATCTTCCTACTATTCCTAGTTTTTTCCAGTGTTTTGAATATAAATGGGAGTTGTATTTTATCAAATGCTTTTTCTGCATCTATTGAGATAATCATATGATTCTTGTCTTTAAGTCTTTGATGAGATGAATTATGTTTATTGATTTCCATATGTTGAAACAATCTTGCATCTCTGGGATGAGCAACATTTGATCATGGTGCATTACCTTTTAAAATATGTTTTTGTATGTGATTTGCCAGAATTTTATTAATAATTTTTGTGTCTATGTTCATCAGGGATATTGGTCTGATATTTTCTTTTCTCAATGTGTCTTTGTCTGATTTGGTATCAGGGTGATTCTACATTCATAGAATGAGTTTGGAAGGTTTACCTTGTTTTCCATTTCATGGAATATTGGGGGAGTATTTGTGTTAGTTCTTCTTTGAATGTGTCGTAGAACTTGGCTGAGAATCCATCTGGTCCCGGGCTTTTCTTAGTTGGTAGGCTTTTGATGATCTTCTATTTCATTGCTTAAAATTGATCTGTTTAAATTGAGTATGTCCTTGATTCAGTTTGGGGAGGTCATATGTTTCTAGAAATTTGTTGAAGTCTTGAAGATTTTTGCTAATTAAAGAGTATAAAAGAGTATAAATTTTCAAAATAGGTTCTGATTATCACCTGTATTTTCGTAGTGTTCACCGTGATATTTTCTTTCTCATCACAAATTTTAGTAATTTGAATTTTCTCTCTCTTTCTCTTCATTAGCTTGGCTAAGGATTTATCAATTTTATTTATGTTTTCAAAGAACCAACTTTTACTTTTTTGAATTTTTTTCTTTGTTTCAATTTCATTGATTTTAGCTCTGATTTTAATTATTTTCTATCTTCTACTGCTTTTGGTATTGATTTGTTCTTATTTTTCTAGGGCTTTTAGATATAATGTTAGGCATTTATTTGATGATTTTATATTCTTTAATGAATGAGCTCAATACAACAAACTTTCCTTTGAGAAATGCCCTCATGGTTTTCCAGAGGTTTTGATATGTTGGGTTGCTATTATTATTTACCTTTAAGTATTTTTTAAATTTTATTTTTTATTTCTTCTGCTATCCATTGGTCATTCAATGGCATATTATTTAGTCTACAGGTATTAGATTCTATTTTTTGTTTTATCATTGATTTCTAATTTTACTCCATCATGATCTGATAGAATGCAAGGTAATTTCTCTATTTTTTTTGTATTTACTTAGAGTTGCATTGTGGCCTAAGATATGTTTGATTTTAGAGAAGGATTCATGTGCTGCTAGGAAGAAAGTGTATTCAATAATTTATGGATGAAATACTATATATATATATATATATTATATATAATATATATATTTAAATTTAAAATATTGATTATATTATTTGGTTCTATAGCCTTTTTATTTAGTTTTTGTTTGGAGGATATATCCAGTTGTGAGAGAGATATGTTAAAGTCAGCCAGTATTTTGGGGTTGTGGTCTATTTGATTCTGTAAATTGAGAAGGTTTTCTTTAATGTATGTAGATGTTCCATTGTTTGGGGCATAAATATTTATAGTTGTAATGTCTTGTTGATGTATAATTCCTTTAAGCAGTATAAAATGTTCTTTTTTGTTCCTTCTGATTAACTTTGGCTTTAAGTCCACTTTATTTGATATGAGGTTAGAAACCTCTGCTTGTTTAGGAGATCCATGTGAGTGATGTGTTTTTTCCCATTCTTTCACCTTCAGTCTGTGGATGTCTTTGCCTATAAGGTGACTCTCTTTGAGATAGCATATAGTTGGGTCTTGTTTTTTAATCTAATCTTCCAGTCCACATGTCTTTTGATTGATGAGTTTAGACCATATACATTCAAAATTATTATTAAGATATGATTTGTATTCCCAGTCATTTTGGTTTATTTCTGGGTTTTACTTTGAATTAGTTTCTCCTTTGGTTGACTATTACTTTAGTGTTTTTCTCTTTTGGTTGGCTATTACTTTAGTGTTATTTCTCCCTTTTCTGACTTTCAATTTTATCTTTCATTTCTTCTTCATGAAATAGTTTGCTGAGAATGTTCTATAGTACAGGCTTTCTAGTTGTGAATTTTTTTGACTTTTGTTTATCATGGAAGGTTTTTATTTCATCATTAATTCTGAAGCTTGATTCTTCTAGGTATAGTATTCTTGGTTGGCATTCATTTTCTTTCAGAACTTTCTATATATTATTCCAAGACCTCCTGGCTTTGAGGGTCTGGACTGAGAAATCATCTGAGACCTGGATTGGTTTCCTTCTAAGTTACCTGCTGTTTTCCTGGCATCCTTTAAAATTCTATCATGTTCTATGTTAGGCATTTTCATAATAATATGCCTTGGTGGTGATCTGTTGTAATTTTTACATTTGGGGTCTTATAAGTCTCTTGAATTTGATTTTCCATTTCATTTTTTAGATTTGAGAATTTTTCTGGTATTATTTAATTTTTTAAAAATACTGTTCATTCTTTTGCTTTGTATTCTTCATCTATCCTGATAAATATTAAATTTGGTCTTTTTATGTTATCCCATATTTCTTGGAAGTTCTTTTAAGGGTCTCTTAATATTTGCTGTCCATGGTCAACTTTATTTTCAAGATTATATATTTTGTCTTCATTGCCTGAATTTCTTTCTGTCAAGTGGTCTGATTTTTTGATTTGTTCATTGATTCCTTTATTTTGAGGATTTCTGCTTAATTTTTTTCAGAATCTCTATCTCTATTGAAATGATCTTTCACCTTCCAAATTTTATCTCTGATTTCCTTCCTTACATATTCCTTTATCTCATGGATCAGTTTAACTACGTACATTCTAAACTCTTTCTCTGACATTTCTCCCACTGTGGTGTCAATGGATTCTATTGAAGTATCTTGTTTTGTTTGGGGTGATTTGTTCCCTTGTTTTTTCATGCTGTTTGTGTGTCTACCCATCTAGCAGCATGGATCTGAAACAGTACAGTGTTTCTGAAGTTTTCCAGTGCCTTGCCATTAAAAGGAGACAAATAATGACAGCAACCATTGCAAACAATATCCAGTCTTAAACCAAATAGCTCCTGCTAAAACATCTATAGTTCTGTCACAATGAACAGAACTGATATGTTCAGTTATTGCCTGCAATAAAAAAGTAAGTTTGCAAAAGGTTTTATAAATTTTGAATCATGGACAAGGAAAGAACAGAAGTGGTATAGGATGTGATGATTATGAAGAAGGATGAGAGAGACAGATGTAAAAATTAAAGGAGTGAAAGATGTAACAATAGAGGTTGGCTGTTAGCAGGATAAAATAGAGAAAGGGAAATAAGGGAAATAGTAAGTGAGAGAAAATATATATGTAAAGTAAAAAATTAAAAATAAAAATTAAAAATTAAAGAATACAAACAAAATTGAAATATACTAATCAGACATCCTCATCCTCAATAAACTGATCCATGAAAAATAATTTGTTTCAAAAATGGTAGAAGTGTAAGAGAAAAAAAAGATCTTGATGAAAAGTTGAATGATTGTTTTCATTAGTTATCAAAAGATTTTCAGCTTACCTTCTCCACAATGTTAGGTCTGGTGTGTGATTCTTGTTCCACCCTCAGATGAGGTTGTTAGGGTGAGATGGTTATTCTTGGAAGCAGCATGCCTGGAGGCAGGATGTAGGCTTAGGTATGCTCCAGTCTCTTTGCTGGTTGCCAATTGGTCTGGATATTTTAAATCAGCACAACTCTAGGGCCTGACAATTGCCGGTCCATGCTGGAAAACTGCCCCTCTGCCCAGAGATCTCCCTTGGGTTCCACTTCTGTGGTTTAGGAGCCAATTCTTGATCCACAATGTCACCTGCAAACACCTGACTCCTAGTCTCATGTCCAGTCTAAAAACTCAATCTCTCCCATCCCTGTGCTTTCAAATTCCTAGCCAAGTGCTTCTCTCCTAGCCATTTTTCAAGCAGCTGGATTGGAAGGGAGGGGATGTTGGGTGGGTTTCCATGAACAGTATTCCCCTGTGTCAACCTCTCTACATGTTTGATTTTCTCCTGGTTACTTAGGCACACTATCTATGTGTTTGCCCTGCTTGTTTTTAGGGCCAGACTCAGGTCTGCCAGTCCCTCAGCTGTTGGCCTCTGTGTTGCAGCTACAATATGGTTCCTTCCTCTGTCCTCTGCATGTCACCAGATGTTTCTTTCCCATAGAAGGATATTGTGCAGTGCACCTTACTGTTTAGTCAGGAAGTGCCTTTGACCTCTAAACTCTCCATACCCAGACATGTCTCAGTCCTCCCCAAAATATGGGTTCCTTTAGTTATTTTATGGCTTTACTGCATTCAGAGGGGGACCATTATGGCTTGTGCCTCTGGCTGCTGCTGCATCTGTGGCACTAAGAATTTCTTTCTTATTTCATTATATTTAATCTCCTGAGTCCCCAATCTCTTCTAAGTGTCCAGTATTAAATTCCAGTAAAGTCACCCCTAATTTTTTGTTTGTTTACCCACCTTGATGAGAAGCTGCCTGTCTGATGTTCTTGGTTTCATGCCATAGAGCAACCAGGTAAGTGACCTCTCTATTTTGCCATCTTCAGTCTACTCCCCCATATATTATGTCTTAATTATAAGAAAGAAAAATTAAAAATCTTAAAAGAAATGACCTGCTGATCTCAGTACAGTAAATAAGTTTCTCCTACAAATTTTTGCTGTTATTTTTTAGGCCCTAAATCACAACATATTTTTATTGCTGAAAAGTTTCATATCCCTTCTATTAAATGTGCAGAAATTTATAGAAAAATTATAGTACTTCTATTACTTTCTCTCAAGGAAGTGATATTGAGTCTATTTGGTCAGGATTCCAGACTCCTGAGTACTCAAGACAGTGATATGGACAGATAGGCCTGGACTCCACATGAGCATGCAGTTTTGGCCTTTGAACTCCTTGAACTATAGGGGGAGCATGGCTGGAAGAGTTCTTGTTAGCCATGGCAAGCCTTGGAATTACCATAGTCCCACAGCAGGAAGGAATGAGTGCTTGAGTCCTGTAGGAGAGATTGTCTGATGGCATACCAGAGCATGAACTTCAAAAATGGGCCAATACCAACATTTCCAAGATGTGTCTTCAGTCACTGAGAAAAACAGTCTCCCCAGGTTCATATCTGCACCCAAGAAAGCCATGACAAGAGACCATTACTGATTCAAATTTCCTTGATGGAAAATAAACAATTCCTGAAAATTGAAAGAAGTAAACAGACTTTGGAATACAGGACTGAAGCATTTTACTTCATTGTTTATAAACCTGTTATTTGTGTTCACTGATCTAGGTACTAGAAAAGTAACGTGGGTGTAAGGCTGGAGCATATGGTCATCATGTTGCAGGCTTGGAATGTAATTTACAACTATCATAACAAGACTAATGGATGTTAGTTTAAAAGGGTCAGTTGGCATATTTAATCCAATGAATGTGAATACTTAGCTTTAGGTTCATGAACCTCAGTGAGAAAGATAAATATTCCATTCTGAATGGAAAGAAATGAATATAAATGGAATACATTACATCTATGTTCAATCCATGTTCTAAATCCAAACTAATTTGACTAGAGTGTCTTAGTCAACCAAATGAATCAGAAAAATAAGGGAAGACTAAAGCCAGCCTAGATAAAGATTTCTACATAGCCACAGAAAAGAGCACTAGGGTCAAGAAAACCAGTTTACTGAAAATTTTGGGATTTAAAGACTTCTTTGAGATATCTAATAAAAGCTGCAAATTCTTTCTCTTAAAAATACATGAGTACTATTATATGTATACATTCAGAGTCTTCTACTTCTAGAAATAGTACCAGGTACTCAGTATTCCAAGGAGCCCAAATTGGAACCTCTGATCATCCATTCTTTTCCATTTCCAGTATAACCATCCAAATTCAAAGCCAATTTGATAACATTCCTGATCTATACTATTCTTGTCCAATTTCTTCTTTTGAGTTTATAGCAGTTGAATATGTCCCCACTCAACGTAAAATTTTAAATAACTTTCCTTTTGCTGCTGAACAAAATGCAAACTCCTCAACCTATTATTCAGACCTCTTTATGATCTGATCACTGTTTATCTTACCTCCTTATAAATCTACTTTTCTATTTGTTTTATTTCTCAAATATACATAATAGATTTTCTTCACCCATGCTTTTTTTTGAAAAGTTGTCCCTTTTTGGGGTGGTGGTGTAGCACATTCTTTTCCATCTCCACTTATTGACCTGAAGAACATCCGTGACTCTTTAATGTTTCCCTCACATTTTTCTATATTCTCTCTATATTCCTGTGACATTGAGTTTACATCTCTCACATAGCATTTAGCATATAATTGTTGAAATTGTAGTGAGTTATGTACATGATTTATCTCCTTTTAAGACAGTCAGTGCTCTGGGTTTGGAATCTGGCTTGTGGGTCCAACAAATTAATAATTCAGTTTCTTACCTTTCCAAAAGTCACTAGAAGATTCTAGGAAGATTATGGCTTGACGATGACTGTGCTGGTGTCCCCTAGCTACGAATGCATAACTTGAGAGGAGCAGCTGTTGGGGCTGAGGTCAGACAAAGTTAGAAAGGAGGATGGCCCTGTTGGGATTCTGAATGAGAGTGTAGCTACTGACCTTTCCCCCTCTGGGTTGGATGAGAGCCAAGATACTGGAGAAAATCAAGATTCTAGGGAAAAAATATGACCCATTCCCAAAGCAAAGGTAAGGGTCCATCTGACTAATGGGAGAAACAGAATGTTGTGCAGAGTCCTCCCAACCTGTGAGCCTGGGAGAAGAGGAGTGGATGTTAGGTGTACGGACAAGCAGTGTTTGCTACAGAGGTGGATCTTGCAGTACACCTCTTCCATTTTGAATTAACAATGTTATATAATAAATAATGGTTCTTAAAATAGAAAATCTACATAAGGGAAAGACTGAAAAACCCAAGCATATTCAGAATTACAAGTATAAAGTCACCTCAGCTAAAATCTACAATTAAGAGTATCAAACCACGTCTAGTACCACTATATTACAGATATAGAAACAGGTACAGAGAGAGCAAATAACTTGGCCTAAAGTCACATAGTTATTACCTGGTGGGGATGATGTTTAAACTCAGGCAAACAAAACCATGCTGCAAATTGTTTACAGTGATAAAAAACACCTTGGGTTTTTCAGTTATAACCAGTGGTCTTAGAATGCAAGTTCTTCTAGGGTCTTCTAGGCTTCAGGTACATTATCTAGAATGTGTGGTGTGTAAAGTAGGTGATTCTTATAGTCTCTTCTACCTCCAACATCACATGAGTCACCTACTAATGTCCTCAAATAAATAATCAGTATGTGTTTGATATAGGAGTCATGATCTATTTACAATTTATTTTAAAACTAAAAATTTCTTAAACTGGGATTTTCACCTTCTCAATTAGGAATTTTTAGTTAATGTATAGCATCAAAAGGGATTTTTATCAACATTAATGATCTTGAAATTTTTCTGTGGCTTGAGACTAAAGTACTTCTTTTTGAAAAATGAGTAGTTTTAGTTAAAGTAAAACATGAACCAATATGAAGTCTTCCATACCTAAATTGTTTGAATAAAAGACTAAATACATGGAAAAATATATTTAGTATTTAGTGAATTTTTTGTTATGCTAATATGGAAATAATCTATCTACCTTAGCTTTTTGATAGTGCCAGTCTTGGGCTAAAATATTTGCAACAACAGAAGCCAAAACACACATTGTACTAATAATGACAATTGGCTACACTATTAATAAGGTCATGAAGTAATGTACAGAGTTAAGAGTGATTTTTAAAACCCTTTTATTTAGAAACAATTATAGATTTATGTGGTGCTGTCTTTCAGCAAAATTTCCCTGGTTTTTACATCTTATATAACTATTGTACTATATCAAAATTAGGAATTTGACCTTGGTACATTGTGTGTTTATAGTCTCAAGAGTTTGTCTTAATCCTTAGAAAAAGAAGCTGTCCGTTTTTCATAATTAAGGTGACTTTCCACCTAAAATTTTGGCTAAAATTTTTTTTCTGGGCTGAAATTTTAACAAGATGAAACCTGATCTTGGATAATAAGCTTGTTTTATGTTCTTGTTGCCTTACTTAGAACAGCTTAAGATATTTTCAGCATTAAAAAACAATTATCATTTGTCCAACATCCAGAAATTTATCCCATTTTTTATGGTTAAAGTTGATGCAAAGGAATATAGTTAAGACAGCCATGAAAGTATTAAAAAATGAAAATTGGTACTTGAGAATCTGCCTACTGACATCTGAACAGATGTTTCAAGAAATTCTATGTTCTCTAAATTTACAGTTTTCATTTCTTTTACCTGTTCATGGATCTTGTCTGCTTTAGTATTGTTTTGAGCACTTTCTCTGCACACCCTGATCTCAGGACAAGCCTATTATTATTGTTGGTCTGGAACTCTGGTGGGAAAGGCAATGTCTGAGTTCCTTCTGACACGCAGAGACAGCGCTGACCCCAGGCTGGTTCCATTATGTGGTGTGGATGGACTAGGCTGTAGAAGAGTTCAGACTGGATCCCTAATTCCTAAGTAGAGTACTACTGAGACTCTATCAAACCTCTGTTTTCCATCTTGAAAAAAAATCTAAGTTAAAAAAAGTTCAAGGGCTTCAAAGATATATTTCTTTTAATTTGATATTTCTGAGATTCTCCAATTCAGCTAGGGTATGTAAATTCAGTCCCATAGCCAGTGTTTCCTAGGATATTATCAGCAGGAATACAGTTTCATTTATTTGAAAGAAGGCAATTGATTAGCTTGAGGCAACAGTGCTAGCCTGGATGAATGACCAGAAAATCTTTTCATCTATGACAGTCTGGCCTAGCCACATCCCTGACCTTCACACACTCCAGGCAAGCCATCCTTTGACAGGCTGTGAGCTTTGCCAACAAATTGAGATTCCACTCCTTTACCAAAACTCCAGAATAATAGATGATGCACGGTGCAACAGAGGACCATGAGATTTGAAGTCAAACCTTAGTTTAAATCCCAAACCACTTCTTTTTAGCTTGTGATTACACATAGATAAGTGAATCAGAACAACTGGAGGACCAGGCTGGGTGAACTCCAGATAAAATCCTGAGAACAAGAATAGAAATGGGTTTTTTTCTCTGCTCCATTTTAAACTTCCTTCTTGATGGAGATGCTCCTTGATCCAAAGGTCTGAATTCCAACCAGGCAGGAATCAGAAGTTTGACAGTGCAACCTGTCCTTAAGAAATGAAGTCAAGAGAAGATAGAAGGCCTCACAGCAGATATATACAAACAATGCACACAAAAGAACTCTAGAATCACAGACCCTCTGGTTTGGGAAAGGACAGTCACTGTGACCCAGTCCTTAATATCCTACAATATCCTGGCCAGCAGTTGTCTACTCTGCTTCAATATACCTCATGGTAGATGATTCACCATCTCCTGGAACAAGGCATTTAATTTTCTCCTTTCCTAATTGTGTTGTTGTCTGTGGACTATTCTTGATTTTCTCATATTTTTCTTGTGCAATAGTTTGAGGGGGAAGTAAAAGCAAAACCAGAAGAGAATTGTAGCTCTTGCTGAACACTTGGCCTAATGGTTTGACAGTATCATAGTTTTATTAGTTTTATTTGCAGAAATAATTTAACCCTAGGAGCCATGAATTGCTATGGCTAAGCAATTCTTGGTGAGCAATACTTAGTATTTCCCTTTGGGCTTATTTTGACTTTTATCATTGTAGGGAAAGCTATTTCATATTTCTCAAAATTTCACATTATTGTGACCAACTTTGGGAAAAAAATGGTTTCCAAAGTAGAAACAAGTGGTTTCTTTTAAAAATCTATTTCAAGTACACTGTTTGATGTTTTTCCCAAGCTCTTGCTTAAAGTGTGAAATTGTTCCCACAGCTCTGGTAATGCTTCTTAAATTTCTTATTAAAAACAAAGTACAGAAGTATACTGTATAGAAAAAAGTAACTTTAGTAAAAACAACTGATCCTAGATAGAACCAGGCCTACAATGTCTAGGTAATATTCCAGCCTTCCAATGTGGTTCTTGGGAATCATTTTTTCCCCTCAAAGTGGACTGTTCTTTTATTTCATTTCCTGTTTCCTTAAACATAGGGTTCATATATGAGAAGGATCAGAATGATATATTTCAGAGGAATAATTTGTGTTGTCTATGATTCCATTTTGATACTTAACACACAGTAATCAGGAACTTGTTTTCACTATTCAAGTATTTAGTCTTTACACCCCAGAAAGAATGAGCATTATTAATTTCTCACATATGTAATTATGAAAGAGGGTTATAAAGAAGTAAAAGAGTCTCACTTTGAAGTAACCATTCATCTAGTAAATTTTAAATATTTCAAGAAACATTACTACTTATAATCTAAACAGTGCAAATTATCATAAGGTCACATTAAAAAAAGACAGCCTATTAATGGAATATGACCAACTTCATCTAATAAAATTTACTAATTTTTAGACACAAAAACAGGGCAGTGCAGAATTTAAGAAGTTTAAGAAGATGTAGATCCAGAGAATACTGAGTTCAGATTTTGGTTTCATATTCACATTTGCCATGAGCAAGTTATTTATATTTAAATTTAAGCTTATAATTACCAACTACAAATAAAGCAAATATGAATTTTAAACCTTATCAAATTCTTGTGAGGAATAAATGAAGCATCTCATAAAAAAAACCCTCCTATAGTACTGAACACATAATTGACACAAAAATATTAAGCACTATTACTTTATTGTTTAATCTTGCCTTCTAGGAATATTATTGTGTCTGCTATAGTTCAGACCTCATGCATGGTCCTAGAAGTATGAGAGTTTGAAGTTTCTGTCTTTATTGGATCTTAAAATCTAGCAGAGAGGGACATACAACCAAATGTCAGCATACAGTAGTTCCCCTTTGTCTGAGGAATATATGTCTTCCAGTGATTGTCTGAAACCTCAAATCGTACTGAACCCTATAGATACAAAGTTTGTTTTGTCTTGTATGCAGACACAAAGATTTCATACTTTTTCTACCTTAATTAAGGATACATCATGCATAGTAGCTGCAACTTTGTAGTTTGAGGTATGACAGCAAAATCAACGTGAATCTCTTTTTCTTTCTTCTTGGATAGAAGATTTATTCTTACCATACATGTTAGCAGCCTTATTATAAAGCTTTTTTTCCCTTAGGTTGAAAATTCTCACCTTTTGAGTTGAAAAAAAAGGCACTTTATGGCTTCTATGTGGCATATTTTGATTATCAACATCACTACTCCTGTGTGTGGGGACATTATTAAATAAAATAAGGGTTACTTGAGCATAAATACAGTGAGATGGTGATAGTTTATCCTGTAACTTAATGGCTGGCTACTAAGTGATTACAGGGTAAATAGTATATACAAGTTGGATACACTGGATAAAGGGGTGCCTCACATCCCTGGTAGGATGGAGTGCGTGGTGTGAGATTTCACCATGCTACTCAGAACAGCATTCAACTGAAACTTTATGAAATGTTTATTGCTGACATTTTCCATTTCAGGATTTTGGAACACAGTTTACTGTGGGTAACTGAAATCGTGAGAAGAAGAACCACGGATAAGGGAGGACTACTGTATTGTAAAAAGTGCAGTGGCAAAGGGACATGGGTCCACAACCTGGGGTGCCAAAAGAGACATCACTCTAGACAATATCAAGCTTTCAGATGTCTATATAATTAAATGTTTTTCCATTCATGCAGACCTTCAGCAATTTTTCCCATCCTACACCAGGCTCACTATGGATAAGATTTCTGGGAATAGAAATTCTATGCTTCTAAAATCTGCCATAATTTCTTCAGGCTTTGAAGGAGGCCACCTAGGTGCTATTCTAGAGATGATGAAAATAGAGAACTGAAAGCACATATGTGACAGGAAATTCTATGGAGGTTTGAGGGGCCCTTAGTTGATGGGGAATAGATAGTTCATATATGTCATGGTTTCACTGTGGCCTCTGGACACAGGCTCCTGGGGTTGGATTCTGATTCTTCCACAAGTAGCAGATCACTATGTGCAAAATATTCAGTTTTTCAATGCCTTGATTTCTTCCCCAATGTGAAGAAGGGGAGCAAAATGTGTTTTATTTTATGAAATTTTGTGGAGATTAAGGAAAATAATACCTATAAGACACTATCTATAAGATAAAGAAAGTAATAAATGAATATTATATTTCTCACTGCACACAGTTGAAGAGTCAAAAATTGCTCTCATTCCAGGAAAGTCATCTATTTTTGTTTGGCTTGATAGTATCAAGACCCACCACTCGCTTCTTGGTGAAACAGAAAAAAAATAAAGGTGTTGGAAGGAACACTTCCATTTGTTATTTAGTTAATTTCTATTTCCCTGGATGGTAAAGGGTGAAGAATTCTGTAAGTGTCAAATGAGATAAGAGGCTGGTTTCCATTTACATTGTTATGATAGCTCTATTTTCTGTGTGCTCGTTCATAATGTTCTCATTTAATGTGTAAATATGTTTTAGTCCTGACATAATGTGCTCTTGGTTTTATGACCAAATCTGTTGCCGTGCTGCACATAATTTTATTTTTTATATTTTCATACTAGTCCACTGGCTTATCCTTTTATCAGATTCTTCTTGTTAAAAGATTCATGTGAGAATCAGCTAGAGTTTAATAACAACCCTTTCCTAAATAACTAAGACAACAAAGAAGGAATCAGGGTCTTAGAAAGGAAGACATGTCATCTATAGAAATATTAATAATAGACTCTAAACACAGGAAGTGGTGGGAGTGTAATTCATACTAAAATAAACATGCTGATTAATTAAAATCTCACTCACCATGCCTTGCCTGCAGGCTCTTCATTGTTATTTCCACCAGCAGTACAGCTGTATTGTCATTCTCTAATTTCTAGAGATATTATATGGAATGTTTTATTTAAAGCTAAAAATGCAGCTCCAAAATTACCATACTTATGGGTACTTACAATTATACATACATATATGTCTACCATTTCAACATCAAACTGAACTTACATAACTTATATGCTTTATCATTTCCAATGCCTAACCCTAAATTCAAATTATACTCAAATATATTTGTAATAAACAGTTCAAGGTATATTTTTGATTAAGTAGGTTTATTATAACCTTTTAGATAATGTGAAATACAACACGCACATATAGAAAAGTACATAAAGCATAAATGAAGATCACAATGAATAATTATAAAGGGAACACCCTTTAGGTGAAATTAAATATTGCTGCACTGTTAGAAGCTCTTTATGCTACTATGTTTCTTATAGATTTTACTCTCTTCATTTCCTTCTTGAGACAACAGTTGTGTTGATTTTACAATAACCATTTTCTTCAGTTTCCCAAATATATGCACATCACTAATAATGTAGTTCAGGTTTGTGCTGTTCTTGAAATTTATATGAGTGGAGTCATACAAAATGTTATATGTTCTGGCTTCATTTATTCAATAGCATCTTTGGAAGATTTTGGAATAGAACCAGATTTATCCCATTTTATATTATAAAATGTTCAATCTATAAATATATGATAGTTACCCATTCTACTGTTTCTAAGCATTTGAATTGTTTTTTAGTTTGGGATAATTAGTAACAATGATGCTGTAGACTTTCTTTTACATATAATGTATTCTAGTCCACATGAACAGATTTAATGAGTTCTATTCCTAGAGTTGAAGTTGTGGGATGATAAGATATGCATATCATCAACTTTACTAGCTAATTCCAAACTGTTTCCCAAAGTGGTTAAATCAATTTATAAGCCTACTATTAATGTATGCAACTCATACACTTTTCCTGGACAAGGGGATCTTTAATGGAATTTTATTATAGTCATAATTTGCTTTTTCCTGATTACTAATGATAAACAATAGTTAGATGTTTAGCAACACTTTGAAAATTTCCTTTTGTTTTGTTGAATTCATGCTCAGATATTTGTCAATTTTTCTACTGAGTTTTCTTCTTCTTTTATATCATATTTGTTCTAAAATATGTATGCAAATACTTTATCTATTAAGGATGTCACTTGATAGGTAAGTGTTCTTATTTCAATGATTTCAGTGTAGTAAAACTTACTAATTTGTTCTCTTAAATGTGCATTATTGTGACTCATTAAAGAAAGAAATCTTTCCCTAATCCCAAGTTCTTGAAGAGAATCTCCAAAGTATCTTTTAAAAGTCATAATTTTTTATCTTTTAATATAAGTCTGTAACCCACCTGGAACTAACTATTTTATGATTTGAGGTAGGAGTATGTGTTAGTCAGCATTTCACTGCTGTGACTAAAATACTTGACAAGAACAACTTAAAGGAGGCAAAGTTTATTTGGGGCTCATGGTTTCAGAAGTTCAGTCCATGGTTGACCAGCTCCATTGCTCTAGGTCTGAGGTGAGGTGGAACATGATGGTGGAAGGGCATGGCAGAGGAAACCTGCTCAGCTCAGGCAATCAGGAAGCAGAAGGAGAAAGAACAAGGAGCCAGGGACAAGATATTGTCCAAGGTCACACACCCAGTGGCCTACTTTTCCAGCTATGATCCACCTGCCTTGTTATTGCCAAGTATCCCATTCAAATTATTAATTCCTTAAATGATGAGGTTAAAGCTCTCATACTCTTATCATTTCACCCCTAAACATTCCTGCATTGCCTAACACATGAGCTTGTAGGGATATACCTCATATCCAAACCATAATGGGGTACAATTTATTTCCCTTTGTTTTCTTCTCTTTTTAAATCCAGGAAGCATTTTTTCATATAGGCAATTATATTGGAAAGATCATCCCTTACTCATTTTTTTTGTAGTGTAACGTCTGTTAATAATAATGGTGAAAATAACAATGATAGAAAATATGGTGCTCATTTCATATCTTCATTTTGGATACTCAAATATACTCTTTAAAAATGTAGATCTCTTTCTTGGCTCTTTCTCTAGTTATAGTAGTGTATTAATGTTCTGTGTTTGTTTTTTCTATTTGTGTGTCAATATTGTCTAAAATATTATGACTTTATATGTGCCTTGGATGTTTTAAGTCATTATAATATAAAAATATATTGATGGTATTACAGGATACCAGATATCTCTTCATCAAGTTTCATAATTGTTTTCAAAGGATCCTTTATTTTCTTTGTACATGTGGTGCTGGGGATCAAACCCAATGCCTCAGGTATGCTAGACGAGTGCTCTACTACTAAGCCATAACCAAGTTTCATAATTTTTAATGCTCAAGTTGATGATCAGAATCTATGTAAGATGTTTAAATGTAGTTATGTCAAGAAACTATTTTTAAAAGATGATGAATGATTCTTAATAATCATCTTCAATAAGATAAATTATTATAAAGAATCAAGTAGGTAAGCAGTAGGTCTTAAACAGGGGTGCACATCCTAATAAATTTGGATGCTTTCAAAATTCACAAATAGTTGGTTTGTCCCAAGGAAGTCCAGAATATAGTTTAGACATGTGCATTTTTATGCAGCTCTAAATGTGATTTCAATCATCACTCATGTTGATAATTACCCCAAAGAATCAAAAGATTAATTTTAAGTGTCACATCCAACATCAGTTAGCTTATAACTTTTTAAAATTTGTTTTACTTAGTTACATATGACAGTACAATGATCTTGACATATCATACATTTGAATCAGATGGGATATAATTTCTCATTTTTCTGAGTACACAGGTGGCAGAATCACATTGGTCATGCAGTCACATATATACACACAGTAATAATAATGTGTTTCATTCTATTATCCTTCCTATCTCCCCAACCACTCCCCTCCCCTCCCATCTCTTCTCTCTTAATCTAGGGTAAGGCTTTTTTTTTTTTCACATCTTCATACATGGATTTTGTATAACAATGAGGGTCTCCTTCCACCATCCATGCAGTTCCCTTTCTCCCTCCCTTTCCCTCCCAACCCTTTTCCCTATGTAGAGATAATCTTCTTCCCATGCTCTTCCTCTTTTCCCCATTTTGAGTCACGCCCCTTATATCAGAGAAGACATTCGGCATTTGTTTTTTGGGGGATTGGCTAACTTCACTTAGCATAATCTGCTCTAATGCCATCCATTTCCCTGCAAATGCCCTTATAACTTTGAATGTATTATTTAAACTTTTACTTTCCTCAACTGTAAGATGGGAGCAAATGACATACTTTTATGAGTTTTTAAAGACTGACAGGCATCAATAAATTTTATTTCTCTTCCTCCTTTAATGTGGATTTCCTAATCTGTGAAATGGAATGAATAATCGTCTGGTACAAAGAGTTGTCAAAAGTACCTAAATAAAACAAATTAGGATTCCACCTCTTGGGTCCCCTTCTTCCTCCTGGAGAAGTCTTTTCTGCTGTCCTTTAATAAACTTCTGCCTTCCACTCTGAAAAAAAAAAATAAAAAAAATAAAAAAAAATAAAACAAATTACATGAAAGTGGTATATGAACTGCAAAATGTTTTTTAAATACAAGATATTTTTACCTAAAGAGCTATCAGATCAAGGATAGGCTAGAAAACAGGGGAAAGTGAATTTACTTAACACAGGGATGAATAAAAACTTTGAGGGATTTAGTGTCAGTTTCTAAGTGACACTAAAAAGGCCTTTTGTGTCCCTTCTGAGGCACCACCTTCTTGTCCATGTGGCCATTTGTCAACAGCAGTGGGAAGGGTAGGAATAACTGTTTAGCCCTAATATCAAATCAACATACTATGGATCTCCCTAATGCATCTCACTTACAGTCTCTGCCCACCTGATCTTCTCCTGGTTTACTTAGTTATTACTTGGCAGCCAAAGTGGCTTGAATGGAGAATTAGAATTAGCAAAGTTAAGTGCCAGTCAGAATAGTTAGAAATAGTAAACTAGCTACATACCCATAGATACCTAAGAAAGTCTTTTCATCCTTATTAATGAACTGGCTTCTATACCAGTTCATTAATTTGAATAAAAAAGAATTTCTACTTGAAGTTTAAAAAAGTGTACTTGCATGTAGTTATCATCTTCAAATTTCTAAAGGGTACAATAGATACCCATAATAAATCAGTCTAAATATATTTACCAGTCAATCAGCCTATATGTATTTAACACACTGCAGAGTCCCTAGCACTATCCTAGGTGTTCATGTGCCAACAGCTATATTCAGGGAAGAACCATTCCAAAAATGATTGAACTTGGAACCAACAACATGAAAAGAAAAGCACGATTCTTGGATGTGATAATTATTTTTCTAGCACTATGAACATTAGCCAAAATTTGATTACACTTATATGTGATTAACGTTAGCTCCTTTCTCAGCTAAAGTGTTTCTTGTGCCTATTAAATATTTAAAGTTAATTTTTGCTTTAAAAGCACAAATTATGTATAACATATACAAAGATAAAGAGTAAAAAAAAAAAGATTTAAAATTTTCTTGTATGTTAAATACCTGGACAGTTTAAGATGCTCTATAATTTTTCCTATTATGAAGTAGTAGGAGCTCTAACTTACTTTTAAGGCTTGGTTCAGGTGCCTCTTATGTCAGTCTTCAAGAGTTTTTCTTCAGTCCTGTCTCAGCTAAGTGTTTGTTTAGCCCTAATATCTCCCAGAACACAAGGACATACATGCAGGGCTCCATCATCCATGTGCCACCTATGAAGCGATATAATTCTGTATATGCCTCCCCATTGAAGTTAATGCCCATCAGGAGTAAAGAGTCTCCTTTTCCTCCCAGCATCTTCCACAGAACTTGGCAGCTGGGTTATCCATTAAATATCATTTGAATGGAACTGAACTGATACTACCTTTTGCCAAAATCCATTCTTCTATTTAGATAAATTAATAGTGGCATGAACATATTGTGCTAAAAATAGACTAAATGGGTTCTTAAGTTTATAGTCTACTATTTCTTCCTCACCTGTGCTGCAGACAAGAATGCTGAACAAGCTGTTGGAAACCCAAAAAAAGCTGGCTGCCAAGGGAACATTATGTCCAAACTACAGGAAGCATGAAAAAGAAATAAAATAATTTTTAGAGGCATAAAGTTAGTGTTAAGATCACTTGGAAACCAGGAATAATGGACATATTTTCAAAGTACCAAGTTTGTGATTTCCTGAAAAAGAAAACACATGAATAAGACTCTTAATTGTACAATAGCTGGTAATGTAATAACATGGGTCATTTTCACCTTATTTAAGTGTTTAAGTGACCTATTTGGAGACACTCTAGTAATGCCTAAGTATTTAGAATATTATTGTGGCTATTTAATTATAAATTATATTTTCTTTCAAGACATGATTTATAAGTATTAAATTGTTTCATTATATTCAGGAACATTTTTTTCTAAAGAAATACTTAAATGGGAAAGAAACAATTCTTTAAAAAAATGTGCACATTTTTCCAAAATTATCTTGTGTTCTAAATTAGCATTAAATATAGACTAAATACAGTATCTTGAGATTTATTTGGAAAAAAATAGACTAGTTGTATAGATGTGCTCAAGCTGAAAGCCATTAATGCAATTTGTTCATTTATGCAATTTTTAAAATTTTCATTGGGTGATAGTGGGAAGTATAATAATTCAGGATTTAAGTAGATGGGCTCTGGAGTTACTCCAATGTGGGGTTAAATTCAACTGCAAATTACTAACTGAGACTTTAGGGAATGCAATGTAATGTCTTTGTGATACCACTTTCTCATCTGCAAAATAATAACACTATATACTTTATGGCTTGTTGTGAGCTGCTAAATGCTCAACTGGTAGCTATTAGTATACCCTGTATGAAATAATTTTTATTACTACTCACTTAATGACAAAGGATTTCTTTTCCTAAAGCCTCTTTCCTCTATTCTTAATGAGGCTGTTTTATTTCTATTGTTAATGTTGTGTATTTTCGTGTTGCATTAGTAATTTCTAATTGGATATTTTCCAATTTCAGTACTTTTAAAGGAAAGACAGAGCACAGGCTTCCTACTTCATACTAATAATTATTTTTTTTCTACCTCCTCTCTGAATTTGAATTTCACTTGGTTAGTTAGTTTGGCCAATTTGCTTTACTCTCTTCAAATTAGCCCATATACATTTATGAATATCTTGCTCGATTTCCAATAGAAAAATGTCCTTCATGGTCTTTAAATGTATTGTCTGTTTTGAACATGATGTGTGTTCTTTTAGGCAGCTCCTTCAAATCCCCTGCTCCTCCCATCCTGTCTCAGTTGCAACCAAACGTGCTTCCCTTCGGTCACTTTTCACCTTCTGCATATTTTTCTAATCTGTGCTTACATATGGCATAGGTTTCTCCCTTACTTTACTATGCCATGTCTCTCTATTTTTCAGGATACTGCCTTTTATAGAGTTTGCTATAGGTAGATTGTGTTATTCACACAAACCCTTACCATATCTCCCCTTTTCTGTAAATCATCCCTAGATTTATTTAAGGAGAATCACAAATATTTGCAACTACTATCTATCATAGATAGTATTTAATCTAATTTTCTCATTTTGCTAATGATGGTGCTAAGGCCTAGAGGCATTGGAATCTAACCAGACACTGCCTGACTTTTCTTTCCAATTATAAGCATTCCTCAAGAGCAAAGATTACATTTTATGCATATCTTCATGCATCTACAAAACCTAACTATGCTCTGGAGCTGAGAAAATAATTAACAGTCTATAAGATTTTGGTATAATTTTAGAGGCTACATAGGAAAACACTGTGATTGAAATATGGTGCTATGGTAATGCTTAAAACCAGTAGCAGAAGGTGACCTGAAACCTTTTCCTGTACCATTTTTCTGTGATCGTCCCCTGCCATCTGTTAGGCCTTTGGATCAACTCAGTGGCCATAAAGAGCAGTGTTATATATAGCAAAGAGATTGTGGACTTTGGGGCTGGGAAGATCTGGATTTTAATCTACCACTTTACTAGCTTGGTTAACTCACTTAACCTCTCTCTGGGCTCCAGTGTGGACAATACCATGAGCCTGAAGTGGGAATTAGATATAAATGTTCATAACTAACTGCCACATATGTGTTTCACAATTATCGGCTATAATTAAAATTTATTAGATATAAGTATGGGCATATATTCTAGGATAGATACAACAGTTTCCAAAGTCACATTTCAAAGGGAAATAGACAATAAAACAAATCTGATGAAACCAGAGAAAGACTACTTGATATTGATGATACATACTTTAAAAAAAATACAAAATACTAAAGCTCAAGATGAGAAAATAAAAAATACAGTTGTAGGGAAGGGAGACTAAAGATGATGTTATGCCCATATAACTAGTAAAACTTGGTTTTAAAAAAAAATCACAATTTTTTCCTTCCTTCCTTCCTTCCTTCCTTCCTTCCTTCCTTCCTTCCTTCCTTCCTTCCTTCCTTCCTTCCTTCCTCCCTCCCTCCCTCCCTCCCTCCCTCCTTCTATCCCTTCCTCTCTTTCTCCATTCCTTCCTTCCTTCCTTCTTTCCTTCTTTCTTTCAGTCATTTGGGGGAAACACAGTACTTTACTTGATTGCTTTTACTCATTTTTTTTTTTGCACTAGCAGTTTTGATTATATGGAATATAGACAAAAGTAAGTAAATTGTATGATGTCAATTGCTCACTGGTATAAAGATATAGAAGAAAAACCCGGGCAGTTTTTGCCTCAAGGGTCTAGATTTAAATCATATCACCTCATATTTAAATAGCATGATGTAATAAAAGCATAATAAAAGAATGATATAATAAAAGCATAATAAAATTTAAAAAAGCATCTGGCAAAAAAAATCCTTGAATCAGATATATATTTTATTGCAATATTCCCAAGAGGAATTTTTTAAAAATTCTATTCTACCTGCCTTGGGAGTGTAAATGTACCATTTGATAGTGCTTCGAAATCTTAAGCATAGTTAGCAGGATGGCACTTTATAAATGCGAAGTCTATTATTGACACAAATCTTAGATCTGTGACTGTCTCCAGGGGATATTTAGTGCATACCTGGTGAAGGCGTATGAGGCATTAATACAGTCATTTTCACTGGGAGAAGCTGAAGCATTGCACAGAATTCTCTCACTAAAGGCAAACAGTAATCAGCTGAACGATTTTGTTCTGACCAAGTTTAGAATGTTTAGAAATGAGAGGACATTGATAAGCTGGAACTGGCACAGGCTGTTGAGCCAAGCACATGCAATTAAATCCCTGCTTTGTATTTTATGAACTCAGTGAATTTGGAAATCTGGTTGATTTTCCTGAGCCTCCATTTTCTAACCTGTGAAATGAGGATAAAAGAGGTGACATTGCAGGCATTTTGTGAGGATCAAATGAGATGGCTTATAGAAAATGTCATTCACATCATAGGTACTCTAAGGCTAGTTCTCTCTGGCCTTCTGTACCTTTTTCATTTTCATAAGGCACTATGAAAATGAAATTAGATTTGAATTATAATTCAGAAGACTCATGTCATTTTCCCTCCTCGAAACATGTTTTTAAATTAAATTGTTAAACATAACACTTTCATAATTTTATTCCAACAAAATGAGAGAAAATATTTACCAAGGATATATCTAATAAGAAACTAGAATCCAGAATATTTTAAAACAAAACAAGCAAACAAAAAGTTCTTACAACTCAAAAATTAAAAAAGAAGTAATCCCAATGAAAAATGAGTAAAGGATTTGAATAAACATTTCTTCAAAGAAAATACATAAATGTCCATTAAGCATGCTCAATGATACAGTCATTAGGGGGAGGTAAATCAAAATCACAATGGGCTATTACTTCACAGCCATTAGGATGAGCATAAACCAAATGACAGACATTAATGGAGAGTTGGAACCTTCATACATTGATGGTAGGAATGTAAAATGTGCAGCTGCTTCGGGAAACCATTTGGTAGTGCATCAGAATCTAAGCATAGAGTTAGCAGGATGGCATGACAATGCCACTCCTAGTATAGGTCCAAGAGAAAGGTAAACAAACAAACAAAAATTCTGCATGAATGTTCACAGCAGCAGAATAGGCAAAGTAACCTAAGTGGAGGTAAACTAAATGTACATCAACATGTGAATGGATAAACAAAATACAGTGTGTCCAGAAATACCATTTACAAAGGAAAACAAAATATTGATCTCTATGAACCCTACAAATATGTGATCTAAATGAGACAAAGCACAGAAGTTCGTATCTTCTTTTATTTATAGGAAATACCCAGAATATATAGAGACAGAGCATGGATTTTGGTTGCCAGGGAAAGAGAAAGGATCGAGAAGAATCCTTTCTCTTGGAGATGTCCCCATATACCCCTTGCCATGCCCACATGCACACTTTTCCCACCCTCATGATCTCACACTGGAGTGGTATATTTGTTACAGTGGTGAACCTTCATTGAAATGTCCTTGGCACCCAAAGTCCATGGTTTACATCAGGATTCACTCTTGGTGTTATATGTTTTTTGTGTTTAGAAAACGTATAATGACATGTATCTACCATTATAGGGTCATACACAGTAGTTCCACTGCCCTAAAAATCCTCTTTGCCTTGACTGTTCATTCCTCATCCTCTCTTACTCCTATAAAACACTGATTTTTTTTTCTTTTTTTTTTTTTAGTGTTTAGTTTTACTTTCCCCAGAATGTGACGTAGCTATCACTGGTAGCATTTACAGATTGGCTTCTTTCATTTAGTAAAAGGCATTTGAATTTTCTCCAAGTCTTTCTATGGCTTGATGGCTTATTTCTCTGTAGCACTAAATAATATACCATTTCACCACTATAAATCCATTCATCTTCTGAAGGACATGATGGCTGCTTCCAAGTTTTGATAATTATGAGAAAAGTTGCTATCAATATGCATTTTTTATAGGTGTAAGTTTTCAGCCTATTTAAGTAAATACCAAGGATATGCTGGTTGGGTCATTTGGTATGAGTTTGTTCAGATTTGTAAGAACTTACAAACTGTCTTTAAAAGTGACTGTAGCCTTGTTTATTCTCACCAGCAATGAATGAAAGTTCTCCTTCTGCTTGATCTTCACCACCATTTTGACCATTATAATAGGTATGTAGTGATTTTTTTTGTTATTTCAATTTGAAATTCCCTAATGATATGTGAATCTGAAAATTTTTCATACATTTATTTGATATTTATATAATTTCTTTGATGAGGTATCTATTCAGGACTTGCTCATATATTAGTCAAGTTTGTTGTTTTCTTATCACTGGGTTTTAAGAGTACTTTGTATGATTAGGTAAAGTTTACAAGATATGACTTTTGAAAATATTTTCCCCAGGTTTATGACTTCTCATTCTCTTGTCTTTTTTACCAGGGAAAATTTTTATTTTAGTGAGTTCAGGTTATCAATATTTTCTTTCATTGCTCTTGCTTTTAGTATCTAAAAATCCATTACCATATCAAGGTCTCCTAGATTTTCTTCTGTTCTATCTTCAAAAAGTTTTATACTTTTGAATTTTACACTTAGGTCTGTAATTCATTTTAAGTTAATTTTTGTGAGGGACATAAGATGTGTCCTTAGAATGTTTATTGCTTGTGGGTGTTCAGTTGTTCTAGCACCATTTGTTGAAAATACTGCCTTTGCTCTATGGTATCAACTTTTCTTCCTTTGTCAAAGAGTAATACTTGACTGTTTATGTCAGTCTATATCTGGCTGTTAATTTTTGCTTATTTTTTAGGTGGGGGAGGGTACCAGGGATTAAACCCAGGGGCACTGGACTACTGAACCACATCCCCAGCCCTATTTTGTATTTTATTTAGAGACAAGAGTCTCACTGAGTTGCTTAGTACCTCAACTTTGCTGAGGCTGGCTTTGAACTCAAGATCCTCCTGCCTCAGCCTTCTGAGCCGCTGGGATTACAGGTATGCCCCACTGCATCCGGCTGATCTGCCTATTCTTTGCCCAATATTTCATCTTGGTTACTTGAGATTTAGAGTAAATCTTGAAGTAGGGTGGTGTCAGCCTTCTGACTTTATTCTTCTCCTGTAATAATGTTTTGTCTATTCTGAGGCTTTTGCCTCAACATATGGACTTCAAAGTTAGTTTTTTAACATTCACAAAATAACTTACAGTGATTTTGTTTGGAATTATATCAAATATATAGACCAAATTGGGAAAAACTGACACTTTAAAAATATTGAGTCTGCTTATCCATAAACTTGTATATTACAGTATAGCTATGTTATAGCTATATGGTATCTATCTACATATATATATATATATATATATATATACATACATACATATTTAAAACTATTTTAGTACAGATAGTAGTTTGCAATATACATTAATCTAAGCCCATCTCAATAGCATTCTACTGTGTCACAGCTAGTTTATGTGTAATAATAAAATAATACTAATTCCTGCCTCTCCTCACTATATGGTTGCTGTCATTCATTTCACTTTTGTATGAGCATACATGAGCCCGTGTGTGTGTGTGTGTGTGTGTGTGTGTGTGTACGTGTGTGTGTATAGATAGATAATTACAGTTTTGTATTGCTTAACAACAGGAATGTATTCTGAGAACTAGTCATTAGACTATTTTGTTGTGTAAACATCATAGAGTACTTACATAAACATCAGTTGTGTGAAGTTGCTGCTTGTATAATAGCACTTTGTTTAATAGTAAACAGCTTTTTTTGTGAATTAGAGTACACTGTAAAATAATGATAAAAAACATGGTATTAAGTATATAAATCAGTAACATGGTTACATTACATTACATGGTTACTTTTGTTACTACTGTCAAGCAAATACTATATATAATTCTATGTGCTGTACTTTTATAGGGCTGGCAATCCAGTAGGTTTTTTTACACCAGAATTATGACAAACATAGGAGTAATGGATTATACCATGACTGTACAATGGCTACAACATCACTGGAACTAGGAATGTATCACTTCCATTATAATCTTGTGGTACACCAATGTGAATATGACCAAAACATTATGCAGCACATGACCATATACATAACTGAATAGACTGCTGCTATTAATACTTTGAACAAATAGTTATCAGGCCAATAAAGAACAAGAAAAATAAAAGTTTTAGTTTTACCTTTACTTTTTTCTTCTTTGAAGCTCTTCCTTTCTTCATAAAGATCTGAGTTTCTGATTTATATTACTTTCCTTTTCTCTAAAAAATTTCTTTTAGCATTTCTTACAAAGCAAGTCTACTGGCAAAACATGCCCTGTCTCAAAAAGTGTTTATTTCTACTTCACTTTTGCAGGATAATATTTGAAGGTTCTTCCAACATTTAAATTTCCTTCACTCCCTTTCTTGCTTTTATGATTTCTGAGAATATGTCAAATATAATTTGTACCTTTGTTCTTCTATAGGTATGGTATTGTTTTCTGCTGGCTTCTTTGGGGACTTTTTTCTTTGATTTTTGTTAGTTTTGAAATTATATGCATAGTTATAGCTCTTTAAAAAAATAAAACATTTATCCTGCTTGGAGTTCTTTGAGTTTCCTGACTCTATGGTTTGGCACTCACATGGATTAACAGTTTTATTTCTTATTTTCTTTCCTCTCCTCTGGCTTTCCATTCTGCCTATGTCATTGTCTTTTATAATTGTCCTATAGTTCTTATACATTCTGTACTGGTTTTTTTAATCCTTTATTCTCTTTACTTTTCTATTTTGGATGTTTCTATTGACATATCAGCAGCTCAGAGATTCTTTCCTTAGCTATGTCCATTCTACTAATGAGATCCTCAAAGGCCTTCATTTCTGACAGTGTTTATTCTCAAGAATTTCTTTCGATTCTTTCTTAGAATTTCCATCTCCCTCTATTTGCATTTCCCATCTGTTCTAACACACTGCTTCCTTTATCAATTAGAATGCTTCAAATGTTAATCATAGTTGTTTCAAATTCCCTGATAATTCCAACATCCCTGTCTGGTTTTGAAGGTTTCAGTTTTTTCAAATTGTGCTTTTTGCCTTCTGGTATGACTTACAAATTTTTCTGGATAGCTGCACATGAGTAACAGTAAAGGAATTGCTATAAACGTGCCTTTAGCAATGTGGTGATATGATGTGGAGATGGGGAAACAACCTTTAGCTCTAAATTTTGATCTCCAACTGTTAGTGAGCCTCTAAACAGTCCTCTTCCAAAGTGCTTCTCAGTCTTTTCTCCTCACTTAGGTGGGGTAGGATGTTTGGAGGAGGTCAGAGTTGAGTATTTCCCTTCTCCCAGGTTGCTTAATACCTAACAGTTTATACTCTGATACAATACTTTCTCTTTTGGACTGACCTTGTTAAAAAGAATGCTCTGGCCTATTTAAAAATGGCTCCTTTTCTCCCTCACTGCTAGAAGCACAATTGGATTGCTTTTCCTTAGTACTGCAAAAACTCAGTTGAGTTCCCAAAGATAAAACTCAAGAGTGTGGGAGCCTGACTATGTTCTGGTGGCCCTGGAGTGTTTAGCTCTCAGACTTGTCCCAGGTTTCTGCACAGGGGCTCCTGCCCTAGTGACTTGTAATTTTCAATATTGGCATCTCCACCATTTAGAGGCAGCAGTTTTCCCTGTGACCACTCTCAAAAATCTGTGCCCTCCCTCAAAAATCTAAGAAGAGGTACTGATTTTTTCAGTTTGTTTAGCTTTTTACTCATTAGAAACAGAGTGGCAACTTTGAAGCTCCTTACCTGCCAGATTGGAAACTGAAAGTTGGGGTTTCTTTTTGGAGTGATGAAAATCCTCTGGAATTAGATAGGAATGATGGTGGGACAATTTCACAAATACACTGAAAAAGCTACTGAATTGTATACTTTTCTAAAAAGTAAATTTTATGGTATATCAAGTATATCTCGCCAATAAATTATGGAAAAAAATTGGCCATAAATTTGAATGACCCTCACAATTTTTCATTACCCATGATAAGGCAAATGGAAGCTTAGGCAGTGCTATTTTTGAAAAAAGCAGTAGTAACATGTGGCTGTTGTTTTGTTTTTCAAAGCCTATGTTGCAGTCCATCATGCAATGCTGCTGGGTGACAGGGCAGTTGTGATCCCATCAGTTACGTGGCTTCAGTCTGCTTTTCTGCTTAAATGAAATACTGTTCACCTTTAGTCAACAATTTTGACTGCTAACTCTTTTTGTGCTTTCCTAGACAGGATTCAAGATGTAGAAGTCAGGCAGGCTTGAGCAAGCCTTGTTATGAAACTATTCACCGATGACAGCTCCCTACCTATGGGCTTGAATAGGAGACCATGTAGCCTCCAAAGAAGCAGCTTAATAAAACTAAATGTGTTCAGAGCCCCGGTCACTTATTAGAAAAATGTTCCCCAAAGATGACTCAGGCCTTGGCTAGGAAACTAAAAAGATTACAGACTCCTCTGCAAGGAGGGCAGAGGAAATAAGAACAACAGGAAAGAAGGAACAGATTTACAGTGATAATCCTTGGGTGAAACAGAGGTGTCTCTCAATCTGTAACTGTCCCTAAATCACCATGAAAGGAATATATGTTTAGGCTTCAATTTTTTAAAATCTTTCTGAGATTATTAGGGATTGGAGAAGACATGGACTGAAAATGGGATCATGAGGGAATCCACTTGTATAAGAGAAGATAGGCAGAGGTTGGAGGACTAGGGCAGAGGCTGGCCATGGGGAAGGTTTTCAGTGTGTGCTGATTAAAGGCTGCATATGAAGATTCAGAAACCAAACTGCCTGGATCTGAATCTTGCCTCTGTGATTTACTAGTTGGGTGATATTGGGGCAAGTTATATAATCTCTCAGACCTCAGCTTCCTTATCTATGAAATGAGGGGAAAAGAACTATTTTATAGGGTAGTTTTCTTAAGAAAGAAACGAATAACGATGAAAATAAAGCCACTGAAGAATTATATGCTGGGTGCAGTGGCACACACCTATAATCCCAGCAGCTTGGAAGGCTGAGGCAGGAGGATCTCAAGCTCAAAGACAGCCTCAGCAAAATTGAGGTGCTAAGCAACTCAGTGTGACCTTGACTCTAAATAAAATACAAAATAGGGCTAGGGATGTGGCTCAGTGGTTGAATATCCCTGAGTTCAATCCCTGGTACTGCCCACCCACAAAAAAAATTATACAATACACACACATACACACACATCCATACCATGTGTAGCATGTGTTCACTTCTTGACACACACATAAATTAATAAAGGAATCATCAGGTGAATTAAATCTGGGAAACAGATTTTTCTTGGTAAATTATGCTGTTACTAGCTCAAGTACTTAAGTCCAACATGTTGTTTTATAGATCACAGGAATAAAGAAAAAAATATGGAGACTGGCAATAATTTAAACCTCATTAAGAAACTATCTTAATTCCTGAAGAATCCTTGATTACTGAGGAAAGAAATCCTGTGACAAAAATCCTAGTAGTGCCCATAACTTTACTGAATTTCGGTGTTGGCACAAGGCCAGTGTTATCTCTAGAAGCTCAGCTTAAGCTTGCCTTTCTCTGCCACTTTTACTGTGTGTGGTGTGAATAAGTATTCTCATTGTCACAGTATCTAATTTATTTGGCTGCCAAATTTTGAAATTACAATATAATATAAAGTTTTATTTCCATGGAAACTTTGTGAAATACGAAAAGGACCATCCAGTTAACAAAAAAGAAATTAAATTAATATGAATGTTCAACAATTGTCTAATTCGGAAGTGGATTATGGATGCATGAAATCATGTTGGCCATTTTCTTTCAACTGTTCTACTTCATTCCATTCTTTTCTGCAGTTTTCTGCCTTAGGGTATTGTGATATTCGTGTCATGTGACTTGTGAAGAGATGGAGAAATATTTTTTAAAACTATATCATAAGTATTTGTTACAATTTAATCACACTGCACAAATCTGGATTTCATTCCTACTCCATTTATTTCTTAGCTCAGATCAATATTTCAACTTGAACTTTGGTTTCCTCTTTTGTAAAATGGCAGTAATAATTTTGTAAAATGGCCGTAGTAATTTCCACCCAATAAGCTATAATTATGGTCTTCTACTAAACTGAAAAATCGATTTGTTCTTGGATGTAAGACAAACCAATGATTCCAAAGTTTGTATTTCTTTTTATCTTTATTTTATTTGTATGTAGTGCTGAGGATCGAACCCAGTGCCGCACACTGGCTAGGTGAGCACTCTACCTCTGAGCCACAACCCTAGCCTGTGAAGTTTGTATTTAATGTGATTATTTATTCCTTCTTACACTGGTGCTGACCCTAAACTTAACTACTTGCTCATTGTCATCTTTGGATAAAATAGAATTTACTGTTCATTATTTATGTATAGTTGAGAAATCAGCAGCTTACACAATTGAGTGGGAATCCTTAAAATGGCCATCTCAGCAAATGTGCTGACAAAGAAGCACCTACATGTGGAGACTGTTCCCAAGTAGCAATTTGTTTCTATGGCACCTAAGTAGAGAAAGTCAGAATTGGTCCCTGAAAGCAGAAAAATATCAAGTAGTTAAGAATCCCACATTTAGGTAAGAAAAGGTGATGATATTTTCCAACAAACAGTTAAAGTTGGTTACAACTGTTTTTTTCTTTATTCATGTAACTAAAGGACATTCTTAGGCTATGATTTAATTTCATATTAACATTCAATGGAAAAAGTTAGATATTTGACTTACAAGGCTAATGACATGTTTCCAAGATCTACAATGTCACTTTTGCTTCAATGAGGAATGAAAATAATACAGTAGAAGAAAAAACACTTTCTTGGTAAAGAGGAATTTAGGAAGAAGTAGTCAAGCAAACATCGGGATGAGAATTCAATATGATCATAAATGGGAGGGAAGGAAAAAATTTGGTCTTTCATTCATTCAATTTAGAATTACTTTTTGAAAAACTTCTAAGTACTTGGTCCTGTGCCATATGCACTGGGGACAGTCACATTAGATAATCCTTGCCTTCAAGAAACTTTCAATCCAGCAAGGCAGGGTGACTCGGCCAAAAGTGGTTCTTCCAGAGTAGAAAATGTCTCATTTATCAAGCTGAAACTGGGGCCGTGGGGACACTATGAGAGTCATGGCACGAGAAAAAAAACACGAAGCTGAAGACAGAAACAGTAGATCCCGCCGTGCCCCCAGGAAAAGCAAAAACAATTTTAATAGAGAAAGTGTTTGCCCTTCTTTTAAACAAAATACATTTAATACTTTGTATAATACATTGAAAATATGACTTGTTCTTCAAAATGTCTTTTCTACAAATGATTCTGAGGCTCAACTGTGATCACAAGGTACATGAAATTAAATATATCAAGGTGACACAACTACTCAGTCAGTACTCTATGTAGTGCATGATTCATAAACTCCACAAGTCACACAGTTTATACAAGTTAACATGGGCTATAAGAAGTGGTTAAGTATTCATCCCTGCAAGCTACAATGAATATCCTTTTAACATTGTCCCTTGGTGTCCTCTGCTTTGAAAGACGTACAGTGAAATTTAAAAGTGAGCGACTACTATAGGCACTGCTGTGAAGAAAATACATTGTAAGCTGGAAAAGCCTTTTGAATTATATGTTTACGCCAAAAAGCTTGACAAACACTGAGCAGTCTGTAAGGAATGTAAAAACTCTTCACTCTCAATTCAAATGAATACAATTTACTTATTTGTAGCAATATTAATTTACTTATTAAACTAATTATCCTGAAATGCTTTGGTTGTCAGGTTCCAAAATAGTTTTGAAATTAGGAAACTATTTTCCCACTGATTCTTGTGGGTGGTCCAAAACCCTATGATATTCACAGCTGAAAAGCATTTTGTGTATTCTCATCTTAATTTAAGTGATACTTCATTGGGAGGAGCAAAGTAACTTCTCTTAAAAAAAAAAAAGATTAAAAAAAAGCAGATCACTCCTGATTAATTTCACCTCTTTTTTGGTTCAACATCCTGAATGTAGATTTTTTGCATGCTGTCACCTCTGTTTCAGACTAAAATGACACCTATCATTAAAGAAGGGTAGCTCAATCTACTGACACTCAGAATGGCCCAATGTAATGAAGGTATCAGTCGCTAGGGCTTCTGACATTGGTTCAAAGTTATACTTCAGAGAAATTTCATTCCAATAAATATAGTCTTAAAAGTTGTTAAATGCATAATTCCTCAAAAAGCACTTGAAGAAAGTCTGGTGAATATGATTACCAGGAGATGCCAAAACCCATACATTTTGTTCCAAATGTAATCATGACAACCATAACAAAAGCAGTAAAATGCAAGACAGGGAGATCTCAGTCTTTCTTAAATGACTTTAGTCCTGTTCCATGGAGAACAGGTAATGAAAGTATACATGTCTGGCTACGCTTGCTTTTAAGCAGACGTATTCTGGGACCATACACTCCAAGGAGTTTCAGATTTTTTCGTTATCATCATTATTGATTTTTTTAAATGCGACTGGGCTTGCTTGTTTCAAAGAAGTCTTAGAAACATCCGTGTGCATGGTGGACATGGCTATTGTCTCATAGTCATCATCCCGAGACCGGAAATCACAAAAGTTAAAGAAGAACTGCAAGTCTCTCTGGAAGTTTTTGTTGAGGAATCCATAAAATACAGGGTTGACGCAGGTGGAGATCATTGCCGTGAGGTGGCAGAGCAGGAATAACAGATTGTGGTTGCACGTAGCAATGATCTGATGATTCCAATCAAACACAGTGTTAAAGATGGTGAGAGGCAGCCAGCAGACTGCAAACGCTACCACGATGGACAGCAGCATGATGTTGATTCTTTTGGTTTCACTTGACCTGTATTTATTGTCTCTCATCTTGTCCATCATGTTATTTCTCCTTTTTAAGCGAATGTATATCTGTAAAGGAACAAAGAATGAGTTCAATAGAACCACTTGTTGAATGAGGCATTTCTTTGCCAAGAAGTAAAAAAGGGAGATGATAGGGAGAAAAGATTTTCTTACCTTGAAGTAGCATATAAATATAAAGCAGAGTGGGCCAAAGTACTGCAGCACCAAGAGGAGAGTAGTGTAAGACAACCTATGAGAGTCCGAGGGAAATTTATCAAAGCACACATACTTGTCTTTGAATGCATCAAGCGTTAGATTTTGGAATGGCTCATCGGTCAAGACTTGATAGATCAGGAAGGGCAGAGAAGAAGCCACAGCAAGGACCCAAATGACAGCAATACCTATGTAAGCATGTCTATTACTTGGTCTCCACCCTCGTGGGTTGATTATCAGCTGATGGCGTTCCACCGCAATGAGAACCAGAGAGAAAATGGACACGGTGATGGAAACACATTGCACAAAAGGATTCAGCTTGCACATGGTCTCACCAAAGACCCAGTGGTCCATCAGCGTGTACACAAACGTGAACGGGAGACACATGATGGCGACGAGCAAGTCTGAGAAGGAAAGGTTCACAATCAGGATGTTGGTGACATTCCTCATCTCTTTCTGCTTCAAGATGATTATGATCAAAGCCAGGTTTCCAGAGACCCCAAGAATGATCACAGCTCCATAAGCAAGAGCTAGGGTAAATATCACAGCCAAGGGCAGGTGACAATCATCGTTTTCAAAAGCCAAAAATGGGGAACTCTCCTCTGACAAATTATAGTGCACTGAATGATTTTCAACCTGAGAAAGTAATGTTGAATTCATTTTGATTGGTTTTGTTTTTACAGATTTCACAAGAGAACAGTATGTTTCTTCAAAGCAGGTCAACTGTACAGCTTATTCTTATGCTCCATATTGGAATCCATTTACCACAATTATTCTGAATTCTTCATTCCCTTGAACTGAACAATCTGTAAAGAGAAAATGATCAATCGCATTACAAATTTTATTGAGGGTAGTCAAAATATAATTCTGACGCATAGTACTCTTTAATGTGAAGACACTGAAATAAGTAAACAAAATGTAATTTTGTAAATATATTTTTTAAATAGCGGAGGCCAAGCAGACATTTTGAATTTTTAAAAACCTGGAAATATTTTTAATTGGTTCTGCTTATACATTGAGTGTCAGTGGTCTACATGTTAGTAAGGTGTACATAAACTTCATGCCTCCAAAAATTTTATACAAATACTATCAGCATACCCCTAAACATAGTGAGAATGCAAATGTGTAACAACTTAATTCACAGATTAAAACAGAAAATATGGAACAAGCAAAGCAAAAGGACAACAAAAATACATAGTTTTTTCCTCCTACTATAGAAATGAATGGATTAGAATAGAGGTCTAAAGTAGCAATAAATCAACATATACTGGGGTGCTTCTTATAGCAGAAATTATTTAGCACAAGTATACTTAAAATGAGATCTTTTTTTGTTCCAATTAGTTATACATTACAGCAGAATGCATTTTGACTCATTGTATACAATGGAGCTCAATTTTTCATATCAGACAGAACATTTGTAAAACTTTATCATATGAGATACTGTTGAAAGACCAGATGACGCTTAATGCAGAAAAATAATGGTAAAAATGCCATTTCATATTTTAATTGTGGTCTATAGAAAATAGGGAACCACTTGGAGAATGTTATGTCTACTATACAACTTAGAGGTAGGACTAAGGGATGCATGCTAAATTTTTTATAAGATCACATCATTACAAAAAACAAAACTTCAATCAAATGAAATATACCATCTGCAAAGCAGCAGGTACTCCATGCATAAAATTTTATAAGCACTACATGAAAGGGCACTTTGAGAAGTTCTTGTATTGCACAGGAGACTCTAAGCCTCTATAATGGTTATTAATATATCAGAAGCTTTCAAAGAATTTCTAAGGTTTTATCCATGTAAATATCCCCCCTTTCCTACAAGACTTATATGTCTCCAGGGGAAGGGTCTAGATGTTAGTTATACTATCAACTGTAATCACACTCTGAGAATTCAAAAGGCAGAGAGAATGACTGGTAAAAATGTCAGTTAGAATGTGACAACAGACCTTTGAAGAGGCAGCCAATTATTTGTGATATATACATTCTTCTCTTCTTACCAAGACAAATCATAGACAATAGTCTTGTATAGAGGTTCAAATCTAATTTTTTAAAAAATATCTGATTTCTCCTAGATAACTAAGTAAGTTTCCAAGATGAGATTTCTTAAGTTAACTAACAGATCTCCATGCCTGTGTTGAGAAACTGAATTGCATTTCTTTCTTACATAAGAACAACAAAGACTATTGCATAAATTTACTTCCATTGAAAGAAAAATAAGAATGTATTAAAAATGTATTTGCCTTTTATATGATGCCTTTTGTAAACCTTTCCTTCAGTGCTTTTGTTTTTTAGAATATGGGGTGGTTTTCTATTATGAAACTGCATTTTGGCCTTATAAAACTGAAGAAGGTAAAAATAAAGGTTGTTATCACTAAGTAAAAAGAAAGCATTAAGGCATGGTAATGGAATGATTTTGCATGTGGACATCATGACAAACACTGCTCTCTCTTCCTTTATGCACAACCTATTACTTAAGGGGTAATTACACTTGTTCTCTTGAGAATTGCAAAAGCAGTGAGCATGACCACTTATGTCATTTGGAATGAGAGAACAAGCCTGGAAGAAGCAGGTAATATTTAAAAAAAATATTTATTTTTTAGTTGTAGTTGGACACAATACCTTTATTTATTTTGTTTTATTTTTTTTTTTTTTATGTGATGCTGAGGATCGAACCCAAGGCCTCGCACATGCTAGGTGAGTGCTCTACCGCTGAGCCACAACCCCAGCGCTGAAGCAGGTAATAATTTTAGTTTTGAAATCTCGTATTTCTTAGAGATTTCAAGAAAGTTTAGCATCATGTTTTGTATTCAGGTTACTATAGAGATCTTTAACATTGCTTATCAGTTATGAATTTTCATTATTTAAAGTAACACTTGCACAGTAGCTAAGTGTATCCTCATTATCTATAGTTTCTCTTGGCTCCTTGTTGCCAAATTCCACCATGAATGGGGATCCTGGTATGAGAGTCATGAGGCATGGACTATTGAGTGTATTCCTCAGCCTGGCATTAAAGACCTCTACGATAAGCCTTCCTTCCACTCTTTGCTCTAATAACCCCAATGTGAATGCCCTTCTGGGCAGGCAAAATGATTCACAGTTCTCAAATATAACTCTGTCTTCACATATAGCTCTTCCATTCCTCTTCCTGAGTGTTGTCTCCCATTACCAATCCAAATTCTACCCACCCTTCAAAGCACCGTTAGTCCCTTGAAGCCTTAATTGGTGCCCATCCATTTCAATATAACATCTGTGAGTGTTGACATTGTGCATATTTCATAGTACCTTGAAATATTAGATTTAGAATAAAAATATGTTGACTGATAGATGTAGAGATGGAATAGTAGGGTTTTGTATAAATTAATCTTACAGCAATGGCTCAATCTATCATCATCCTTTTGCATCCAAAATGAATGTTAGTTACAATAATCATTCTGTTAGGTCAAGTACAAAGTAGAGAATGTTACACTTTGTATAAAAAAGGAATTGTTTATGAAAGAATTTTCATTTTTTCCAATGAATAATTATGTAACACTTATTTTGTCAGATATGGATTTAGTAGAGAGAACAGTGATCCTTTCATTGCACTTCAAATCTGATGGAGAGAAAAAGACAAGAGAAAAATAAACTAATAAAAGGTATAGTATGCTAGATGATAATAAGTGCTATGGAGAACAATAGATCAGGGAAGGGAAACTGGGATTGTCAGGAATTACAATTTATTACTGGGTGGTAGAAAAAGGCCTCTAACTGCCTAAGAAAACGGCCTGTAAATTAAGACCTAAGAAAGGTGAGTAAGGAAGCCATGTAGATATCACAGGGGCATTTAAAAAGGGAAAGAAAAGATGTAGAGAAATTTGTTAGGGGCTAATTTAATAATCTAGACAGGAGTTTATGGGGTATAGGTGAAGGTGTTTGAAATGGATAGGAAGAAAAAAGAAATTTTATATCAGCTGACTTACTTTGACAATTATGGGAATTTGTGCAAACACTTATTAAATTATTTCAATCTATGGGCTACAAAGAGACTTCTTGCAGAAGAGTTTAGGTAAATATATTAAAACTCTACTCAGATACCTTTGAAATTATGTTTGATATACATGTCCTACAGAAAATAGAGGTTTTCCTATTCAGTAGAAGGAAATTTAGCTATACAGAAAATGAAAACTTTTTAAAAAGTGTTTCTAAGCTTCTTCTGCTAAGTGTAGGGTTGTTAGCCATTCCACTTGGGTAAATGAGTTTGCATTGGATAAAATGCATATTTTGTTTATCTTCATATAATTACCAGAAAAATAATTTTTAGAAGATAACAGTCTTAAAAAATAGTTAACATGCCTTATCTTTGCAAAAGTAAACAATACATTTCTATTCGAATATATATTTATAAAATAAGCTACACAACTGCAGACATTGCAGAGCTTAGCAAGACTGTTAAATTTAGCTGTCTGTGTACCTTTAGAAACCAAATAGAGACCTACAAACATCACCATTTGGCAAATTAGGCCCCTTACTGAGGGAAATTCCCTTATTCTTCTTTTCAAGTAAAACCCTGGCCTCTCACTGCCTGCTATTGGCAGTGTTATTCCCATCTGAAAATACAGCTGTCTGGGCATAACCTGCTGCAAATGTATTTCAAATACCCGGATTGTCTGTTCACCACAACCGTTTTGGAAAAGAAATGTCAGTTGTGTTACACACAGCCCCTGAAAGTTACTGCTAGCTTATCTAAACGAATTACATAATTCTCCTGCCTTCCTGAGTGAGGAGAGAGCTTGTTCAACAGACAGCTGCCTTAAGACACTAAGAAAGACTAATATTAAGATAGTAGCCAGGAAAAGTGCTCAGTCTCTAGCCACGGGCTGGGAACTGGGACCCGGGACCCAGAGCTGTCTATTCTCTCTTGTTTCACCAGAGAACCTGCTCAGGGTCTTGGGAAATGAGGGCTACTGGTCTCAGGTCCAGCGCAGAGAGGAGAACTCTGCACTAGCTCCTGCCTTTGTGTGTCAACCCGGAGCTAAGCTTTCTCAGAGGATCCAGGTGGGCATGGCAAAGGAACGTAGAAACCTACTCCCTCTCCTCGCTTCTCTAGGTTTTTCTGTGCTCTAGGAGTTACCAAAGAATGAAATGGTATATGTCAAAATTTCTGTGGCAGGCTTAACCGCCCACCCTTCTCATATTGTGTAACTAGGCGAATTGCCTGGATCTTCCCCCCTATTCCTGACCCACTACACACACACATTACACACACACACACACACACACACACACACACACACACACACACACCATGGCCAAATCCTAAGTCACTTCTCTCCTTAGCCCAATATCCGTCCTTAAAACATTCTCATCTCTGCATTCCATCTGGGGACCAACAGGACACTTACTAAGCCACCTCCACGTAGGTCCATCCTCAATCTTCTATCCCAGCATGTTCGCACATTACTGGTCTAGAAGAAGCAGCTAAAGAAAGAGTTCCACGATTAAAACTCTGAAATATTAGGACAGGGTTCAGGGTGTCTACCAGAGCGCAGCGACAGACTGAAGGGCCAACTACCGGGGGATCCAGGTTCTATTCCAGACCAGACAAGTGGGGCAGGAGCTGGGATCCGCGCCCCAGGGGCCGGCAGGGGCCAATGGGACAAGTGCTGCGGGACTGGCGCGAAGGCCCACTCCTCGCGGGGCCCAGGGGTTCAACGCACCCCAGCCCCTCTCCAAGGGAACGGCACAGCCGCCCCCTGCGGCGGATCAAGCCAGCTCCGGGGAAAGGCGAAAGCTGCAATAGGTGCGGGGAGACCCCGCAGGGCTCCTTCCCGCTCCCTCGCTCGGCTTTAAGAGAGCCCGAGGAGAGGGAAACTTGGATCCCCGTCCCGAGCCCCGGCAGCGGGGCGCGGGGAAGCGCGAACTCGGGATAAGGTGCCCGCTCCTTGGCCAGCGTCGGCCCCCAGCCCTGCGGCAGGAGTCCGGGAGCGCTCCGGTAATCTGGGGCATCCAGCCACCTGCCCGCGCTGGACACCAAAGCAAGAGGCGGACTCCGCGCCGCACCTCGGTCCGCACCACCAGTTTGCAGCCCTCGCATCCTTTCCCTTCCTCTCTCATCCGTCGCCCCGTCACTGAGATTTCTCCAAAGTCCTTTAAAAAGCGTAAACTTGAAACTTACCCTCTTTCGAATTCGTCTTTTCCGCCCCTGTTTGTTAAAGCGAGAAGGGAGTCATGGAAAGGCGCAGAGAGGGGAGGAAAGATCCTCCGGTATTTCTCCTGCTCGAATCCTAAAGATTGCTGAAGATAGGAAGGGACGCCCCCTTAAAGCCCAACTCCACCTCATCCCGATCACGTGACGGCGCCCCGCGGGGAGCGCCGGAGGCTCCCCCACGCCCCCAACACCTCACCTTGGATGTACACCTCGAAGGTACGTTGCCTAGGAATTCGGGAGAGAAAGACCATCAGCCTGAACGCACGCTGTCAGACACACGCACCGTGCCACCGTGCCACCATGCCACCGTGCCGGGGGAAGTGAGCCCGCATCCCCACACAGTCCTGGACTCCGAGTTGGCAAGGCAATTTTACAAGGCTTTAAAAAAGTCAGTGCCACCGTGATTTCTTTTGTTTGCAGGTCAGTGCCATCTGGTGGCCGAAGTCGTACTTGGTCTGATAGCTCGAGCGTCAGCAGGGCTCTAGAATGAAAGGGCAGGTTATTTACGGGAAGAGGGAACGTGTAATTCGCTGCAACGACGCCACTAATATGTTTTTTACTTTGTTTTCTGACGCTCGAATATTCCTCATGCTGGTACACAGAATTTATTTTCTGAAGTTGATACTTGAACAAAAAGAAGACCTTTAAAAGGCCAAGCGAGCAAATCTTGGATGACAGTCTGGCTTTTTCACCCTCCTTCCTTTCTACTGAGAAAATAATACGTTGACTTAGATTTGTTCCCATCGCCTAGCTGCTTTTTATTTGGGGCGCGGGCACGATGAAGTGAACATTTCCCTTGTGGTCCCCAAAAGCCAGTGCAATTTCTTTGGTGCTTAATCCACCACAGTAAGGAACGTTATGAAGAAAAGAAGGTACAGAGAGGACTTCAATGGTGCAAGGTGGTGTTGGTGATTCAGGCTAACTACTCACACTGAGATGTTTTACATGTGTCTATTCCAGTTTTAAAGTCAAGATTGTATAATAAACACGCACACACACACGTGATTTACTGATACAGATGACTGGAATGTCTTCCAAGTCAAACTCAAAAAAAAAAAAAAAAGTAAATGCTTTTCCAATAAAGGTACGGGCACTGCCTAAAATATGCATCACCTTCTGTCTTCAAACTAAAAGCAAAATTAATTTCAAAACAGATGGGATCACCTGAACTTTACACTGTTTGAAATGTTTTCTTTTTCTGATTTTCAGCCTGAATAAAAATTACTTGAAGTTCAATATAAACTCATTTATTTATATAGATAGTGATGCACACAATCTCTGGGGGTGTCCCCCCCAAAAAAAAGCTTTCTAAAGTATTTGTCACTATACCCACTTTTACATAGTTGGTAAAGGAGTATGATTAAGAATTAAAATTCTGTGATCATGCTGTAAATGTCTTATGTGTACACAATAACAGATGAGTATTCACTTGAAGATCCCACTTCTTGTTAAAGAGAGTAAAATGTCAGACCCTAACTGATATCATTCTTACAGATATAATACACACACACTCACATACACCAAGGATGAAAATATAAATATAATTTAGGAATTTCAAAGCCTTTAAAGAGCGATAGCATACTTATTTGTGTTCATTATATTTCTATTCGTCTTCTATCAACTCCACTCCATTAATTCTGATGTTCTTGACGTTTTCTAAAGCTTTTGATCATCATACTGGTTAGTTTTAGCCTATTGCAAGTACTAGAAATGAAATGATATAACTCTCTACTAAGAATATATTTCTATGTAAAATTCTTCATTGATTAAGCAAATATTTTGGATTTGAGAATATAATTTGGACTCAGGTACTTTATTTTGTGTATATTCCATGCTAAAAAAATGGCTATATTAAAATGGCCATTGTATTTTATCATTTTAATAACTCTTGTTTTTAGGGAGTATTGCACTAAGGCAAATCTATAAAGCTGCATTCTTGAGATATTAATTAAAAACAAATACTGATATTTGAAAGATTGTCTGTGTCAAAGCCCCCCCCCCTTTTTTACATGATAGTGATACAAAGAAAAGTTGTGAAAATTGAAAACAAAATCCTGTAGCTCTCTAGAAATATCATTTACTGAGGAGTCATTCCAATGTGTAAACTAGAAAAATTAGATTTGGTATAATGACCAAATACAACATAAGATCCTCTTATAATGTAATTTTTTTTTTTGTATTGGGAATTGAACCCAATGGCACTTTACCAGTGAGCTACATCCCCAGCCCTTTTTTAAAAATTTTTTATTTGAAACAGGGTCTTACTAAGGTGCTAAGGTTCTCACTAAATTGCTGAGGCTGGCCTCCAGTTTGCAATTCTTCTGCTTCAGAGTCCGCAGTTGCTGGGATTACAGGAGAGCACTACCAAGCTGGGTGAGATCCTTGTACAATGTCATCTTTTTCTTTTTTCTTTTTTTAAAAAATTGTTTTAGTTGTAAATAGACACAATGCCTTCATTGTATTTATTTATTTTTATGTGGTGCTGAGGATGGAAGTCAGTACCTCACATGTCCTAGGCAAGTGCTAGGAGCTACAACCCCAGCCTCTATAATGTAATTTTATGGGAGGTTTGAAATAAAGTAATCTGAGTTCCTCAGAAACTATATGTTAAATTTCAAGATCACTTACTTTTCTTCTTTTTAGTGAACTGTCAGTTGAATACTTTCCTATTTGGGTCTCAGACTAGATAAAACTTCTCTGTTGCTAAGGAGAGAGAAATATTTTGAATTCTGTGTGTTTCCTTATAAAATTTCATAACAGCCTGACCTATAAACCATGACTAAGATAAATAAATTAATGATGTATCTTCATTTTCTCTTGAGCAACAGTCTTGCACTGTCATTTGAACTGAAGGATGTGATCTACTCATTAAATCAAAGCAAATCTTAGTTTTTATCATCTAATAAAATGGAAAATTTTTATAGTCTGGTTCAGGCTTTAAATTCCATGATCCAACTCCTGTTGTGATAAAAGTACATTTCTCAGATAATTTCTGTAGCTTAAACATTGTAATTACTTTATTAGTCTTATGATAAATTTCTGCTGCAAGGGTTAAAGTTTCTAAAATACTACTAGGCCCTGATACAGGGAAATTATCATAATTTATCATCCAGAAGAATCCAGATAGGTATTAATACTCCACATGAAAAGTAAAATGGGAAGGAAGAAATTCCCCTGGGGTAGAGCTTACTATGAAGCACACTGCCAAATCAATTTATGGCCTACACATTGATTATGTGTTATTTTCCCATCTTTCTCTAAATTACTTACTGCATTTCTCTAAGTCGATGATGTCAAAGAATGTAAATTGAAAATGTTATTTTATGGAATAATATTGAAGTTACGAAACAATAAGAGAAGATGCTTTGGGAAAGCAATAGCATACCATCAGTTTTAAAGGAACTACAAAGTATTAAGATTTCTTTTTTAAAAGGCCACATCTTAGCACTAATGCAATACAGCTGGTACATAGCTTTGACTAGATTGGTAACTACAATTAAGTAGTCAACACAATCATTTTATTCAATTGTATTTTGAGAGAAACAACTAACAGAATAAATAACAATTAATTTAGTTAAAATATAAGTATATAAGTACCTAAACAAGCAACTCTCCATGTGTAAAAATTTCAAATATTTACATATTTGTTCTTCATGTGAAAAGAGAATGCACTTCAGTAAAGTTTTTCTTTGGTCACATAGGCTACATATTTAAGTCATTTTTCAACACCGTTGGAATAATATTCTAGAAAATTAAGGTCTTAAAATTAAATAAATATCCAAAAATTTTTCTTCAGGATTCATATTGTTATACAAACTTTAGACATTCATCAAATGCAATGCCATGTTACAATAATTTAACATTATGTGTTCATTACATGATAAGATGAAAAAAGATGAACCATTGTTAGCGTTATTGCTTTTAATAATCATTATTACTCTTCCCCTTCATATCTTCTGTCAAAGAGACAGGGTAGGAATAGCTGATGAGTAGGCCAAGCAAGCATGAATCCCCACTGGGCCCCACATCATCTATGACAAACATCTCTAACTGCTCATCTTGGCCCCTACCCTGGCCCCCATCCCCATAATTCAGGCTTGGTCTTAAGATTCCTTCACAACACAGTACCTAAGGGAGCCCCTAGCAGTAGATCAGACCTGGCCCAGGAAGTGAAGTTGTGATAGGACTATTTTTCCCAAAGATAGGAGAAAGATTCCTTATATATATTTAAATAATATCACAAATGGGTACAGACTGGTCATTATTTTGCTAAGAGAAGTATCCTTCCTTTAGTCCTTTATTTAAGGCATAGTTGTTATTTTTTCCCAGATGCATTTATGCTGCACCCCTCCCTTGACTCAGGCAATGGCAAGGCCCTACTGAGGTGGATGGCACAAGGCGTCCATCCTCTGGAGGAGCGCAGTATGTTTCTGGGAATGGGCTGACTTGTTTTTGTGTTCCTTTAATAAGTATAGTTGTGATTTCCCATATGACCATTAAGTATGAAGGAAAAAACATGACTTTCCCAATTAATGCAACTACTTCTAAGAATAGATCTGTTTGCTCTAAATGCAATGATTCAGCTATGGAGCCTAAATTGTTAATGTCTAATGAAAAACTCCCTGTATTCCTGTCAAGGAAGTTTTTGAGAAATTAAATTAAAATCTAGAGAAGAAAAATTAATGTTAAGAAGACAGATTAGTGCTTAGTACTGGGCAACTTGTTCTTGTTCCTGTGCACAATGGTTTGTGCTCTTACTCTTGTTTGATTAAAATTAATAACAAGTCAACCACTTGCTGTAACCATGGCACCAGTTCCAGTCAGTAAGTCAAGAAAGAATAGTCAAGGTATAGGCCAATAGTTTGGGACATTTCTAACTATTATTAAAAGTTAACTTAGCAGAAACAGCTCAAGGCAAAATGCGAACTGAAAGTATAAATGCTTGCTTATGCATAAGCCAAGATACATTCTTCTATTCTAATTGTAACTATGTAATATTTTGTTTCTTTCAATAATGATTCCTGTTTTGTAACCACAAAGTACTGTGAGCCTGCCAAAATGAAAAGTATATGATCAACTTCACAAGTAAGGATTGGGATTCAGCACCTTCACTTTGGTGTCTGTGTTGTTTCTCCACCCCCCTTTCGCCGACTCCTCACTATCCATTCTCCTGAGACCCCCTGTTGGAGCTGGACTCCGACACATTTAATAATTGAAAATATTAAAATCTCTAAGGATGCTGATAGTATAATCGGACTCTTGTGAACTCAGATCATTAGCTACCACTCTCCACTAGCATAGCTTGTGGGCGAAAACAACTAACTCAACGGCACAGATTGTTACAACTACAAATTTAAAACCTTAGTTGAGCCTTAAATATCACTCAGAAATTCTTGAGACTGAGTCACTCCAAATTCCTCTCCTCTTCTAAACTATTCTAAAATTTCACTCCTGTCTTCCAGCCTCCTACTTCATATCCTCAATTGCAATGGAATCCTTCTTTTTCAGATGAGTAAAGGCCATCATAGATTTACTCCCCAACTTTCATAAACCTCATTTTAGCAATGGATCTTCCAAACAGCTGTTCTAGCCCCCAGACTTTGAGTCAACCTTGTCCACCTAGATTTACCAGCCAAGGCTCCAAACACCATGAGACAGAGACAAGTCATCTCCACTATGCTCTACAGAGGTGCTGATCCACCCAACCCAGGACCACACCAGCTGTGAGTTGTCATATTCCACGAAGTTTTGTTGAGATTTGTTAAACAATGACATGGTAACCATCACATTTGTTTATTCAATAATTCACTTTTTTTTTTCTGTCTCAGCACTAAAATAAAAACGAATTCTGGAGTTGTGGCTCAGAAGTGGAGGGCTTGCCTAGCATGCGTGAGGCACCAGGTTCGATCTTCAGCACCACATAAAAATAAAATAGATATTGTGTCCACCTATAACTAAAAAACAAATATTTTTTTTAAATGAAAGAAGACAACATAGTGGAATGAATCTGACATAATTTTCCTAGGTGTATATGTGAATACCCCACAGTGAATCTCACCACATTCCACAAGACTGGGGTCCTAATTAGAATAAGATACATTTCATGCTTATGTAATTTATCAAAATGGATTCTATTGGCATGCATAACTAAAAAGAATCAATTTTAAAAAAAGCAAAATTGCTCAAATCTTTCTCAGAGTCACTAACTTACCTATATCACATCTTCTCTAGCTACCTTCTCTTTCCTGGCTAAATTCTCCAAGGGTAAGGTACATTTACTGTCTTCTCACTTACTCTTCAAATATGGACTAATCAAACCTGATTCTTCATAGGACACCAATGGCCAAAGCTTGGAGACACTACCCCTGTCTCCTTAGTCTAAGCAGGTCACCATATTGTTTACTTCTTCACATCACATCTCCCCTTCTCCCCAAGACTGTCTTTTGTCCTAACACCCTAGTAGGTGGTATCCCCACCCTGCTATTTCTGTAACTTCTCTTGCTAGGAGACACTACCCCTGTCATGCTGTTCACCTTCCAAGACCAGTCAGGCTTGAGCCTGCTGTGGTCCTGTTTCTTTCTTTGTTCAAGCCTGAAATCAAACTTTCTAGAGATGCCAATCTTAATCTTCTTTATTCAGTATTAATGAATAATCATATTGTCTGCCATCAATTATGTTCTTGTATGTCTATAAGCTCAAGTCTCTACTAAAAAGTACTGATCTTCTTCAAATTTGCTTGACATTTCCTTCTTAGCTCATGGATCTGACCTCAATTAGCATCGTCCTCCTCCCTCACGCCCAAACTTAAGAATCATCCCAATTATTCCCTTCTCTCACACTCTGGAATCCAATGCATTACAGATTCTCATTTTCTTTTAATTTTCTGAATGTTTCCCACATGTGTTCTTTCTCCTCCACCCACCTCTATTTATTTCTCTATTAATGGTCTCAGCCCCTATCCAATTGTATCTCTCAGTTAACATTAGGCAGTTGCTCTCCTTCCAGATACCTAAGCAAAGTGCAAACAATGTCCTTTATAATCACTTTCAGTATCAACATTCAAGTCACCCTGGACTACTTGGCAGTTCTCTGAATGTGACACTCTCACCCCTTCGTGTTACTGACCCACATCTCACTTGCCTACTTGCTCACCTCCTCCATCTGCCTGTTTAATTCTTACCAATCCCTCAAACTTTAGTTCAAGTATCTTCTCAACCATAAAGTCCTCTCTCATCTCCATCTCCCCAATCCCTGCATAGCTTGACTTCTAATGCAGAACTTATCATATTGTACTATCATTAATTATTTGCACAGACCTACAAATACACTGTATTTTTTTCAACCTCTTTGAAATTAGAGACTAGACTAATATCTGTAAACCAAATAGGTTTTGTTGAAAGACTGAAAAACTAGGAACAGAGTAGGACCAAAAAACATTTGAACATCACAAATCAAACCCTGCTGGACCACCCCCATAGGCATAAGCTTGAACAATGGACCCCTGGTGCCTTTGAAAAATCTGTGCTGAAAGAAATCCCTCACATTTTTCTACCTACCGAACGTATTTGTTAAAGTTGAATTACCTGTGGAAATGATAAGAGTAAGAATACAGTAACATGGATTTTGGAAGAACATGTTTTCCAGTGATGTTAACTACTAATTCTGAGCTTTGGCTTTGGACAGTTCTCCAAATAGTCTTTTTAAAAACTATTCAAAACAAACCAACGTACCAAAATAAATAAATAAATAAATTCCACTTAAATATAGTAAAGCTATATTTAGACTTACAACTAGAATTAAACTATTAACTGATTAAAAGTAAATAGCAAATAAAAAAGTTTATTTAAAAAGCTTTTGGAAAATATTCTCAACAACACCACTTTTTAGAGGAGCTTTGATCTGAAAAAGGAAGGAATTATATGACCTATATATGGATTTATATGATAAAATATTATGATTCATGAGAAATCCATGTTCTCTTCCTTTATATATATTTTGTACCACAAACTTGTTTTTTTTTTAAGAGAGAGAGAGAGAGAGAGAGAGAGAGAGAGAGAGAGAGAATTTTTTAATATTTATTTTTTAGTTTTTGGTGGACACAACATCTTTGTTTTTGTGTGTGGTGCTGAGGATCGAACCCGGGCTTCATGCATGCCAGGCGAGCATGCTACCGCTTGAGCCACATCCCCAGCCCCTAAAGTTGTAAAATAATATAATTAGATACAGGATGATCTGTTGATATGTGAGATACCCACAACTTTTTGAAAAGAATCAAATCTAGTTGTATAGTTATTAATAGCTACAGAAAAAAGAATATACCAGTAATAATGGAAAAACTTTTATTCCTTCTCTTTATTTTCTTTTTCTAATATGGAGAGGCAATAAGCAAATTTATAAACAAACAATATTTATGATTATCAAAATTTTCTTAAGATAAAAAAGGTTGTTTTTCCACACATATGCCATGAATGCCCTTATGTTAATGAAATAAAGTCGTAGATATCCAGAGCTTAAAGGAGCTTCAGATCTGCATACACACACACACACACACACACACACACACACACACACATACACACACACACACATATTGTAAACACTAAACAATTAATTGCCTTGTCTAAATCCACACAACTAATTTGGGATAAAACCTGGCAGTAAACCAGGTGTTTTAAGGGTTTATTATTCAAATATATATGTAACGTGTGATTGTATAACCATAGATATGTAGGTCACATATATACGTGTAGGTACTTTTTACATAGAAAATTATTTTTTCAAAAGGAATTTTGCATCTGTCTGGAAATCAGTTACTGCTTGGTATTTAAGATTTAATCATTAGGACATCAAAAGAGAATAATATATTGCTTTAAGAGTGCAGTGTTTATAGAAGTCAATAAGGTATTTATGGTGCTCCCTTAGACCTTCAAAATTATCACAGAAATACTTGAGAAAGTGACTCTATACTTATAGTACTCTGTGTTAACTTTTAAAAAATAGTTTTTGTTCCATAAAAGCAATTGGATGACTTTCACATTAATAAGTTCCTCATTTTAAGGACCTGAAATGAGAAAACACATTAATAATAAGTATCTTATTAATTATTAATAATGATTAATAAGATACTAATTTACATGGAAAATTACTTCTATTCCAAAGGAATCTAGACAAAAAACAGAACTGTAACAATATTTTTGTTAACACACAGGAATGGCCCTTTCCATATCTTTATATATTAAGGACTTAAATTTGCCATGGTAGAAAAAGTGGACACAAATATTTACTCTTAATGCATACAAAAAAAATTCTTAGAGAAAAAAATGCATCTAGTAAAAGTAATACTATTTTCTCTAGTTTATGCCCCTTACCCTTATAACTAATATATCGGAATCATTTATCATTTGAGATTCTATCAAAACACTTCAGCAACTATCCTCCACAAATGGTAGCAATTATCAAAATGGAGCAATAACACTGATAAAAACAAGCATGTTCCTAAGCAAAATGTTACCCCAGGCACAATTCCTCAGTAATTTGTCTTAGGAGTCCCAAGGGTTCTATAACTTTCATCTTTACAGATAAGCTTTCTTTCATCACTGATAACGAATCATGAAAACTGGGAAATAGTCAGTTTAATTTTGTAACATGCATAAAATCCAACTTAATTTCCCAAGTGAGCATTTTATAAATTGAGAGTAGGAAAAATACATAGAGCAGAAGTGGACATTACTACTTCTGTTCCCAGAGGTAGTAAGCCCTGCAATCCTACTCCATAAAACACAAACAAAATTTTTCTGTTATGTGCTACAAAGAGTCATGATGATCAGTCCTTAATCTCTCTGGGGAAATTTTAAGTAGGCAAAAGCCTACTCATGGTTGCATGTTCTTCTTTATGCAACATATTGCTGATTATTTTAAACTGATGATTTTTTCAAAATAAAAGATAGTTAATAATTTGTTCACTCTATGGAACTGTAAGACTGTATGTTATGATGAATTTTTGAAGAAAAAACTATCACTCCTCTCTCTGAGGTTTTTGGAGGTGTGATGGGAAGGGAAAATATATAGGTTCAATAGAATATTCATCTTAATGGCATAAGGGACTTTTATTCCCAATACTCTAATAATAACAGTACTTCATCCTATAGATCCCACAGGTTTATATAGTAAAAAAATGAATTTGATAAAGAAAAAAATGAAATTTATCATATTTTAACACTCAATAGCGTGTAGCATAGATTGGTTTTTGGAGATAGTCATGGTGGGTTTAATTTGGAAGCTGTTTTAAAGTCAAGGTGTATTTGAAAGGTGTGTGCTATCTATGACTGTAGAAGGGATGGAAGGATGGAAATTTGTGTGGCAATGGGTAGTATGCTAATTGTATAGAAGCTGGAGTTAAGAGAGTTCGAGACCAAACACTCGTTCTCAATATCATGTTCAGCGTCTCTATATCTCCCTTCCCCTACTGCAGAATCCCATGGGCCTGCTCAGATACCTCTTGTGCTAAGCTATTGGACAGAAAGAGAGCATAGAAGAATGGAATTGGAACTGTAGGTTCTGGAGGCATTTAGAATTTCTTGGGTGATTCTATGGCTGATAGAACAACAAACAACATAGCCCCCATGAGTTCTTAATGCTAAGTCAGCAGAAAAGGGGCACAAGAATTGTTGCCTGACCTTTGGAGTAACAGCAATTACTGGCCCAGAAATTAAGTTTATAAATTGGATTGTTGCTGAGGAATAAAATTGTCTTCAGTAGATTGAGGGCCAGTTCCACAGACTTGTAATATCAGGCCATGCTGTGATTGTCACATAATAGTTCTGATTTTAAGAGCACAATAAATAGTGCCCTTTTTCACCACTTGGCTGTGTCCAGAGACATGTGGACCTCTCCCTTTCTCTCTCTCTCTCTCTCTCTCTCTCTCTCTCTCTCTCTCTCTCTCACACACACACACACACACACACACACACACACACACGGCCTAAATTATCTGCCAACTAATGATTAACTAACTTTAAGGCAAAATTGCCCAATGCAAATATGAAATACAGATTTTGAAATATTAAGGCGGGAAATTATGTTGAAGAGGAACAGAACAGAGTTTTTTGTTTGTTTGTTGTATGTCTTTTTGTTGTCTCTTTTTCAAACCAGTGGCAACCCTTAAAGGAACTCTTCCTGTTATTGAGTATCCTCTTGAGCCCAGTTAGAGTTAGCTCCATTTCTGCCTCACTCGCCAGCTCCAGACAGCTTGCCCACACCTGTAACTTCTACTCCTTAGTCTGCTCCTTGCAATGCATTACCGCTGACTCCCTGGAATACCCTGCAAGTTCAGTGCTATCTCCCCGCCTAGCCCATAATCTTGCTCACTTCAAAAAGGTGCAAGAGCGGTGTTGTTTTGTTTTTGCTTTAGTTATCTCTGAACAAAGAGAAAACCTGGGCCTTGAAGCTTTTTCTCTGGAAGTCTAAGCTCTTAAAGATTCACCCACTTCCACATAGTTCACAACGGGGCTAGGAGCAGGACAGGGGGGAAAAAATCGATTTTCAGGTTTTTGAACCAAGTTAACTCGGTCTGGAACCGGAGGCCAGGATGACTGAGCGACGTCCTGAAGCCCAGCAGCTTCTCCCTAGGACTCCTACCAGCCGGGTAGAGACTGTGATGCCCCAAGTCCCCTATGTTGGGAAAAGATGGAGTGAGCAGGCGCCCTAGAGCAGGGTCTCTGGGGTCCCCGGAGCAGTCACGTGTTCCCGAGGCGCCTCTAAAACCCTCGCGGTTCTCCGCCCCCTCCTCCCCACCGCCACCTCCACGTCCCGCTCCTGCTGTCGCTGTCACAGCTGCTGTTGCCTGAGTGCAGAAGCCACCAAGCTCGGCCACGTCCCGGGGAGCCGAGAGCCGAGGCACCTGCAGCGCCCGGGACGCCTCGAGGTACGTTTTCCAGACCCCGCCACCCCCGTTGATGCCTGGAGAGCCTGCACCGAGTGGCCCTGTCCAGTCTTGTCGCGGGCGACCTGTCCGCACCGGCCCGGGCTTCGGGCTCCCGCACCCCTGTCCTCGGTCCTGGAATGCTGTTGGGGCTTCCCAGAGAGTGGGTGGGGAAGCTGGAGGCAGCGCGGCTGGAAAAATGGGGGCGTAGGGTGGCAGCACAGGCGCGGAAAGCCGGGAAGGGATCGTGGTGAATTTTTTCTGGCCGGGCAGGTACCCCAGTCCTCAACTCACCCGGGGTGGAGCAGGCACTGGCCGAACCCGGGAGGAGCATGTCCGTCCGGGATCCACTGGGGAGCCTCGTCTGGAAGGCGGGGAGGAGGGTGGACAAAGCTCTCCCCACCGCTGGCCAGCCCAGGGTGCAGCCAGAGAGGCGTCGGAGGCCCGGGAGCGGCACCCCGCGCGGGTTCCCCGGCCAGCCCTAGCTCCAGCGAGGCCCCTGGGTGCGGCGCCACTTGGGCTGTCCAACTGTCGCGCTGTCCCGCAGCTGGCCCAAGACCCAGAGGCAGTTGCGCGCCTAGGTTTGCGCTCCTATTTGCCAGGTGGCCTCTTTTGACAAAGGCGAGCAATAAACATGCATCCCTGTGCCTCGAATTTCAGAAAAGGGAATTGTGATCCCCAAGTTTACAGACCTTTTGGTTTATATTTTAATCGAACATCTTGTTAGATAGAGTCTGGAAGGATTTTGCCATAGTCTAAGGAAATAGCCTTGGCTCTTTCAGGGGAATTTTGCAGACTGAATGCAATGCTAAATTTCAGATTTCTCAAGGTAAGAGAAACTCTACTGGCAGAATGGAGAAGAGAGTGTTCCTGCGTGTTTTGTCCGTTGAGCAGAGATGTATTTATCTGTCCAATTCCAATTTCGCCAAATTCTGCCTTTAAGAATGAATCATGGGAATAATTTGGGAACTTTGGAATCTCGTCATTGTTTCAAATCACAGCAATATAGGCAACAGCTGATATTTTATCATTGCTAGAAGAAGAGCTTGCATATATTTTATTCTTTTATGTGATTGACATCTTTTGTGAGAAGAATCATGTGTATTTTCTTAAGGTAGAAAGTTATCTTAACAAAGAACCCATACTTAAAATGCATAAATCAATCTCTTACTGTCAGACCACTGTAGTTCCCCTTATTCTAAGAGCTTTGTAATGTTTTGAACAACCAATAATAATTTAAAAATTCAAAAAAGAGAAATATCTGCCTTCTTAAAACATTTAAAGTTTATTCAGAAGACCATTTGTCTAGGTGTCAGATATAGATCAATAAATACTGAACCACAGTATATTCCAAAGACTTTCCTTTTTTTTTTTAAATTGCCACAGTTTAGCTAAGAACTTATGTATTTTTCACTTCTTTTTTAAACTGAGAATTAAAGTTCATTATTTCAGCTGGAATTGCTGATGATGGAAGATACATCCATATATAAAAGAGAAGAACAATATAGAGTAATTAGGCAATTAGGCACAACAAAGCTTTCAGTTTGTACCAGATTTCTTCTTGAAATAATATTTATTTCATTGTTTAAACACTCTCTCTTTGGTTCTATTTCATTTTTCTTTAATAATCTGAGATGAAATAAGTTTCACATATGGCATTGCTATTATTACAAAATATTTATCCTGTATAAAATTATACAGCATTCATCATAACTTCTTGAAAAATAAAATTATTAAACAGATTTACATTTTCACTCTAGGTTTTCTTATTGTATTTTTCAGGGAAAGGAAAGTGAATGATTAAGTTTAAGAAAATAAATCCTTTAAGCTTTTATTTATTTAGTTTCAAAATAGCTCCTCTACCTTAGATTTTCAATGTTAAAACAGACAACATATCTTATTTTAAAAAATTTCCTAATGTTTAAACTATCCCCTGATTATATGCAGGGGCTAATTAACATGTTCACCCACCCCCAATATCAATACCCATGGCCTGGTTGGGAGAAGAAATATTTATGGGAGCAAATTAATATTTTGTGCAGAGTACTATATCAGGTGTCATGTTCATGTGTGGTAGATGGAAGGACTGTGGCTCAAAGGAGAACAGGAGAAAATTGACTACAAAGTCAAACCAAAATAAAATGAAAAAATAAAATTTGAATGAGTGAATATTAGAAGGGAGAAAAAACATAAGAAAAAGACAATTTATAAATCAATCAATAGGTACTGTTATATTCAGTACCTATTCTATATATATGTGTGTTGTGTATTTTTTCCCCTTAATCTCTTATATTCAGCAGTAGTGCAAGTGTTTCTGCTGTAGTGAAAAGAGTACATCACCAGCAGCCAGAAGATGCCCTTCATTCATTCATCACCCATTTGGGGACTTTCTTATCTCAGGCAGTCTTCTCACTATATGAGTTTGACTTAATCACTTATAGAATATTCCTTTCATAATTAGTCATATATTATATTAGTCATCTTTATGCCATCATGGCAGAGCAGAGCACCTACCATATTAGATGTTCAATAAATGAACAACAAATCTTATTTAGCTATTCATTAGTGAAAGCTGCCTCCCCTTTGAAATTATGCACAAACTACCTATTTCTTAAAATACTTGAATATTTTAGGGAAGGAAAGAAATGTTATCTTTGATTTTCCCAGTGTTCAACAAATGGCATTTCCTTCAACTTCTTACTAAGGAGAATGTGATTTTTTACAGCTTAATGAATTCAATATTTTAGGTTCCTATGTTTAAAATAGGAGAGTTTAGTAACAGATTGTCCAATAGGATGCACTTCTTTTCATTTAAATAGAAAGATGGTAAGTTTGTTTTTGCAATTTTAGTTTCATGTTGGCTATGCCATATCCTTGATCAATGAAGACATTCAATTTAAAAAGTTAAAGTACTAAAATATTATTTTTACGTAGGTATCTTTCATTTTATTTAGGGAACATTTAAAAACTTATGCAATTTCAGTGTATCCCTATATGCATATGTGAACAAACGTACACATACATATCCTAAATTTTCCTCTGATGATTCATTTCTGTTATCTTAAGTCTGGGAAAAATTTAAAAGTACTTTTCTAAAGTAATTAATAACAAATATTTATTTAGAATCTGCATATATATAATATTCTATTAATCACCTCCCTACCATCAAATTATTAGGACTTTCCCCCTGTCTCCCTTAGGATCTAATCAAGAGAATAGAACCCAAATCTTGGAGATAAGCTGAATTTTAGATTCAAAACCACATTGTTTCTATTGCCAAAAGCTCTGCTGCATTTCTTCATCTTCAAAAAGTGTTGGACAGCAATTTTACAATGAATCTTCTAGCTCAAAAGCACAAAGCCATTGCAAAAGGGCCTGAAGGTAGAGAAAGGCAATCAGTAACCATGCCCTACTACAAAGTCAGGAGAAAGGGAATGATTCAAGAAAGTGAGTCAAAAGAGCAATTAATAAGGAGCACAGTTACAAATAGCCTGTGCACATTGTAAGTGTAAATAGGATTGTGAACAAGCTATACCCGGGGTCGGGATGGTCATCAGAACTCAGGAAATTAGGCAGAGTCATCAGTCAAAGCTGCTTTCATTAGATGCTCACTGACCTATCCAAGGGAGTAGCTGGGAGGCCATTGCCCAGTGATATGGTACATAAGATGATTCAGGAGAATCAGGATGATTCACGTTTGTATCCGTTATCCTCTTTCCCTCAAGGTAGAGTAGATGTAACTTACTGGCTAAGACCTAAGGATAAATGAATATGATCTTGGGTTTTTGAATTGATTAATCTTTAAAGGGATATATCTGGCATCAGAAAGTAATTTTATCCACATGGAATTAGTGGAAGAAGTTGTGAAAAACTTTTCAACTTTTCTCATAGCACAATGATGACAGTGTATTTAAAAATAGCTGTAGATAAAGCTAAAAGTAATCTTATTTATAATGAATGGATGTATGTACACAAATCATTTCTTTTTTATTTATTTTTATTTTTTTGGAAATATAATGAACCAGGACCTATAAGTTCCTCATAAGTTGAAGAAAACACTGTACACTATTAATTTAAATATAAATTTTTTATAGTTTATAGTTTAAGAACAATTATTCAATTATACACACACAAACACACACATACACACACACACACACACACACAGAGAGAGAGAGAGAGAGAGAGAGAGAGAGAGAGAGAGAGAGGGAGGGAGGGAGAGATCTGTAACAGTATGTACTCATCATAATTCATTAGCTATTATTGTCTTGAGTTTCCTGTGGGAAATTCTTGTTGGAAAAAAATGGAATTGTTAACTTTCATTAAAAAGAAGTAGGGATTCCTTTTGCCCCTTACTGATTTGTTATAGGCAATTTAGTGCTTCATTAAACAATATGACAAAAATCTCTAAAATGTAGAGGTAGAGCTATAATACCACTGTTATATGACATAAATTTTATTCGAAATGAAAAAACTTACTATGGAATGTTGTGTTAGCATCACTTCTATGTTTAACTTTAAAATATAATGTTTTTCTTAAACAATATGAATTCATGAAAGCTTTCTAAAGCTGACATTTAGATGAATAGTATTTTTAGCTTAAAATAAAAATCATATTTAACAAATTCAGTATTTTTTGCCTAAAATATAAGAAGCAAAAAATATTTTTTCCTGAACAATATTTAATTTTAAATTGACAAGTAAACAGATAAACTTCATTTTTAACAATACCAACAGCACTACTGGTCAGTCAGTGATTGTCCTAATTCATGGTAACCTAACACATCTCAAAGGACTGAGAATCTATCATTGAATGACTTCATTCAGCACTATGTAGTGTGTAGCTTAATAAGCACTTATTGAATGCTTACTATATATACCTAGGTCTTGGAACAGTGTTCTACATTTAAGGAGCTTGAATGTGAACACTGCCTGAACTAGATTATATTTAGGTTACTTGATTTTTGTTTGGATTTTTTGTTCTTTCCTAAATATTGATCTAACACCTAGAGTGGGTGAAGCTACTCTGCCATGTGTTGTGATGAATGCCATGGGAAATAAGTACTTTAGCATTACTTATAAATAAATAAGGGAGACTTGTAGGCATGATTGCAATGTAAAGCAGATGGTGACAGCGTCAGACTGCTATACTCAGGGTATTATGGGAATTTTGAGGAGAGATCACATTCAGTTTGGTAGATCAGAGATAGCATAGGTGACTTTTATATTTGGCTTTGATTCAGGAAGAAAAGAAAGGGATTTTTTTTAAGGTAAGATTATGTCATGATACCATGTACCAGGTATCTTGACTAGAGAATAATAGTATTGAGCTATTATGTGATATATTTTAAAGTTCTTATCTTCCCTTTCCCTACATTATTTGTACCATAAATTAAAAAAGACTTTAGTCTGCTCCTTTAGCACAAGTTGACACTGCATAGAACTGATGATAGAGTTAAATTCACTGTGTTTGTTATTGGCTGGATTTGTACTCCCTCTGGAACCAAGTAAAGACCTCACTAAATTTTCTTAGATTGATAGGATAATGGGAGCAAACTATAAAATACAGTTTCCCTCTGGATGGATTGTGTTCAGTAGTCTTGTAATGGTTTTTATGTTTCTAATGAATGTCTCTTTATTCCAAGCAGGACTCTAATATGGATTTAGAGCTCAAGGAGTATTATAACAAGACACTTGCCACAGGGAACAATACTGCTGCCACTCGGAATTCCGATTTCCCCGTCTGGGATGACTACAGAAGCAGTGTAGATGACTTACAGTATTTCTTGATTGGGCTCTATACATTAGTAAGTCTTCTTGGTTTTATGGGGAATCTACTCATTTTAATGGCTCTCACGAAAAAGCGTAATCAGAAGACTACGGTAAACTTTCTCATAGGAAATTTGGCCTTCTCTGACATCTTAGTTGTGCTGTTTTGCTCACCTTTCACACTGACCTCTGTCTTACTGGATCAGTGGATGTTTGGCAAAGTCATGTGCCATATTATGCCTTTCCTTCAATGTGTGTCAGTTCTGGTTTCAACCTTAATTTTAATATCAATTGCTGTTGTCAGGTATCATATGATAAAGCATCCTATATCTAATAATTTAACGGCAAATCATGGCTACTTCCTGATAGCTACAGTGTGGACCCTAGGTTTTGCAATTTGTTCTCCCCTTCCAGTGTTCCACAGTCTTGTGGAACTTCAGGAAACCTTCGATTCAGCATTGCTGAGCAGCAGGTATTTATGTGTCGAGTCCTGGCCATCTGACTCATACAGAATTGCTTTTACTATCTCTTTATTGCTAGTTCAGTATATTCTGCCTTTGGTGTGTCTAACCGTAAGTCATACTAGTGTCTGCAGAAGTATAAGCTGTGGTTTGTCCAACAAAGAAAACAGACTAGAAGAAAATGAGATGATCAACTTAACTCTTCATCCATCCAAAAAGAATGGGAATCAGCTGAAACTCCCCAGCAGCCACAAGTGGAGTTATTCATTCATCCGAAAACACAGGAGAAGATACAGCAAGAAGACGGCATGTGTGTTACCTGCTCCAGCAAGACCTTCCCAGGAGAACCCCTCAAGAACACTTCCAGAAAACTTTGGCTCTGCGAGAAGTCAGCTCTCTTCATCCAGTAAATTCATACCAGGGGTCCCAACCTGCTTTGAGATGAAACCTGAAGAAAACTCAGATGTTCATGAAATGAGAGTACAACGTTCCGTCACAAGAATCAAAAAGAGATCTCGAAGTGTTTTCTACAGGCTGACCATACTGATATTAGTGTTTGCTGTCAGCTGGATGCCCCTGCATCTTTTCCATGTAGTAACTGATTTCAATGATAACCTGATTTCCAATAGGCATTTCAAGCTGGTGTATTGCATTTGTCATCTGTTAGGCATGATGTCCTGTTGTCTTAATCCAATTCTCTATGGATTTCTTAATAATGGCATCAAAGCTGACTTAATGTCCCTTATACACTGTCTTCATATGTCATAAATCTCACTGTTTACCAAGGAAAGAACAAATGTTGAGGTCATCTAAAATATCCATTTTATATTTTCATTTATATTTTCATGATAATGATGTATTTATAATAAATTTTGATAACGTGGAATCTAATTTACATTAAAGAGCTCTGGATTTTAATGTCAGTTTGTAATATATGGAAGATAATTTTAATGTGTTATAACATGAGTAATTCATTCAGTTGTACAGAGTCAGTGTCAATCGCATATGTAATTTCATTTTTTAAAGTAGTTAGATAGTAGTTATGTTGCCTTCCATTTCATGTTATCTATAAATCAATGGATGGTGTTTTTTGCTTAAAATAAAACTGATATCCAAACAAATCAGTACTATTTTTTTTGTGTGAAGAAACAAAACTTATTTTTTTCTGCAGAGTATTTAATTTCATAATTGAGGAGCTTTGTTATCTATCTTCATTTTTATTCCACAGGCTTCTTAATGCTTAGTTTGTGAAAGTACAGAACATATTTAATATGCCTAGGAACTCATGACTAAATGACAGATGTATGCCTAGTAATCATCATCATTTTAAACATTGGGTACATTTTTGGAAATCCTATAGGAAAATGAATATCTCATATTATTGAGAATTGGTAAAATGATCAATTTAGCTCTACTTTCCTAATTATAAGCAATTAATTTGGCAAATAAAAAATTTTAATCAAAACACCCTTCTATGACTGTGATTTGTTAGTATGTAGGAGCTCCCCCAGGTAATTTGGACAGAACAGTCCATAAATTGAAAGAGTAGAGCAGTTACCCTCAGCATAAAGACCACTACCTTCACAGGTTTTCCCACTGAGCTCCTCCTCTTTCCCGAGGTATTTCCTTTGCCTTCTACGTTGTCAGTGTGCTATTGGGGTTAAAAGACTCTTCCCAATTCTGAAGCCCCTTTAAATTTTGCCTGGTCTAAAACTAGGAGTTTATTTTCAAAGATTTTGACCCAGGCTTATGTATTTTTCCTTCACTATTCTCCCATAGTCACATCAGAAAACCCAGAAATCTGAGGCCAGGATGAGAAAGGAACAAAAAATGAGAAATGCCTGTAAAAACATTTTTTTTCTAGATTTGAAATAAAAGCCATATCTATTAACATAATGAAAAAAGATTTTAAATCTTTTCTAGACTTATAAATAACATTAAATACTATCAAATAATGTTTTTATACACAACTTTTATATTCCAAAACATGAAGTCTAAGTGATGTTTCCAGTTAGTAAATAATTTTGAAGACAATTTTAAGTGTTGACAGAAAATGAGGTTAATACATTTGCCCCAATATAGAATAATTAATATACTTTGCTATTTCAATGTGATCTGCATATGAAGTCTCATATACTGTACTACTAAATTGAGGTTGAAGTCAGACTATTTGAACTTTTTGCTCATTTGCTTATTTTTGCCATTAAAAAAAATTTTTTTAGTTGTAGATGGACATAATACCTTTATTTTATTTATTTATTTTTACATGGTGCTGAGGGTCAAACCCAGTGCCTCACATGGACTAGGTGAGAACTCTACCACTGAGCTGCTACAACCCTGGCCCCTATTTTTTCCAGTTCCTAAGTCGCTTAAAAAAAAAAAAAAGAATTGCATATTTGCACATATGCAAAGTATGCAAAGTAATACTGTTATTTTCAGGGCCTATAACTGATTTAAACATTATATACATATTCCTGCTTGTGACAAGGAAAAACGATAAAACAGAAAAAACAAACCCTTTAAGTTTGTGAGTAATAGGTGATCATCGTGTTTAATCAATTGAAAGTTCACAGTCTCTATGGGGTTTTCTTTCTGTCATGTCCTCCTTACCTGGAATGTGTGTACCTGGGGAGGAAGTCCGTGGGATCTCATACCATGGGGAAATGTGCTGGCCCACAAGGTGTCTTCTGCTGGCTCCTGTTGAACCCCAGCTGAGGAGTAATAATCCTGCCTGGTTTCCATGTTACATAAGCTTCTGCCTCTGCTCTGTAATGCATGGTCTCTTAGCAAAGTTAGGGCCTGGGAGTCAGCCCAGGATCCTCTATCTCTGCTGACATGCTAGGACTTAATCTTTCATTGCTTGAGTTTCCACCACAACCTCCATTTTGTTCCCAGGTGTCTGTCTACACTGTGGGGTTGCTATGTTAGTGATGCTGTACCTTGCTAAATCTGGGAACTATTGGGACATTTTACATTCATGGCTGGGAATTCTGTAGGAATTTATGACATTCTGCTCCTTGTGTAGGTCACAAGGAACTGAGACAAGCAACCTAGACTTACTCAGGTTTTCTGTCTGCCCAACACAATAAGCTGCCATATCTACTTTGTGGTATCTACTTCACGTTGGTACATGAATCCTCTGCTTTCAGTTCCTTTCTGGGTTTTCAAACACAATCTGGTCAACAAGCCCACTCTGCTCTTAACTTCTCTCTAATCTTTCTGTTGCTATAAGAGTCCTCCCCTAAGTGTTTATATTGTATCAAGAAAAATGAAGAAAGCTAGTTCATTTTTTGCTTCTCTCTTTTTTAATCTCTCCTATTTATCCTAAGGCTTTCTACCCATTTCTGTCTGGAAAGAACATTCCCTAGTAATATCTTGCTCTTTCTTGGAACTGTGTATGGCTGACCCTAAAGCTATGTTCAGAACATCAGGGGTTGCTTTTGGAAAATGAAGCTTTCATATGAAAAATGTTTTACTCTTTCAATGCTGGGATCCAGGACTCTTGTCTCACCATGAACCAAAAACAACAAAATCTCTGTGCTATAGAGTGAACATCTTTTTCAAAAAACAGTAAGCATGCTCACGTTCATTAGGGCCCTGGAGTTCAAACTTTATATCGATAAGGACAAATATAAATACACAGGGAGATATTTGATCCAGTTAGAGTACCTAACATTAGCAAATGTACAACAACTGTCATACTTCATGGATTTTATAGTTGTTAATAGATGCATTTAGTTAAACCAGATAAACTATAATTTGGGGATCTTAAACTGTTGAACTTGAAGGAAGCAATTAATCTTCCTTAACCAGAAATGATGGAATGTTCTTAATAATTGAAAGTTAAGGAGTTTGAATGGGTTGTTGGATAGAAACCATTAAGGTTGGGATTAATGGTTTTTATAAGATTATTATGAATGATAATTTCTTCCATGGAGACTTGCTGAGTGAGTTAAACAATTTATGTTCCGTCAACTCTCCATTGCTCAAGGACTGATTATATAATTTTGTTTCTATTCTCTCCTGGTGTCTGACATGATTTAGTGGTCCAATAGCACCTTCACAAAAGCATGGCCCAGGGAACTAGATGGAGATGAAATTAAAAACTGTCAACCTCATTGCTTTTTAACAATATTTAATAATATTTCATTCAGGAAGAGTGGTTAAATTGGGTTTTAGTGGTTATTTAAATTATTCTTGATAGCTATGTTGCCTATTACTGTGAATAACAAAACACAACATGGAAAATTTTTTTTTTAAACTGGGGCAAAGTACAAAGAGCAACTAACATGATTAAATGATGAAGAAACATATTAATATTCTCTTAGTCAACAGATACCAATTGAATACCTACTGCTATGGTTTGATGGTCACTTCCAGATTCAGGTTGAAACTCAATTGCTGTCGCATCAAGAGGTGCATCCTAAGAGGTAAAGTCATGAGGGCTCTTATTGCAAATGTGGCTTAGTTACTGGGAGAGGGTGTCTCAGTAAAAGTGGGTTCAGCTTCCTCAGGCTTCCCTAACTTCCTGCCTCTTGCTCTCTAGCATATTCCTTCACCACGTGATATTCCATGTTATGTACCAACAAGAATGGTTAGCCCTCCCCAGGTGTTGGCACTTTGATAAGGGACTTCCCAAACCTCCAGAAATGTGAGAAATAAATTTCTCTTCCTTATAATTTATCCAGTCAGTGGTGGCATGTGACAGCAGCAGATACTGGGCTGCTACAGATACACTACAGATACAGCAGCAGATACACTATGTGACAGGAACTGTTCTTGGTGCTGAGGATGTATCAGTGAACAAAAAAGACCCAAAAGATCCCAGCTCTTGTGGAGCTTGCCTTCTGGGAAGTAGAGTCAGTGACAAAAGACAGGCAGACAATAAGCAATAAGAACAATAAAAATTGATTATATAATAATGATCCAGTATATAGATAGACGCACTGCTTCCTAAGCTGCAACAACAAATGCTACAACTCAGTGGCTTAATGTAACAGAAAGGTATTGTCTTAACAGTTCTAGAGACTGGAAGTCTGCGATCTCTGTGTTCCTATGCAGCCATAGAGAACCATTCCTCACCCTTTTCCAGCTACTGGGTTAGCTGGAAATCTTTGTTTTCCTTTGCAGTTGCATAACTCACAGTATCTCTGGGTCCAAATATTCCTCTTCTTATGAGGACACCACTCATGTTGGATTGCCCCCAACCTCGATTCTACTAATTTAATTACATCTGCAATAGCCCTACTTAATTAAGGTCACATTCTGAGGTACTTGGGGCTAGGATTTTAATAGATGCATTTTGGGGAGGTGGCACAATACAATCCATAGCCATATTTTAATGATGGGTATTAATGATAAGAGTCTTAGAACCATATAGACTAGGGTCAGAAAAGGTGTGCATGAGGCAGGAGAAGGAGAAGACTTAGATGTAATTTCAGATGAGATGGCTCCAAAGCCTTCATTGAGAAGATAAGTTACACAAAGACTTGAAAAAGGTGAGGAAACTGTGTGTATCAGAGAAAAGAGCACTCCAGGAAGGTGGCACAGCCCGCTTGAAGACTTCTAAGAGGGACCACAATTTAAGTGAGGAAGGAACAGGAAGGAAATCATTGTAGCAGAAATGCTGTCATCAGAAGGAGCTGAGTCAAGGACAGTTCTCATAGGTCCTTGACAGCATTTGTCAGGATGCTGACTTTCCGTTAGGAAAATGGGACTCCATTGTGTGGACTGACAAGACATGGAAGTAGACTCACTTATACTGAAAAGATCACTCTAGCTACAGGATAGACTGTGTTCCCCTGTCTTCTGTCCTGTTGTTAACAATGATGGGTGCTTTTATGTATGTATGCATAAATCACTGGGGTTTGCAAAATGGTAACATTTTAATTTTATCATTTCTTTTACATTTATTAGAGTAAATGCATTGTTTAAAAACAATACTCTTCTTCAATCCATTATTTGGTTACCCAATGGTACAATTCTAGGAAAGGATGAGAGTTTTGGTAGTATCTCTTTATTTATTACTTGTCAAAAGTGATTAACTCATGGATTTAAACACAGGTAATGAGTTCTAATCCATGTCCTTTGTTATCATTATTGAGGAAGTTCAAACAGCCAGACACAGTGGCACATGACTGTAATCCAGGGACTCCAGGGGCTGAGGTAGGAGGATTGCATTTTTGAGACCAAACTTAGCAATTTAGTATGGCCCTAAGGACTTAGCAAGACCCTATCTCAAAGTAAAACAAAAAACAACAAACAAAAAGGGCTGGGGATGTCCTTAGTGGTTAAGTGACCCTGGGTTCAATCCCCAGTACCAACCCCCCCAAAAATAGAAGTTCAGACAGTTTCATATTTGGCCTAAATTAGGCTAGTGCTACTGATACAGTGTAATGCCAATTAAATATGTTTTTTAAAAAGTTAAAAGCTATAAGTTTTTACTAGTGGATATTCAGAAAATATTTTAGAAAATAATTTTTAAGAAACTACAGTGGCCAGAGTACTGTACTTCTCTCAAATTCACTATAGAAGTGGTTTGGAAGATAGTGATAAAATGTTATCAAGAATTTACAAAGGCACTCTTGTGTTTTATACATGAAAATTCCTCTTGTTCCTAACATTCTACCTTAGATACAGGTTTCTGTTTCCCTATTATTAATGTCATGGTCTGATTTAAACTCCATATAAAACTTATTATAATTTTAATTTATCTCACTTAACAGATATATATATTCATGTATTTTGCTGCAGAAATGTTAATACTTAAGTAATACTTTTGATTATTGATAATTTTTATCTTGATTGTTACTCTAACCCATATTGGAGGTAATAAATAATGTAGAGATAGCCACAAAATTTTTAATATCCAATATAAAGATTTCTTCATATTTTAAATATACATGACCCCAAACTTTGAGCTAAAGTCTCTTAACTGTGAAAACATGATCTGTGTAGTTACTACTTCCATATCTCCCATCAGTCATGCTTTAATAAATAATTATTTAAACATCCTCTCTATCCTTAGATGTATAAATGTGTATCTAAAAAGAGTCAATAGATCCACCACATGATTCTCAATCTCCTAGTCCTCTCCAAGTTCTAAAGCTCATATCTTTTTCTTAGATGGTAACTTGGGAAACCTACTCAAGTTTAAATTCCCTAATCCTTTAGATAAGAACTGTAGGTTGGCATTGGCACTTTTCAAGAGTAGCAACTCTGATTATTCTGTGTGTAGACACTTTGAAGCAAGGGTTGAAAGGGCTCCTCTTTTCTCAGAAGGGAGGGGTGCTATGAAGGGTGATTCACATCTAACCTAGAGGGAGAGAAGTCCTATGGCACTGTGTTTGGCTGTTTGAACTTCCTCAATAATGATAACAAAGGACACGGGTTAGAACTCATCACCTGTGTTTAAATCCTGAGTTAAGAACTTTAATAAATAGTAATAAATAGTACCAAACTAGAACCCCACCAGTGTCTGCCGCTTCAGACCATTCTCTTGCTTAATCTGTTCACAATCTCTATTCTCATTAGAAAAAAAAAAACTGAATCAAAATCTAACACTTAGAGAACACTATACTGGCAATTAATATGATAAAAATATGGAGTTTCTTTTGTAATCATCCTGGTTGTCACCATTGCCAATGGACACTTACCATTTCCTAGACACACTGAAGGCAATTGACTTGAATGGTCTCACCTGCATACCTGCATTCAAGGACACTGCTGACCAGTACTGCTTTGGGCCAGTGAGTTCTTGCTGCATTTTGTAGACCTCCAGGTAGCTCCTGGAAGTGTTTTGGTTCATTAAAATTATTAAAGTAATTAATAGGTGCTATTTAAATATTATTATTATTTACTCTCCCTTCTTTAACCAAATAGTTTGGAGTGTCCATATGCATGTTTAACCAAAGAGAGTGTAGTTAATGTAGAAGAGCATACTGTGAACCAATAACTCTTGATACAGCACTTAGCAGAACACTGTAAACCACAGTGGTAGTTTAGACCCTTATAAAGTTTATGATAGTTTTAATTCATAGTGTTGGGTTAGGTACTGTGGATCACCATTTCATAGGAAACATGAGGAGGCTTGTGTTGAACTGCAAATTCAGGAGGAGAGCTAATGTGATAGGTGATAAATCTGAAAATTTGTCCTCAGATGCTACTCAACAGCTTTAGAAGTTACCTTATCTAGTTTAAACTGTTATAAAGCATGCTAAAATATCTCTATGTCTAATAAGAACATTGTTAAAATAAGTAAATAATTGGACTTATTTGGTTTTTGATTTCTTGGTCATTCACATTAACAATAAGGCTTTAGAGAAGCATGTTTTATAAATCAAAGCCTAAATTTCAGTATATTTAATCATTTAGAATTAAAATGCAAATTTTTTAGTTTGAGTTTATGATGTGCAAATTGAAATATTTTCAAACATTGGATTGTAAAAAGCAGGTTTGAAGTTTTGTGTGTGTGTGTGTGTGTGTGTGTGTGTGTGTGTGTGTGTGTATGTATTATTGACCTCATAAACATTTGTTGCATTTAAATCTATAGTTTAAAATATACCATCAAAACTATAATGTTTATTAGTGAATTTGTGACATTATTACAACTCATTTTAAAGAAAGTTAGTTAGTATGCACAAATGTAAAAATGATCAAAATCTGTGGATGGTCAGTCCACTGGTGTGGTTGAGTTGGTCACTCAGCTATAGAGATGCGGAGTCAACACACAGACACCGGGAGCTGGTGAGAGGGCTGGCAGGTGACAACCTCAGTCGACCTCCAGGCAAGCTCGTTTAGTTGATATAGAATGCACCTTCCAATCATACATAAGCAAGCAGGTTATACAACATCTAGAAACCAATCATCTTATGATTAATGTAGCCGCACCATGAGGAAGTGCTAAATATTGCTATGCAGTGGAAGGCGGACTGGAAGAATTATTGTCCCTATGAAAAGGGGGCCTTATGAGTTGGGGGTTTCATGCCCTGAAGCACCCAACTCTTGGTTTCCTGGCCTTGTAGCCTGGCAACCTCAATCACTGAGGATGCGGTTTCACTGATGGCTCACTGGAGCAGAGCTCCCCATCCTGCAGGTGTTCCTGCCAGGCCTGTATGAGCTTAGGTTTTCCTAGCGCTCTGAGCTGCTCATAGCTGCTAGCTGCAAACCGAAAGTTATTCCAACAAAAATCCTTCTACAGATAGTGAATATTATTAAAGTTTATTTAAAATATTTTCCCCTCATCCTAAATTTAAAAAAAAATACTATATTAAGCAATAGCTTGGATAGTGTCAGTAGATGTCATTCATGTGTATCTTGACATAGTCCTGAGCTAGGAAGTTTGGGAAAAATTCAAGAGACAAGAAATAATCAGGCAGAGGGAGCTCAGTGTATTCTTAGACTTGATTATGCCCATTGGTTCTTGGTCTCCGACTGCTCTTGATCTGACTTACGCTTCTACACTCAGTAACCAATTTAGACACCTCTTTCCCAACAACCAGTCTCACCTCTTTTTTGTCCTCTAGTTAAATAAGCTTATTTTTTTCTGTTGTCTTCCCAACATCTTTTCATTTTTTCGTCTATTTTGCAGCTTGATTGGAACTGGGGCACACTACTCTTTACCCTTATTTTCGATAATTTTTTCTTGGAAAAAAAAAGGAATTCTTATTAGAGTTTTCTGTTTTGACTTCTTAAACATGATTATGGACACATGTGGTTTTTGTTTGAACCTGACTGTTTCCAGGGGCGGTCTCTGGCACAAGCAGGGAACTTTATCACCATATCTGTCCCATCTGCTTTTAGGCAGCACAAACCTGAATTTAGAGTCTTCCTTCAATCCCTAAATTTTTTTTAAACATATGTCCACTTTTTCTCCCTCTCCTTTACCAAAACTCAATTTTCTTTGTTTCTCTTCTTCCAGTGAGGCAGATCATTTCAGATATTTCCAAATATTTTAAAAGCTGTTCGGAATGTGATCTAAGGAATGGGGATGGGAGCCAGGGGACAGATAATTCAAATGTGTGGTTGACTTGGCTCTGCCTTTGTCACTGTGGAAAATTTACTTTTTTTTTTTTAACATTTCACTTAGGCTCTGGATAAACAGGTATGTTTATTAACGTGAATACACTGCCAGCCCTCAGTAAGGAGGGGCAAAGAAAAGTCCTCCTACTGCATAGGCAGGCAGTGAGGGTTTACAGAGGTCAACGTAAGAAACGGATACTTTCACTGCATAATTTTCACAGAAAGCTTTGAATTGCCTCAGAAGACAGTCAGATTGTCTTCCTCTTATTCTATCAATCACATTAAGATCTGTTGGTTTATAACAGCTTTAATGAGACATAAGTAATACACCTTCACATGCTCTTTTTGAAGTGCATAACTCAGTGGGTGGGAGGGTAGTCACAGAGTTGTGTAACTGCATCACTCCAACTTTAGAACATTTTCATCCCCTCAAAGTCCCTGTGCCCATTAGCAGTCACTCCTTACTGCTATCCTCCTCCCTTCTCTGACAACCGCTAATCTACTATGGTTTCTATGGTTTTATCTTTTCTGGATATTTCATATAAATGGAATCATACAATATGTGTCTTTTACAGCTGGCTTCACTCAATAAAATGTTTTCAAAGATTATCCGTGTGGTATCAAATACCTCACTCATTTTTTTGTTGTCAATTAATATTCCAAGGTATTGACTCACCACACTTTATTCATCTGTTGATGGAAAAATTTAGGTTGTTAGCATGGGGTGATATTGTTGATGGTTTTGACCAATGATGTTGAACAGTTTTCATGAGTCTCCTGGACATCTGTATATCTTCCTTGGGGTCATATCTACTCTAATGCTCTGTGTATTTTTAATTGGGTTATTATTATTATTATTATTATTTTTTTTTTTTTGTATCATTGAGTTGTCAGAGTTTTTTTCCTATTCTGGACAAATTCTCCCAGACATAGGATTTGCAAATGGTTCTCCCATTCTGTGGGGTGTTGTTTCACTTTCTTGATGGTGTCCTTGGAAGCACAAAGATTTCTAACTTCGATGAAGTCCAATTTGTCTGGTTGTTCTTCGCCTCTTGATCTTTTAGTGTAATATCCAAGAAACCATTGCCTAACCAGAGTTCTCAGAGATGTGCTCCCAATTTTCCTCCTAAGAGTTTGATAGTTTTCTAACATTTTGATCTATAATCCACTTTGCACAAGTTTTGAAGCAGAGCCTCAGGATTATTATTTTTTTATGTGTACATCCAGTTGTCCCAGCAACTGTCATTAATAGGACTTATTGAGACAATTTCTTTCGTGGATGAATGTGTTTGTTCATTACTAGCGATGGCTGCTTGACTGATTTTCTTTTACCTATTGTTTCTTTTACCTCTATTTTCATGCATTCCTCCTGCTTATTTTTACTTATTCTGCTTTTTTTGCTCTTTGCAGTAAACTGGCTTGCCATTTGATTACAGGATAAAAGGACCTGTCCCTCTTGGAGAAGGATACTCCTTGAGGTTAAATTGTCACCAGGTAATGGGTAACTTGGTCACTATGGCTGGTCACAGAGTACTAGAATGAGCCTGAACCTTTTCTCAGTTTCCTCCCAATATTAGTGACAACCATGACAAGAAACAGGTATAGAAGCTGGAATTGTCCTAACTGACCAGAGAACCTGCAAAAAGGAGGAATTCATTCTCCCCCAACTCAGAAATATATTTTTGGACTTACTTTTTTTTTTTTTAAATCTTATTTGAACTCCAACTTTTTTGGATGTGATTTCTAACACCCTGTGAGTAGACTCAAGAGGCTACCTATTTCAACATTCAAATTCCAACTTACATCTAGATCCACTGTTTTATTGCAATGCCATTAAATATAAGGAGAAGTAGAACCTGATGCCAATATGTCTCCTTCTCTGTGTAAGGAAACCATACATTGAAAGAACCAGATGTCAGTCTTCAATATTATATAGAAACCAGCTGTGGGGTGCTCTACTGACACCACTGGCTTTCACTGATTTTTATAATTTTTGGGGGGGCCAGCCCTTGTACACACTAAGCACATGTTGTACCACTGAGCTATACACCTGGCCCCTGCAGGGGTTTTGGATGCTAACTTTCTAAAGACCACATTATTGTTTCTAATATGCATTTGAGTATATTTACACATCCTAGTGTCAGTTTTCAGCTTTCACTTACATCACTTACTCCCCAACATCAGGAATTTCTTATACTCTTTCCTTTCCAGAGGATTTGTATCAGGTGGTTTTTTACTTTGATTTGGTATTTTATTTTATATTTTTTAAGCCCAAAGCATGACCTTGAAAATAAATTTTAATGTCAACAAGAATTTAAAGAAGAAATTTCTTTGTAGAACAATCTGTACACACTGAGAAAAATATGCTGTTTGACCTATGGCATTGCCTATGTTTCAATCACTTTGACCAATATTCAACCATTCCACTAATACTCAATATTCAGTCGTTCATGGTGTGGGTACAGCTTCACCTTATAAATAAAGCTGGCTGTCTGCTTGACAGCAAGCAAGCCCAGAACAATAAGAAGACAAAGGTAAGAAGATTCCAAATTGTTCAAGTCTGCTTTCTTCCACATCTTTATCTTTGTGTAGAGTTTAGGTTTCTTTGCTTACAAAAACTCTAAGTTCTATTAAATAACACGGGGTTAACTATAAGGGTACCTGGCACAAGAGAAAGCTAAGGACTCTTGAGATCATTCACTAGAATATAATCTCTTGAAGGCAGAGATCTGTCTGAATTAGACATTATTATGTTCTAATAAGTCTATTTTGGGGGCTTGAAACAGAGCAGGTGATCAAAAATATAAGAAATGTTTTAAGACCAAATCTCAGAACACACACACACACACACACACACACATAGCAAGGTCTCCCAAAGAATTACATATATTTGGAGAACTCAGTCACAAGGCACTATGAACCCAGTAACTGAGTCCGTTTAATTATTTCTCACCTGTCTGTGAACTATCAGCTCTTTATGTATTCAGTCTTCTCTCTCACACCCCCTGTTCTTCCCTGCCTGCTTTCTCCAAAATTCCACTGACCATTACCATCCCTTCTTCTCAACAAATTACCCCTCAGCATCCCAAACATAAAATCTAGGCTCTCTTAATCGCACCCTTTGAGCTTTCTTCACATGGCTAAAGTGCTTCATTTTTTCATAATTAGGACCAAGCATAGGACCTGCAAAGTACACGGTATTTTTAACCAATGTGGACTAAAAAAATAGTCACATACAAAAACATATGTACTGGACAATTGTATTACCCTTGGTCTAGAGACAGAAGGGCCCAAGAATGAAGTCCAGTGGTGAGAAGAAAGGAAAGTTGGCTGGTAGGGTAGTCCCAGAGGGAGGGAGGAACTGTAGAACATGGAAGGCCGTATACAGTTTCCTCTGTTGTCTGTGCTGTGCTATAGTAGTGCCTTCTTCCTCCGAACCCCCTCTCCTCTTGCTTCTGGGAAACCTACAGCACCCACTGGTATTGCTGTCAGTGGGTCACTTTGGGGATAAATGAAGTGGCATGATACTTCACGTCAGGGAGGTCCCAGGCAAAGAAAGAGGGTAGCAGCTACAGGAGCCCAGAACAATGATAAGAAGACAGGCCACAGTGGGAGGCAGTTTTCAGCATGTATTAATTGAAGACCAGAAGTGAGAAGGGGAAAGAGAGCATCTTTGGCCAAATATGAGATGAATGTGGCCTTTGAAAAGGGTACGCTAAATGCCGACTGCTCCTTGTGTTTACCTCTGGTGGTCGATAGAGTTTTACTTGCCCCTTTCAATTTTAATTCATCTCTCCTCATTTCTCCTCACTTTTGATGTCCTTAGAGAAGGAAAAAAAAAAAGTCTCCTGCCAGCCCAAGTGAAGTTCCTTGGCAATGGGAAAAACGAATTAAGCAGTTTTATTATTAGAACATATTGAACCAGATTGCAACGCCCATCACAGGAAATTTGCTAAAGAGATTGTAAAGACAGAAAGAGATCTCACCTTTTTATAAAAACAGGTAGGTGCCACCCCATTACCCACATGCTCTCAAGATAAATGAAACTTGTCCATAGGTAAGAGGACTTGATAGACCATTTTCTGTGCACGGTTCATCCTAAATGCCCTTGGTGCTGCATGGGCATCTGTGTTAGCTAAGCTTTATCAAAAATAAGTGCCTTATGGCTCTATAGCAATCAGGTAGTTATAACTTGGAACCAGGCATCTGGGGTAAACTCCCACAGAGAGAGGGACAAGGTGTTCTATTTTCTGAATGCATGCAGTTCAAAGACAAGGCTCCAAGCCCCTTCAGAAAAATACTCCAGGGTTGTAAAACTGCCAAGAGGTCCTTAATTTTTAAAGACTTACATACAATTAGAAGGAATAGAGAAAGAACATATAATTACATGTTTCCTAAAGGAAATGATATAAGGGACAAAGGGGGATATCTCTTCCTTTGGCACCAAGTTTTTTAAAAATGTTTTTTTCCTTTTATTTATTTTTTATTTGTTTTTACTCTGCTACTGCATAATAGTGGTTTTCAGAAGGAGGCAGTTTTACCCTTAGGGGTCCTTTGACAATGTCTGGAGATATTTTTGGTTGTCATAACTAGGAGGAACAAGGCCACAGGCACCTAAGTCTATAAAATCCAAGCATGCTGCTAAAACATTCTGTAAGTCATGGAACAGTCTCCACATCAGATAAATACCCAACCCAACATATTAACAGTGCTGAGGTTGAGAAAATATCCTCTCAAGGGAGAGTTGCCACAGACATCATTTAAACTGGGACATTTTTGAATGAAAAGCTGTGTTATTGATAAACAGGCTGGGAAGCAGACACACGCACATGATGTATAGTCACCTTGTCTGTAAACCAGTTGTCAATAACTTGACAGTCAAAAATTATCCTCAGCTAGGCATATAGTGGTGCAAGCCTGTAAATCCTAGCAGCTCGGGAGCCTAAGGCAGGAAGATCACAAGTTCAAAGCCAGCCTCAGCAGTTTAGTGAAGTTCTAAGCAACTTAGTGAGACCCTGTCTCAAAATGAAAAATAAAAAGGATTGGGATGTGGCTCAGTGGTTAAAGTGCTCCTGGATTCAATCCCTGGTACAAAAAATAAAATAAAATTATCTTTAGAAAGCATGTTCTTGACAGAGCCTCTTAGGATGAACTACTGAACATTTTACAATTGACTTTCTGTGGGAGAGTGGAGTGTCCTGGTTTATATATTTGTGATTTTGTATTGCTAATTCTGCCAACACAGTCGATTAGAAGCCATTAACAAAAGGCTACTAACTGTGGAGATCTGGCTGCACAGCAGTACACACCATTACATAGTATTTCCACCATACTGAATACAAAAGATGCAAATGACTTCAAGAGCAAAAAAAAAAAACTAGTAAAATGTAGCAAAGTAATTAAAAATAATTAGGAAGTGCTGAATTTGTAATACTCCTCACCTTTGTTTTTCATATGGTCTATCTACTTGTTAGTTTATGTAATTATTAATAATGACCGTTTTTAACAAACAGATTTGCAAAGTTCCTGCAAATAATATTAGGGTTTCATGGAAGGGTACAGATTGTCTCCAACTACCTCTCATTTTATAATCAACGTAAAAATGAGAACTCATTTCTGGACTCTTAGGCTATGTAAAATAAACACAAAAGGAGAGGATGAGCATTTGCTCTTTCTCTCTGTCCAGATCCTATTTCTTCCTCCTAACACTCCCTCAAAGGAAGAGCATTCACTAATGGAATTGTTCAGAGCTCGGGGTACATGTTGAACCACGCTTTCTTAGTGAGAAGCGTCATCTCAAAAGCAGGAATTCAGACTCTGCATTATTTCTGCTGTTTCTTGCCTCTCTGGGGCAAGTAGACCAAAATATGACCTTGCCTCTTGGATCATGCTCTTTCACTCCAAAAGCTACGATCAAGTGTCAACCACTCACTCTCCCCCCACTGCAAGTACAAGTGAGCTTGCTTATCTTCAAGATGGACTAAGTAAGACATAGGAGAGAAGGTGCTGAAGAAAGCCATGACCTTGGTGACAGTGCAATTCAGTTCAGACTTAATTTGTGATGCCTCTGCTAATATTCTGATCATGGTACTACAGTCTTAATTCCTGTCAAGTGTGCTGATATAGGGACACCATTCACAGAAACACTCAACTGTTGAAGCAGTTGGCTTTTTCAAACCTCTAAGGCTTCAAATCATTGGACTGTCTTGTCAGTCAATTACAAATGTAATTAAAAAGAAAAACAGTAGAATTGTATACCCTTCCATCTCCCCTATCAAACTAGCTGTGTCTGGATTTATTTTTTTTTCCCAGGAGTTTTCTAAAGTCAGCCAGAAAAAGCCATCAAACGTCAGAATTCAGATTTTTCCCTACCATCTCCCACCCCAGTTGGCACATAGTCTTCTTCCCACGTAGGCAGAAGATGATTTAACCAAGTAATTTGTGTTTGCCTCAGATGGGTCACTAACTTTCCCACCTGAGATAGCCAACTCTTCATTTCCCCTTTATTTCCACTAGGACAATGTCAGCGTCTGGTTTTGTTGGCTGTGTAATACTTTTGGATATCCTTCCGTGTTGTGTAGAAGTGGACTTGGCTAAGAGTCATAAAGACCTGAAGAGTGGTGGGTAAAATAAAAGAAGTGTATATTCTCTTTCAAGTGCAGAAGATTGGAAAACAGGGCTATTCGTGGCTGTGTTTAAGACCTCAGGAGCCCATTTTCCCCTTTGTAGTTCTGCCACCTTGTCACGATGGGCAAAGGTGTGACTTGTGCAGTCCAGGGGGAGAGATAAAGAATGTCCACGCGCTTCTGCCCTTTTCAATGTTTAATTCACTCAAATAACTCAATACAATTTTTCTCAATAGGTTCTGAATCAAGAAAATGACAATCCTTAATTCTGGTCACTGCAATAGACGTAATCAACTCAAAGCAAACAGTTCTGCGTTCACTCTAAACACTGGAAACACACTTCATCATGACAGACTTGATACGGACATTCCCTGTGCACGCTAAGCTCAAGTGCCAGATCTAGAGTCTCAAGTTTCAGGCCTTAAGTCCAGCAGATGCAAACTAACTCAGACCACAACAATCAGGTCAGGAACCATGGAGGCTTCTCCTGGTGGGGAGTTGACCACCAGTTGAGAACAGGGTCTTAAGGAGATGTTGCCATTCTCACCAGAGTCAAAAGGCTGCTGTAGACTTTGAGAGCAGAGAGGATGATGCAGAGGATCAGGCAGATGATGAGAAGAGTTGGGGTGTCAGTCGAAGTTCTCATCAGGCTCTCCAGTGTGTGCATCCTGTTGGCTGGCCCGAATGTCTGTTCATTCGCTTCATCATTTATACTAAATTTGGGGGCTTCTGCTCCCCTCTAGGTCCCTATTACCAGGGACCTACCAGGTTTCTTAGTGACATCTTACATTTTAGAGCCAGGACACATGGTTTGATGGTTTCTGCCCTGATCTTACACCGCTTGATTCTTATCAGGGTGAAGGCAAATGACATGTGACTTCAACTTGACTCTTACCAGGGTTATGGAAAATGACTTATTTTTATCAGGCTATGCCCAATGACATATTGGAGGGCTTGGTGGGCTTGTGCCTGGTGGAACTTCTGGTTTATTTTAAAATGAAGTTGCTTAGGCCAAGGGCATCCGTACACACCTCCAGGCATAGCTTGTCCCATGATTAAAGATGGCAGCCAGAATGCCAGTCATCAATGGGCCAAAGAGCATGAATCAGGTAGCTTTAAACTAAGGCTGACGTAAAATATTTCTGCTTAAATTCTGTAGTAGATTAGATTGTTGCACAACTAATATTCAGTACCCACCTCCCTTCATGGGAGAAGTATTGTGATAGTGAATTTTAGGTGTTGACTATCAGAGTAAGGAATACCTAGAAACCTTGAAAGGTATTATTTCAAAGGTATCCATGAAGGAGTCTTCAGAGAAAGTTAGCATGTGAATCTGAGTGGACTGGGGTGGACTAGGTGGGAAGACCCACCCTCAATGTGCCCAAGTACTATCCAATGAGCTGGGGGTCCAGAGAAAACAAATACAGAAGGTAAATTGGTATCACCCCCTGAAAGTTAGAACTTGTTTATGTCCTGCCTTGGACATCAAAACACCAGGCTTTCTGACCTTTAAGGTCTAGGATTTACACCACAGCCCCCTCTCATGCACATAGGCTTTCTATCTTGAACTAAGTTACACCTTTGGATTCCCAGGTGCTTAGGCCTTTGGATTTGGAATGAATCATATTTACCATCATTCCAGTGTCACTAGCCTGCAGATGACCTGAGGCTTCCCAGCTGCCATAATTATGTGAGCCAATTCCTTAATAAATTCATATATATATTCCCCATGCACATCTCTCAAAACTAGTAGTTATATATATATATATATACACATATATATTCCCCATGCATATTCTAATAGTCTGTCTCTCTGGAGATGTCTGACTAATTCTTTTTCCATTGACATTGGGCTTGGCCTTGTGACTTGGCTGTGGCTTCATAGCAGACAGAGAATACTCCTCTGCTTCTTGACTTTAGGTTTGACCATATGACTTGCTTTGCCAGTAGAATATTAGTGGATGTGACATCAACTCAGACTTGAATGGTGCTTTATGTGGTCAGACTTATTTTCTTGGGCTCTGTTTCTTGTCATAAGAAAAGCCTGCTTTCTAGAAGTGCTGATCCAAAGAGAATGAACAACACATTGCAGTTGACCTGTGTTCTACCCACAGCTTGGAGCCGAGTCCTTTGACCCTAGATGGTTCCATATCAGCTGGATATGACGTGAGGTCACAGATATGTGAATAAAAAAATATACTTATTATAACCACTGAATTTTAAGGGTGGTTATTGCACATTTTTTTGCAATAACAATGATCCTATTAGCTAGAGTTCTGTCTGATGATGGCTTCTCTCCCTGGAGGCTGCTAAGTAAATAAATTTTTTTTCCATATACATTTTTTTTTGTTTTGTGTCTTTAGATATGTACTTGGAGTAATGATGTCCATCTCATTCCACCATCTTTCCTGCCCCATTCCCCTTCCTTTCTCCTCCCTCCCCTTTACCCTTTCTAAAGTTCCTCCATTCATCTCATGTTCCCCCCCACCCCACCCATCCCCATTATGGATCAGCATCCTCATATCAGATAAAACATTTAGCATTTGTTTTTTTTTGGGGGGGGGATTTTGCCCTACAATTTATTAAAAAACATTTTTAAGTTGATAAAGGATAATAAATTTTGGTGACAACTAGTGCTGTAAATTATAATTGCCACCTTTTGAATACCATCTATCTTCCTTGTTAATTAGATTTGCCATGGTTATGCAGTCCTACATAGGAACAAAGGTGTTTGTCTTCTATGGTATCTTAAAGTCTTGTGGAAGCTCCTTACTGTCAGATGCTGAATACAGCCACCCAAGATATGGCTACACTATAGCAGAATTTATTAAATATAAGCATTATCCTTTGAAACAGTCAATTTAACTAATAACTAACAAAAATCTAAATGTTAAGATGTGTCTTAACAGAAAATTTGCCATAAAATTCTGGATATATTTACAAGTAAAATCATATTTGAAACATCTCTCAAAACTGGTAGTTCCTAAAGTATTAATTTAGTCAAATGATCCAAATACAATGGTTGGATTTAACATTGTTTCAGAAAGGATCTATTAAATCTTCTAGCTTAGAATCAGGAAGATGCTTTAAACAGAAGTGACATATAATCTGATATTTGATTCATGTTGCCTGGTTTTATTTTAAGTGTGAATGTAACAACCCGAGAGCATCATAAAGGCATTACATATTTTGATAGAGTTTCTTGACTGAAGAAATCTAGTCTAGAGTAGGTAGAATAAAGATGACTGTATGCCTTCCCTTACATTCCACCGGAGCCCTATGCAGCCTGCAGAGTGTGCTTGGCCGACTCCCCTAACCACAGTCCTGTAGATGAATGAACTGAGAAGAAAAGAGTGGAATGGAAAACTTGGATTCAGACATTCAAAGGGAGTTGAGGAGCCCAAGGATCTTCAGTATGATTGTAGCAGGTGGGGACACTTGATTCAACTAAAAATCACATTAAAACACACTGAAGATTAAAGCTAGCCTGAAGAGACCTGGCTCTCTTACTACAAGGATCCAGAATATTCCAGTACCAAAACCATTTAGTTTATCTAGCTATGTATTTTTAAGGCATTTCAAAATTTAGTATGCTTCCCTAAATAGTCTTAATTATGAAAGGATTTTTATCTTCTTATAATTTAATTGCTCAGATGGACTTTGTAGTTGATCTATAAAATTAAAATACTGATAAAGATTTTGATAGAAATGGCATCAAAGGTAAAAAAAATAATTTCTGTAAATTTTGAGCTTCTCCTTCCAGGGATATGGTATTTTCTGTATTGATACAATCTTCAGCAATCTCTCACTCCAAAAAACCCTCACACAACTCACATGAGATGCACTGTGACTCAAAAGAGCCTCACTTGTTTGTGTTTGATGATTGGCAATTTATTTATCTCTGCATAGCTGTTTTCAGCCAGTGTTGCAACGTTGGTTTAGGCTCCCTCTCTCCCCTCCAGCCTGCCTCACCTCCATTTAGTTTTGGGGGGTTCTCTGGTAAAAGGATTGCTCAGGTAGGTGTCTTTGTGGTCTCTTTTGACCTTGCCCCACATTATCATTCTTTGATGTAAAACAACTAAAGTGCATTTTCTTTATCTTTGCTTGTTAGTGTAGCTTAGTGATTTCATGATGGATATAGCTATCTTATTAACTTTATTGATTCAGCTAACACATTTAGACTGTGGTAATGTATTTCTGTATCCCTAAAAGTAATGCAGTCACCATTATTTGGGGATTTTCCTGGGTAGGTTCAACGAGTCAAGTTTATTGAAATAGACTTTGCACCAATAGAAGTCTGGATCATTATCTCACCAGAGTTATTAAAAAGTGTGTAGATATTAAACCTCAGCATCTTTATTTATTAAATATAGCTAAGAGCAAGAATATAGTTCAATGAGTTTTAATGAAGATAACACAATAAAAGTATGTAATATAATGTTCAAGATAACAAGTATGACCCCCAATAATCTACTATTAATGGCAACAGCAATGATCAGATATGTCTGCGTATTTAAATCTTAGTTGCACCAGTTCTGAAACATGTAAATACGCAGAATCAGTTCACTCTCTCTGGCAAATTACTTGAAATGTCTAAAAAAAAAAAAAAGTCATTACATCTGTAAAGTCAACTTATAGAGTTAAAGTTCAACTAAATGACATTGCATATATATGGAATTTAGCAGTTTTTGGCACAGGAGAAATCTGCTATCAGTGGTATCAACTATTGCACCTTTACTGTTGTTGAGCACAAAGTGTATAAGCATATGGAAGGCCCTGAGTAGGGAGCCTTAGGTGGGAAGCACTAATATTGTGGTAATTACCACTTCCATCACCTTCCTCCTTCACCATCAATACTACCACAGACTGACCCAGCACTTCCAAACTTCTCAAGGTCAGAATTGAACAGCTAATGATAATGACTGGAGGGTGGATGAGACAAAAGAGGTCCTGAATATTTCCACAGTCCCTGTACACATACCTTCATGCTGCGTATTGACTTCTCACACATAAATTTATTATCTTAAAATGCTTTTTTTGTTTTGTTTTTGTTTGTAAGCTCAAACATAGAAAAAAAGATCACATCTGTTTGTTGTCTACAAAATAGGAGTTGAACTTTTCTTAAAAGAGCTATTCAAAATCTGGGTAAGCAGGTGTTCTCCCCCAAACCCAGCAAGACGATGATTACTATTCAGAAATGTTAAAGCTCCTGCATTCCTTCCTCTCCAGCGTTTTTTAACCTGCTGGTGATTATATTGTCTGCATTCTAGTCAGCCCCTCTGCCTATCAATGAATTTTACCCATTAGAATACTTGAATTATTTTTCTTAGAAACAGATTCAGTATCTGAGAGAGCCACAAAAGACATCTTCCTCTTGCATGCTGTGAAAATAAATGCAGTCTTTATTACCAGGAAGTTAGAGAGGGACTTACTTAGGAGCAACTGAAGAGACTGCACTGGTCCTTCAGAGAAATGGCATGTCCCAGAGGACATAGAAATGGACTGGGAGGTGGGCGATGTGGTTTGTTTTCCTTGGATGCTTCCTCACAATCTTGATAATCTGATTTTAATTCCTCACTGCATGGAGCTACATCATTTTATTTTCTCACCAGCATATTGAGATTAATCAGAATATGAAGAGAGAGAGGAAGATTAAGATAAACTTGGCATTTTAACATTGGTAGCTGTTGCTTATTGTTGGAATCACTTGGGGTCACCTCCTAAGTGGTGCTGTTCTGAATAAACAGCACATGAGAAAAAGTAACTTCCAGGCTCAGGGGCCCCTCTCCAGCTCCATTTTGTTAGGGTTGTGGTTTAGCTGATTTTATGGATCCAGGGTATGAAAATCTGAATGCTATTGTCACTTGGGGAGTGTGTCCATTCTTAGTACCTGCAGGGGTCCTTTAGTTTACAATTTTACATTAACAACATAAAGACTTCATTGGATTGAGCTGTGCACCATACTTTGCATTTAGATCCCATTGTTCCAGTTAATTTGAAAGAATGGCCTTTCTGAAGAAGACAACCTGTGATGAACATTTATTATCTTGTGGGTTGAATAAAATGCACAAGGATATATCTGGTTCAGGTACCTAATTTTAATAAGTCTTTCTGAGAAAGCCTTTATTATTAATGAAATATGGCAATATGTGTTACATAGTATTATGTTCTCTCTAAGATATTCAGCTTAAATTTTTCAATGAAGTCATGTTTAATGTTCTTACAGGTTGTACCAAAGTAATAAATTTTTTTTTAACTTTCTTCTTTAGCCTTTTTGTAGTACTTGAATTCTTTATAATGAGCAGGTATGATTTTTTTCATAACTCATATATAGTAAATGCTATCAAAACAATATATATGGAATCAATGGAATTCAGTTTTCTAAAATGTTTCATGTTATTAAAATGCTAAATAAAAAACTAATGTTTAAAAGGAGGAAACACTCCCAAATATATTCTATAAGACCACTATAACTCTGATACCAAAACCAAAGATGCATCAAGGAAAGAAAATTACAGAGAAATATACTTGATGAACATAGGTGAAAAAATTCTTAATAAAATATTAGCAAAGTTGCATTCAAAAACATTAAAATATAATATACCATGATCATGTGTGTTTTGTTCCAGGGATGCAAGTTTGGTACAACATATACAAATCACTAAATGTAATTCACCACTTATACAGAATTAAGGAAAAGAATCACATGACCATTTTAATAAATGAATAAAAGGTTCGTGTTAAAAAACTCTGCAGAAGCTAGGGATCAGAGGAACTTACCACAATATCATAAGCCATTTATGACAAACTCAAAGCCAACATCATACTAAATGGAGACAGACTTAAAACATTTCCTTTAAAATCAGGAACAAGACAAGGCTGTCCACTTCACCATTCCTATTCAATATAGTTCTCAAAATATTAACCAAAGCAATTAGGAAAAAAAAAAAGGACAACAAAGAGATACAAACAGGAAAAGAAGTCAAACTACCTCTCTTTGCTAATGATGTGATCCTATATCTAGAAGACCCCCCCCCCGAAAAAAAAAAACTCCACCAGAAGATTTTGAGAGTTTAAAAATTAGTTCAGCAAAGTAGCAGGATACAAGATCAACACCCATAAATCAATAGCTTTCCTAAGTTCTAACAGTGATTCAGCTGAGGAAGAAATCAGGAAAACTATCCCATTCACAATAACCTCAACAAACAAACAGCAACAACAACAACAACAAAAACAGCAACAGAAAGAAAAAAAAACTTGGGAATTAATCTAAGCAAGAGCTCTGCAATGAAAATTATAGAACACTGGAGAAAGAAATTGAAGAAGACCTTAGAAGATGGATAGACATCCCATGTTCTTGGATAAGCAGAATCAATATTGCTAAAATGGCCATACTACCAAAAGCAATATACAGATTCAATGCAAAACCCATTAAAATACCAATGACATTCTTCACAGAATTAGAAAAAAAAAACAATTCTTAAATTCATTTGGAAGAATAAGAGACCCAGAAGAGCCAAAGCAATGCTAAGCAAGAAAAGTGAAGCAGAAGGTATCAATACATGATCTGAAATTATACTAATAAGTCCTGTAGTTTAAAAAAAGGTGGGGGGGGCATGGTATTGGCATCAAAATAGTCATGAAGACCAATGGAACAGAATAAAAGAGAAGACACAGAGACAAATCTACATACCTACAGCCATCTAATATTTGAAAAAGATGCCAAAACTATGTTTTGGAGAAAAGATAGCCTTTATAACAAATGGTGCTGGGGAAACTGGAGAGCTATATGTAGAAAAATGAAATTAGATTACTCTCTCTTACCATGCACAAAGCTCAAATCAAAATAGATCAAAAGACTTGGGAATTAGACCAGAAAATTTACAACTGCTAGAAGAAAACATTGGGTCAACAATCTATCATATCACTCATGTGCTGGAACAGACTTTCTTAACAATACCCAAAGCACAAGAAATAAAACCAAGAATCAATAAGTTAAATGCCAAACTAAAAAGTTTCTACAAAGTAAAGGAAATGATTAAGAGCATGAAGAGAGAACCTACAGAATGAAAGACAATTTTGGCCAGCTACCTCTCTGATACGGCTTTAATATTCAGAATATACAAAGAACTCAAAAAAAACTTAACATTCAAAAAAGAAATAAATTAATAAATGGACAAAAGAACTAAATAAAAACTTCTCAAAAGTAGACAAAAAATATATGAACAATGATCAACATCTCTAGCAATTATGGAATGCAAATCAAAACTACACTAAGATTTCATCTCACTCCAGTCAGAATGGCAATGATCAAGAATGCAAATGATAATAAACGTGGGCAAGATTTTGTGGGGCTAAACTGAGAATATATCATTCAGAGGAGTCACAAAGCAGTCCCTTCTAAAGTACCTTCATACATTAGTCTCCCCGACTTGAACATGGGTACTGAGTAAACACTGAGAGCCAATTGGTAGTCACAGAATACCTGAATTTGCCTTACAGCAAATTATGTTTCTAAAAATTTCTTCCCTGTATTTATTATGTTAAAATGATAATTTTGTTTATGGTTAAAAATAAATGATGTACATTAATTTAATCTGGAGGCCAATTTCTCCCCCCCTCAGTGGTAATGTTTTTATTAGCTAATATTGTGTATCCTTTGGTGACCTCAAGTAGTATTCTGTAGTTACCTGTTTCTGTTATGGTAACCCGTAAATGAAAGAGCTAAGAAAACAATAAGAAATACATCAAATAAGCTAGGTTGATCTACATAACCAAGGGCTAACTTGGAGAAGAATGAGAATAGAAGACACAAAGGTAAATTTAGATAATTATTTGGAGGTTTAACATTTAAAAGGCTTCAAAGTCCGTGTAAGTGTGTATGTATATATGTTTATGTATGCATAATATATGCAGGTCCTGTGTTTGCACACTCAACCAACCACATATTTTTGTGTCTGTAGGGAGTCCTGGAACAACTTTTTTTAGACGTTTGTGTGTTTATATGCATAAGAAACAAATGAATTTTATAAGCAATGCTGTTCATAAAATAATAGCATTTCATGTTAATGCTCTTTAATGGACTCAAGTAAATGATAATATTTCCTGCTGATTACCATTGACTTTCTGGAGCGTGCTTCCATGGTGAATATCATTCTGTGCTGAGTCATAAGGATTACAAACGTATTCAGTTGAAAACTTGGATAAGTTTAGTGTTTTACAGATAAAACACTTCTCTGGTATTATCAACAAACCTTATTTAAAAGAGAAATGCTGAGGCTGTGGATATTAATTCAGTGGTAGAATGCTTGCTTGGCATGTACAAGTCCCTGGGTTCAATTCTCAGCACTGGAAGGAGGTAGGGAGAAGCAGCATTGGGTTATAGTGTGTAACTAGTGTAACTAGGAAGCATCTCTATTCTGATTTCTTTGGATCTTCTTATTCATCAATTTTGCTAGAATTCGGTGATAACTTCATCAGGATAGTCACTTTCTTTTATTAAGACTTTTGGTTTATTCCAGAGGCTCTGAAATGTCTTTTTTCATTTCTTTTTCTTTTTTCTTTTTCTTTTTTTTTTTTTGCTTCTGGATATTGAAGCCATGGCCTTGCGTACACCCTTCTCCACCGAGCTACATCCCAGTCCCTCTTTTCATCTCCGATTTCAGCTCTCCTTCTGTAGCTTTAATTACTGTCGTGAACCTGGGTGATGCCTGGTGTGCAGGCAGTGAGAATTCACCAAGGCAAAGAGAAGATCTCTCTGATAGGGCTTTAAAATTCAGAATATACAAAGAACTCAAAGCAAAGAGTTTATTGGAGGAAAATAATCTGTGAGGGTACAGCAAGGACCCCACTGCAAAGACGTCTGCTCGCAGAACTCAGAGGAGATCTGGGTTTATATGGGATTCTTCGTTCTTTGTTCTCATTTGGAGGGCTTTTTGCAAGCCGTGGTTTATGTTAGGCATGAGTGATTGACAGGTTCTTGTGCCGTGCCCACAATGCCTTCTATGAGTGCACCAAATGCTCATTTCATTTTATATTAGATGCATGAGATGCAAGTCATATATGTGGGGTTTTCAATGGGGGCTTGCTCGGGTTATTCTAGGTCAAACAGGGGTCTCTGTGCACGTGCCTTGGGGTGGTTGGCTGATCTTTTGAAAAACAGAAATCTAACTGTTTACCTTTGACAAAGTTTGTTGTGATAACTGGGAGAGTCAAGATGAAAGGAAGGTCCTCAACATGGAAGCTCATGTTAGCTCTCGAAGTAAAGCTGGGTCTGGGGCAAGGGTCTCTAATTTCTCCTGCCTCAGTAATTGCTCATAATTTACTTCTGTAATGATCAATTCAAAACTGAGAAAGCCCTTCAATATTTTTGTTTTTGTTTTTCACTTTTTCTTTTTCCTTTTTCCTTTCTTTCTTTCTTTTTCTTTTTCTTTTTTTTCCATGGCATATCTATTGCTATGTGGTCCAGGTTGGCCTTGAACTGTGATCCTCCTGCCTGAGTCTCCAGAAGTAGTGATAATTATAGATATGAGCCTGGCACCCAGTGGCCCTTCAGCTTTAAAGAGGACAGAAACCTTGAGGTGATTGGCCTTGGTAGTGATTACCACCAACCAAAACTAGGAAAGCCACCACATTGTCAAAGCATGATATCCTGGCCTTTCATGAAGGCAGAGGTATCCGAGGAGGGCTCCCAGTTTCTATTGAGTAGAGAAATAATAAACAAACACACTACTACTTACCTACTAGTCTTCATTTCAGGTTTTTTTTTTTTTTCCCCTAACAATACTGGGGATTGAACCCAGGGCCTCAAACATAGTAGGCAAGAGTTGTGCCACCCAGCTGCAACTTGAAATCCTTCTGCCTCAGCCTCCCATGTAGCTGGGTGTGGTGTTTTTTTTTTTTTAATTTTGTTTTCTTAAATAGGTTTAATCCTGTCTTTCTCTAGTCACAAAGTTTTCTCTCCAACTAGTCTCGCAGTACAAATGGCCCTGTGAAAATTCTAAACTGAAAATCTGCATGTGGATTTGGATTTTTGTCATTCTTTGAATAGAATAAACATAACCGTTTTAACAGATGACTCTTCCAGAAAGAAATACATGACACTGATGCATTGTATTCCATTGTTTTTATAGAAAGTCACTTGGACAATATGTACTTTTATGATAAAAGAAAACATTTATCAGTTTCTTTGCTGTTGTTTTCAGGTTATGCTTTTTTTTTCCTACAATAAACTTTGTTTTAATGTTTCATAAAATAAATATTTAATCACACTGAGTTCTTTTCAGTAGTTTTGTTGTGAGGCAAATGAATTACCAATAGGTTTTGAAATGCATGCCCACCAAAGAGTCATATGTCTAACATTTCAATTAAATATATAATGGCTGAAAATAAAGTCTGTAGTTTAAACGTTCAACAGGACATGGGCAAATTAAGTACTTATCACTAGGCTTTTGTTCAGGGTGGATGTCTTTGTCTATTTGGAAAAAGGAAGCATCAACTACTATTTTATTAGCGTCTTCCTGTTTGTCTTGCAACTTTCATCTCAAACTGTTGTTGTTTTGTCTCTCCTAAAAAAGAAAAAAAAAAAAAGTCTTGCTGGCTTTTCACTTCTTTGGCTTCACAGCTTAAAGAAAGTTCTTAAAGAAAGAGGTCACGCATTGCCCTAGCAACCAGGTTTGAGGGAAGAGATGCAGCTAAAACATAATGAGGAAAAACAATCATCTGGCAGATTTATGATAGCCAGGCACTTTTCTTAACTGGTCATGCTGTCCTGGCAAGAAAAGAATAATGTTAAGGTGTTAGACAGCATCTCCTAAAAGCACTATGTACAACAGGAAAATCAGCTAATTATTCTCAGTAGAGTATTGATAAGTAACTGCTAAGTTAGCAAGAGCTATCTTCTTGTGTCAATGGTATTTGACAAAAAATATACTTATACTGTCAAAAAATATACTGTCAAAATATTCAGGCTGTTTATGAACAGGTATGGCTTGAGACTTTATGAAACTATATATGAAACCTGAAAAGAAGTTGCAAACTGAATGTTCATGTTGCAATCTCAGCCTAGGCACATTATCTCTTTTTGTTCATCATTAAAGAACTTAAGGGCTCACCTAACGCAGCCACATACAGACATGTAAATAATACAAAGATGTCATATTCTCCCTCTAGAGTCTCATTTTGGGACTGTGGCCCATGAATGTATGCATTTTCCCATCAGTGAAAGCTTTAAATCATAAATTGATACTTTTTTTTCCTTGTATCCTCTGCCATTTCCTAATCAAGATTGAAACCAAAGATTTTTACACACTTGTACACCAAATGTTACCAAAGAAAAATTAAAAATACTTAACAGAGTCTCTAATTAAGCTAGAAACGTTTGTTAACATTGGATATTATTCCTATTAGGATTTTCATTTTCTCTTTCTCACAGGATTTCAGCCTCATCTCAAAGAAAGAAAGCAAATAAACAAAGAAAATTCCAGGTAGATGAAAGACACATGTTGGGCTTGTGACAACCATATTATTGCAAAGCTAACAGGAACCAGCTCTTGGTAGCTTTCTATACAAATCACCTCAAAATGATAATTGCTCAATTTTCCCTATACTAAAGAAAGGATCCTGTTATAGCAGAATTCCACTGAATTCCAACAGTAAATCACTTCTGGCCAAAAGCTAAATGGACTCTTAACCACCATCTTAGCTAAATAGCTTCATTACTGATAGAATACTTTAGAGAGAGAGGGATGATGGGAAACTCTCAGAATTTGTTTTATTAGAAGTAAAATTTAAGAGTAAGTGCTCATGTTCTTGCTTCTAGGATAATTGCATTCTGGATACTTCGATGTTACAAGATAGGACTGTTAGGAGAGAAGTTTTTTTTTTTTTTTTTTTTTTAGAATTCAGCAACACAAAATACTTATAAACAGCGTGTGGAGCCTGTACAGTCTAAAGAGGACTGCATGTCCTCTTTCCGCCCCTGCTACTGCCCACGACCCAATTTTCTTTTCTTCTGTACGTTGGTGTCTCTCCGGTGTCCAACATTACTAGTACTCAAAATGTAAAAGTGATGGTTTAAATGTTGTCTGATAACTCTTGTGCACTTATCAAAGGACTATGAATCCATAAAGCCTTTTGGTAGTAAAATTAGGCAATAGACTTCCAAAGCTTTAAAAATTTTCATTGTTTTTGATCCATAAATTTGACTCTATGGAAATTTCTACTAGAGGAATAATCAGGAATATGCACAAAATTAGCTGTAGAACATTTATGGAAGGCCATCGATAGTTTAAAAAGTGCAAATGATCAAAATGGCCATCAACGAGGAATTATTACAATTAATGGTATTATCAATACAATGAAATTATATGCAGACAAATAAAAGGATATTTTAATGAAAACATAAAACTTTAAGATACTCTTATTACATAAACAAAATAAGTCACAAGCATGATACAGATTGTAATGTCTGTCTATATGCAAAACAAAGCAGAAATAGCTACAATGTACATTCAAGGCCAATAGTGCTCCCATGATGAGGTTTTGGATCACACACACATACACACACACACACACACACAATCATACATTATTCTTAATTTTCATGAATGAATAGGCATTACACAAGTAACTAAAGAGGACTGTAAATTGCTATTTACACAAGTTCTATCTCTTATAGACATTTATATTTTAGAAGAACCAACACCAACAAAGTGTAACTCCTTATTGTAAAAAGAAAGTAATTATTAAGAGATCAGATTCTATTCAATTCACCCACTGCTTTAGGAAATTAAAAAGAGAGAGAGAACTTTCTTATATCCCACTACTCAAAAAGTTACCCCATCCTCTCATGGGGTAGATAGGGTATGTTGCGTGCTTAACTTGGAGTAATATTGGTCATAGATAACAAGAGTTGGTACTAGGGAACATTTTTCCAAGTACTAGGGAGCATCTTTATTTTGCAGGTTGAGGGAGTTAGAAACAGAGGGGAATAAAAATGTTCAATTGGAGAGACACAGAGAGAGAAAGGAGAAAGAAGGCAAACTTGAGGAATCAAACTTTGTCTATGACTGAGAGGCAAATGCAGAATGTCAGGGAATTTAAATTGTAAGCACACCAGCAGCAATACCACTACACACCCACTGATGTGACCAACATTCAAAGCACTGACAACACCCAATACTAGCAAGAATGCAGAGCATCTTTGGGGTGCTGTTGGGAATGCAAAATGATACAGCCACTTTGGAAGACATTTCTTATAACACTAAACATATTCCTCCCATATAATCCAGCAATTGCAATCCTCAGTACTTCCCAAAGGAGTTGAAAACTAATGTTCACACAAAATCTTACACACTGATGCACTTAGTCATTGTTCAGTAAGTAAATAGATAAAATTATTGTGGTACTTTCAGACAATGGAATGTCACTCAGTACTAAGAAGGAAAGGAGCTATGGAGCCTTGAAAAGACAAAGCAGAAACGTATATGCAAGTTATTAAATGAAGAATCCAATCTGAAAAGAATACCTAGTATCTGATTGCCACTATGTGACATTGGCCAAGGTAGAACTATGGAGACAGTAAAGAGAACAACATTTGCCAGGGGTTAGGTGGAAGGGAAGAATATATAAGAGGAGCACAGAACATTTTTAGGGCAGTGAGGTTATTCTGTAGGATGTTACAAAGAAGATTAGGTGTCAATTATACATTTGTCAACACCCATAGAAGGTAGGACACCAGCAGTGAACCCCAGCACAAACCATGCAGTTTGGGTGACAATGACGTCTCAGTGTGGGCTCATAGTTGTAACAAATGTACCACTCTGGCGCGGGGTACTGATTGTGGGGGTGAGAGTGCACATAAGGAAAGAAGATATGGGAAATCACTGTACCTTCCGTTCAATTTTGCTATGACTCCAAAATTGGTCCCCCAAATAAAGCCAACTTAAAAAGAAAAATATATGAATGTAAGGAGTGTTATTCAAAGTTGAGAATACGGTTTGAAATCTTCATAAAGGAAGCCACAACATAATCAAAAAGAGGGAAAGCCTTCAGACACAGAGAGCTGGGAGAGGATAAAAGGAGTCGGAATTTTCCCCCTGAAGATAGATGCTTTCATAACTGATTGTTATCAAATATTTGTTTGTTCTAGGAGGCCACGTGCATACTTGCCCTCAGTGGATTTTATGTTGCTGGATTGCTTCCTGCTCGTCGCCTCATCTTTTTTCATGCTCTCCTGTACTTTTCCATGTATTCACCCTGCTTTTAGCTTGGCTTGTCTGATTTCTATGTACTCTCATTATCTCTATTCTCCAGTATAAAAGAAATGGTAGATACAAACTGAGACCTGAGAACTTAGGGCATGTGGCTTCCTGGAACAAATGCTTCATTCTAAAACATTCATAAAAAGTCTACAGTCCAACCAAGGCTGTGGGTTTCGCAGCATGCAGAAACATATGGAAAGCCAACGTTACATTTAGAGACAAAATTGTCGAGATTATTCTGGCAGGGGAATATTTGCTGCTGCCCGCTGTTTTTGTTTCAATGGAAAGACCAATCCATTCAACAGGTTAGTCTGTTTGGAGAGCACTGAGATGCCCGCTGAACAGAGATGGTGAGAGGATGCGATCTGTCACATACAAATAATAACTGACTTATTTCTTCCTTACCCAAGGAAACAAAGAAAATGAAGACTTGACATTCCCAATTACTTGAGAGAAGTTGCCAACTCCTATTGTTAGATAGGATGTCATGCAGACAGGATGAGCGTGAGCAATGCAAAGGGATCATATGCCCAGGTGACCCCGCACAGTTGATACCATGGAATGAATGTTCATTGTAGTGATGTACCCTCTGTCTGGGGACAGCATGTGCAGAGAATCAGCACGCATGTGATAGCACAGGGATCAGCAGCGCAGGGCAGTGATATATATTAAGAGATTGACTTTAAGGAACTGGCTCATGTGATTATGGAAGGTGGAGATTCTAAAATCTGCAGGACGGCAAGTTGGCTGCCTATGAAGAGTTGATGGTGTAGTTCAATGCTGTGATTTTTAATCTGGATTATAAACTTGATTGGATTGAGAGATATCTAGGAAGTGTTTGGGATTAAAAGATTTCTGAGTGGAAGAGAGAATCCCTGATTTGTTCGAGTTTTTAGAGGAAATGCCTTCAATTTTTCTCCATTTAGAATGATGTTGGCCTAGGGCTTAGCATAGATAGCTTTTATGATTTGAGATATGTTCCTGTTATCCCTAATTTTTGTATTGTTTTGAATATGAAGGTATGCTGTATTTTGTTAATTGCTTTTTCTGCATCTATTGACACAGTCATATGATTCTTGTCTTTAAGGCTATTGATGTGATAAATTTCATTTATTGATTTCTGTATGTTGAACCACGCTTGCATCCATCCCTGAGATGAATCCCATTTGATTGTGGTGCACTATCTATTTGAAGTGTTTTTGTATTTGATATGTCAGAATTTTATTGAGAATTTTTGCATCTGTGTTCATTAGAAATATTGATCTGAAGTTTTCTTTTTCTTTCTTTCTTTCTTTTTTTTTTTATGTGTCTTTGTCTGGTTTTGGAATCAGAGTGATATTGGCCTCATAGAATGAGTTTGGAAGTTCTGCCTCTTTTTCTATTTCCCGAAATAAATTGAAGAGTGTTGAAAGTGTTTCCAGAAATCACTGCTATGTGGGATTGCAGCTTGATTCTTCTTGAGTGGGTGCATCTCTCACTGCCACCATTGCCCAAGGACACGAGACTCCAGCTCCTTTACTTTTTCAGTGTGGACTCTCACCTGTGATTCTCCAGGAAGCTTGCAGACCTTGAGTCCTAGACTGGGGCTACATCACTGGTCCCTCTTATTCTGAAGCTCCATCTTCTTGCACCGAGTAGTTACTGGTTCCTCAGTATACAGACAGCCATGGTGGAACTATCCAGCTTCTGATTGTGTAAGCCAATCTAATAAATCCCCTTTTGTAAAAACACATAATTATCCTGTTGGTTCTGCTCCTCTAGAGAACATTGACTAATACAAATGCCAAATGCCATCTGCTGGTAGAATTCCTGCTTGCTCTTGGTAGGTCAGTCTTTTGTTTCATTTAGGCCTTCCACTGACTGGAAGAGGCCCACCCACACTACAGAAAGCAATTTGCTTTAAAAATCCCATAATTTAAATGTCCTCACAGAAACATCCAAAATAATATTTGGCCTCATATCTGAACACTTTGGTCTTGCCAAGTTGATACATAAAACAAACCATCACCATAGATGACCCTCTAAATAAATATTTCTTATTCATTTCTGCATATTTTTTGCAAAATCATTTTCATAACCTTCTCCCTGTGATGTGCTGACATCTGGGATCAGGAGTAAGCTAGCAACTACTGACTAGTCACCTACTCAATAAATGAGCCATACAGCTGCCAGACCAGCCATTGTATTGTCTTGACCCAAGATGTCATAGGGCATGTGCCCAATCCTGACACACCCTGTACCAGTGTCCAGATCTTCCTGGCTTGGAGAGTGACAGAATGCAGAACCAACACAATTTGCATCCCTAGATAGATATAATGGTTTAGATATGAGATGTCCCCCAAAAGCTCATGTGTGAGACAATGCAAGAATTTTCAAGGATAAATGATCAGATTTTTTTTTTTGAGATGTGTAACCTAACCTGTGGATTCATCCACTGGTATGGATTAATTGAGCAAAGACTATAGGCAAATAAGGTGTGGCTAGAGGAGACATATGGCTGGGGGTATGCCTTTGGGTTTTATGTTTTGTCCCTGGTGAGCAGAGCTCTCTCTCCTTCGTTGCTGCCACGTCCTGAGCTCTTTCCTCCACCATGCCTTTCCACCACCATGTTCTGCCTTACCTCAGTCCTAGAGCTATGGAGTCACCTATCTATGGACTGAAACTTCTGAAACCATGAGCCAAAATAAAGTGTTTCTCCTCTACATTGTTCTTGCCAGGTCTTTTGGTCACAACAATGAAAATATTGAAATAGTGGAGGACAATATCAACATTGGGGAGAAAGCAAGATAGGAGAGTTGGGAGAGGAAGGGATCCCTGGATCAAAACTGGATTTGGAGGAGGCAGAGAGATAACGTAAAGGAGGACCTGTGAGCCAAGTTTCCAAGACCCTTTGACCTATTAGATCTCATTTACAAAACACAAATCAAAGATAAAAGTATTAAAGAGTTATATTTTAAGACAGGGTCCACAAAGCATTAAATTCCAAGTGCAGAGCCCTCCTGCAAGTGGGTTCCTATGTGACTACTGATTCCACATCCATGAAGGATATACTCTAGCTCACATGGAGACAGAAAATTCTTAGAGGAATGTGTAGAATGTTTCCATTTGCTTTTATTTTCTTAATAGAATAAGGTGATCAACTGAGGGGGAAGAGTTGGTGTTGGCTTCAGGACACAGAAGACGAAATAAATCAGAAAGAGCAGAAAAAAAAAATTCTGGGCAGCTCCAGGGTCTCACTTTAGTTTGAGTCATTTAAAGAAAGACCAAGAAGCAAGATGGAATGATTTTTCTCCAGCCACATTCAGATATGTAGGTGCAGCAAAAATATGTGAAGAGCTGGATTTAAGCAGGATTGGAATTTTTTTCAGACAAGTATGAAAAAGCAAAAGAGAGCAAAGGAGTTGAGCTTGCATGTAAAGAATTATTAGACTGTCCGGAAAATGACAAAAATTATAGATTTCTTAGCAAATTCCACTTTGTGCCAGATAGATTATTTTCATTATCTCATTTAACCATCAAAGTAGTTACTATACTTATTCATTTTAACCAACAAATATTTTTTGAGCTCCCATTCGATACCAGGCACTTAACTGTAGCTATGGCTCTTTCACAAAGAAGGTTTGTACTTTCATGGAGCAGGAAAATGACAATAGGTCCCCCAAAAATGAACAAGAAAATTTCAGGTCATAGGAAATGCCTTGAAGACAAGACCCCGGGATAAGAAGGTGGAGACCGACTGAGGCTGGAGGGAATACTAAATCAAGTGTTTAGAGGGAGTCCTTCTGATATCACAACTGAGCTGAAAGAAGGATGAAGATACATTACACACCAACACACAGAGATAATAACAGGAGAGGATAAAAATGTAAGTCATATCCACAAGAACTTCGGAAATGCAGTTAAGCAGGTATATCCAGTCATAACTTATCTCATACCAGCCTAGTCTATGTGCATGGCAACCCCTAGAGATGCATGCTGCAAAATCTGCATTGAAATCCTAACTGAAGGAACTTTTCATTCAAACCACAGTTATGGAGCACATCCTGTGCTGAACCCTCCCCTCCAACTGCAAACACATAATTACTTTATATGTAGAAATCATTATTACATTATATGATATATAATATATATATGTTTATATATGTGTGTATATATTACACACAATGATATATATGTATGTATATATGTATGTATGTGATATATATATATATATATATATATATATATATATATATATATAATTAGAATATTCTCTTACCCTCTGTCTGATACCTATTTTTCTCTTTTGTTGCCAACTCTGGTAATTCTTGTGTGTTCTCTACCATGCTTCTACCACACCTGTCTGTGCTCAAATACCATTTAGTTTTAGCAGAAAGATTATTGAACTCTGTAGAAAATATCTGGTTTCTACCTCTATTACTACACACGTTTCTCAGAAAGTGCACTCTCATTACCTATTGTATTATCTGTGAGGCCTGATTTTTCTTATCTGTGCTCTGCAAAATACCTGTGCCAAGTTGGTGGTCAATGATCGGAGTAATTTCTTTGGCCAGATGCCCTACTGTTCTCTATTTTTTTCTGAGCAGCTAGCATGGGATGAAATTTTATTCTCCCCTCCATTATATCAATGTTTGGCATACAGAATAATTTTCTGATTGGGTATGAATTGAAAAGAAATCTCTAGAGGGTAAAAATATAAATATCATAATAGTTACAATATTATCACACATCCTACATTACATCTTCACGTGGATCTTCCTGTCTGAATCTTTAATGACCATTGTATCACAAAGCAGGAAAAACAATAGATTAGGAATCAGAAAGTCTGGGCTCTAATTCTGATGCTGATTCTTACTAGCAAATTACTAAACATGGTTGCTTCTTATTTTTTTTCTCTTGAAACAGATGTGTTGATATGGGTCTCACCTATGGTGTTCTTCTGAAAAATAAAGATAGAATATAGACACAAATGGCTCGAACATCAGAAAAGTACTTCTAGAACAAAGGGTTCATTATAGAGGTAACTTTTCTGGTTGTTTTTGTGTAATCCATTTATTTCAAGATTATGATTAAGAAAAGTCAGAAAAGGATACAGATGAAATTATATCTCTGCTTGAAGATAGCAATATAGTGCTTTTACACATAACACTGTCACAGGTCAGCAAAAAGATTTTGCCTTGGAAAACTTACTGTCTAGGAGATGGGGTTAAAGATATTCACTGTAATTGATCTTTTTGTGGATATGAGTCATGAGAAATTGAACTGCCCTAATGTACTAATGACTTAAAAGCCTATAAACTGACCAAAATACATACTTACACATGAAAAAGAACATTATGGCCTTGGAAAGTACTGAGTTCATGCAGCTACCTTGGAAAACACCCAAGTAGAAGCTGTGGTACTGCTTCTCTTTCTTTTATTTCTTCCTCCTATTTATTGGAGGACGTTCATTAACATATTGCTACCAAAATTGAAGGTTTCAATGAAAAACTGATACAGAGAAAGATTTGGAAGGATCATAGACAGGACAAGAGTTCCAGAAAAATTAATAAAAGAGAACTGATTTTTGAAATGAAATAAATTTTTTAAAATAAAATGAATCTCGGAACTTTAACAGTCGGCATTGATTGGATAATCAGCAGATGAGTTAGGATTCTGTCTTGACTTTTATTTTTTCTCTTGGGTTCTCTGCACTTCCTACTGTCTCAATGTGCCAGTCCCCAGGGATTCCCCTTAGAACATGAACATCATCGTTCGATTCTTTTAGCTTGAATCCAAACTATGAAGCTTTAGCCTCAACTGACAGCCGCAAGTTAAATTTGGAATCGCAGAAGCAGTTACTGCCAGCAGATTTCACATTCTTGACATCACTGGTCACAGTCTAAGCACAAGCTCCTAATTTCTTCCTTGATCCAGCTATCATCTCTACTCTGCCTAAGAGATCATTTGTTTATATCTTGAATGTCTTCACAGGATATTTCCTTTTCCTGTTAAGGTTTAGTAGAAATTTTCCCTCTCTAAGAACATCACGTCCGTTCCCTGTAGCCATCTCAGTGGAAGCCACTCATCTTCTCAGGGTCAATATACCAAATATGTCAAAATACCAAAGAGTGGAAAATTTTAATCACAGTAAGGTTAGAAGCCAGAGAGTTTGGGACAAAGAAGTGATCTGATGTGTGAAACATCTGGGAAAGGCCATTCTGGATGACAGGGGAGCAAGAGGAAAAGCAAGCAGAAAGAAAGTTACTGCAATGCCCCATTGATGCCCCATCGATCGACTTAGTCTCTTGGACCCGAGCATCAGTGATAGAGGGGACGAAACACAGTGAGACAGATTTTACAAAAAATAGAGCTAACTGGACTTGTAGAATTGGGTGAGGATGTGAGAGAAGTCGAATGTGCTTCTTAGGTGTTTGTGCATGAATGTGAATGTGTGTGTGTGTGCACATGTGTATGCATGTGTGTGTTTCCCTAATTAGTTGAATGAAAAGCATTGTCACTGAGGTGGGGAAAACTGGGGAGAAGAGGGGATTATTTAGTAGGGGTGGTGGGTAGAGATTCAAATATTCTGCTTTGGACATGGAAATTTGAAACGCCAATTAAACATTCACATAAAGAGTGTCACAAAAAGCAACTTTTTTTTGAGTCTGGACCTTAGTGGGGAGAGGATGGAACAGGATAAATTAATTTGAGTTTTTTGCTCAGAGGTGGTATTTAAAATCCTGAGATTGGAAATTAGCCAGAGAATGAATACACCTAGAGCATATTACTGGACACATCCTGCAGAAAAGACTTGGTAGAATAACAAAGACATTGGGAAGAGGCAGTCAGGGAAGTAGAGAAAATGAGAGAGAGAGAGAGAGAGAGAGAGAGAGAGAGAGAGAGAGAGAGAGAAAAGGATGAATTACAAGCAGGAGGAAATGATCAATCAATGCTAACATGTCAAAATAAAATGGGGTGACAGGTATTTCCAGGAAATATTTCTTCATCTTTGAGTTTTCCACATGGAACTAACATGTCTTGTTTACTTGGCAATCTTAAGTCACCAAAGAACCTAGATGAAAATCTGAAGTATGAATGGCAATCAACAGCAGCGAAAAGATAAAATAATTAGCAATGAACAAATAAAGCGTTGGACCTGAGTGAAACAACTTCACCAAAGGGATATGATGGTAGGCAGAATAAGGGCCCTCCAAAGGCAATTCTGTCCTCATTCCTAAAATGAATGAAAAAATTACCCTGGGGGGAAAAAAGGGGACCCTGTTTTTGCAGATGTGATTTTGTTAAGAATCTTAAAATGGGCAGATCATTCTGGATTATCAGGGTGGTCTCAGAGTAATCAGAGGGATCTTTATCTAAAGAAGGCAGGGGGATAAGAGTGAGAGAAGGATGTCTGATGACAGAAAAAGAGGGCAGAGGGACACAGGGCTACCAGGCAAGGGCTGAATGCAGGCAGCCTCCAGAAGTTGGGAAAGGAAAGGAAATGACTTCTCCCCTGCAGCTCTCCCAACTCATTCTAGACTTCTGATCACAAGAACTCTGTGATGATAAATTTGTACTGTGTTAAACATGATGTTCCAGTAATTTATTATGACAATGGGAAATTAATACATATCGTAACACTTGAATCAGTAAGAAATCCCTTATCATTCATAGAGATATATCTGTGAATTCCCAGAAAAGGGAACAAGACCTGGAACAGTGTTAGGGGAAAACATTTTATTTCATTTTATTTCACCGTCCTGTGCTATTGGATTTTTTTGTTTTAATTAATCATCTGTGTGTGTCATTTTTTATAAAATCTGTTAACATCTTCCAAATGGGATGAATCTTGGACTAATTCATTTCTAGTCAACGCACAAAACAGTTTTTCCTGCCATGAGTGGATCCTAATGTTTCTGCCACTGGGGAGGACAAGGTTTGAGCAAGAAATGCATGGACAATTGGTTTGTTCTGATGCTCTTTAAGAAAATTAGTCATGTCTTACACTCCAGCATTGAAATATTTGAAACATAAAATCACAGAGAATATACAGCTGAGATTTGCCAGCATTGCTAGCCACTCTGTAGTTCCAGTCATAAGGAATCATCAAATAATAGTGCTCTCCTACATTTAGAAATGATAATGGCTTTGAGGCAAATTTCATGTCTACCGAGTAGTGTTCATTTCTTCCTAGAAAAAGGATTGAAATTAGTGGGGGGAAATTGATATAAAGGTCCATGAATAATAGCTCAATGGCTTACATGGAATTAGGATTTGGTAGAGAACTGCTGTTATTCGGTGTATTGTATTTTGCTGGAATGGTGTGAGAGTGATGTGCGAAAAGGCATAAATGTGGCTGTTTAGCAAGTGGCATGTTTTGCTTAATACAAATCACTCAGATATAAATCCTTTCTGCAAATTGTCAGCATGTCCCTTTCATTATAAAATGATACCACTGACAACAGTCAAAGCAATAACCGTGTGCAAGACTGAGAAGAACCAGGTGCAATCAACGGGGAGTCCTTATTTTGAGAAAATAAAATGATTTACAAAACTACTATTTGCTTATTCTAATAGTTTTTATTGCTTTTCCAACCTAGTCTGATTGCTTCCCATTCATATTAGGCTAAATATTGCTCTTTCTCAGAAGGACAACTCTCTGGTACCCTTTGCTGTTATATTCTGCTGTTACTTCCTCTAGTTATCTCACTTTGGTTCCATTTAACAAATTATTTAGGATGGTCTAAGACTTTGGTCTTATTTAAGGATAGATATTCTAAGTTTACGTCAATCCATCACCTACTACTGTGTTCCCTACACACCACTTTTTAAAAAAAATTCTAATACTTCCAATAAACAAACAAAATTTTTAAAATATTAATTTACACTTTAAAATAAAGAAGTTTCATGGGATTTTATACATGTGGATTAAAAGGCCATTTTTTTTAAAATTGAGAGTTCACTTGAATAAAAAGTACTCTGTGCTTCACTGTTACTCTCTTGGAAACTTAAGAGTGTACAGTGCCAGCAAAACAAAAAATCTTAATTTTATCCTATTTACATTAATCTTTTTCATATTTCCAAAATTTGTCCTTTAAAGCTAGGAATTCAAAAAGCTGTAAAATGGCTGTTAAAGGATAATTAGATAGAAACAGAACCTGGGGATGTCAATAAATATGGTGTTAAAGAGACTGTTTTTGTCCCTTACAAAATCTAGCTGCTTCTCTTTTTATAATGTAATTCCAAGAGAAAGAAAATAAAGAAACAGGACCCATGCTCACTTGCCAGGGGTTTTTGGTGATGTTCATTTGACTTTGTGAATTTGCGTTTGTACAACAAGCGCTTCACCCATAATCAGGAGGTGTCCCTATCAGGAGGGTCAAGGCTCTGCCTGCATCAACTCCATCCAGGGCATTCACCGTGGGAATTCTAGAACAGGAGGATTGCGGCCGTATTGTACTCAGGATTTTTGCTAAATGAGTAGAATGCAGCTGCTCTTTACACACACACACACACACACACACACACACTTTGGAACTCTTGTGAGAAGATGGACAGCATATGCTAATTTGCTTCACTGTAGTAACCATCTTACTATCTATATGTATTTTATGATATCAGGTTGTACATCTTAAATACACACAATAAAGTCTTGCTTTACAACATTTTACATTTTCCTTTCAACGACATTCATGAAAACATAAACCATTTATTTACCCATGTGGTCAAATACATCATCTATCATAAAATAATACTACCATGTGCAAGCTTTAGAATAATCATGGCTCCAAATTTAGTATTTTAAATATTCTCAGTCATTGCTAATATGATACTTAATTCTTCCAGGCAGAAAAATACATCCTGTTAATGTAGCACTCTGTGAGTATAAGATAGACCTGGTTCCTTCTCTCATGGAGCTTTTTATTCTTGATTGATTCAGACATGAAACAATTCTGCTTTGTGGGCCATCGTGTTTCTCTTTGCCAGAAGCTTCTTGAATATTGAAATGCCGAATTTTCAATATGAAGGGGGAAGAAATCTTGTTTGTTGTTGTTCTCTTTACATTCCTCTTTTTTAGAAGGGTCCCAGGTTACTGGGTCCCCAATATTAAGTTATCCAGTTCCGTTACGCAGGCATTTTCATACAGGTGATCTTTTAACACAGTTCTGAAATACATGAACTTCAGTTATCACAGTTTAGCTAAGCACTGCTAGCCCCCAACAACAAAATTAAATTTCATTAACCAAGAACTATTAACTGTGAGTAATTGCATAAAGTACAAGTTTCCCTGCTAGCATTTGAGTCCACAATTACTAATGAAATGACTTCTGTGCATTAACAGATCACACCCCTCACTCTCAGCGCCTGTTGGGTGATTGGCAACCGAATCTGTTATTAGATTCATGCTCAAACACAAAGTAAGTGACTGCTTTGTCTCTTTGTCTCCCAGTGATAAACATACATTAAACACCCATGACATTTTAAACACACACATACACACACACACACACATACACACACACAGGGAAATGACCAAAAAAAAAAAAAAAACTCTGAATGTAGCAAAGAAACAAAAATGATACTCCAGGGACTGAAATCAAATCAAACCTAAATGGAGCTATAGCAGAAGCTGTCATAGGATGCTCAGTCAGCACGGGCGCAGTCTGATACTCAAGCTAGCCAGTAAGGTGAACTTATTCACATAAATGATGAAAGTGGCTGTGAAGAAACCCAGTGGAAGTGACACTGGCAACACACTTCACCTTTCAGAAATCCTCAGAGACGTTTCATGGCGTTGAAAGGACAAAAGATAAAGTGTTGGAAGCTGATCTAAATTTAGAAGGATTTTAAGTTACAGAATAATAAGTAAATATTTTACTATTTTTCAATTCCCTATACATTTACAATGAATGGTAGAAAATCTTAACATTCTGCCAGATGCAGTAGTGCACACCTGTAATACCAGAGGATCAGGAGGCTGAGACAGGAGGATGGCCAGTTCAAAGCCAGCCTCAGCAACAGCGGGGCACTAAGCAACTCAGTGAGACCCTGTCTCTAAATAAAATACAAAATAGGGCTGGGGATTTGGCTCAGTGGTTGATTTCACCTGAGTTCAATCCCTGGTACCACTCCCCGAAAGAAAGAAAGAAAGAAAGAAAGAAAGAAAGAAAGAAAGAAAGAAAGAAAGAAAGAAAGGAAGGAAGGAAGGAAGGAAGGAAGGAAGGAAGAAAGAAAGAAAGAAAGAAAGAATACATGGTACCACTCCCTGAAAGAAAGAAAGAAAGAAAGAAAGAAAGAAAGAAAGAAAGAAAGAAAGAAAGAAAGAAAGAAAGAAAGAAAGAAAAGAATACATGTGAGAGTTAGTCCAGGAATGGTTTTAAGTATGGCTATCAGACTCAAAACTCAAATTCCTCTTCACGATTAATGTTTCTTGGATTTTTTGCAAAGAGAATTTCATTGGGAACCTCACCATTGTGGTAGGAATGAAAAACTGCCTGAGCTGTACGAGAAAACAAAGCTTAGTGATTTTTCTAGATAGTTCCTCTATTTCAGTGTACATGTGACTCTGTCCAGACCAATCTCAGGAGCTCTTGCAACATTCCTAGTCATAACTTTATCCATGACACTGACCCAGATAACTTCCTTGTTCTGTAAGAAAAGCTAACATGAAAGGGGAAAGTATCCATGTACCTGAAAATGTGCTAGCATTCTATCTATCATTACAGAGCAGTTCTGACACTGTGTATTTTGAGAACAGCAGAAAAATATATTTATCTTTAGGTATTAGGGCAGAATGATTTTGATTTTTTGAATGCAGCTCTATTGATTGAGAAAGTTGACTCTTAAAGAAATAGTATTTTCATAATTTATGGTGAATATTTTTTGTCTTTCTGCCCACCACTAGAATATAATTTATTTCTCATTTTCATGTGCCAGAGCACTAAAAATGACTTTGTAAAATAAAAATAGAAGAAACAGTCGTTTCTTTTTATTTGCACTTATTTTCATTTACTCTTTACAAAATGGGGCAAAAGCAATGTATTTCTTTCCTCTAGCTAAGGATATTCATATAATTCCACTTCGGACAGAGCTATACCACTAGTTTCTGCTTTACTGAGAGTCACATTTATATGCTTGATTTTGAAGGTGTGTTTGGATCTGCATCCTTGAAAAAGATTACATACAAAACAATTTTCAATTGTGATTTGACAGTGGAGGTCACATTTTAACATATGAGGCTTGTGGCTGGTTGCTGTAGTTGAGAGGCCTGGAAATGAGTTGTGCCGGATGATGGTTGCATAAGTAAATAAACAAGGCCAGATCTGTTCTGCAAAGCACTGAATCACCAGTGAAAGGACATTAAAAACAGCTTCAACCATCCAGCTCCTATTTTTCCAAAGAAGCAGCTGGAAAGAGCACAAGGCCTCAAGTTCTTTTAATATGGACTAACCATGATTTTTTAACAAAATATTTTTAATATATTGCATCATTAGTAATAAAACATGAATCTGAACAAATTAGCTGTACTTTAGATAATCTGTTTAGTGCTACTCCAGACTGAAGAGTAAGGAAGTGTTTTGGAATATGCTATTAAACATCAACAGAAGTGCATAGACATTTAAAGAAAAGAACCTGTCCAAAAAGTATAGGCAATATATATAGTCTACATAAATTCTCTACCTTTTAAAATCAAAATTAACTTAGCCAAGAGCATGGTGCAGTGGTAGAGTGTGTGCTTAGCAGATAAAAGGACTTCAATTTAATCTCTGGCACCACAACCACCAAGAGCAAATTTAAATTAAAATAAATAAGAGCCTTTGTTGAGTCTAGTTACATTTATTAAATTTTGAAACTCCCTTTGTCAACAACAGTATGTACTTTAAATTAGGTCTCTGAGACACAAGACATAAAACAATGAGAAAGATCCAAATTCTTGGCCTGACTTTGACACTAATTAGAGCTCTTGGAAGGAAAAAAAAAAGAAGAAGAAAGTAAGAAAAAGAATTACTTTCATTACCTTTTACTGAAGACTTACTCCATGTCATTTACTGTCCAGCCCTTGGTTCGGACATCTCATTTAGTTCCTACAAGAATCTTATTAGATAAGCGTATTTATTTTCATAGGACAACTAGCAAGCAGAAGGCTCAGGGCTTCCCAAAACATTCAGGCAGCCGATAAGAGGTAAATGCAGAATTATAAAAGCTGATTTTATTCAAGACCATTACAACAAGTGGAAAGAGATTTCTATATAAAATTGGGCTCAAATCTGAATACAGCATGGGCAGATGGGAACTTATAGCCAAGGGGCAGGGGCAGTGAGTAAAAATTTGCTAAAGTAACATCAGGAGTAAGGGACTGGGGACTCTGGCTGGACAGAGCTAATGGTATTCTTGCTGAAAGAGGCCACGGTGATCAGGAATCATCTGGAGGACAGTGGAGGATAAGGAACCTGATCAGATATAAAGTGTAATTATATCACAAGGTGTTCTTGCTAACCTGAAAGCAGGATTCTTGCTAAAAGAAGATTTTGCAAGAAAATGCAGGGGTGAGCCTAGAAGAGGTTCAAGTGCATGACGAAAGTTTAGTCAAGAAAATAACCTTTGTCAATTGCATTCTAAAAATCAGAAGTGTATCTTTCCCCATATACTAGACTTTGTTCTTTCTCTAAGGATCCAAACTGCAGTGGGTTCTTTTTCCTATCAACTCAATTTCAAATACAAATCCAGCTGCCCTCTTGACATTGACAAAACCTTCATTCTCTTCCACCACATCACATTGTCACTGGTATTTAGGGAAATATTCCTATTATTGCCTTTCATATTTTTTTATTTTACTCTAAGTGAAAAGGGTGTACTAGTAGATATTTGCAAGTATTAATGAGAAGGTCACTAGAGATAACAAGCATTACAGTGGCTTGCAAATTTAGGTCATAAGTACACTTTCATAACAGAACAAACTTAGAAACTATACCAGAGGAGTATGCAGCCATATCCTTCATCCCATATCAAGAAAATATACTAAAAAGACCATGCATATGTGGTAAGAGGTAGGAGGTCATCTTCTCAGAGGAGAAGGGCAAATGCAAATTAAAAATGGGAGGCTTAATTTTCCCTGTTGAACATAAAGCAAAAGATCTAAACTCAGTCAGAAAGCATTTACTTTAGAAAACTTGCAAGTTTCTTCACCTCTTTGAAATTTATGCAAATGTTTTTAAAGCTAAATAAGACTCTTGTTAGCATTATGGACACATCCTCCTTAAGGATCATTTCTTTGAAATGGATCATTAAGGAACAGAGAAGCTTCTCCCTTTGTCTGTGGGAGGGTAGAAACCTATCTTCTGTTAGTATCTCACTACCACCTCTCTATAACTCTCCTGTCGTGAGATATGAGACTTTATCTTTCCTTTGGATAAAGCCGGCTAATTGACCCATATGACCACCCCACTTACCAAGTGAATTGAGGATGAAATATATGAGACAAATGTGGTGGTCAAGTCCCCTTACTTGGGGAATAATTGTTATTTATTTTGAGAAGATAGATGTAATGGGTTGCATGTGCTTAACTATATAAAAGGTGTTTCTTTCTTTCTTGACAATTTCTTAGTTCATTGCCTATGTTATGCATTTACTCTGGTATAATGCTTATTTAATAGTAAAATTGTTTTCTTTCCCTTGTATCTTTATGCAAAATTTTCTAGAATTAGGATAAAGCTTTGTTTTGTTGTTGTATTTCCCCAACAAGAGAAAATAATCTTCACAGAATCAGAAGTCCTTATAAAACTTGAATCTTAAAACACAATTATAAAATGAGAAATACAAGGACAATAAGCAATGAACATTTCATCAGTGAAAATTTGAAAACATCCATGTGACTCACTCATAAAAGAAATCCACACTTAATTATTCTTTTTTGATATTATATGGGCAAAGAAAAATTTCCCCTTGGCCCACTGAAGGTTCACTGGCATGAATCAATAAAGATTAAATAGGAAGTTTCAGGGTAAGTCTGAGGGGGTGGGGGTAAAAAGGAGAAAGAAGGCCAAGGAAAGCTGATAAGTTCACTTCAGAAACAGCAGGAAAAAAAGTCAGACTGAGTTAAGCTGAAGCAAGAGTTCCCCTTGGTGAGCAAGAGTGCCCATTTACTCTCATTCTCCGTGTAGGAAAAACTGCTGAGTGGCCATTTTATAGAAACCATGCCGAAGCCTGCCACTCTGGAAGGAATTAAATCTCTATAGCTCCGTCCCACCCAGATGCCAGCAAATACTATCATAGGGAAAACCTTTGAAATGGGCCATCTGAGTAATCTCTGTGGTAGGTTCCCTGAAAACTGAAGGCTCCTGATCCCCACTCCTGCTCCTCCCCATACACACCTGACAACAGGATGCAGGCCTCTGCTGCAGGCTGCCCTGTGCCTCTGCCACGGGCTACACTGTACCTCTATCACTGGGTCACTGCACTTCCACTGGGGGCCACTGTACTTCTTCCCTAGGCTGCCACACCCCCATCCCCAAAATCACATGGGCAAGCTCACACCTGCTTGGAGAGCTACAGGAACTTACAGAATCTCTACAGGTGGGCACACAACCCAGGCTGCAGTCCCAACCAGGGAGATACCTGGCTGCTCAGCTTCAGACAATCAGGGGCTATTTTCTGTGACCCTCCATAGAGCTATTAGGTGGCTGGACAAGATAAGAAATGGTGAGAGCTTCCTAGGTTTGCACCAGATGTAGGCAGAATGAGGTCTATGTGGATAAGTGCCCAAACCTGAGTTATTCACAGTTTTTGAAGCAGAAAGATGAACCACACGAGGGGAAAAACACATTACAGCTCCCCAACCCACCATGGAGATGGCTGACTTGGTTGCTACCTCTATTCCTAGGGCACATTAGAGGACCAGCTGAGGAACTATGGACATTTATTACACCTCTCAAAACCTGACACAATCCAAAGATGGAAGCCTAGTAAAACCGTCTCTGTTTTTACACTCACTCTTTCATCTCTCTTTTTCTTACTGCATTATCTGCTTCTGTATCACCCTCCCTTCTTTAATTCTTCTTCTTCTTGACTTTTACTTTTCATACCCTATATAGTTTAATACTTATTTACTTTCTTTAAGATGTAATTTTTCAGCCTATTCTGGAATATTAGTTCCCTTTTTCACTTTTGGACTAAAGGAGTTGAAGAGAACATTCTCCAAGGACTAAAGGAGTTGAGGAGAACATTCTCATTGAGTTCTTATTGTTTATTAGAGTATTCTAATAAACAATAAGAATTGTGATCACGTTCAGTGGGTGTCTTGACACTGATATGGGACACATAGCACATAGAAAGCACGTCATTAGAAAGAACTTCCTGTGTTAAAGCGATATCCATTCCAGCAGATACACAAATGTCAACCTAGAAAAAGAGAAGCAAGATAATGTCATACTTCCAAAAGTTCATAACACTTCACAATAGGCATCAAAATGGAAGAAATTCCAAAGGAAAAAAATAAAAAATATGTTGTTAAAATGATTAATGAACTAAAAGATCTAAAAAAATGAAATAAAGGAGAACAAAATGTCAAATAGAAAAGAGAATTTTAATAATAGATACTCTAAAAAGGAACCAAATAGAAATCTTGGCAATGAAAAACTAAATCAAATAAGAAATTCAATGGAGAGTCTCACCAACAGACTAAATTATGCAAAAAAAGAGATTCAGATAGTAATAAAAAATATTAGAATATATTATAATATGCAAGAGTTCCAAGACAACATTAAAAAGGCAAAATTTAAGACTTCTAGGTCTTGAGGAAGGAGAGTGATAGAGACTAATGGCATAGTAATGTTGGAAACTTCCCAAATTGGAGGATGAGACTTACTTGCAGTTACTGGAGGAATTTAAAATTCTAAACAGGACAAAAGAAGAAGAAGGAGGAGGAGGAGGAAGAGGAGGAGGAGGAGGAGGAGGAGAGAAAGAAAGAATGAAATAATGATATAGTTAGATGCCAAAAATTTAGAATAAAGTAAGTATTTTGAAAGCTTCAAGAAAGAGGAAACTCACAAAATCAAAACAATCAGAATAGCAGCAGATTCCTCAACAAAAACTCTAAAATCTTGGAAGATATGAAATTGTGTATTCTAAGTTCTAGAAGAAAATAACTGCCAAGTTTGGTTACTATATCCAGCAAAGCTATCTTTTAGAACCAAAGCAGAAATAAAAATTGTCCAAGAAAAGCATAAACTAAAGGAATTCAAGACCACTAATCCAGAATTGCAGAAGACAATGAAAGGATTTTACACAAAGAAGATAAAAATAACCAAGAGAAAAGGGGAAAGAATAAATTACATTAGAATATAAAGAAGCAAATAAGAACTAGGAATGATTCAAACATTAGAGAAAAAAGAAAATGGCAGGAAATAATATATTTCTCTCTGTAACACCACTGAATGTAAATGGTCTTATTTTTCTAATTAAAGACACATGCTAGCAAAATAGGTTTTTTTTTTTAAAAAAGGATCCTGTTGCATGTTTTTCCCAAGAAACATACCTCACAATCAAAGACATTCACAGATTGAAGGTAAAAGAATGAAGAATGAAAAATGATATTCCGTGTAAAGGGAAAACAAAAATAAGCAAGAATAACCACTCATATATGAGACAAAGCAGACTTCAAAGCCAAAATTAATCAGAAGAGAAAATTAGATAATTACAAATTGCTAAAAGGAACAATACAAGATATTACAAATGTAAATATTTATAAAAAATATTTATATTTGAATGTCGGTGTGCCAAATTACAAACATAACTTGATATGAAGGAAATAATTTACCACAATACAATAATAGTGTAATATTTCAATACATCACACTCACTAACAGGACATTCAGACAGAAAATCAAAAAACACACATCAGATTTAGACTGTACTGTTGATCAATTGGAAAACACACATCTACAGGACATTTTATCCTACAACAACTGAATACATTTGCTTTTCAGCCACTCATGGAACTTTCTTGAAAGTTATCGTATACTAAACTTTAAGCAAATAAAAAAAAAAAACCCTAAAATTTCTTGCACTTTTTTCAGAACATAAGGGAATGAAATTAGAAATTAATAATAAAAAAATTACAGAAACTAAAAATGCATGGAGATTGACTCTTGAACAAAATTCATTGAAGAAATTGAGGGGAAATTTTAAAAATTCTGGGACTAAAATGAATATGGAAAGAACATAACAGAATCTTTGGGATCCAGCAAAGGCAGTTCGAAAGAGAACTTTGTAGATATAAGTACCTACACTTAAAAAATAGACCTCAAATAAACAATCTAAATATGCCTCTCAAGGTCTTAAAAAACAAGAACAATTCTAAAAGTAGTAGAAATAATAAAGATTAGAGCTTAACTGAATAAACTAGAAACTAAAAATTCAGCACAATGGATTAATAAAACAAGGAATTTGTTGTTTGAAAATATTAAGCAAGATTGAAAAAAAGAAACTCTAGCCAAACTAACCAAAAGAGAAGACATAAATTATTAAAATCAGAGCAGAAAATAGGGATAACACAACAGACACAACTAAAATCCAATTTTGAAAATTTGTATTCCAATAAATTGGTTTAGAAGAAATGGATAAATTTCTAGATATATGTGGTTATCCAAAACTGATCCAAATGATATGTAAAACTTAAACAAACCAGAAACAAGGAATGAGATTGAAGCAGTTATAAAAACCTTTCAACTAAGAAAAGTCCAGGACCAGACAAAGATTCAAAGCTGAGTTTTACCAAATAATTAAAAAACTAATACCAATACTCTTAAAACTATTTCATGAACTTGAAAAGAAGGGTATATTTCAAATTCAGCATGTATCACACTGATACCAAAACTAGATAAAAATACTTCAAGAAAATAAAACTATAGGCCAATAATATTGGTGAAGTTAGATACAATAATCCTCATAAAATATTAGTGACTCAAATTAAAAAAATACATCAGAAAAAAATCCTACATCTTGATCAAGTTAGTTTCATCATGGGATTGCAAAGGCTGGTTCAACATACCCAAAGCAGTAAATAAACCAAGATCAAAAATCACATGATCATCTCAACAGATGCAGGAAAAAAAGACTTCAAAAAATTCAATACTTTTTTATGATAGAAACTCTGAAGAAACTACATAATAAAAGCTATATATGATGAACCCAAAGCCAACCTCATACTGAATAGGAGAAACAAAGTATTTCCTATAAAATCAGGATGTCCACTCTCACCACTCCTATTCAATATATTACTTGAAATGTTAGCCAAAATAATTAGGCAAGAGAAAGAAAGAAGATAAAAATAGGAGAGGAAAAACTCATATTATCCCTGTTTGCAGACAATGTTACCATATACTTAGAAAATCCTAAAAGTCCCACTAGAAGGCTTCTAGAGTTTATTTAAAAATTCAGTATAACAAGATAAAAATCAACACAAAAACCCAATAGCAATGTACAGCAATGATGAATTTGCTGAAAAATAAATCTAGAAAACAATTTCATTCATAAGGCTTTAAAAAGAACAAAACACATAGGAATCACCCTAATGAAGAAGGTTAAGAAACTCTATCCAAGCTTGGATAGTATAGTGGGAAACAGCTTTGGCAGAACCCACATGCCTGACCCGCAGGACAGGTGATTTAGAACTTCATAGGCCAGGAATCCTCTCACCTGTGTCTTGTAGAACAGTGGCTTGCCTAACTGTGTTTAATTAGCTGACAGGTGCCCATTTGTCCTCCAGAAAGAAAGAAGCAGAAGGGTACACCTCAGAAAGATGTGGGGTGTGGGAAGGAGGTTATTTCGGTCACAGTCTCGGTGGGACCTCCAAATATGATAACACTTATGACAAGTTCCGTTTCCCCAGATGTTGACAATTGAACACCTGAGAAATGCCGAGGCAAGAGTAGGAAGCACATTTTATTTAAAGAACAGAACAGAAATGGACATCTCCACAGAGAAGGGGATTCAGAGCTGGTATCCAAAGAAGTGGGGGTATCTTGCTCCTTTTAAACATTTTAGATTTCCTTTGTTCTTATGCCTTCCTTCTCCCCTTATCTTGCCTATATTACCAAAAGGTGGGCCAAACTGTGGAGTGATCTTGTGTAAGAAGGGAGCAGCCCAGGAGGCATTAACTCACCACTTCTATAACTCTCTGCAGAGAGGAATACTTCCCTGGAGGTAGGTCACCTTGGCAACAGGTTAAAGGAGGAGGAAGAAGGACTGCGGAGATATTAGCACTTGATTTCCTTTCTTTTCGAACAAGCCTTCATCTCCCCATTAGACCTAATTATTCATTATTTACACTGACTGTCTTTATTTCCCTGGCCTCAAAACTATCCTCTCTTGTCATTCAACCAACAATCATCCTGTCCCCTTTCTCTTCCTATTAATTCTCCTGATACCAATCAATCAAGGAGTCAGATTGGAGGATGACTCCCTTCCCCATTTATGCTTTTTTTTGTTTTTTTTTAACAAAAACTTGGTGCCATACTATTGGCCTCTGTGCACTTGGAGCAGCAAGTCCTTGCTCAGCATCATTATATTTTTTAGCCCCAGTACTAAACAAATTAACAAACAAACAAACAACCTTTTACAGAACTATATAGAAATTTAGGGATCCAAGGAGCACTGAGTTTGAAAAGAAACCATCAATCATTAACAAACAGAATAAGCAAGTCATGTGCAACCCAGCTCATGTCCTTGCACCTGTGTCCTGGCCTGCAGCTTGCTAATAAGCTGAAAAGACAACAAAACCTAAAGAAAACCACAAGGCTTTTGGGGAAACCACTCCTTTAGGGAATGTGTTCAATAAGAACTTGGGTGACTGACTAATAACCCGAGCCTTATTATAAAAGTAAGAAACCCACCAACACATTTAAGATTTAAGATGCTCAGGAGACTTGTGATGTAGGAAGCAGCATGATTAGAACTTTCAAGGGCAATGTGCAAGTACAAGGGATTCTGGTGTTAAATTGCATGACCCCACCCTGACTGCACCTCTGGTTCAGCCTCCTGGCTTCTCAATAAGTGCTAAAACCCAGACCATGATGAGGTGCCTCTCTCTCTCTCTCTCTCTCTCTCTCCCCATCCCCCCCTCTCTAAGATGGCCTGCACTCCCATTTTTGAGTGTGCATGACTTTTCTTTATAAAATCTCTTGCTCTGCTACTCAAACTTACCATGTCCTTAAATTCTTTTCTGAGATTTGATCATGAACCTGGAAGTCCCAAGGAGAGGTCTCCACCACCTTAGAGACTTTCTTGGACCCCTGTGCAGTAACAGAATAATACTTATGGAATAATTAGAGTGAATGTTTTCATGAAGGGAAATTCGCAATACCAATGCCCATAAGAATCACACTGTCCAAAGGGTTAGAAAACAAGTAAGTAATAGACCCTAATTATGACAAATATACTTTGAATAAAGTTAGTTTTCAAAATTCTACTGAAATACCACTTCCCAGGCCCAGAATATGCAGTGACTTTGATCTCATTTACTTACTCATCTTTAGGAGTCAGGAGGCTTGGGAGGAAGTGGAGAGTGTCTCATCTTCACCACTGAGAACTACCTCAGTTGAACAAGGCCGGGTGCTTAAGGCTTTTTGTAGGGTTGTACATTTCAAAACTAAAGAGTTGGTAGTTTCATTTAAAAGACTAAAATTACATGCAAACAAAAAATATTTAGAGAAAACAGTATATAAAACAGACTTCTCACAAACATGCCCTGAAGTACAGATGGAACATGTTGACTCCACTCAAGGAAGCTTAAGAAGAACATTTCTGTGTGCTGTGGGCAAGTCTTCTGAAGCTGGAATCCATAGTGTTATTTCTAAAGTAGCATATTTTGATAGATGACTTGCTTAGATCATGTATTTTAGTTTCCTGAATTTTCTAAGTATTGCAGCCCATGACATACTACTATTACATTTATATTCCAGGAAGCTTTCAAAATAATTTCAAAAATATTCTTAACAATTTTTAATGTGACTAAATGTTATTTCCTGATGATATAAAATTTTCTGATGACTTTGGAATGTAAAAGCACATAACTAGTTTCAAAATCAAAATGACTTCTCTAAAATTGATACTCCCAAAGTAGATGAGAGTCTGCCTTTAGGAGGAGCACAAATTCAGGGATGAAGTTCAATGTTACTCTCTCCTGGTCTATAGGTCTAATTTAAATTGTAAAATGTGGACTTTTCATATTTTCCCAAAATCTTTGGATTTATGTCTTTGCTGTTAAATGATGTAAGAATAGAGTAAGGAAAAAGGGACAACTTTGATGAATGCAATTAGAAAGGGAAAAAGTCTACCAATGTATTCAGATTTGAAGCTACCTTTAGCCAATAAATATTTTCCATGTTTTGATAGTTCAGAACCTGAAATTCAGAAATGAACTCTTGGCAATAAAAAGTGTTAACCTGTCCTTCATGTGTAGATGTTTGAGCATACAATACATGATATTTGAATAGGTAATAAATCTTTAATGAAAAAATGTGCTATGCACATAGTTGAGTAAAGTAAATAGATAAGTGAGCCCACAGAATATATAGGCTTAAAAAAATAAAGAGAGAGAAAAAAAGAATATATAGGCTTATCCTAACTTGTGGAAAGCATATGCTAATGAGTTCTAATTTCTTATAATATTTATATCTATGAACATGACGAATTCTAATGTGAGCTGCATTGTGAAAATAAAAGGAAAAATTATGGTGAAAACAGCATTGAAAGAACTGTTCCACAAGGAATCAGGAGGTCATTTGGAAGCAGGACTTGGGCACAATTCCAGCTGCAGCCTGAGCATATGAAATCTGGCCACTTTCTGACTGCAGGCTGGAACAGATAAGCACTTTGTGCTCAGAGACTCCAGATGCATATTTTGTGGGCATTTTTACTAAGTACATACATTTTGTCTTTATCTTCTAGCAGTGACAGAGCTCTTGTCAAAAAAACACCTATTCTCTAACAGAAATTTTCCCCACAAAAGTGTTTTTATTGCCTTATAATAAATCAACACAGCTCAATATAAGCACCTACCTTCACTGTTTTCTTTGGAACACTGATTCAGAGCTATCTGAACCCGTTTCTTCTGAATTGCAATCCCTAAGGCCCCAAAGAAAGCCCTTTTTCCTTTTGCAGTTTGAGTTTGAAGTGATAAATAACACCTTAATGAAATAATTAACCTTTAAGTGGATTGCCCTTCTAGTAGCCCGGTTATGACATCAGATAATCAACTGCATATTTCTTTTTTTAAAAAAAAAAAATTTTTCTTTACAAGATACTAATCATTCAGTGAGAAAAGAATAACTTATTTTTTTATCAAATAGTAGGAGGTATCTAATTTGGGATTTCTTAAATAAGCTTTCAAAACTTTAATAAAAATACAGAGTTGATGAAAACTAAAAATTGAAATCCACACTCAAGTTTCCAAATAGCCAATTCCTTCTCTTCAATTCAGTGGAAGAAATAAAGCTGGAAAGGAAATATTAAGCTTGTTAAAGAATCCAAAATCACTATCTAAAGTGTGTGTGAGAAGACTATAGAAATGCTCCCAGACCCTCAACTGTTCTTGCATCAAATCTTATTGAAGACAGATTTGGCTTAATTCATGAGTATATTGAATTAACATGACAATTTGCATTGTTCAGGTCACGAAGGAGACGGAATTTATCTGCTTGGTGGGAAGGTCAGCTGGGAGTTAATTAATTAAGTTGTATTGGAAACGGGTTACAGTGTAGGCATCTGTTTAGAATGCAGGAGAACAAAAGGGTCCATAGGTGATCGATAAGAAAGGAAACGGGTGCAATAGGGTAGCACAGATTTAGTGAAAGACATTTCCTGACATAGACACATTCAAAACAGTGGGTGACAGCTTAAGTTGGAACCCGCCTTTGGGAGAAAAATTGATCAATATCCAGTATCCAAAAGAACTGTAGTTTTGGATTTGACCATTTTTCTCCTGTATTTTTCCATTCACAATAGTCAAATAACGGCCAGTAATCCCTGTCCTCACAAGAGGAAGTAAGTTGAAGCATTTTGAGACTTTGATAAATCACAGGCTCTCCTCTGACACAACTCCATCAGATACTCAGTGACAGTCTGAGCACATGAAAGTTTTTTCCATTTCCTGATTTTTAATAAATTGGCTATTATAAATTGGGGCAAATTTGGTTTGGCACTAATGTTTTAAAATTATTATTTTTATAATCCTATGCCTCATCTGACCTATTAATGAATGCTTATCACAAACTAAAACAGCTATCTATGCCTCCAAGACCACGTGTTGTATCATTTCAAATGAAAATGTTTAGACAATGAGGAATGAATAACAAGGCTTGGAACAAATTTAACACTGATATTTGGTGGCTATGATTATGGTATTTGTTTTGTTACCATTTTTTTTCTCTTAAATACAGCATTCTGTTCCTCTTTTTTATAAAAAACAAAAACAATGAAAGGAGTAGGTTTAAAGATGTTGTAAAATCTACAGAGAGGCTGAATACTTGAAATAGTTTTAATTAATTTAACTTTCAAAAATGAAATTCAGTCGAGTGCAGTGGCACAAGCCTATAATCCCAATGACTTGGGAGGCTGAAGCAGGAGGATCCCAAGTTCGAAACCAGCCTCAGCAACTAAGTGAGACCCTGTCTCAAAATTAAAAACATAAAAATAAAAAAGGACTGGGAATGTAGCTCAGTGGTAAAGTGCCTCTGGGTTTAATCCCTGATTAAAAAAAATTAATTCAAATATTGGTCTCAGATCTGAAACCACATTGTATCATAGGCTTTAGAATTAAACAGAAATAGATTTGAATTCTCACTCCACTTCTTAATCCCTGGGCAAATATGTTCAAATTATTTATTCTCACTGAGCTCCAATTTAAAATCGGTTCATCCTGTTGTGTGGTTGGGTTGATTAATATAGAAACAATGTGTTTAATATCATTGTTATAAAGATAGTCCCCAGGAAACTCTATGTCACATGTAATACTATACTTTTGCATTTTAATAGAAAACTTTAGTTATTTTTAAAACAAACCCCACAATGCTTAGAAAAATAGCTGAAAGCAGTGGATCTTAATAGAAACTATTTAGAAATTGATTGCAAAAATTTTATATTTATAGCCGTTTACATATTTTAATATATATATTTTAAAAAAGAATTTCCCCTTTTAAAGCAACACTGGCATCATATGGAAGCAAGAAAAAGAATGTGAAAAGCTAATTTAGAACATCTGGAATTCTTCCCAGTATTACCAAAATAGTTAATCATTTTACTATATATCTATATTATATAACTACAACATTACAGTTTTGTAGTGGCACCCCTCCTCCACAGGAAATCTTCATTAAGCTTCTCCAGAGACCCTCACCATAACTGTTCTTAGACTATCAGCAATAATTTCTGCAGCAGAGTTTTCAGATGGGAGGTGTTTGCAATTTTGTATCCAAGCCTGGGTTCAATGTCCAGAAAAGGGGAAAAAGCTGTTCTTGTGTGGACTTCTACAGATTGTGAACCTCTGAGCTCCTCCCCCCACACTGGGGTTCAGAGGGATTGATGGACCGTGGTAAAAGACCCCATTCTGAGCCTGGGCCAATAAAACTTCTTCCTGCTAATTCCTCAGTGACCAGCCTCGTCTGTCCCACAATAGTTTCAGACTCCTAGTAGAAAAAGTTGATATTTTAAAGCAGGTACATGAAAATGTTTGAAGCCCTTAAAGCTTGTGTATATCCAAACAATGGGTGCAATCAGTACACCCAATATAAAGGCCTGAGCAAGACTTAGAGAACTGCAGTGTCTCCTGGCTAGCAGAAGCAGTCTTGTTATTATATTTAGGCTTAAAGACGAAAGAGGAGAATTGGGATAGTACCATTATGAACAGGGACATGTAAGGGGAGCTTTTTGTGGAGGAATACAACCAACTTGTAGCAATTTTACAAGGCAAGAGCCACCATTATAATACAATTATAACTGCCCAAGCTTTAATAGCTACAAACCCTCCTGTTCAATCAGCATGAACGATGCAGTCAGTATCCTAGGTACTAAGCAAGATGAAAACAAAACAAAACAGAAAAGTTAAGAGTGGATCTAAGAAGGCATGAACAATATTCAATGTAATTTTAATAGTTCTATTTGCTAAAAATTTAAAATTCCTTTTGATGATAGGGCACAACAAAAAGGGACTTGGATTGATAAAAGGCAAAAATTTTGGTATAGCTTTAAGTGCGGGCTACAGCAGGGTTACAACAAGCTGGATCAGATGGGTGTAATTTACGTAAGGCAAGTATGGTGAATTCTTATGTGAATTGGCTTCTGTGAATTGGCTAAACTGAGTGATTTCATGAGCTCTGAGGCATAAGGGCCATCTCTACTTATCTGATAACTTTTAAAAATATTTTTGAAGTCCCTAATTTTTACATACCAATCTACTCTATAATAAACTTAGATGACTAAATGCAATACAGCAGATTATGAATTGACCATATTTTTCTGAGCATTTATAAATTTACATTTGCAATTTTAAGAGAATTTGACTCATAGAACAGAATTTCTTTGCAAACTTTTTCATTCATAAATTATGAACATTTTTCTGTAACATTACAGTGTTTCTAAAAATATTTAATAGCCATGTATATTTTTGGATAACTGCCTTACCATTTAGTCTCCAATTATTGGACATTTAGTTTATTTTGTTCCTTTCTTTCCTTTTTATTTTTGAAATGCAAAGTTACAATGATGCTCCTTTTATGTGAATCTAAACACCTCTAACTACTTCCATAGGATACATGTTTATAAGTTACATTTTTTGTGTGCTCTGCATTTATTTCAGTATATTTGTATTTCCATCCAAAGTAATTTTCTTTCTGCCTCAATGATTTCCACTAACATTTCCTATAATGACAGATTGTTGGTGATGAAGTCCTTTAATTAGGTACATCTGAAAAAGTCTTTATTTCATCTTCATTTTTAAAAGACATTTTCACTGGGTAACGTATCTTACTAAAAAGGTTCTTATATTTTTCCTTTCAGTTCTTTGGGAATGGTGTTCCACTTTCTGCTTGTTGGCATTGTTTTTGATAAGAAATATGCTGTAATCCTATATTTGTTTTTATGTACATAGTCTGTTGATTTTCTCTGCCCGCTTTTAAGATTTTTTTCTTTATCACTATTTTGGAAAAAAATTATGGTGAGTCTTAATGAGGTTATCTTCATGTTTCTTGTACCTTGGGTTTGTTATAATTATTGGATTTGTGGGTTTATAGTTTTCAGAAAATGTGGAAAAATTTTGGCCGTTAATTTTTCTATTTTTTCCCCTTTCCTTCTTTCCTGTTCTCACTCCTCTCAGGTACTCCAACCATATATATTAGGTTGCTTAAAAGTTTTTCCTCAGTAAGCTGTTTATAAAAATCACTTTTTTTCTCTACATTTGTTTTTGATAGCTTTTTTGATGGTTTTTCAAAGACTGACATTTCTGAGTTACTAACCTTTATTTCTGTAATGTGTAGTTGGTTTTTAATCCCATTCAGTGTATTTTTTTTCCTAACACATTGAAGTTCTTATATTAGAAGTTTGACTTTTGGTCTTTTCCATATATTCCATGTCTCTTCTTAACTTCTTGAACTTATAGCTACAATAATTATTTTAATATCCTGCTAATTTAGTATTTCTGCCCGTTTCACTTAGTTAGTTTTCTACTCATTAAAGATCATATTTTACTTTTTTGAATGCCTGTAATATTTGGACATCAGAAATTGTGTGTGGAGCTGAATATTTCCTATGCTTGTTAATATTTTAGATCATTATACTGGGCTGCAGCAGAATTGCTTGAAAATATACTAGTTCTTTGGGCCTTACTTTTATGATATTTAAGACATAACTTTAGCAGTACTTACTCTAAGGCTAATCATTCCCCACCACTGAGACAAGACTTTTCTGAATAGTCTATTCAATGCTCAATGAATTATAAGGTTCCCATTTTGAATGGTTGGAAGAGGTACTATTTTCAGCCCTATATGAATGTCGAGCATTTTTCCTTCTTAGTCTCTAGTGGTTCTTTCCCCCAGTCATAATTTCTTCATGTTCATGCATTGATTGGTTGTATGCTAAGTACTCACAAAGGTTAGGAGTACAATGCCCTGCAGTTTGTTCTCTGTTCATCTTTTTCCTCTTCTATTCTCTATCCTCTTAGGTGACCTAAGATTTCAGCTGTGTCTCCTCAACTCAGAGTCTTCCAAACCCCACGTGAGTCCCCCTCCCTGGGACATAGTTGATAATCTCTTTCAGAATAATTAGACTGACACAATTACTAGGCTTACCTCATTTGTTTCCTCTCTCTTAGGGTCATTATCCTTTGGCTGGTGCCCATGGTCATAAAAATCATTTTTCCTTACAATTTTCCTATTTTTATTTAGTCATTTCAGGTAATAGGATAAATCTAGTCACTTATTCTATTACAATCAAAAGCTAGTGTCTGATGGTTTTTCAAAGACTGTTATTTTTTCACTTATCTATTGTTTTCATTGAGTAATTATGTCTTGTATTATATTCCAATTTACAGAAGATCTAGGGCATATTTGTCTTTTTTTCCTGTTCCAGTTCCCTATCAAATCTCAAGCTTTTATGTTCTCTCTTCACATTTTAAAGTTTATGTTAGGTAATGATGTTATATAAGTAGTTAACTATAAGCATTAAATTATGAAAAATAAGCATGGATGGGTATGTTAACATTATGATGAGATAAAAAAAATCCATAACATTTACCAGAGTTAATATGATAGATAAATAGCTAAGCATAATGCTGTGGGTACATGGCAATAACCTTGAAATGGAAAGGCAGTTACTTAAATTAATATCACTTTAATTGGTCAAATATAGTTTTTTCAATTTGGTTTTGCTTTGTACTTTTCCTAAAATTTCTTTTCTTTCTTTCATTTCTTTCCTTATTGATTGATTGATTGATTGATTTTCTTTCTTTCTTTTTTTATAGTGGTACCCCAGACCTTGCACATTCAGAGCACACACTTCACTACTGACTGAACTACATCTCTGGCCCTTACATATTTCTTAATAGTGTTATTGTGAAAATTTCCTTTAATACCACAACTAACACAGTCCTCATTAAAGACATTGTGCATATATCCTTGATCCTTGTCTAAACTTCAGTGTTTTCTTTAGCCACCCTTTAACCCCTGCCCTGAAGTAACCCTTTCGCAGTTATATGTCACCCTGACTGTCTACAACTAGCCATAAAACAAATCAAATTAGTCAGGTTTTTAAAAATATCATGTTACATTTTGGTAAAAATCATGGTTATTTTTATTATGTTACCATAAATATTTATGCTATATTTCTTAAAATAAATAACAAGCTTACTATTCAATATTTCTTCTTAAAAAAAAACCTTATAGAATTTAGTAGCAAATTTTGTTTTGTTTTAGATAGAGCTGGACGCTTGGTTGACTAATTTGGGGGGTTTTAGCCTATGAAAGATAAAAAGTCTGTTTCCCTACTGTAAAGTAATTCTCCTTTAGATCACATTCAGTAGAAGAAGAAGAATAACTCATTTTTAACTTGATACTGCCATATGGCATTATTGTACTTCAGTTGTAAATGCTACTTTGAAGAGCTCACTTCTTGAGTAGATTCTCTGAGTGAGTAGCAGTGCTACCAGCTGGGAACAGAAGAGTATTATAGAATCAAAAAAAAAAAAACCCATTCCTTCATAGCCATTCAAATTTGATTCTGCTGATAAAAACAAAAACCCCTTCCAGTCAGTTTTCTAGTCATCTTACAAATCAAGCCAATAATCTGGAGTCATGAGGATCTCAGTTTCACTATCAGCAAGGAGCTGAAGAACCAGTAATGAAGAAGGAACCAATAATGAGGTTACTTTATTAATGTGGTGAAAATCTAATTTTCACTTTGTGAAATGTTCTCCAACTTCAGGCCCAGTCTGAAAGTGAGGCTGAGAGAGCAAGGTACTTAGAGGAGGGGTTGGGTTAATATATGTAAAAGTTAATTCTATTTTGTAGCAACCAAAACACTGGATTTGGTGAATATTGCGAGTGACATTTGAGATAATTATAAAATTTTAAGATTTAAAGTGTTTTATCTAAGTTTTACTCAGTGTTTTATCTAAGTTTTAAGTTTTATTGATTTCAACTCTAAACAACTATGATTACTTATAGTTAAGGATTAGTTTGCAAGACTGAGAGAACAATATTCCTTTGACAGTATTCGTACAAGTATTATTGCCTTTCTCAGAATCATCAGTGAATACTTTAAAATATATGTTTCTGTGTCTCAACCCACATTTTGAAAGAGGATTAAGAAATTCATATTTTAGGGCTGGGATTGTGGCTCAGTGGTGAAGTGCTGGTCTAGCATGCATGGGGCACTGGATTTGATCCTCAGCACTACATAAATAAATAAAATAAAGGTATTGTTCCCATCGATAACTAAAAAGAAAAAATTTTAAAAAAGAAATTCATACCACAGGTTATTCTTACTTACTTTGAATTTCAAAAGTCCATCCCTAAGTTTCTGACATTATACATATGTTAATTTTATAGGAAAAATGTAAATGTAAAATTATTTTGTGATAGTTTTTCAGAGCATTGACAAAATACCCGAGAAAAACAATGTAAAGGAGGAAAGATTTATTCTGGTTCATGTTAGTCCGTAGTCAGTTGGCTCCATTGTTTATGAGCCTATGGTGAGTTGTACATCATGGTGAAGGGTGAAGTGGAGCAAAGCTGCTCATCCATGGTGGCCAGGAAGTGTGTATGACAGTGAGGAGGGGGATAAGATATAGCTCCAAAGGGCACGTCTCCAAGACCCTACTCCTTTCTCGAGGTCCCATCTTCTACATTTTCTGACATCTCCGGATAACCTGTCAAATTATGAACCATTTAATGGATTCATCTACTGATAAATTGAAAACCTTCTTGATCCCAGCATTTCCCCAAAGTCCCATCTGTGATTATTGCTGCGTTGGGTATGAAACCTTCGATATATGAGCTTTTGAGAGACATTCCAAATCCAAACCAAAAAAAAAAAAAAAAACCATTTTAAAAAAATCAGAAAATAAAAACTATTCCTTATAACAAAATAAGTAACAGCATATTCACCACCTTCACAGGTGAGTGAGGAGTTGACGTTCCAAAGCTCAGTACTTGTATCCTGATGAGAGAAAATATAGAGTCATTTTATGACAAGTGGAAGCAAGGCTCAAGCAAAGAACACTCGAGAGAAAGTCATTCCAAGTAGAGGATGACAAAGGAAATTGAATTCTCCCTCCCAACGTATCACTGATGCTTATCTGGGAAACTGGGGCCCATCTTAAGTCATCTGCACCAGTCAGATGTTTAAAGCCTCCTTCACATTGGAACAGGGGAGCTTTTGACCCTAGTGTGTCCTTTCCAGAGGTGTCCTGGTGACCATCCTATGGGGGAGGGGCTTCATCTCTGAGCCAATTCTGTGTTAATGTGGGTGCTAGTGTCAGTGACCAGGCAAGCTTTTATCTTAGTGTGCCTGTGCTACTGATGAAATTTGCCTTCTTCAATACATCCAGATCACAGGGCCATAAGTCCTAACCAGGATGACCTCGGAAGACCCTGTCATGAGTTAGGCCCCCGGAACTTTCCTTCCTGATGTACTTCTTCATTGGCTCTACAAACTCTCAGGGTTTGTACATCTGTGGTGTCTCTGCAGGTTACTTGATTATTCGTCAGTCTTAAAAGAAATTTAAAGAGAACCTGTGACCCTGCTGAGATGTTGGCTTACTTTCTACTTCTCAGTAGTAATTAGTACTAATGTTTGTTCACCTCAGATAAAGACTCACTTCCAGCTTTAAAATAGAATCTTAGAAATCATCTTATTGGGTTTCTAAAATTTAACAATCAGAATTGGACACATGTATTAATGAGGACTTGTTTTCCCACTCTATCCCTAATCAACTGGGCTAACTTAGCCATTTTTCAAATTTCACCTGTTCTTTCTAGAAACCGTCACTGTTAGGCTCGGCCGCTTTGGGTAACCTTTATTAACCTCACTGGCTTTGGCTAATAGCATTAGGCATAAATAAAAATTCTCTGAAAGGGTTATGAATACATATTTTTTCCCCATCAAAATACACAGCTTCATAACTTCCACTAGCTCTGGTTTTCATTTTTGAAAAAACAAAATAAATGGGTTCTGTCAGCATAAATCACTTTCTTAAGGGAGAAAAGAATAATTTTTAAAAGTTCATTTGATGGATTTTCATCACACTAATTGGAAAGCTTCTCAACTTAAAATAGGTCTGTTCTTATCAAACCTTTCAGAGAAGAGTTCGGCGCCTATCTCTATCAAAAGCAAGATTTGTGTCTCTAGGCAACCTACTTAAAGCTGTCTGGCTCACTTCACTGCCATCTTGGGGAAAAAAGGAATTTGATACAATAGTGGATTTTAGATGTATCCTCCTCCTTCCCTCTTAAGACATGCCCTCTTCAGGTCCCAGGCACTCAGTCTCTACGAGGTGTGTGTCAGCTATGGAGGGCTCAGAGCAGAGGTCTCTTCAGCCATGTCTGGACCTTATCCGTGGTTGCCCCTTTTCACAGGTTGGCCCTCCTGAGATGACAGTATGTGAGAGGCAAAGTCCTCACCCCTTTTCCTCAACTGGAGGCAGATCTGAAAGACCATCACTGTGTGATCTTAGGAGTTCTGGGGACTGCATTTCTTCCTCTTTTCCTTCTCTCTTCTGTCATCACCAACATACAGATATTATTCTGAGAGCATTTCCCAGTGAACCTTCCGGACACAAAGCTTCCTTTTTCTTCTGGGACACCTGACCTAAAACAGGTATCTTGTAATATCTGAAAAAAAAAAAAACTTCTAAATAATTGTGCCCCTTCATGGTTGATAACTTTAACCCTTTAGAAAAATAGATCATCGATCTACATTTGAAATCTAAAATTTTGAAACTTTTACAAGAAAATCTTTGTGATCATGAGATTGGCAAACATTTTGCACATTCAACAATCAACGTATAATCCATAAAAGGTCAAATTATTGGGCTTTATCAAATTTTAAGGCTTCTTCTCTTAAAAATATGTCATTAAGAAAATGAATAATAAGCCCACTAGACAACAATATTTTGTAAAGTATACATCTGATACAAAATGTTGTATCCAGGATACATAAAAAAGACTCTGAAAAGCCATTAATAATAGAATATAGTAATCAATTAAAAATGGGCAAATGTGAACAGACATATCACCAAAGAAGATATACAGATGACTAATAAGCACATAAAAAGGCATTCAACATCATTAGCATTAAGAATATGAAAATTAAAACTCCAATGAGTTTCCACTGCATATTTGCCAAAATGGCAAAGAGTAGAGATATCGACCAGATCAAATGTTGGTGAGAATTTAGAGGAACTGAAACTCTTTTGTGCATCTGGTGGGAATACAAAATGATGCAAACACTGGAAAACAGTTTGGCAATTTGTTAAAAAGTTATGCAGACACCATATAATTTAGCCATTTCACCTAGTTATTTATTTAAGAGAAAAGGCAAATATACATGTCTAAGTATTTGTACAGGTGACGCCATGATACATTTTTAAAATAATAGACAAAAACTAGAAATAACTCAACAGATAATATCCATCAACAGATAAATGGTTAAACAAATTGTTAGGTATACATAAATGGAATACAACTTAGAAGAAACAGAAATTACTTATTGATATACACAACACAGATAAATAACAAATTAATTATGCCGAGTGAAAGAAGGTAGACAAAAAGTATATACTATAGATTCTATTTACAGAAAATTCTAGAAAAAGGAAACAAATTTATTGTGATAGTAAACAGATCAGATATTGACTGATAATTCGGGTGTATGGTGGGGGAAGGCTACAAGAGAGGAATTTTGAAGGGCTACAAGGGAACTTTTGGGTTGATATTCTTTTCATGGTGGAGATGCTTTCATGGGTATATATGTCTGTCCAAACTTACGAAACAGTACCTTATAATATATATAACCTACTATATGTTACTTTTGCCTCATTAAAATTATTTTTAGTGGCCACATTGAACTCTGCTGTCTGCTTCATGATATGTATAGTGAGTGCTAAAAGAACAAGAAGGAAAAATCCTTCTTGTTTGCATCATATACAATTGTCCTGGAAAATGCTTATAGGCTTGATTTGGATAGATTTGCCAAATATTGAAACACGAAATGAAAAATTAGGTGGAAGACAAAAAAATGCATTGAATGGCTTATTGTATGAAGAATGGTGCAAATTCTTCATCCTGGAAAAATATTAGCAAAGAAAATTGGCATCATATACAATTTCGCTGGAAAATGCTGATAGGTTCTATTTGGATAGATTTGCCAAATACTGAAATAACATGAAATGAAAAATTATGGGGAAGAAAAATAATGTGTTGAATAACCTACTGAATGAAGAATGATACAAATTCTTCAGCCTGGGAAAATATTAGCAGAGAGAATAAGCTATGAAGTCAAAATGCTCCCGTGGAAGGTGATCTGAATGCTTAGATATAAGTTTACTGAAACTAGTAGCACATTAATTCGGAGTCTCTTATGCTGAAGAAATCAGATACCCAAATCAGCTTACAAGCAATGAAGGATAGACATCCTCTATGATTCGCTTTCTCAGAACCTGACAGCTCGTGGGAGTCAGTGAATACTGTGGATGTGCCTTCAAAGCTTTGCTATCATGTGAACAAGAGCTAGTCAGACTCTCTCAATCACACTTTTCTCATCTATTAGGAACTAAATGATGAATAACGCCTAACAGGAGATTTGTTGTGAAAACATGTCTTTATGTATACAGAAGGACTGCTTCAAAGGAGGCACAAAACAAATGGAAATAATCGATTGCAACTTTTCACCTTGCAAAGTGAATATGAATATGAATGTTGGCTAAGCTACGGTGGTCAATAAATCTTAAATTTCAGCAGATTAAAACAAATAACGTTTAGTTTCCAATGTCTTATGCTTGTACGTGTGTATTCATGGCTTTTTTTTTTTGTAATAGACAAAAAACTGGAAATAACTAACTCCAAGAGGCTACGAAATGATTTCCTCTTGCCTGCTCAAGAAGGAGAGAGCAGAGTGAGCACAGCTGAGCACTAATGGTCTCTACCACAGAACACCACCAGGTTGATTTTTAATTGCCATTTTAATTGTTTAGGACCACATTTGTCAGGAACCACAATGTACTTAGCGTATGTCCTCCGGCACTTAATAAATCGCTGGACACTTATAAAAAAACACTGTTGCTTGATTAAAATATGAAATTGAAATGACTGATGATGCCTGGCAGAAAGAGATGCTGCATTACTTGGCCACTATTTGCCTGAATGTTTCTGGTCACTTTTCAGGGAACGCATAGCTCCATCTGCTTGACCCCTGTCTCCTTTGCTAATGCTCAGGTCATGGCCTCTCCATCACAGCTCATGAGGAATTACGTAAAGGTAGCCTAAATGATGGTCCCACTCCCACTTCTTTCACCTAAAGGCACCATATGCAACAGCCCTGGTGACCTTTTAAAAATCAGTATCAGTTCATATCACTCCTATGCTCAAAATCCTCCAGTCCATGATTCTCAGATTCCTAGAACCCTGCATGCATCCCCCGACATCATTACAGATGCCTGCCCAGTCCTTTCCCAGCTCTTTACCAGGTGAGTGTGCATGCCACACACACCCCTCAAAGTCAGCTCTTAGCCACAGTTCAAGGTACAGAAACTAGAACATTAAATAAATTATTAGATAGTTACAAGAGTTTTCTTGTCTTAGTAACTGCTCATACTAAACTTTTTTTTTTTTTTTTTTGGTAGTGGTGGTGGTGCTGGGGATTGAACCCAAGGGCTTGTGCACGTGAGGCAAGCACTCTACTTTTAACACAGAGAAAAGACTTAAATATGAGTAATCAAGTTGAAATAGTAAAATACTGGCAGTGTGGCTTTCCTATTGATGTGTTTGTGTGTATGTGTGTGTGTTTGTGTGTGTATATCTCAATACCAATGTCTTTAGTAGTGCCCTTTATCTCAGAATATTATTTTATTGGAAAAAAAATTTTAAGTTTTTTACTGCTTTTCACTCATGTAAGACCTCTCAGTAAAACATCCCCATTTTGTTTGGTTTCTGTTTTATTTATTAGAATCAGAACCATGTGTCGTCACTGAAACATTTACCTGGGAATGGAAAGTGTCACCTTAGGAGTCGTGTAAGGGTGAGCCTAACTGATGACCTCACTTTCACATTTTTTTGTCCCCTAAAGTGCACCATACACAACAGCCATGATGACATTTTTAAAAAATCTGTAACACTTCACATCAGTCTTTTCTCAAATTCCCCCAGCCCAATCATACTCAGTTTCAAATCTAAATTCTTTAGTTTGGCTAAAAGGAATTCTCAAGAGGGCAACTTGATCTATTGGGAAATCTTTCCCAAAATAGTAAAAATTCTCCAAATGAGGTTTGCTTTGGCATAATCAAACATATAATTATAAAGTAGAATAGAAAATGAAGTTTACTGAAATCAAATCTACTTCCATAGTATGAGTCATAAGCACATTTTAGTTCTCAGCAAACTCAATTCCTTTGAGAAGTTTACTCTCTCTTCTCCAAGTTCAATAAGCTTCTTTTATCACATACTGCAATTTCAATCCATAACATTTGTATCCTTTATTTTAACTGCCTATTTATTATTTTCCTTTCCCACTGGACTGAATGGTGAATAGTGCTTAGGCTTAATACTTACACATGATGGATGATCAACTGAGTGAGTTAATAACCAACAAGATGTGCATAACAAAACTGCCCCTTTATATGCCATTGGCAAGGGTAACTTCAATAACTGAGGTCTAAGTCTTTGCTATCACACATCTCAGGGATCTCTCCTTTCTTCAAAACCTGATGTGCAATTTCTATTAACTTAGTAGTTTATTTTTAATTAACATTTTGTAGTCTGGATTCCTGAATAGATTGTAAGATCCTTGGGAGCAGGAAGCTCATTTTGTCTTGTATATATCCCGTAAACACCAACTTTTAGTGAATATTATACATAATAACTGCTCAATAAATATCAGACAGTTGCTAGGTTCAATGACTATTAACAAGTAGAACTGATTTAGGAGAAAGTTACTGTCCCAATCAGCAAGAATGCAAATTGACAAGATATCAGGGCCTTTTATTTAAAAACATCATCAAAAAAAACAGAGGACTAAGTCTATTTTTCATAATGTTCAGCGTCCAAACATTTGGATTAGCTAGAAAATTTAGACCTCAGTTAATTTAGATTTTTTCTTTCATGTGTCGATTCCTTTTTGTCTGAATGCTTAGATTTATCCAGAATCAAAGGGGAGGGGTTTTTCATGGGAATGTTCAGTAAACACGGAGGTGAATACTGAAATGACTTGACTCGCTGTTGTATATAATTCTAACACCATTCACTGAAAACCCAGTGATGACAGCGCAGCGCAGGCGTTAAAATAAGGAGAACATTCATTTTATGAAAATGAACATGGAAACTAAAGAAAATTATTCTCGTTATGAATCATATTTTTGAAGTACAGATTTTGTCCCATGAAAAGCTGATTCATTTCTATTACCATGGTGACCCGAGGAGAACACGAAATTGCCATGGATTAATGGTTTCACTTAGGGGTCAATTTTCCAACTAATAGACATGTGTTTCTTTTGTCCCTACTCTTGTTAACATTTAGCAATGGGTACACGTCAAGTTCTAGGATACATTGTTTCATTTTTAATTTTCTTTTAATCAGGAGGTGACATGTCCAGGAAACTGAAACAGAGCGAATTCTATGCTACTGACTTATCTCCCAAAGTAACAATGAATACAGAAACCATTTCCACTAAGTGCATTTGCCCGACATTGAAAATTGTGGTGGAGCACTAGAGATTGATTAAAATACATTGCTCTCTTCTTAGCTGCCATAAAACCAGACTCTCTTTCTCTGCTATATGAGTTGTATTCTGTCCAATGGATTGTGATCAGAGGTATCATGTGCCATATTTAGTTATGGCTCAGAAAGTCTCCTACATACATTCCTCCATGTGTCTTTTTCCTCCTGGCTGGTAGAATGGCAATACACTGGATGAACTTGGATAGAACACATCAAAAACAGCAGAGGTGGGGCTGGAGTTGTGGCTCAGTGGCAGAGCACTTGCCTAGCATGAATGAGGCAGTGGGTTTGATCCGAAGCACCATATAAATAAATAAATAAATAAACAAACAAACAAACAAAGAAAAGGGATTGTGCCATCTACAACTAAAAAAGAATATATTTTAAGAAAAAAAAAAACAGCAGAGTTATGTCAGGTGCTATAATCCCAGCAGCCCAGCAGCTCAAGAGGCTGAGGCAGGAGGATGGCCAGTTCAAAGCCAGCCTCAGCAAAAGTGAGACACTAAACAACTCAGTGAGACCCTGTCTCTAAATAAAATACAAAATAGGGTTGGGGGTGGGGCTCAGTGATCGAGTAACCCTGAGTTCAATCTCCAGTACCTCAAAATGGCAGAAGAGCTATCAGCCTTGTCAATGAATAATTTTATAAAGGAAAGCCATTCTGCAAACTTTGATATATACCTTGTACTGTTACAGAAGAATCTTTTGTTCTGACTTTTGGGATTTATATGTTATTTCAGCTTAGTTTATCCTAATATTAACCTCAAATATGGTGTGGAGATAAAGTGGGTGTGTGGGTAAGTGTGAGATATGTGTGTGATATCAGTCAAAATTTTGAGTTGAGAAGAAATCTAATTATTAGGAGGTAAACTATAAGATACAAAAACAAGATGCATGTGTACAAATGACCTGACCTTGTCAAGGAATAACATTAGGAATTACAAAATATATGGCTTTTAAAAAAAATATTTTTCTTGGTATTAACTAATCTAGCAATCTTCTAAATACAAGGGCTCTAAATACATTCTCTAATAAACTGTGTCTGTATATCTTCCCGAAGTTAGGGTTTTGACATTACTTGGAGCTTTCTTTTTGCTTACTCATGTGGATTCATCAAATTATGGCAACTTGGCCAATGTTTGATTTTCATATTTGTACCTCACAAGGCATAAATAACACCATTTTGATATACTCCCAATCTCAAAAGAGCAAATGTACCATTAGTCAATAATGATAATGGTAATATTAAAAGCACTTATAGTACTCACTGCTTACAGACAGTATAAATTTAATTTATTCCTCATACTAATTTCAAGGTCAATATTATTATCCATACTTCACAGAAGAGAAACTAAAGCAGAGTGAATTAAAGAACTGGCGCAAATTCCCGCATAAAGTATATGTTGGAACCAAGATTTGAAAAAGGCCTTGACGCCAATGTTTACACTTTTTATTTCCCACTATGCCATCTCAGAGAGCAAAATACTCAGCACAAATCATGTTTTCAATTTTCCTCAGATGCCATCAATTTACAATTATATACACTAGCAAGATACTGTGACAACTTCACATTGCTAAGCCAGAACTGAACCCTTACATTCCTAGCTTTGTACAATACTGCTTTTGAATCAAAGAGTGAATAGAAGAACATAATTTTAAAATGATGGACAAATTGTCTTTAAAACTAAAATAAGCAAACCTCTCACAATGTTAGAATTGCAAGGTGACATCCTTGGCTCTTCTGTCCCTGCCATGGAAACCACATCTGATATTACAACACGTTTGTTTATACATCAATAATCCAAATCTTTATCTGCCACATCTGCTTCCAACCTGGGTTTCATTCCAAGTGTTTATTAGACAGTTCCACCTGGATTTTATATTGATAGCTTTAACTCAGCTGTTTTAAACACACACACGCACACACACACACAAACACATACACAACACGCACAATTCCTGTCAGAAACGGATTGCTCATCCTGACATTTCCATTTATGTCTCAAATGGAGGAATTGATTCAATTATTTTGTGCCTTCATGTTATTGAATTTGTACTGTATGCACACCACTTACCAAAAATTCATTAAAATTCAAAGTTCAATAATTATTTAGCCACAAATTTACTTTAAGAGATGGTGTGCCTTGAATTAGATAGGAATAGTAGCTTCATATTCATCTTGACATGCGCAAAAAGATCTAGAACAGTGACCTGAGTGTATCTGGGTCATGAAGGATATCTATTGAGTAATGAATCACTCTAGCACTAACAGATAAAAACAATTCTGAAACAAGGGCAGTTATCTGAAGAGAAAGTGCAAATAAATCAAGTAAGGTGTCAGCAAGCAGGTGAAATCCATCTTACATTATGATCTGAAAGAATGTTTACTTATAATATTAAGATGATGAACAGGCATCTACCAAAAATATATCTAAGGCACAAAAAGCTGCAGTCTCAGAAACTGTAATATTTTATAAACATGGTATTTTGCAATGACAGTCATTTCTGGAGGTTGGTAAAAAAAATAATAATGAAAATGAGAACAATTAAATAAGTATTTGTCAATGTTTACCCAAAAGTATGCAGATGATAGACACTCTTACTTATTTGACCGACATGGTGTTCAAGACATTTTTAGAAAAATGATCTCTAAAGAGGAGCAAAAGCAATTCTCCAGGCTTAATAAGGTAAGATTATTCACCTCTTTGCTTTACCTCCTGGTAGTCTCTTTTGTCAGGTATTATAGCTTTTTGGTTTGAATAGTAGGATCACTAGAGGAGTTAGTTATCATTTTAATAATAATGCATTTCTTAATATGCAAAGAAGTAGACTGGTGTGACATATATTGTGAACAGAATTTATGTGAAATCCTGATTTATCACCAAGAAGCTATGTAACCCTGAGTGAGTCACTTAATATTTCTGCTTTTCATTTTCCTCATGCACAGGATGAAGCAATGGGATTAGCATCCTTTATTGGTTTTTTAAAAGCATGTTTACAAAAGACTTTGTTATTAAGCAGGACTACTAACCAGTCAAGATATTTTTATGGCAGGCCACATCTTTATTATGATGAGAATATTCACAGGGAAAATAGAAATTTCTGAAGAGGACTGAGTTCTTAAAAGACTTGAAGCCATTTGTTTATTGTTTACACTATATTTAATTTGATGCATATAATCAGGGAACATATTTCTTCAAAATAAACTTTTTTCCAAAATATGAAGTACCTAATATTTTAATTTTAGCTAGTTACTGCTTTTAATAATAGCAAATGTTCATCCAATTTTCAAACACAAATAACAATTATGAGAAGCCAAAACATCTGCCAAAACTGTGATCTTGACATCTTTCCACATACTTAAAAACAATTAGGAACGATTCCATTCATTTTGACTAGAGAGAAGAATCTGGTTCTGGATCTGACTTTGTATAAAAGCCATCTCTGTTCTGATGGGATTTTTGTTTGTCTCTTTAGGTATACTTCAGGATCAGTACTACAAGTCTTGAATCTATAATGCTCTAAAATAAAGCTAAATTTCCAGGGGTTCCCATTCTAATAACCAGATGAAATTGGGTGTGTTGTATGAATTTTCTCTTCTTCAGATCACTTCTCACTGGACACGGTGGTGCACACCTGTAATCCCAGTGGCTCAGGAGGCTGAAGCAGGAGGATTGTAAGTTAAAAGCCAGCCTCAGGAAAAGTGAGGTGCTAAGCAACTCAGTGAAACCCTGTCTCTAAAAAAAAGTACAAAAATAGAGCTGGGGTGGCTCAGTGATCAGGTGCCCCTGAGTTCCATCCCTGGAACCCCCTCAAAAAAAAAAAAAAAACAACACTTCTGAACTAAGTTTTTGAAGAGACACGTGTCATACCTGAGTAGCTCATTTCACTAGGCTGTAATACAATTATCAAGATAAAATAAGGAATAAGGAGAGGTGGCAAACGAAAACATGAATAAAAGAGAACCGCAGAGTCCCCTAGAGAGGAGCACCCCTAATCAAGTGGTTTCTTTTCGGTGGTCAAAGGTAATCTGACTATAATCATAACTATTATAATTAGCAAGGCTCCTACTTCCTCATTAATTATGGTTGAGATAAACAGTACCTTTGATGCCAATTGACCCCCAAATATAATAACATCATTATGAAACCAACAGGTTTTAGCCCCAGTGTTATGAGTTCAATATGTCTCAATCCAACAAAACCCAAGAGTAAACAGCTAGATCTTCATAAATCTGTATAGATGAAAATGAAAAATGGGAGTGACTTAAGAAAGATCACAATCAAAGAAGATGAAGAAATGACACCACTAAATTATTCTCTTTTCAGTGAAGACTCTTTGGGGAGACATGTAATTTAGAATTTCCTGTAATGAGTCATGGGGAGTATTTGCTTCAACACTTATTAATTACAGTTTTAAAAATATTTAATGAATACATATCATGTAACTACCCTATGTATATTTGATCTAAATCAATGCTAGTAAATGCTGAAAGAGGACATTTAACCAAAATCAGAATAGAATCATTGCTTCCCTTCCTTTAATCAGATTTTTTTTAAAAGTTTGAACAATGAAACCAGTGAAATGGCAATAAATCTATGTTATATATTCAGGAAAAATGTTAATGTGTGTTTCCCCTAACTTACATTCAGAAAGAAAGCTTTAAAACATCTCCTTTAGAAATTTCTGTCAGCCAAGAAGTTTGAGGTTTTAGTTTCTGTGAGAACTCAAATATCCACCTTCATTATTAAGAAAATTGCATACCAAATATGGTTTTCATCAAATGATTGCTCTAACGGAAGTTGTTTGTCTACTTGCTCATAATTTTATGTTTGCATATGCAATGGGTGGTATCAGTGAGACACCAGTGAGAAAAGGTCATGTCACTGGCAAAACAAGTGAAGCCAGAGTAGTCTTTCAGATGAAAGGATGGGTGGATTTAGGAGACACGTGAGCATGGGATTGCCAGAGAAGATAGAAGCTTGTGGCCTCTAGGATCAACCCTTGTAGCTGGCAGATAATATTTACAAATATTCATTCAATGTTTCACTGATACATCCACTTATTCAGTGCATACATACATATGCACATCAGGCAAAAATTCTGGTCTCTGATGATATGGTTATATGAAAGATAAAGACTTTTGAACTGTAGGTCCTCTTCTATCTTCCTGTGGAACTTGCATGAAAAACCCTCTTTGGGAAAGTATGTGGGGGCATGGGTTGTGTACCTTCTCTCTGAAGCAGCTAGGATTCCTCCTACCTCACTGGATGCACCAGGATTCATCTACTCAGTTTCTGTTCCTCTGAGTAGTTTGTTCTTTGCTCATATTCCATCCTGTTAAAACTGACTTTATGTTGCTATTTTCAGAATCTGTTACATACCACACAGCTTTAAGGATGCCATAACTTGGAATAGTATATATTCTAGTAGGCTTGTGGTTTTCAATGTGAATCTAAATTTTATATGTGAGTAGATGCTACTATCTTTGCAGGAAAAGATATCCATAAGATTCTGCAATTATTATTCAGCTAACTACATATCTTTTGAAACTAAATTAAAGGGCTTTCAATATGAGAGACCTATTTATACATAAGTACAGATATGATTCAGCTACTGTTTGAAGACTGAACAATACTGCAATATGTATCCTTATTTGCCATATCTAAAATAAAGAACTCTGTTGAATTTATGCTATTGTTTTTTAACATATTTAACACATCTAACATTTGGCTGTAAACACTCTCAAGAATAGTACATGACTGTCTGAAACCCAAAATTTTTAATATATTATTTCTGGTGGGCAGAATAATATCCCAAAGAAGTCCAAGTCTCAATCCCTGGAAGCTGTGAGAACATTTTCTTTCATGGCAGAACACACTTTGGAGCTGTGGTTGTATTAAACATATTAAGATGAGGAGATTATCCCAAATTACCCAAATGAGATCAATGTAATCACATATTCCTTAAAAGTAGAGAATCTTTTCTGGCTGTAGTCAGAGAGATAGGACATAAAAGAGGGGTCATAGAGATGAAATATTATAAAGACTCAACCCCCCGTCCCTGACTTTGAAAGTATGGAAAGGGGGACAAGTTTGGGAGCTCAGGAAGCTTCTAGAAACTGAAAAAGACAAGAAAAAGAAATGATTGTTCCTTTGAGTCACCAGAAAGGAAAACAATCTGTTAATTTCTAGAAGCATCCACCAAGGACTGATCCTGTTGAGGATTAACCTAGAAAATCATTGGGTAAGGAGACAGAAGAACATTCACTCTCTTGGCCAGTCCCCCATCAAGATTGGTCTCCCAACCAAGAAAAATGTAGAGTGGAAATAATCTTCAAACTCGAAATTAAATTTATGTATATTAAAAGACAGGCACAAAATTTACTGGCTTTATGTTTCATCTCTAGCCTAGTAAGAGATTCAGTTAGAGTTGCTCATGTATTTCAAATGTGAAATGTTAGAAATATTGGATCATATAATTCCAACTAATATAAAAGCGGAGGCTTATAATGCTCCTTATCCTTATTGAACATGTAGAGCGGTACAGTTCATTATAAATATAATTTTATTTGTGCTTTTAGGAACAGAATGAAACATATACTACCATGGAAATTTAGAGATTACAACAGCAATGGGGCTGAGGGGTAAAGGGTCTCTACCATTTTGATCATCCCGGGAATACCACTTATTTTGACTTCCCGTCCCTCAAAGAATGTGAAAAAACAAACCATATTCTTCTCCTTAATAAATATGACTTTTAAACACCCCATACATACTTTCACAAGAACTTTAACATAAAACTGTGTTCCCAAAGCGCTGGTTACTGTTGAGAGCTGTGCACTGACCGCTGGCCCCCAGGTCTCTTGCCTGTCCTCTGGGTAGCGTCTTTCTTCCCCAGTAAGCTAAATCAGTGGTTCTCATGCCCTCAGATGCATAGAGATCATCTATGAAGGATTTTTCCCACTTCGTCAAAGAACTCCCCCATCCCCCCAAAAAGAAAGAAAAAAAAGAAAAAAAAACAGAAAAGGGAACAAGCAAACAGTCAACAAAACAGGAAGGTAGGAAAGTTTTAGTGCACTGTAGCTCTACAAATCTTTCCTTTTTTGTTTTCTCTTAAAAAACACCCAAGCCACACAACACCTGTCTTACTCCAATACCTTATTTCTGTACATTCTTGCCAAAATAGGTATTTTCTTGAAGGTTTACAATTGTCTCCTTTAGAGACTCTGCTTTCCATTCTTCTCATAAAGTGAAGGGCTGCAAAGACGCAGATGATTTTTCTTTGAGAGTGAGAACTTTTCTAGGTTTTAGACATGAGGAACGTACTCAAAATCCACTCCTACTTGGTTACTCGGTTCTTTAACTGGAGACTTAGCTCCAGTGTAAAAGTGTGAGATGGTCCTAAGGTGCATCCCTCAAGTTTAAGTAAACTGATTTTCTGTATTTGGGAGATAGTTCTAACTCTCTAAGCAACTGGGACTAAAATTGAGAAGCAGAGCGCCTCTCCATTGCCAGAGACCAGTTTCTGCTCTGCACACTGCCTCTTTGGTGCCCTTATCAGTTGGTAACATTTACATCCTTATAATATTATCTCATGAACAGGTCAGAGTCTCCAAGATTATATTTCATCTTCTTTAATTTCCACAATCTGTGGCTTCCGGGTTTATTGATTTGATCAATGAACCAGCTCACAAGCAGGATCCAAGATAGATTATTTGGGGGAGATTTCCGACAAATAATCAAATCTATCTGTAGTCTGTTGTCTCTGGTATCTTTTACTGAGAGTACAACATTTTTTTTTCTAACAAATTTATTTAATGCAGCCTCTATGTATTTTGCCAGTTCTTTGAATTTTTCCAACAAAATATAAAAAATTGATAAGTTCATATGTATGAATATATAGTATCAAAAACATTTATTTATCATTTTAGAGATTTTGGTATTAATAACTGATATAAGAAAATACAAAGTTTTTTCTTTATTGTTAGGAAAACAATTATTTTTAGGAATAAAATTATCTTTGTAGTTCAGTATTAAGTTAAAGATCAATATATTTTTTTAAAGTTTCTGTATTACATTCTCTCCTACATAACTCATTTTTTCTCTGATTTAAAACATCACAAAAATTTAATAAAAAAGAAGAAAATTACTTAACCTGAATCACTGATGTCTTCTATATTACATCAGGAAAAAGGTACCTATTGATTATGTTACACTAATATTGTTTCTAAAATTGCACAAAGTTAGGAACAAAGAAAAAAATCAAAGGCTTTGACATCAGAACCTATTGACTTCAATAATACCTCTGTATTTCTTGGGATGGATTTGGACAAATCACTTTATCTCCTTGATTCTTGGCTTCTGTGTCTGGTAGAAGTAGCTACTTATCTAAGTTGTTGAAGAATTAATGTTGACATGTGTAAAACGATGAAATAATTCTCATGTCTTCAGGGTTTTATTGAAAATAAACTTATATATAATAGGCGGTATTGTCATTATTACTGAAAGACTTCTACTCTGAAAGGTCATGGACTTATTGGCTTTTATCAATAGGACTATGATTTACAATAAAGATAATGAGTACATGTTTTGGGAAAAATAATTGAAAGCTAACAAATAATTACATACGATTTCAGTGGATAAAGATAGATGGAGGCTATGATTTGAAAATAATAGTAACTTATATTTCTGTCATGTTTCTAACTTTTCTAGTAATTTTCAGAACAATTTTGCAAAGGAATTTAGCTAGCAGGTATTAAGCTTTTACTTCATGCCCAACATCAGAATAATGCATGGAACAGATAAAAAGTCATATATGGTATCATTTTTGCCAGTAAGTTATTTGTAGGTGCATTAGGAGATAATGGAGAAATTTTAAGTAAACTCTAAAAGGAAGATGTAACAACTAAAATGATGAATCAGGTCGTAGGTTTGGAAGGAAGCCAAGAGTGGAGAGCAATGGCCCCTAAAGATAGGTGAGATATGGAACATGGATACGGACAGAGAAGGTAAAATATGGGAGGAAGGAGATGGTAGGAGTAGAAAAGGTGAGGTTAAAGTGGGAGTAAGAAGATAGAAATAATCTGGGCCAAGAGTTAATAGTGGTGGTGGGCCCACGTGGTGGAATAACTCAGTGCTAAAATGATGTAACTGATTTAGATCTGGCAAGTCGTTAGAAACAACCTTTGAAATCAGATCTGAGTTCGGAATCTTACTGTGACATTTTTTGGCTGTGTGATTTTTGGAGTGCAGGCTTACCTCTCTGACCTTCTGTTTCCACATCAGTAACATGTGGAAAAGCATTAGAAAGCCAGAGAGTTGTTGCAGATACAGTGTGGTTTAGTCAGAAGACTGTGTTTCACAAAAACAGTTCCTGCAAGGAAGCCAAACACCATAAGGTTTTCCATAGGTGATTTAAAAGCAGACTTGAAAATCAAGACAGGAAATGCCCTCAAAGAAAACCTTTAGAGCTGAGTAATTGCCACTCGATCTCTTGATGCTCAGTTTCTGAATCCTTTCCATTAAGTCACATTTATTTTTCCAACTATGCAAAATCCCAAATGTGCATGGAGCAATTTGGAAGCCACTAATATACTAGGAAATTATAGAAAAAAAATAAAAATAATTTAATATGTGTTTATATATTCTATGATTATATTTTATTAATGCCATGTATAAAGAATCACAAACCAAAATAAAGATTTCAGCAGGAAAAATTACAAAAATAATTCTTCCCATAACCTGGTTCAAATGATATAATGATATACAAGCAATGTACTTAGAAAAGATGAGGCCATCTATGAAAGATAATTAAATGTTTGAGAGAGAACGTTCAAGCCATTTGAGCCATAATAAGATTTCAAGGTTAAGGGTTACGTTTTGTCCTGTTGCGGGGTCTGGCAAAGTCCAAGGGAACTGAGGGACTCGTTTGCTTTACAATGATGAATTGCAGGACCTTGAAATATATTCTTTACTACGTTGAGACTCACATTGTTTAGAGAGAAAGAAAAAAAAATATCTTTCAGGAGTTAGAGGCAGCAGAATCAGCATGAGAAAATGAAGTCAATGCCGGCATCCTGTGTTGGCCAGGCTGACTGCAGAGTTAGGAAGAGTCCTAGTGGAGAAAGAAACATGCTGGAAGGAGAACCCAGGTGGGTTGAGCAGGATGGGCAAAAACCCAAGTGATGTGACGGTAGGCTCTCCACCAGAATCACACCTGCTCTGCAGGGAACAAACTCCAAGGGAGGTTCTCCTTCCCTCTGGCCCAGCCACATCCACACCTCTAGGGCCTTCATGTGTGGGCTTTGTGAATTTCCTCATTTCCAGCTCATTCCTCTGGACTTGGAATGAGAGATTTCCTTTATATCTTCGAATTGTCTTTCAATGTGCACCTCATTGTTTTGTAGGAGGCAGACATTTTTCGGGAGATTTGTATAAAATTGTCCTTGTTCCTAACTTCAATGGAGAAAAAAAATTCTCTGCTTTTTAAGAATTTTGATTTTTTAAAAAAATTTTCTTTAGTATTTGTTTAGGTTTTGTTTTATTTGTTTGTACAAATACCTTTGGTTCCATTTAAAGAGCAGATAGAAGGCTTCCATCTCCCCTGAAAGGCACATATCTTCTGTGATTAAGCTCCACAGGGTACTGAAGAGCACTCTCAGTAAGCCCATGCCAGCAAGTAGGAAGCCAGGCTCAATAAGCCTTCCTTTTTATCAGCTTCAAAGCATAAAAGGGAATTTTCTTCTCAGGGTGTTGTTAGGGAAGGAAGCATTCTGAGTTTCCAATTTAAATGAAGTCAAACCTTCCTTTCTCTCTCATCAGATTAAAGATTTTTAATAGATTGCCTAATTAGGGCAGGGAAGAATTATTCCAATAATGACACAGACCAGTCCAATGGCCTTCCACTCTTCAGTTCTTACCACACCACAGTTTAGAATATCTTCATTTCCATGAAGTTTGAGTCTCAACACAATGTCTCTCTTTAAGGTGGTACACTCCCCTCTGAAGAGAAAGAAGTGCTAATTCATTATACCTGGTAGCCTTTTCCAAGGCTTTTATGATTTGCCCAGTGTGAAAAGCACCGGGTAGCCAATTCAACAACTCCGTGAAGAGAAAATATTATTACTCATGTCAGATGCTTAAAGTAAATTTCTCACTGGAGAAGTCTCCTGGCACCATTATTAATGGAGTTGTATGAGAAATCCTTAAAGAGTAGAACTAAGAGAAATCATACAGAAAAAACATCCAGTTAAATGATGATGATAATGATGATGATGATGTAGTTTAAATACAAGCAACCAAATAACCTGGGCAAGGTTGACTAGAGCATATTATTGAAGAGACAAAACTAATCCTGAGCTTCTGGGCTCTCTGTCCCTCACAGCTCATCAGAGCAAAAGAACGTACCCACCATTTGAACATCTTCTGCCTAGGGGATTTCTCATCAAAGATTAAACACCATCCTTTTCAAAGCCAGTTTTTTTTTAAGTGTCTGAAGGATCTCTGGAAAACAGTGAGAAATATGAAACTTATTGCGGTGGTCATCTCTAGATGAGGGGCCTGGCCGGCTGAGGAGGAAGGGAGAGGAAGAAAATTGAGTTTTGCCATCTACCCATTATATATTGTTTGTATTTGTGCTATTTATATGACAAATATTTTTTTCTTACATTGTTCTTCACATGTCTGTGTTTCCAGACACACAAAAATGAAGAGAGTAGATGGGCATGGTGGTGCACGCCTATAATCCCAGCAGCTCGGGAGGCTGAGGCAGGAGGATCACAAGTTCAAAGTCAGCCTCAGCAAAAGCTAGGTACTAAGCAACTCAGTGAGACCTTGTCCCTAAATAAAACACAAAATAGGGCTGGGGATGTGGCTCAGTGGTTGAGTGTCCCTGAGTTCAATTCCCCCCACCAAAATGAAAAGAGTAAAATAATGTACTCATGCTGTGCCAGGTACATTGCATTCTGTATGGATATCATTCAATTCATACGGAAAACTTGTAATGTGCTATGGGGTTCAGGAAGTTAGAATGCTGGTCTGTGATTCTTTCCTTTTTTTCCCTAATTAATTGGGGAATACCCCTGGGAGGAAAAAAAGAGAAGGTGACCCAGAGTACCTTATCTGTCAGCATGTTTACTGAACCTTTGAGTAAATAAACTCCAACTACATAATATTTGCCAAGAGTAAGATGTTTAACTGGAGAACGTTTTTAGCAAGATGTCTCTAAGTATAACATGTGATAAATAAACACAGAATCTATAGTTTTATAAGGTATAGCTCTATGGAAAATGTCATGTAAGCTGGAATATAAAAATGGAAATGTACCTGACTTTGAAACCTCATGTATTGTCAGGGGTCAGGGGTCAGAGAGTATCTGATACAGGAAGCCATAGGAGCCAAACCTGATGTCCCAGAATTCATCCCTCATTGACTTGATGATCTGTCTTCTTCCCAGCCCCTCTTGCTTCAGGATTTCTCAGAGTAAACATACAGATTGTTAAATAGCTCTTTTATCATGATTTCCAAGCAGAGATTCTGTTCAGGGGAGTTATCCGCAAGTGGGTGCATCTCTGATTATTTGTGAAAGAGAGAGATGAGCAATATAAAGAAGTAAGAAGGCTGAAATGAACTATATAAATAAGAATCTAGTGGAAGCTGGCCATTTCAATCATCAAAAAGACACTAGTTGATCTTTCCAAATACAAAAAGTGTAATATTTATTAATGCCTGGCTTGTGAAATCCAAATGTTGATTTAGACAGATACATCACTGTCATAATTGTTAAAGTTTATCAATTATTGCTTGAGAGGCTGCAGAGTACAAGAGTTATAGGCTTCACCTTTAGAGCCACAGAATGACTAGACTGGAATACCTATTTTGCTACTTATTAACTGTGAATTGTACAGGCTCCTTAATCTCTCAGTGCCTCATTTTGTCATCTAAAAAATGAAAACAATCTTAACAGTACTTTGTGCATACAATTATTTGAAGATGAAATGAGGTAATATATTCAAAGGATTTAGACAGGATGCCTAAACCACAGTAAGTGCTTCATATGTATTAGCTCTTATTATTATTAGTCTCCATTTTAGCATCTGAAATTAAAAAAATACAAACATTTTGCAAGTGCTATCATCAGTGACAGAATTCCAATTCTGCTTTTTTCAAAACAATATGCTACAATTGAGTACAGTTCTATCTTGAAAGAATTTGTAAACGTTTTTGAATTTAAATTGTGCTTCACTCCATGGTCCCAGAGAGTGCACTTTATACGCGTATCCATTACAACACTTTCTGGAATAGATCATGGTTTTTTGTTTTGCCATTTTTCAATTTTCTCTACAAAATGGTGATTTCAGAGCAGAATTGGTGTGCATTCATCTCTGTAATCCCAGTGTCTAGAATAGTGAATGGTAAGCTGGTTTCTAATAGGAGTTGGTAAATGAACACCAAATGTAGCAAGTAATTAAAAAAATTATTGTTGAGTTTGTGATTTTTAAACTCTTCAAATCATGTTACATGAATTTTTATACTTTATTAAATGCAGACACACTGGACCATATCTTTGGTAGAATGTTGCCCAAAATTTTAATGATTACTTAATGGCAAATAAATAGAGACACTTCTCAAATTGTACTCTCTTCAATTCAAGCAAAACATTCCACTTAGTAAATGTCACTTATGATTACCAGAATAGTTACTCAGACTAATCTCATTATTTGATCAAGGGAACAAATAATCTAATGTCCAATGAGCATATCTTTCCAGCAATTGAGGTTCTGAATACCTCTGCAAAGTTACAATAATTTAACAAGGGCTGCAACTCTTTCTCAAAAAAGAAAGAAAGAAAAATATTCTCTGTGAAAGAAAAATCAGTAAATTAGAATTATCAGCATTATTCAAATATTCTCAATTTGTTCACAGAAATTTTTTGTTTTATAGAAAACTGTATAGGCACGCAAGATAAATACCCCAAATATTATAGAATTTCAAAATGAACCAGCCCTGATCCCCACCCCACCCCATTAGTTCAAGAAAACAGAGAAATAAATTGACAGGAATGTCCACAAGTACAAGCTGAAATGAAATGCTTTAAGGCCACATTTCAGCATTCCCATCACTATTGCAGAACATTTCTTTTCTTGCAAATCATTTACCATATCCACAAAGCCAGTAAAGTTCTAATAGTGCTTACGGACTTTGACATGCAAAATCCCCTCTCATGTGACACTTAAGCCTGTGAGTTTCATTTTTTTTTTAAACTAACATCAATGCACTTAGCCTATAATTTTCCATTAACCAGAAAGCATGTGTGACTAAATTAAGGATATGGAGATGAAGAAATTAAATGGGATTAGTTATTTAAGTGAGTGCAATGTAATCATGAAATCCTTGTAAAAAGGAGATCAGAGTATCAGGAAAAAAATATAATGGTGGAAGAAGTGTTGTAGTGATACATTTTGAAGATGAAGAAGGGGCCCATGAGTCAAAGGAGTCAGGAAGCACCTAGGAGCTGGCAAAGGAAGGGTGTTGAATATTCTCTTATACCTCCAGGAGTCCAGCAGCTTGATTTGGGTTTACTGAGAAACATTTTGGACTCCTGACCTAAAGACTGTAACATTATCAACTTATGTTGCCTCAAGCCACTAAGTTTGGGGTACTTTGTTATAGTCACAGTAGGAAAGTAATGCATCTGGTCTTCAAAAAGTCAGTAATGCCTGAGGGTAATGCTGATTACTTGTAATTCCCCTAGCAATCTCAATTCTCCTATGACGTAGTTGGAGCAATGCAGCATTTTCATAGAGGAACATGGTCTTGGTAAAATGGACAATTACTAAGAACAAATACTTTGTTTTCCTGGAAACATTTCAGTACAAAACATTTTAAAGGTTTTAGCACATTTATTTTGGCCTCATTCCAAAAATAAAAGAGTAAATGTGTTTTTTTGTTATTTGGAAAAATAATCACTTTTCGAATTTCACACTGAATGTTATCTAATATCTAGCATTTACATAAATGGCATTCTTTGTTCAAAGGCAATTTTATTTTACAGAAAGTAATTTTAAAGCCTTGATAATCATTTAAATATAATTATAGCAATTTTTTCAGATGGAAAAATCCCACAGTGTTTTTGATGCATTATCCATGTTCACATAGAAATGGGATAATAACTTATTAAAGGCAAAGACCATGACCTGAACCACTCATGTCCCCCTTCAAAGTACTCTGACCAATATTTATAAAGCTCTGTAATTGACACAAACCTACATAAACCACTTTGGAAGACATATTCCTTGTTCTCGCCATGTTGATGTATGCACTGCAAACTCATATAGATGGATAAAATTGACCTCTTGTTCAGAACATTATTTGCATCTCTAAGTTACTTTGCACAAAAGCATACTGTTGTTTCATCCATCTGTACAAAATAAAATCACCTGTTTTAAAAAACTAGCTTGAGGACAGAGCACAATTTTGATAATGGAAAGGTCCTCGTTTTATAAGATAGTGTGGCTCTTTATGGAAACAAGTTGAAAAGCAATTTAATCATTTGTAAACATCACCTTCATAATGCTAGAGCTATTGTTGCTATTTAATTCATTTGAAATCACACTGTTCTGAGAGCTGGTTCAACATGTGGAAAGGGAATTACTCTTTAATAGCATAGGTTAAAACTGTATATACATAAACTTTGAAATCACTCAATAAATCATAGGTTCTAATTGGCCTACAAAGGTAAACCTTTTTGTTTTCAAGGTAATTCAATAGACCCCAAGTTCACTGTATGAATTACATGAAAGATTGATACATTATACACCTGTTTATTTTTAAGCCAGAATGAGAGATTTGGAAGCTTTGGGGTGTTTAAGTTAATCAGATTTCCTTGTTAATCCTTAGTGCTTGAGCCTTATTAGTTATCACTTTGCTCTTCTGTTCCTAGGAATGGGTTCCTGCTCTTTATACAAAGTATGAAAACTCAGCAAAGTCGAGCAGGAAGCATGGTGCCTGAATCATGGAGTAATGATATCAAAAGTAATATTAGAGATATTAACCAATACCTTCAGTTTTACAGCTTGGAAAACTAAAATGCACAGAAATTATGAAACTTTCTATGAATAAAAGTAGAAACATATGCAAAGTTAGGAAGCTAGTTTTTTTTTTTCTTTTTGGTCTTGCAATACCGTATTCATTTTCTTAGATACATCTTCAGATCAATTCAGTCTAATTTGCTTGATTTAATGGAATCAACACTGTGTGTCAAGTATTGTGCTGAGTAATGGATATAGAATAAAAGATATTACATGCTCTTAAGGAAATAGAAATACATGAGTAAATCATATTAACTTGAGATGGATGTCATAACAAAGGTAGTGGTGGGGGTTCAAAGTGCAAAGAAGTCAACTCAACTCAGGAAGCCTTCCCTGAAGATTTCATCTTAAATAGAGTTCAGGGAAGGGCAGGTATTTATCAAAGCAAATTGGGAGTGTTTTTATTAGAGAGAGAAAGAGAAAGGGCATGGGTAGAAGCAAGAAGGAACACATTCTTTTCTGTGACTTTCCCCTGTTCTCCACACTCCCATTAGCACAAATTAAAGAGGGAAAACAGAATCTGCCTGTACACCAAGTAAGCTCCCACATCCCCTGTCCTGTGTGATATAATTGCTAGGAGTCCACTGAGTGACACAAAGGGTCTTCTGTTAAAAAAAGACTCCAAAGACAGTCTGAGGCAGATTGCTCCTCTCTTGACCTTCACCTCACTGTTGGAGAGGCTCACACTCAGAAGTCTCCTAGCAAGAGGGACCCTAACCCTAAATCTCATAATCTCAGTATCACATTCTGCTTGAGACTTTAGGGTTGATCATATCATGAAGGTGATGTACTTTGTTTCTGATTACCTTAGTCACTATGTGAAGCCCAAGACTTTCCAATCTACCCTTGTCCACTAGCTTTTCATCCTCATAGGTTCTGTACATAGCCTCTGGTGAGTTCATGGCAAGAACATTCTCTTTTAACCCCAGTAGTACCCTAGCTAAGTCACAATGCACAGCCATGCAATTTTTAAGACATTCTGGTCTTCCGGTGTGTGAACTCCAAGGCAAGTCATGAAGCTCAGTGAGAGGAGTGCAGGCTAGACTTTGGCTTCCCTGCCCCTCTGCCTAACACACTTCATCAGAACAACCTACACCATTGTAAATGGTGGCCCGGCTCGTCATTCATTTTTATGAATATTCCTTTACTTAACTCTGCTCTGGAGATATTGCTTCTCTTGCCACAGATGGAGGAAAAATATTTGAAATACAGATGAAAAAGGACTTTTGTCCATGACAAATAAAGAACACTTACAAATCAACATTAACAAGAGGAAATCCCAGTTTTCAAAATGAGTCAAAGATTTAAACACTTTTCTAAAGTGTACTAATACTCAATAAACATATGAAAGCTTAAATACTCAATGTCAAGTTGTCATATTTAGGGGTAGCACATCCTGAGCTCCATTGAATAGTCAGTATCTTCAGTCATCAGGGATCTTTGCAATTAAAGCCCTAGTGAGATACAATTGTATACCCACTAGATGGGCTATAATCAAAAGGATTAATTTCATTGTCATTGGTTAAGATATAGAGCAATTGGTGATGGCACCTCTGAGTTCCTTGGAGAGCGATTCTTCTGAACTCTCCAAAGAGCAAAGACATGAAAATTAATTAATTTTCAATTTTGGGGGGTTGGTGCTGTTTTTGTCCTACAAAACTTTTCTGATTCTCAGTCATCAAAAGTAGTCTTTGATTTTCTTTTGGGATGTCCATGGTTCTGGGTTCAATGCTTAGGTATACAATGTATGCCAAAATAAGTTTTGGGGATAGTGTGAGATAAGACATGAATTATTTTGTCCTGTTTGTTTTGTTTTTCCCAGGCCCACACCCAGCTATCATGCAGCAACATTTCATACAAAGGAATTTCTTTCTTCATTAAATGAACTTAGTAACTTGATTGCTAATCAAATAACTGTATATGTGTAGGTCTGTCTCTACACTCTATTCTGTTCAAGTGTCTATTTGTCCACCCTACGTTAAACTATAGCTTTTTAATAAATCTTGAAATCTGGTAGTTTAAAACCTATCATGTCCTGAGTTTTTAATGAAATTTATGTAGGTGTATTAAAATAGGTTGAAAATCATAATCTAAAACTTATATGCCTGTTTTTCAAATATGTACCTATGGAAACATATGGATATACATATTTCCAAACATTCTAATCACTCACCTCTTACTTTTCTCAAAAGAATAGAACTCTAAAAACATACTATACTATTCATTTCAAAGTGACCAGAAGTGATAATATTTACTGCTCAATTTATGTTCTATGTTTATGTGAGGAGTCCCACATCTGGGATTTATGGGACAAAATGGGTTAAGAGCTATAAGCTTTTTCTCATTTTTCAAGATTGTTTTAGTTATTTTAGATCTTTTATGATTCTATAAAATTTTTAGAATGAACTTTATTAATTTTTCAAAAAGCTTGATGTGTTTTGGTAGGAATAATGTTGAATCCATATATCAACTTAGAAAGTCCATCATAACAATCCATGAACTATTAGAACTTTCCACATGATAGATCTTTTTACATTTCTCTCAGTTGGGTGTATGTATCTTTCACATCTCATGCTAGACCATGGGCTCTCAACCTCAATATTACTGACATTTTGAAGCAGGATTTTTGTGGTGGAGTGCTCTCTGTTCCTTGCAGGATTTTGAGCAGCTTGCTGATCTCTACTTTCTGGATACCAATAGTACCCCTTAGTTGTGACAACCACAAAGATTTCTAGGTACTGCCAAAAGTCCCCTGGACAAAATCATTTCCATTTGAGAACTACATAATAGATTTATTCCTCAACATAAATTGTACAGTTTTAAAGAACTTAAGATTATGTATTACAGTTATGTTTTCCTTCTTTCTGAAGACTTGCTAAATTTACTATGAACTTCTGATAGGGTTCATTTTAGGTAGACACCAAAGAGATTTTAATGCATAAAATCATGGTGTCTAAGGAAAAACACTTTTCTTTCTTTTTCCGGTATTTATGTATTTTATTTTATTTTCTCTTATTGTACGGACTCTGAACTCTTATACAATGGTGAATAGAAGTGGTAACCGTGGGCATCCTAGATTTGTTCTGGATCTTAACATAAAACAAAGATTTAGTCAGGTACGGTGGCCCATGCCTGTAATCCCAGCTGTTGCGGAGTCTGAGGCAGGAGGATCACAGGTTCAAAGCCAGCCTCAGCAACAACAAGGTGCTAACCAACTCAGTGAGACCCTGTCTCCAAGTAAAATACAAAATAGAGCTGGGGATGTGGTTCAGTGGTTGAGTGCCCCTAAGTTTAATCACCAGTACCCAAAAAACAAACAAACAAAAACCCCCAAAGATTTAATATTTTACAACTCAGTTTGATGAAACTAAGTTTTTTGTAAATGGTCATTATCATATTAAGATAGTTCTTTTCAATTCCTAGCTTGATGAGAATTTTTATTATAAATGCAGGTTTAATTTTGTCCATTCCCCCCACAAAAAAGAACCTAAAGATACAATCATATTTTTTAAAAAATATTTATTTTCCAATTGTAGTTGGACAACAATACATTTGGTTTTATTTATTTATTTATTTATAAATATTTATTTTTTTAGTTTTAGGTGGACAAAATATCTTTATTTTTATGTGGTGCTGAGGATCGAACTCAGAGCCTCGCATGTGCTAGGTGAGTGCTCTACTGCTGAACCACAACCCCTGCCCTGTGATCATATTTTTAAAAGTCTTGTATTATGCTAATGTGGAGAATTACATGAACTGATTTTATAATACTAATAACACCTTCATTCTTGAGATAACCCAATGTTACGATGATGTTATACTTTTTACATGCTGTTGGATCCCATTTACTAACACTGTTAGAAGAGTTTTGAATATGTTTTCATCTGAAAATTTTGTAATAATTTGTCAGATTTTCATGTTATAGTTTTTCTGGCCTCATAAAATAAGTTTAGAACTGATCCCTTCTCTGTTTACTGAAAAGGTTTTTGTAAAATTAGTTCTCATTCCTTAAATGTTTGGTATTCATCAGTAAGCATCTGAGAATGAAATTTTCTTTGTAGGAAGGTTTTAAATTACGAATTCAATTTCCTTAATTGATATGGAGATATTTTATAGGTTTTTCACTTTTTATTGTATTAATTTTAGTATTTTCTCCAAGGAATTTGTACATTTTATATGAGTTTTCAAATTTAGTGTTATTAAATTTTTCCTTTTTTTAATATACCTTATTATTCTATTAATGTCCATAGGGTATATTATTAGATTTCCTCTTTGATTTGGGGTATTTATATCTGTTATCTTTTTTCTTATTCAGTCATGCTAAAGATACATTAATTCCACTAACCTTTTTTAAAGGACCATTTGTAAATTTTTTTCTAGTATTTATGATTTCCATTTCTTTCCTGCTCATATTCTTTAATTTTTCTTATAATTTATTTTTCACTTGCTCTTCAGTTTTATAGTTTATTAAGACAGAAACTGAGATCATTGATTTCACATCTTTACATTAAAATTTTTCAATCTCTTAATTACTGTCTAAGCTTTTAGTTGCAATATATGATATGCTTTAGCTATGTCTTACAATTTTTGCATTTTAAATTTCCAAATATTTTTTTTAAATTTTCTAAATATGTTCAGTTATTTTAACTTAAGACCATATTAGTAAAAAAAAATTATCATAGTTGATTGCAATTCTTTTCAAGTTACTAGTAAGATATTTTGAATCACCCATCATATGGTGTCCAGAGCCATCTGTGGACTATGTGTGGACCTAATCAGCAATGGAAGCCCATTGAATAGGAAAATCTGGTGTTTGGGAACTTCCAGTGGCAATCCCACAGGATAAGACTTTCCAGATATATGTACATTTCTATTCAGCTCTGTCAAAAAGTTCCCACACAGCACCTGAGATAGGGTGACCTGCTGCAGCCACACAAGTCTCTCAGAGATGGGTGTAGCCTGCTAAGATGCCAATCAACTTATTAACTGAAAGACATCATGAAGCAGGATTCCTGCCTTTGATGTACCCCCTTAAATAAACTTCTGGAGCTATTTTTAGTTGTTCAGCTCCAACTCCTCTGTGGGCGGGACTTACCAGGCACTCTGTTTTAAAACCTATTATTTGACTCTGTCTTTTATTTCTTTTCTTATCATTTCAGACTGCATTTTCTCAGGTGTCTTATCCTCTCCTGGGCAGGAGAAATTACCCTGGAGAGATGATGGTAGCCTTGTGATAATATGGATTATCATAGTACAGATGAATGCCTCATGTATACTTAAAAATAATCATAGTGGGGTATGGAGGGGGAGCATGGGAAGAATAGAGGAACTCTAGATAAGGCAGAGGGGTGGGAAGGGGTATGGGGTTAGAAATGATGGTGGAATGTGATGGACATAATTATCCAAAGTACGTGTATAAAGACATGAATCAATCGGTGTGAATATACTTTGTATACAACCAGAGATATGAAAAATTGTGCTCAATTTGTGTAATAAGAATTGGAATGCATTCTGCTGTCATAAAAAAGGAACGTAGTTTCTATAGTTGAATTTTCCATTCTAAAATGTCAATGAGTTCAAGTTTGTTGATAGCTATCCACATAATTATAAGCCTTTCCTGCCACAATAGTTCAATTCCAGTTAATACGGTTTATCGTGTGCAATGTTATTTGTAAGCCAGATTCCAATTATTCCTTTTCCAATAAAAGTTGGTCACAGGAACTTCTCATGAAGGATTCAGTGTGGGCTGAGAGATGAGCAGGGTCAGCAGAAGTGTGAACATTTATGTAACTTCCTTGGATTTTCAAAACATACTTTAAATAACTATATTCCAGTTGCACATGGAATACTACTGTGTATTAACTACATTCTGAATTGGTCTCATAATGTTCCACTGACAATTAATATCTCAGTTCTTAGAATCTCCAGGTGATCCAGTATAGGTGCCAAAAATTATGCCTCAAAAGGGGAATTACTTTTAAAAAATGATTTGGACTTACCTGAGAATTCTGAGACTGTTGTTTTCCAGTCAAGACTAGACACAGTCTCTAAAGAGCCTATCAACTAAGAATATGAACATCCTTGGATCTGTTGGATTGTAGGAGTAAAAATGGCAGAGTGGTCTAAACTTTAGTGTGTATCCCCTGGAGAATCTTTTCTCTCAGGCCACATGTAACACGTAAGTGTAAGCTACCTATAGACTTCAGGGATATGCAGAAGACTGGAGGGTCATCAATCAGAAGAATCACAGCAGCTAATTAAGAACATTACAGGATCCAAACTGGCTCAATTCAAGTCAGCCAAGTTAGCTCTTGGTCTTTGCAAATCTTGGTAAATTTTGTTCTTTCTTTTTTTTCATCACCATCTAAATTGATAGCACGTACATCTGGATCAATTGTTGTTTGTTGTGATCACCATCCTGGGAAAACCTGTATAAAAACATAGTTACCACCAGGCATGTTGGCACACACCTGTAAAAACAGAGGCTCTGGAGGTGAGGCAGGAGAATCTTAAGTTCAAAGCCAGCCTCAGAAACTTAGCCAGGCCCCTAGTGAAACTCTGTCTCAAAATAAAAATAAACCAGACTGGGAATGTGGCTTAGTGTTTAAGCATTCCTGGGTTCAATTACAGGTACAAAAAAAAAAGAAAGAAAGAAAGAAAGAAAAGAAAAGAAAAGAAAGAAAGAAAGAAAGAAAGAAAGAGAAAGAAAGAAAGAAAGAAAGAAAGAAAGAAAGAAAGAAAGAAAGAAAGAAAGAAAGAAAGAAAGAAAGAAAGAAAGAAAGAAAGAAAGTTACCCCTAGAGTTACAGGAGCCAAGAGATGGAAGGACACAGATCATCCAGGTCCTCAATCCAGCAGTGCAGAAACTTGATCTAATCATGTAAATGTCAATTTTAAAAGTCAATAAATTCCCTCTTTCTTCCAATCAGTTAGAATTCACTTTTTTACTTGCAACTAAAAGAATCTATTAAAACAGAAGTATGCCAGATGCTATGTTTTTCTTTGCCAGTAAACAAAACCAATCTAGAATATACATTAGAACCCATCTGTTTACTGTATTATTATTTGGATGCAAGACTTCGGGGGAGAGGTGTTAATGTTTTTCTGCTTTATAAATATTAAAAATTAAACATCTCAAAATCTTCTTTTAAATCATATGAACTAAACTGTCATACTATACCAATTTTAAGCTGAGACTTCACTGCTGGAGAAAAAATGGAAAGTTCTAAAAAATGTATCTGCTTGATTAAACAACAAAGGTACCAGCAGTACAACAAGGAAAGAAAATCCATTATCTCAAGTGGTTAAGATAAAGAAGGAGCAGGAATATTGTGGTATGTATTGCTTTTCGTTTCAGACGGAAAAATCAAAATACAACCAAGTTACTCTTGCCATTGGTCAAATGAAATTTGATATAGAAAGATTCAGTTCTATGAAAGTCTGAGAATGGGGCTGGGGATGTGGCTCAAGCAGTAGTGCGCTCACCTGGCATGCGTGCGGTCAGGGTTCGATCCTCAGCACCACATACAAACAAAAATGTTGTGTCCGCCGAAAACTAAAAAATAAATATTAAAATTCTCTCTCTCTCTCCCCCCCACTCTCTCTCACTCACTCTCTCTTTAATAAAAAAAAAGTCTGAAAATTTTATGCTGATGGAAATCTGATAGGTTCTACTCAGAAATTTAATAAGGACAAATTATCAAGAAAATATTTACTTAAAAAATATTTACTTAAAATCATGTGATTGCTGCATCTACCATCTGTCATAACACCATTTTAAAAATGAGACTTGGGTATCACATTCAGCATATGAAGTGAAAATAGTCCATCAGTCAACCAACAGCAATCCAAAATCCACAACTTAAGGAAGTAAACTATAATAAATGTAATCAGTGATGTCATCTTTGGAGTTAATTTTAAAAACAAATTAGATTCAATTGTATTATTATAAAACAATAACAGTCTTCATTATGTATCATCCTTAATAAACTGAAATTTTTTGAGTTTAAATTAGGCATACAAGCTCATATCAGATAACCATAAGGTATCTTTTAATAAATTTTAATAGTAACTATTGAATTCTGATTATATATTAAGCACAACTTTTAAATGCTTTATTATATTTAATTCTTTTTGTTGTTGTTCTTTTTTTTCCTTTTTTTATTGGTTGTTCAAAATATTACAAAGCTCTTGACATATCATATTTCATATATTAGATTCAAGTGGGTTATGAACTCCTATTTTTACCCCAAATACAGATTGCAGAATCACATCAGTTACACATCCACATTTTTACATACTGCCATATTAGTAACTGTTGTATTCTGCTACCTTTCCTATCCTCTACTATCCCCCCTCCCCTCCCCTCCCATCTTCTCTCTCTACCTCATCTACTGTAATTCATTTCTCTCCTTGTTTTTTCCCCATTCCCCTCACAACCTCTTATATGTAATTTTGTATAACAATGAGGGTCTCCTTCCATTTCCATGCAATTTCCCTTTTCTCTCCCTTCCCCTCCCACATCATGTCTCTGTTTAATGTTAATCTTTTCCTCCTGCTCTTCCTCCCTGCTCTCTTCTTAGTTGCTCTCATTATATCAAAAAAGACATTTGGCATTTGTTTTTTAGGGATTGGCTAGCTTCACTTAGCATAATCTGCTCTAATGCCATCCATTTCCCTGCAAATTCCATGATTTTGTCATTTTTTAGTGCAGAGTAATACTCCATTGTGTATAAATGCCACATTTTTTTTATCCATTCATCTATTGAAGGGCATCTGGGTTGGTTCCACAGTCTAGCTATTGTGAATTGTGCTGCTATGAATATCCATGTGGCAGTATCCCTGTAGTATGCTCTTTTAAGGTTGGAATAGTCCGAGAAGGGTAATAGCTGGGTCAAATGGTGGTTCCATTCCTAGATTTCCCAGGAATCTCCATACTGCTTTCCAAATTGGCCGCACCAATTTGCAGTCCCACCAGCAATGTACAAGAGTACCCTTTTCCCCACATCCTCACCAGCACTTGTTGTTGTTTGACTTCCTAATGGCTGCCAATCTTACTGGAGTGAGATGGTATCTTAGGGTGGTTTTGATTTGCATTTCTCTGACTGCTAGAGATGGTGAGCATTTTTTCATGTACTTGTTGATTGATTATATGTCCTCCTCTGAGAAGTGTCTGTTCAGGTCCTTGGCCCATTTGTTGATTGGATTATTTGTTATCTTATTGTTTAATTTTTTGAGTTCTTTGTATACTCTGGATATTGGGGCTCTATCTGAAGTGTGAGGAGTAAAAATTTGTTCCCATGATGTAGGCTCCCTATTTACCTCTCTTATTGTTTCTCTTGCTGAGAAAAAACTTTTTAGTTTAAGTAAGTCCCATTTGTTGATTCTTGTATTTAACTCTTGCATTATGGGTGTCCTATTGAGGAATTTGGGGCCCGATCCCACAGTATGTAGATCATAACCAACTTTTTCTTCTATCAGATGCAGAGTCTCTGATTTGATATCAAGCTCCTTGATCCATTTTGAGTTAACTTTTGTGCATGGCGAGAGAAAGGGATTCAGTTTCATTTTGTTGCATATGGATTTCCAGTTTTCCCAGCACCATTTGTTGAAGATGCTATCCTTCCTCCATTGCATGCTTTTAGCCCCTTTATCTAATATAAGATAGTTGTAACTTTGTGGATTAGTCTCTGTGTCCTCTATTCTGTACCATTGGTCCACCCGCCTGTTTTGGTACCATTACCATGCTGTTTTTGTTACTATTGCTCTGTAGTATAGTTTGAAATCTGGTATCGCTATGCCGCCTGATTCACACTTCCTGCTTAGAGTTGCTTTTGCTATTCTGGGTCTTTTATTTTTTCATATGAATTTCCTGATTGCTTTATCTATTTCTACAAGCAATGCCATTGGGATTTTGATTGGCATTGCATTAAACCTATAGAGAACTTTGGGTAATATCGCCATTTTGATGATGTTAGTTCTGCCTATCCATGAACAGGGTATATTTTTGCATCTTCTAAGATCTTCTATTTCTCTCTTTAGAGTTCTGTAGTTTTCATTGTATAAGTCTTTCATCTCTTTTGTTAGGTTGATTCCCAAGTATTTTATTTTTTTTGCGGATATTGTGAATGGGGTGTTTTTCCTCATTTCCGTTTCAGAAGCTTTGTCGCTGATATACAGAAATGCCTTTGATTTATGTGTGTTGATTTTATATCCTGCCACTTTGCTGAATTCATTTATTAGTTCTAGTAGTTTCTTTGTAGACCCTTTTGGGTCTTCTAGGTATAGAATCATGTCTCCCGCAAATAGTGATAATTTAAGTTCTTCTTTTCCTATTTTATGCCTTTAATTTCTTTTGTCTGTCTAATTGCTCTGGCCAGTGTTTCGAGAACTATATTGAATAGAAGTGGTGATAGAGGGCATCCCTGTCTTGTTCCAGATTTTAGAGGGAATGCCTTCAGTTTTTCTCCATTCAGAATGATGTTAGCCTGAGGCTTAGCATAGATAGCTTTTACAATGTTGAGGTAATCCTGTTATCCCTAGTTTTTCTAATGTTTTGAACATAAAGGGATGCTGTACTTTGTCGAATGCTTTTTCTGCGTTTATCGAGATGATCATATGGTTCTTATCTGTGAGTCTATTGATGTTGTGAATAACATTTATTGATTTCCGTATATTGAACCATCCTTGCATCCCAGGGATGAATCCTACTTGATCATGGTGCACAATTTTTTTGATGTGTTTTTGTATCCGAATCGCCAGAATTTTATTGAGGATTTTTGCATCTAGGTTCATTAGAGATATTGGCCTGTAGTTTTCTTTGAGGTGTCTTTGTCTGGTTTCGGAATCAGGGTGATGTTGGCCTCATAGAATGAATTTAGAAGAGCTCCATCTTTTTCTATTTCCTGAAATAACTAGAAAAGTATTGGTATTAATTCTTCTTTAAAGGTTTTGTAAAACTCCGCTGTATACCCATCCGGTCCTGGGCTTTTCTTGGTTGGTAGTCTTTTGATTGCTTCTTCAATTTCATCCATTGATATTGGTCTGTTCAAATTGTGTGTATCCTCTTGACTCAGTCTGGGCAAATCATATGACTTAAGAAATTTATTGATGTCTTCACTATCTTCTATTTTATTGGAATATAGGTTTTCAAAATAATTTCTAATTGTCTTCTGTGTTTCTGTAGCATCTGTTGTGATATTGCCTTTTTCATCCTGTATGTTAGTAATTTGAGTTCTCTCTCTTCTTCTCTTCATTAGCATGGCTAAGGGTCTGTCAATCTTATTTATTTTTTCAAAGATCCAACTTTTAATTTTGTCAATTTTTTCAATAGTTTCTTTTGTTTCAATTTCATTGATTTCTGCTCTGATTTTAATTATTTCTTGCTTTCTGCTACATTTGCTGTTGTTTTGCTCTTCCTTTTCTAGGGCTTTGAGATGAAGTGTGAGCTCATTTATTTGTTGGTTTTTTCTTTTTTTGAGGAATGAACTCCAGGCGATGAATTTCCCTCTTAAAACTGCTTTCATTGTGTCCCATACATTCTGATATGTTGTGTCTGTATTTTCATTTATCTCTAAGAATTTTTTGATTTCCTCCTTTATGTCTTCTGTAACCCATTGATCATTCAGTAACATATTGTTCATTTTCCATGTGATGTAGGATTTTTCCTTCCTTCTTTTATCATTGATTTCCAGTTTCATTCCATTATGATCAGATAAAATGTATGGTATTATCTCCACCCCTTTATATTTACTGAGAGTTGCCCTATGGCATAATATATGGTCTATTTTTGAGAAGGATCCATGTGCTAGTGAGAAAAAAGTATATCCACTTGATGATGGTTGGTATATTCTATATATGTCAGTTAAGTCTAGGTTATTGATTGTAGTGTTGAGTTCTATAGTTTCTTTATTCAACTTTTGTTTGGAGGATCTGTCCAATGGTGAGAGAAGTGTGTTGAAGTCACCCATAATTATTGTGTTGTGGTCTATTTGATTCTTGAACTTGAGGAGAGTTTGTTTTATGAACATTGCAGCACACTTATTTGGTGCATAAATATTGATAATTGTTATGTCTTATTGGTGAATGGTTCCTTTTAACAGTATATAATGTCCTTCCTTATCCTTTTTGATTAACTTAGTCTTGAAGTTGATTTTATTCGATATGAGAATGGCCACCCCTGCTTGCTTACAAGGACCGTGTGTGTGGTATATTGTTTCCCAACCTTTCACCTTCAGCCTGTGTATGTCTTTTCCAATCGGATGTGTCTCCTGGAGGCAGCATATTGTTGGATTTGTTTTTAATCCATGTTACCAGCCTATGTCACTTTATTGGAGAGTTTAAGCCATTAATGTTTAGAGTTACTATTGATATATGGTTTGTACTTCCAGCCATGTTTGATTATTTATCTTTTTCTTTAAATTTAGTTTGTTTCTCCATGATTAGTTTTCCCCCCGCCCTCTGTCTTTACTGAGGTACTTCCCACTGTTGGTTTTGGTTATTGTTTTTCATTTCTTCCTCATATAGTGTTTTGCTCAAGATGCTTTGCAGTGCTGGTTTTCTGGCTGCAAATTCTTTTAACTTTTGTTTATCATGAAAGATTTTTATTTCATTGTCATACCTGAAGCTCAATTTTGCTGGATACAAAATTCTTGGTTGGCATCCGTTGTCTTTCAGTGTTTGAAATACATTGTTCCAGGATCTTCTGGCTTTCAGCGTCTGTGATGAAAAATCTGTTGTTAACCTTATTGGTTTACCCCTGAATGTAATCTGCCTCCTTTCTCTTGTAGCTTTTAATATTTTCTCTTTGTTCTGTATATTGGATATCTTCATAACAATGTGTCTTGGTGTTGGTCTACTGTGATTTTGTATGCTCGGTGTCCTGTATGCATCATCAATTTTTATATCCGTTTCCTTTTTTATTTCTGAAAAGTTTTCTATAATTATTTCATTCATCAGGTTGCTCATTCCCTTGGTTTGAACCTCTATACCTTCCTCTATCCCAATGACTCTTAAGTTTGGCTTTTTATGTTATCCCATATCTCTTGGATGTTTTTCTCGTGGTTTTTTACCAGCCTTTCTGAGTTGGCTAGATTCTTTTCAAGATGGTATATTTGGTCTTCATTATCTGACGTTCTGGCTTCTATTTGCTCCACTCTGTTAGTGATACTCTCATTTGAGTTTTTAATTTGGTTTATAGTTTCCTGCATTTCTAGAATTATTGTTTGATTTTTTTTATAATCTTTATTTGCTTCTTTTATCTGTTTATGTAATTCATTTTCAATGTGTTCTTTCACTATTTGAACTTGCTGTCTCATATCCTCTTTAAGATTCCATTCCATCTGTCTAAGGTATTCCTTGAGTTCTTTATTTGGCCATTTTTCTGATGCCTCTAGGTCCTCCTAAATATTTAGGCTGTCCTGTATTGGTTGTATTCCTTTTCTTCTTTGCTTTTTCATGTTGCTCATCTTACTTCTTGTTCTGTTTGACTACTGAGTTACTGTTTACTCCTATAAATTTATTTGATGCTTGGGAGGAAAGGTATTAGAAGGGAAGGGAAGAAGTCACTAAAGAGAATGATAGTAAACAGGTAGAATTGAAGGAAGGGGCAATAAGGAAATTGAAAAGAAATGAAAAGAAAAAAATACAAAAGAAAAAAGAAAAAAATTAAAAATAATCAAAAAAATTAAAACTAAAAAAAATCATTAAAAATATTTTTAAAAATTTAAAAAATAAAAAAAATGAAAACAAAATAAAAAACCCAAATAAAAAAATTAATAAATGCAGTCTTAGAGTTTGATGAACTTCTCTTCTAGTAGGTGGAGCTGTGCCCACCAGGCCAGGCTTCTCCTCTCAATACGGGGGAACCAATCACTGTGCAGCAGCTCCTCCTCCCAGACTGGGCGGGTCTCCAATCCTGAGTGCCAAGGGCCTTCTCTTGTGTCTAGTCACTTTCCCACTTTTACTCAAGCCAGGCCCCGATCACTGGTGATGCTCACCACAATAATGGCTACACGCCAGGTCTGCTGCTCCCAGGAGCCCTATTATCTTGAATGACTGGGCACACTCTCCCTGTTTGCTATTCCCTCAGACCCTAAGTTTGTGGAGCTTGGGGCTGAGAACCCTCAGCGAATTTTGCTTGCCCTCCAGTAGCCACGCCCCCGGTAGCTGGTGCAAGAGACCTCAGTTGTCAGCACTGGTGGGAGCAGTAGCCGGGGGATCTGCAGCGCCGGTCCTGTGCCACTCCTGATTTCCTCTGTGTGACTATCGTGCTCATGGGAGAGCTGGGGGGGCCCTTATGGGAGAGCTGGGAGGGGCCTTAAGGTTTCCCCACTGTGTGGAGAGGGAAGGCTAGGGGGTTGCAAACCTGCCGCCGCCAATGGTTTCAATGAAATTATTCCTCCACCGCATTCTGATGACATCAGTTCTCTGCCATGGTGGTATCCCATGCAAATGGCGACAGTTCGTTCCCTTTGCCAGGTGACCAATGCAACGGGTGGGTCCTGACTGGCTCTCCCAAGCTCCGTCTCAATCCTGTGGCCACTGCCTATGAAGGCTCAGTTGGTATTAACCTCTGCAGGTTCAGAAGGGCCGACCAGTTGTTTCAGCGAGATTGTTTAGTGCTGAGTCACAGCTTTTTGCCTTCGAGACAAAGGCGAACGGGAGCTTAAATTCAGCCAATCCGGGCTCCGTGTGTGTTCTGAGAGGCCCAGAGTGTTCGCCCCAGATCCATGTCAGCTCAGCATTGCCTAGTGATCCTGAGCAAACAGCATTTAGACGGTTTATGACTCCCTATGCCCGCTCAGCTGAAGAGGTCAGAGACATGATCTCTCCACGCCCGCTGCCATGTTGGATCTCGTATTATATTTAATTCTTACAAAAACCTTGTTATAGTTTTCTTTAATGTTCTTATAAAGATGACGACTTTAAGAACTAAAAATTACTTGTTCCAGGCTATGCACCATATATGGGATTTGGTCTAACTTCTGATCCTGGATTCCTAATCATTTTACCCTACATAAACTAAATAATATAAAGTATTTTTAAAAATAAATTTAGGTCCTAAAAATGAAGTAAGAAGATGTCTAAATTTAGAAACCACTGAAATAAAGATATTGCATATTAAAGAAAATCTATAACTGGCATTCAACAGATTTCTCTTAGGAAATGTTAATCTGTATACACAAAGTCTTTAAAAAATGTTAAGTGCTAGTATTTTTGACAAATACATTGGAAGAAACAAAGTTCCTCTCTCAGTTTAAACAAAAATTTAAAAAGTCTGAATTGAGTCTAATATAAAAATAAAACTATCAAATTATTCGAAGTAATTTTGCAGATACTTGCACAGCCTTAGATTGAGCAAAATGTGGGGGAAGGTAGACTTTGTAAGCAAGGCAGCATGCCCAACAGCCACAGAGGATGAAACAGACTTATTGGATTGCATTATCACATTCAACATTTACTGTTTAATATGTGCCCAGAGCAGATAATGCTTTTATCATAATCAGCACTATAAAAATTTTCGAATTTTTGTTGTTTGTCTCTTAAATGTGTTTTAATACTGCCAATATACAAAAAGCTTACCAATTAATAATGAAAAGACACTGTGGAAAATATCAAGCTAAAGACTCACAAAATTCTGCAAAAGAAAATTCACAGAAGATACAATGCAAGCATCAACATAGATATGAAACCATCTTCAATGTGTGTAGTAGTAAGAGAAATACAATATGATACTATTAAAAAGATGACTGTAACTCATAAGAGAGAAGAAAGTTAAAAGAGTGAAAACATACCCTTCTGGTAATGTTTCAGAAAAAATAAGCACAGGGAGAGAGACTTGTTAAAATAATTTTAGGAAGTAATCTGACAAAAATTGATAATATCAACAAAGACTATTTGACTTAGCAGCCCTATTTCCTGATTTCAGTTGTAGATATACAAAATACCTTCACAAAAAAACGCATATATGAAGCTTTTTTTGTATGCTTTTTTTCTTTAGCATGAAAGCCCCTGAATGTCCACCAATTGGGGAATATTGTTGCCTTGACATATCTTGAAGCCACTAAAAAAGCATGACCTGTATCAGTATCCACTGACCTGAAAAGCTGTTTATAGTGTACTGTTAGTGAAAAATACACAAGTTAGAGTGTAATGGTAGAAAATGGTTCCGTTTCAGTTAAAACAAAGCCAAATTTAAAAATTTACATATGTTACATATGCAAATAAGACTATATTGGGAAACCGCCCTTTGAATATGAGGAAGCGACTCTCCAAGGAGTGGAAGGATGTACAGTCAGCCATTAACAAGTTCACTGTGGTTACTGCAGAAGGAGGAGCTGAGAGACGGGTTGTAAAGTGTGAGATTAATTTTTTTTTTTTACTAATGAAAGTCTGTGTTATTTTTCTTATTAAAATCAGTATGTAGTACCTTTTGACATTTTAAAGTCTCAAATAGAAAGACTTGCAAAAAATGAAGCTGTAATAATGTTAGAAGGTCATTTTTAATGTTGAAAAATCTCAACATGATTTGAAGCTACCACATGGTAATTAAAATGTATGTGACCACAGAATGAGTCACGCAAATCGCCCTGCAGATTTTGCACGGCAGGTGGACCTGTGTGGCAACTGTGAGACATTCAGATTCTAAAATTACGCAAAGCTGTTGTCAGGTCACTTCCAGCTTAATTCACTCTGAGGTCTCCTCGGTGTGGAAGAGAGATTTGATATCTTCTGGTAGAGAAAATGCACTGAGAAGAGGGAAAATTAACGAAGTGAAGAAGGGTGAGCTAGGAGACAGTGCCATCAGCTCAGACAGATCCTAGAGGGAGAACTCTAAAAGGGAGAGGGACAGTAAGCTAAAAAAGAATGTAAGCTAAAAAGATGAAGGCTCTTTTTTTTTTTAAGAGAGAGTGAGAGAGAAAGAGACAGAGAGAGAGAGAGAGAGAGAGAGAGAGAGAGAAATTTTTAATATTTATTTTTTAGTTTTCGATGGATACAACATCTTTATTTTATTTTTTTATGTGGTACTGAGGATCGAACCCAGTGCCCCTTGCATGCCAGGTGAACGTGCTACCCACTTGAGCCACATCCCCAGCCCAAAGATTTTTAATCCTTACCTCACAACAATAATAACTGACACTTCTTGCTTCCTTTTTTGGCAGACACCATTCTGAGAGCTTTATATAATTAACTCATTTAATCCACTGAAAACCATATGATGTTAGTCCTATATTATCTTCATCCTGAAGAAGGAACTAAGGGACAAAGCAATTAATAGCTTTATAGTTTTATAGCTGAACATTCTTGACATAGTCTTGATTATAGTCTTAATAGTCTTATAGTTAGCAAATAGTCAAGCCTGAAGCCAGATAGTAGAGCTCCTGAAGAGTTCTCAAGGGCAGGGCACGGGGGTGCAACTTGTAATAGCAAGTCAGGAGTCTGAGGCAGGAGGATCACAGGTTGGAGGCCAGCTTCAGCAACTTAGCAAGACCCCTGTCTCAAAAATATAAAGGGCTGAGGATGCAAGTAACGTGGTGGAACCTGGGTTCCATATTCAGCACTGCATTAAAAGAGAAAAAAAGGGGGGGGTGTTTCTCAACTACAGCATGCTTCTTTTATTTCCCAGGACATTTTGTTATTTGATACCTTCATGTCCAAAGTTTTTCTTTCGTACGGAATATACTTTTCTCATCCAAAATAACTGGTCCCTTTTTAGTCCCTTACCGCCTCGTACTCAATCCCCATCTTTTTCCATGATAGCTTAACCAATCCTTTCAAATCTACATCACCATGTTATGGCGTTAGGGTAAGCCACATGAAACAGCCAATAATTTATCAGTTTTGACCTACAGATAAGACAGTTTCTTATGCTGTAATATATCTACAATATCTACAATCTTTATGGTTATTATCATGAATATACAGTTGCAACCAAAGGGAACCTCAAACAATATCCAAATCTTTTTTCTTTTTGTAATCTCTGTAAGTCTAAAGTCTAGCAGTGTATCTTCTAGATAGTATATCATATAGTATATATAGTATATACTAGAGTATATATAGTCTATATACTATATATACTATATGATATATATACTATATATATACTAGATGACTGAAGAATGCAGAAAAAATGGATGATGGTTCACAAAATCTCTAAGGTAGGGAGGCATATGTGGTGGTAAAAAGGAAATGATAAAGCAAAAGCACTTTGAAAGCATAAAAATCGAAGGTATAATCATCAGTGTATGATTTAGCTAAATTCTGGAAACTGGGCATTGATGTTGCTCATAAAATGTATCTTTCTATTGCTCTCTTAGACATAAAGGCACCCCCGAGTTTATTAATTGCTAAGTGAAATATTTCCCATTTTCATTTCACAATATATAGTCATATTGAAGGACAAAAGCCCTGATGAAATAGTCGCAATTCTAAATGGTTGGGAAATATGCTTTCATACAATCTTCATTCAAGTCATCCTTTAAAAATGGGAAATGATGTCAGTCTTAGTCTTGTGAATGCTTGGAAAGTGCACTTAAGATCAAAGGGACGACAGTGAAAGGAAAGCTTTCTGTAGAAGGCTTTCAGGATGACTTCAGGACTATAGAGCAGAGTTCTGTCTGCCACTGAATACATCGATGGCTGAGAAATAGTCTTTAAAAACGTTGATGTGGCTAACGGAAATAGGAGTTTTAAAGTTAGATACAAGCCAGCATCAACATCCATATTCCACTTGTTCCATGGGTGGGGGGGGGAGTGAATTTTTAAGCTATAAGTATAAACCCAGAAAGGGTCAAAGGTGAAGATGCTGATGTCATGGACACGGGGGACATTCTGAATTCTTATTTATTTTATTTGTTCATGAGCAAATCTATACAGTATATCATAGACTTTCAGTGGATCACTGGTGGACATTTAAAATAATGATAATCCTAGTGACAAAAAAGTGGTCATATCTGTGGCATGTGAAACGAAGACAAGAGGACTCTTTCAAAATAAAATTTAGATAAAATGTCTGTATTGTAAACGATTAAGCTTTTTTTTCAAAGAAACTAGGAAATATCATGTTTACTTTGTGCAAATGTTTCATGAAGATAATTTTAAGAAAATAGTCAGGATATATGATGTAGTAATTCTGAGACTTAATTTTTTATATCAACAACATAAACCAAATGATATGAAGTAAGTCTAGAGTAAACCCTATACGTTTGTAGTATTTTTTTTTAGTTGTCCATGGACCTTTGCTTTATTTATTTATTTATATGTGGTGCTAAGAATAGAACCCAGTGCCTCATACATGCTAGGCCAGCGCTCTACCTCTGAGCCAAAACCCCAGCCCCCACTTTTGTAGTTTTATATTTTTTTTATATAAAACTCCAGAGCAAGTCTGATATATATCCCTAATTGAGAACTACTCCTAAGAAGTTGCAAAACCCTGAATTAAAGAAGTACTATCTTGGCTAATTGACCTTTTGGATAATAACCAAAATAATGACTAGCAGTGCCATGCCATTATTGCCTAAAGCTATTAGGTAGAGCATGACTAGGGAACTATAAAGCATATGAGGACAGGAAAAATATTTCAAAGAATCTGACAAGTGTTTCCTGTGAAGTTAAAACATGTTATGCACAATGATAGCATTGAAAAATTTCTATAAATTTCCCTAAAGCATGTGACTTCTTAAATATGGAAACTAATAGCATTTTACCTACATAAACTTAAAATAGAGAAGGCTGATTATCTCTTTTGATTTGTCAATTATTCCCATGAAACTGGTCTCATAGTGACATTAAACAAACCAAACTATTTCTAGCATTTCTTTTCATAAGGCGAAAAATGCGATTTGTTTATCAGATCCCTCTGGGAGACCTAAAAGTATTTTTCAGTATAAAAGATATCCTGTGAGTTTATTCATTTTTCCATACTTTTAGAATCTAATTTGGGGAAAGCCAAAAATAAGTTAAAATAGGAAATTTAGGTATTTGGTTAAGATGAAGACTGATAAACAACAGCTATTTACCTATTTCATTGAAGTAATAATAAAATACTTTATTTTTTTAAAAAGTCCACAAGGAAAAAAAATTAGCTCTTTTATAACTGATAAAACTTTCATATTGAGGGTAAAATATTAATCTCTATGTTAATTAGCTTCCCCTTACTATAACAAAATACTTGAAGTAATTTGTGAAGAAAAAATGGTTTACTTTGGCTCACAATTTGGAGGTTTTAGTTCATGCTGGGTGGACCCATTGCTTTGGGCCTGTGGTAAAGCAGAATGTTTAATAGAGCAAATTGCTCCCCTAATAGGAAGCAAAGTAAGAGAGAAAAAGAGGAAGGGACTGGTATCTCACAATCCCCTTCAAAGGCACACCCAAGGACCTAAAACCTGATCACTTAAATTAATGAAATTTATTTCAATGAAAAAATAAGTGCACATATAAATCAAATGTTTCTAATGTCTCAAGAAAAATAAAGAAATTAAACCTATCATTTAAAAAAAAAATACTAGATCTAAAATTTATTTTCTCACAAAAACTCAGAAATGTTTTAAAACTGCAAGTTACCGTAAGGTAAATCTGTAGCAAATAAGATTTGTTTAATAATTTCGTGTTAAGGACTATAGATACATATTGTTGGTTGTGTCAGAGACTGTGATCAGTCTGGTTTGCTAGTCTTTGGTATGTTTTTTATAGTGTAGTGTAATCTCAAAATCAATTAAAAAGTTGAGGCCAATCAGGAAAAAGAACGGCTTTTTGATAACTGGACCAGTGAGTGTTGTTTCTCTGTCTCTTATGTCTCTTGCCCAGTGGCTAAAATTGTACTACTGAAGCTGGGCACGTCCCACATGTATGTTTGCCTGTTATTCAGAAAGTCCTTCATTGTTCATTATATGACTACAAAATATCATATCTACATTAATCCAATTATGGAGATCATCAAATAAACATATCCACAATCACCTGCTTCTGCAGCCCATGCAAGGAGTCTACACTGGGTTCAATCCACATAAGGGGTTCTTTGGTTTTATTTTGCATTGAGCCCCTGAAACTACATAGTTAACCCTCATATTTTTCTTTATGGAAATGTCTTGGCAATGTTCAGACCCTTATCCTATCATATAAAATTTAGAACCCATCTCTTTTCTCCTCACCCTAATCACCCTACCCCCACATTTCCCACTCCCCTCCCCACATTTTGATATTCCATCTGACTCATTCTATTTCCCTTTGAGAAGTATCGATGTTTTTAAGACTTTGAACTTTTTCACCCTGGATCACAACGTGTCTTGACACCTTTAGTCAGGTCTCATTTGGGGGGCTTCAGTAAAATTTTATAGTTTCTAACAAATTGAGCTTGTACCTTTTGCCATTAAAAAGCCACATACTCTTTATTGGTATGGTGTCCTTACAAATTGACACATAAATAGCAAGTTAAAATCTCTTTAGAAGTCTGGCACAAATAAAGTGTGGGAAACAGTTTTAAGGTAGTGAGGGTGGTGGAGATGAAGAGGATGCAATTGGTGTAGGTGTTTCAATTCAAATCCAATGCTGCGGGGGGACAAAGGAAAAATTGGGCTAACATAGGATGGCCTTTAAGAGCTGAATTCATCCCTTAGGTTTGTAGCTCCACCTAGTACAAATGGACCCTGTTTAATTAAACCAGTGGTCTTTAAATTATTTTCTTCCCATGTCTCCAGAAAATTTAAGGTTATATCTGATTTTTATTATTATTTAAGGATATAGCTTTGTCATATTATTAATTTATCTTTTACAATAAAATTGTTCTATCATATTTTTAATATGTCCAATAGCATTAGTATGATACACAAATCTGAAAGGGATAAATGAATTCTGACTAAAAGAAGTGGGTTCTGTAAAGTTTAGGGCACCATGTCCCAGATTGTCCTAGATTGCAGCAGGAGTACATTTTGACCTGTACCTGCACTTAAGATTTTTGATATTAAGAGAGCAATTTTTATCTAATTTGTGGAATTATCATCAAAAGTAAGAGAACATATTGGGCCAAAAGTAAATTAAGGTTTACAATGATGCATTAATAATTATCTCTTAAATGCTCCATTCATACAGCAAAATGCACAACAAACTGAAATGAAGTCAATCTAGATTCAGTAAGTTATGTGATAAGAATGTGTATCATTGCAAATAACCAGGAGTGTTGGTGATAAAAAAAAAAACAGTCCATCATTTACAACATATGGGAGTCTTATACCCAAATGAGAGCATGTATAACATAGCTGTGCAGTATTCAGAAATTTTTGTCACATGTCATGAAAAAATATGTATCAAGTGTATCTAAACAAATAGTAGAGAAAAAAATAAAATAATCTATTGGTTTGTCAAAAATAAACATGGAACTTTCAACTTCATCTGCAATATCATGCAAACTTTAATTCTAACAATAGGTTCACGTGAATGAGAGTCTTTAGCAGGCTTCTTATCTTTATGAGAAGACTGAATACACTTTCCATAAGTCTTGAATATTCCATTGCTAAAATTCATAGGTAAATATGACACAAAGACTTGTCAGAGTTTGATGGCCAGAAAACTAATATATCTTCAGAATTTCTTAACTGCTGTTCTTTGCTTTGCTATCCTGACTATCAACAAAAAATTTTATCAGTTCAGAGATGAGAGGAAATAACTGGTTAAACAAAAATGGTCATCCTGGCCATCACTCAGTCTACAATATATCTTGAATTAAGGAAATGCTCATATGGGTTGAAGCTGCTGTCTAATTTCAGGCTTTACCTTAACCAAAATTAGGAGTAAGACAAGGAAAAACACAATGATTCACTGACAGTTCATAGTGACTTCATTAGGGGTTTTTCAGAACCAATATTCTGAAAAGTTCATTTGCTTGTCACTTTTATGATCTCATCACTGGAAATGTATGATGACATTAAGGGTGGGTGAGAAGTACGCCTTTCTTTTGAAAAGTAGAAAAGAATACTATGAAGGAGTATATTGGAAAGGATCACAGTGGTATTCCCAGGCAGACCAATTTTATGAACAAAAACATGGGTTGAAGGATCTGCAAATAGATTCAGAATATTTCATGTGTGCATACAAGTTGAGAAGTCTTCAGGACTATGAGAACCAAACTTAGCTTGCTAAAATTCCTTTAATGAAATATCTTCAGCTTAACTTCCCCAATGACTTTTAATAACATGACCTCTTTAAATCACATTATTAAGAAGAAACATAAATCCATTTGTCATTGCATCAAGAAGCAACTGAATATGTGGAAACTGTCAGTATTTCTAACATTTATATTGAAATTAAAGGATGGGGAATAAGAGAAGCAATCTTGAAAAAGAACAAAAAGTGGAAGAAACGGGGGGGGGTCTTAAAATGATTGGATATTATGAAGTGATGATAATTAAGAGAGTAGCATAGACACAAGAACTGACAAATAGTCCAGTACGGCAGGCACACACCTCCACCTGTACACACTTGGTTTGTGAGAAAGACAGCACTGGTGCAGTGAAGCAAGGGGTTCCATCTGGAATGTCTCTCAAAGACGCATGTGTTAAAGGCTTGGTCCCCAGCTGATGGCTCTATTGAGAGGTACTGGAAACTTTAGAAGGTGGGCCCCAGTTGGAGAAAGTAGGTCAACAGGAGCATGCCTTTGAAGGGTGTATTTTGTCTCTGGCTCTGTCCTCATTCTTTCTCAATCTCTCCTTCCCCAATCTCTCTTTCTTCAGGTTCAGGCTTGAAGGCCGCCTCTGTATTAGACTACAAAGTGTTAACAAGATTAGATGTCACAGGTTTACCAGAGACTGCGGTGCAGGGGGGAGAGGGAGGCCTCTATCTGAGAAATCCTAGGATGTCTGTCTGCATTTGGGAATAAAAGAAAAGTCTGATCCCTCTTAGAAGGGAATCCCAGCTCAAAGAGTGCTATCAAATCTTTGATTTGGGATCAGTTGACCTTACGCCTTGCTGAGTTTATAACATTAACCAGAAGTGGTGTTCAACAGAGAGGTGACAATAGTATATTTGGATAAACTATTGGGAAGAGGGTTAGAGGAAAGGATTCGAAGGAAAGAATGCCCCTCGACATATACTTGAGCCTCTGTGGAGAAAGGGAGAACTTTGAGTTTGCAGCTTTAAACATTATGTGATAAGCTTAAATAGAATGAAGCTGTTTTGATGACTGAAAGTCTTATAAAATTGGAGACAATATTAAGGGTGAAGGGGTCTTTATCTCCACCACATGCTTATACCATCACTCTCATCTCTTCCCAGTGCTCTACTCCAGAGTTTACAAACATCTAATGTGAAAGTCAGATAATTAATATTTTAGACTTTGAAGACTGTATGATGTTTGTCACAACTACTTGATGCTGTCATTGTAGCTCTGAAACAGCCCCAGTCAATACTCAATGGAATGAACAGGGGTATATTATAATAGAAATTTATTCATGTACACTGAAATTTAAATTTCACATAATTTTCACATCATGAAAAAGTACTCTTCAAATTTTTTCAATTATTCTTAGCTTGCAAATACAAGTGAGGCACATTTTGCCTGTTGGCAGTATTTGCCAACCTTCCTGTTTCAACAGGTAACTCCACAGTCAGGGAAGCAAGTCCGTGTCCAAGTCAGCATCCAACCTGGCAATGAAATGCCTATCTTCCCTTCTTGCCATTAACCTCATGCCTTATAAACAGTTTTCTTAGGGAACACCTCTCCCACCATTGTCAGTGAAAGCAATTAGTTCAGTGTTCCCTCTCCTCTCCTAAGGAAAAGAGGAGATGGTTTCTTTCTAGAACACGACATTCTTTCCTATTTCAGCGATGTCCCAGGGCTTCCCTTACATAATAGTAAAGGCCACCAAAATAGATCAATACATCTCAACACTTCAAACCAGAATGACTCTGATTAGGTCCTGGAGAATTTAGTAATTCCAGTACAGTTCAGTAAACTTTGGGGTAACTAAACCTCATGCATGACCTAACATTACTTTTCATTAATTTTAAAATCAGAAGCATTGAGTCTTTATCTCTAAAAAGTTAATTTCTTCCTAAATAGAGCCTTCAACTGAACTTTATAAATAAAGAAAATTTATTAAACAAAGTAAAGTGAAATAAAACCTTACTGTCCTGATTCCTCTCTCTGACAGTAACAGAAATAAGGACATGACCCGGGAGCCGTTTACCATCTGAATGATCAGTATCAATTCTCAGATGCTGTCAGCTGGCCTTTATTACCACAATGTAAGCAAGGATACTGTGGTGTCACATCTGTCTCTGGAATATCATCAGGCTCTCTTGATAATCTAAAAGACCTTGGCAAAACAATGAACCGAAGACCAGAGTTGAACCAGCAATCCCATTGTTCATCAAAACTACATCTTCACAAGCTTTAGCAGCCCAGGGTTAGCATCAGCCAGGATGATTCTTTCCTAAGATTTCCCTAGACATGTAAGAGATCTCAGGATAGATTCAAGGCCAGAAAACATTCACTATAACAAAATTGACATAGTTTCATCTTACTTGAAGAATTATAGACACGATAAGTCTCACCCCCTTTCTCTTCTTTCTAGATCTGATAGCCAAGGATCAAAACCCTATGGAAATAGAAACTTTACAGTACAGATTCTTAAGGGCCTCCCTATTCTACTATAAAAAAAATATAATTTCTGGTGGTATCTAAGACTCTACAAACCATTACAAAAAAATTCTTGATCTACTGTCACTACTAAAAGGTATAAACCTTTTATACCTTTTTGGTTGAAAACAGACCATTTTGCATACCCACATTCATGTTACCACTAACAAAAGCAGAAGACTGTCCTCTGATGCATCTCCAAATTATAACAAGCTATTTTATTAAATTTAATAAAATTTTATTAAACATTAAAGCTATTTATTTAATCAATATTTTACCTAGTTTACTGAACATTGAATCATTAAAGATATAAAAAATTTAAGGATAGAGACTTATCATTTATTAGCATACGACTCACGAATAAATGGGATATTTGACTTTACTAAATTCAAATGACTCTATTGGAAAATCCATCACATACAGGCAAATACTTTTATTTTTAATTTTTTGATAAAGTGTGAGATAATTTTTTGCATATTTGCATTTTCCAAATTTCTAAAATGTTCCTATGTCAACTTTTTTCAAATTAAATTTTAAATCTTATAAAAACACTTCATCATGATCATTTTACAAAAGAGAAAACTAGCTCAGAGAAAGAGGACAGTAGCAGAATTACTTAGGCTCTGATTTTTCTAATTCCCAAGAAATCATATTTTCTATCACACCTGTAACCATTGCCAAGAAAAACTGGTTATACCTCCAAAGAACTTAATGAGGACTTTAACGAGGGCAACAAAATTAAGCAAACTACCTGACATAGACATACTCTCAGTAACTTTAATATGGATTTCAGGGTTCATTTTTAATTTACTGCACTGGTACTTCTCATGTTCCAAGTGTATGATTTATGCACTCACAGCCAAAAGTGAGAAATCTGCCTAAGAGATGACTTTTCAGTTAATCCATTGTTTGCTAGTGATTTGTCTCTAGCCCCAACCTTTCTCAAGGTTTGACACTGGGTGACATAACCTTTAAAAGTGTGTTCCTGAATTATAGTTTTATGAGAAACCAAGTCACATATATACAACAGAAACCAAATAATGTAGTTTATTTTAAAACACTTTATTATATAGATAAATATAATAAAATTAGCAATCTGTTTTAATCACAAAAAAGTGAAACATTTCTGAATTCTCACACAAAAAAGTGCACGTAGCATACACACTGGAAATAGTTGTTTTCATTTCTTTACACAATATTCACCACAAACAGCGTGATGCATCATAAGAGATTTTGCTGTTGCTCTTCTGTCTTAAACTGTAGAGTGGAGATGAACTTCAAAGGAAATTCCAAGGAAACTTCAGTAAAATATCATCTGGGAAACTTCGGGCACAGCATGGTGATGGCATTTTATGAAAGTTCAAGTTTGCTTTATAATCTGGGCTATTAAAATCTAAAATTCACATTTTCTTAATTTATAAGGAAATTATACATTTTTAAGAAGCAGTTACCTCTAGATTCATACCCAGCCCAGTCAATTATTTGTAGTCTTATCAAAGAACTTTATATTAAGTGGTTGCTTTATTTACTATTCTACAACTTAAAATGTTTATGACTCACTTTAAAGATTTAAAAACGAGATAGACATTTACATATTAGAGTTTAGCAGAAAGTTCAATAACTTGAGTTTTGGAATTAGTAATTGTGTTAAGTGGCTTTGCTTTTTTAAAACCAGTACAACTGTATAGATGGTTTTGTAACAAGTATAAATTCACTATAAAACCACTAGTGTTTTAAGACCAAAGTCAACAGATTTGTTAAAAAATGAGCTAATTTAGCTCATTAAAGTATATTTCACAGCCTCTATGATTTGTTTGGCACTGATTCCAAACATGTCCAGCAATTCACTGGGTTTCCCACTTCGAGGCACTTCTGTCACTGCCAGCTGATGAACAAGGATGCCAGGCTCCCTGGAGACAGCTGCACAGACTGCTTCTCCAATACCACCTTCTCTGTAGTGATCTTCTACTGTGATAACCCGGCCACCTGTGGCTTTTGCACTGGAAATAATAGTGGCTGTATCCAGGGGTTTAATAGTAAATGGGTCAATGACACGGATAGAAATACCTTGTTGAGAAAGATCATCAGCAGCTGCTAAGGCTTCGTGTAGAGTAACTCCAGCTCCAATAACTGTAACCTTGTCATTAACACTGTGGCGGACTACCTTGGCCTGTCCAATCTCAAAATTTTCTTGTGCAGTATAAATGATTGCAGTTTCTGGTCGGGTGGTTCTAATGAAGCACATGCCCTTGGTATTGGCAGCCAGATAAACAGCATGCTCTGTTGATATAGCATCACTTGGATAGAAAATGGTGCAATTGGGAATACTCCGAAACATGGCTAGGTCTTCTAGGGCCATCTGAGATGGTCCATCTTCACCGACGGATACTCCACAGTGAGAACCAATGAGGTTGATATCAGTTTGGGAGATGGCTCCCATTCGGATCTGATCAAATGCTCGGGTCAAAAAGGCAGCAAAGGTACTAGCAAAGGCAATGGTACGACCACGTGTGGCACAGCCCAGTGCCACACTAACCATGTTTTGCTCAGCAATAAAACACTCTATGAAACGCTCAGGGTGTTCTTTCTTGAATATCTCAGAAAAGGTGGAGTTCTTTGTGTCACCATCCAGAACAATAACTCTTTCATGTGCATGGCCTAGCTTAGCCAGAGCCAGACCACATGCTTTCCGAGTAGCTATCTTGTCACCAGCTTTGTAAGAAGGCGGAGAGGTCATTTTTATATTAGTGATGCTGATCGGAGGTGAGTCTTCCACAGGGGGCTGGGGCATGAGATTCCTGTTGGTCTGTATCTGACTCTCAATTAACTGGATAATTGCATCTGCTCTCTCTTTGGGCATTGGCTTTCCATGCCAATTTTCTGCATCCTCAATGTTTGGAATACCTCGACCCTTGAAGGTCTTGGCGATGACAGCAGTAGGTCTGTTCTTCACTTGAGCTGCTTGCCAAAATGCGTGGCACAAGGCCTCCACATCATGACCATCCACTAGGTAGGTATTCCACCCAAAGGCTTCGCAGCGATTCTGATAGATGTCTGTGCAGTGCTCCAGGGGGGCAGTGCCACTTTGTCCCAAGCGGTTCACGTCGAAGACTGCCACGAGATTGTCCAAACTGTAGTGGGAAGCAAAAGCCAAAGCCTCCCAGACAGAGCCTTCCGAGGATTCGCCATCTCCCATGAGGCAGAACACCCGGTAGCTGGCCTTGTCGAAGTACTTGCCCGTGTACGCCATTCCACAGGCAGCGCCTAGTCCTTGCCCCAGGGACCCTGTTGCCACGTCCACAAACGAGAGTCGAGGCGTGGGGTGGCCCTCCAAGTCGCAGTGGATTTTCCTCAAGCTCAGCAAGTCGGATTCGCGGATGTCGCCTATCTCGGCCCAAGCGGCGTAGAGGATTGGAGCCGCGTGGCCCTTGGAGAGGACAAACCGGTCGTTGTCGCGGTGCTCCGGCTCGGTCCCTTTGTACCTCATGGCGTGGAAGAAGAGCACGGACATGATCTCCGCGGCACTGCAGCACGACGTGGGGTGCCCGGAGCTGCAGGCACACGTGGCCCTGATGGAGTGGATTCGCAGGCGGTGGGCCATGTCCTGCAGCACCTGCAGCGTCTCGGCGTCGGGCTTGGCGTCGTTGGCCATGGCCATGGCTGCGCTCTCTACAGTTCCCCGGAGCGAAGGTCGCGGGAGCGCGCCCGGGCGGTTCCCTCACGTGACCACAGGGGGGCGCTCGGCCCGCCAGGCCCCGCCCAAGGGCGGTGCCACGCATGCGCCGTCTGCCATTCGCGCTCAATGGCGTGGTCGGTCCGTGCATCTCACTTGCTGGCTCAACGTTATTTAAAATAACTAAGCCTTAAATTTGCAAAAGGACATCCTCAGATCCGTGTGTTATAGAAAGCTATTCGGGGGATTGTGCGCTATATTGGAGCCATTTTCATTCATTTAAATAAGAGGAGTAAACTGAAAACATCCCAAGTCGCTTTGAATCTCCTGGAGGTGGCAAACGCCCAGCAGAGACTGCCTCAGAGCGACTAAAAATTCTGAATATCAGCTGTCACAGCAAAATTACAGTGACTAACTAGACCAAGAGTTACAGCCGAACAAATCCAAAACCACTCACTGGGAGAATGTCCAGTCCTGCAATTTTCCCACTGAATCCTGAAGAACTGTTATTGAGTTAGAATAATTCAGTAGGAGACCATTGGCCGCGGCAGCTCCAGCTCTCTGGGTTCCTACCTGAGCAGATCCAAACCCATTTCAGTGTAAACAGTACAGTGAAGCCAGCTTCACCAGTCAGTAACTGCCAACTAACCTCTAAGTAGGGTCTTTGTGCTCCAGTGAGTCCGACACTGCTTTACTTTACCCAAATTTTCCTTTGCCTTGCTTCTGCATTCACCATATAAAAGCCTCCTTCTGGGCCCCTTTGGCAGAGTCCTCAAACTGCTGGGGGTCTAGAGTGGTCTGACCTATGAATTGCCAAATGCACAAATAAACTCTTAAATGTTTTAATGTGTCTCAGTTTACCTTTTAAAACAGCTGTTACTACAAATAATTTTCTAAAGAAGATTAGTTACAAAACTGAATTTGTGCCACTGAACTCTTCTAGCAAGCAAAGGTTATAGCTTTCCATAAAAAAAAAAAAGAAAAGAATGACAGAATATCATACTGTCAACTCCATGATGCAGTGTTGAACATCTTGGTTCTTGAACAATAATTCTTAAATTATGGGCTGGGGATGTGGCTCAAGCGGTAGCGCGCTCGCCTGGCGTGCGTGCGGCCCGGGTTCGATCCTCAGCACCACATACCAACAAAGATGTTGTGTCCGCCGAGAACTAAAAAATAAATATTAAAAATCCTCTCTCTCTCTCTCTCTCTCTCTCTCTCTCTCCTCTCTCACTCTCTCTTTAAAAAAAAAAAAATTCTTAAATTCTTAACCTTAACTTCACATTAAAATTATAACACTTAAAAGAAAAAACTGCCTGAGTTCCACCTCAGACAAATATAATTTAAGTTTCTGGAACTAAAGTTTGAGAGACTGTGTTTTAAAAATGTACCAATTGATTAAAATCAAGATTAAGGTTAAAGAATAGATATTATGGTTAATGGGAGCAGACAATCTGGAGATGGACCAGTGGTTCTCAACATTGGTTGTACTTTAAAATCATCTGGGAGACTTTATAAAAATCTCATGTCCAGGCTGCACTCCAAACCAATTAAATCAGAATTTCTGGAGATGAATCTAGGCATCCGTAATTTTGAAAGCTCCTTGGAGAATTTTAATGCTTCCTCAGGGTTGTAAACAACTTACTCAGAAGGTCTTGCTACTTTGTTCTGTCTCTCATAATTCAGAAAAATATTTTAGACTTTTATTTTGCCATTTCAAGTAGCTCTATCATTTTCTTTAAAATTTTTTTTTTTACTTTTAGACAGACACAATACATTTATTTTATTTATTTGTTTTTATGTGGTGCTGAGGATCGAACCCAGTGCCTCACACATGCAAGGCAAACACTCTACCAACTGAGCCCTAACCCCAGCCTCTAATTTTAAGGACAAACCTTTTTAAGGACATATATCAAAATAAACAGTAATGGTATGACACTAGTGTTTTTAAAGCTTGGTGAACAAATGTTGGAGATGGACGAATCCTTAAAAGATCATCTTATATTCATCACTCCCCATGTCCTTTGCAAATTAATGTTGGCTTATCTTTTTAGGCAAATAAATGGGCAGAAAATGCAAGCAGACCAAACTAAGACTGGGAGTTAATAATATAGACATTAGAGGGAAAAAAATAATCACAGCATCATAAAAGCAAACTACTTTTACAGGGGGACTGGAGATTTGGCAGGAAAGCAGTAAATAGAAACACAGGTAGCTCACCATTATTTTGGCAGAAGAGAGCTCTAATCCACACAACCTAAATATGATAGTATAAAAATGATCTAGGAGGCAGTGTCCACATGAAAAACGGAGGGGAGAATTCAGAACTACTTAACATTCATTTTCAAGGGCCCAAGTTCTTCCATTCATTGAAAGCATTATTCAACTATTTGCTAAAGTAAAACATTTTTAGCATTAGTTAAAGTTTATTTTTTGTGAAGAAAAAAGATATGATATTAGAGATTTAATACTTTAAATAAGGAGTATGAATTTCCCTCTTCATTCTGTGAGACTGTGTGGATATTTCATACTATAGAAAATAACTTTTTGTGAAGTAGTTACAAAATGTTCTGATACTTTTGAAAGGAGATCTATATACATTTGAGTTATTTTCTTTAAGTATTTTGGTCTTTTAAATGTGCTTCAACATAAATAAAAATTATAAGTATAAATTATACATAATTTGATAATGCAAAATTGCCTCATGTGTCCGTGAACACAACTTAGTCAAATAAATCAAATACACAATACCACTTTGTGTTTCACTTATTTAGAAAAGGCTATTAGTGACAAAAGTCCAGCCAAAACAATTTAAGGTAGCATGCCAAAAACCTAGTTGTCTTGGAGAAGAGTATATTATTAATTGTGAAACTCATTTTCAAGTCCAGTTAAAAGTTTTTGGCAAATAGGAAAATTATTCACATTAATTTTGGTTTATCCATAAGAGGTAGGGATTAGCGAATTCAAGTGCCTACTGGGATGGCGAGAATGGTGGCCCATGAATGTGAGGGAAAGCATAAGAGGGTTGAAGGGGCCTGTAGCAAACAGAAGGGTACCAGCCCCAATGAAAGGCTTTCAAAACTGAAAAAAACCTGTGAACGTTTTGTTGGACAAATAAAACAGACCAGGATGCCCGTTTTGAGTTCTGATTTTAAAAGTCAGTTTAAACAACAACTATAACAAATTTCTTGTTCTACCTTTGTTTAAATTTTTCACTGTAATTTTTTCTCCTCTTATGCAAAAGTATTCATTTTTGCGGTGTACATTTCCCATGAAAATAAAACCCTGCAGGATCACTAATACAAGTACCTATGGAGGAGAAAATATAAACGGCAGGATTTGTTAAGTGCGATTTCTACTGGGCTACAATAGAGGAAACAGAGCACACAATTACTGATTACCCAGGAGCTCTACCCTATTTGTGAAAACATACATTTTCACTATGTGAGGGTGAGTAGTATTTACAGGTTGGGAACACTGAAGTTTGACTTACATCTTATCTTAACTACAGAGTTTTGTTCAAAGAGAAGTATAAAAAAGTCACAAATGCTAGATTCATTTTTTTCCTCCCATTGTTTGAATTTGGTTGGCTTGGTAGCCAGAGTATGGATCAAGTGAAGTTATGGTCCTTGTGTAAGGAGGGGTGTGGTGGCACACGCCTGTAATCCTAGAGGCTCAAAAGGCTGAGGCAGGAAGATTGCAAGTTAAAAGACCAGCCTCAGCAATTTAGCAAGCCCCTAAGCACCTTGGTGAGACTCTGTCTCAAAAAAATACAAAAAGGTTAGGGATGTGGTTTAGTAGTTAAGCATCCTTGGGTTCAATTCCTGGTACCAAATATATATATTTATATTCTTCTGTAAGGCACTAAAGTGAGGAAATGGGCAATACCCATCTAGATTATCACTTTGAAAATTATAGCAGATATTAGTATTATTCCTGTCCTACTTTTTCTATAGTCTAAAAAAATCCTATTTGGGGGTGGGGTGAAGGGAGATAGGGAAGATGTAGCAAGGTATTTAGAAGACTAGATCTATCTCCCAGCTTCAGAGGATAGATATAATTGATCTAAGATGAGCATCACAATACCATTCCCTTTTGCTAGTAACAGAGGTCAATTCCAGTTATAGTCAATAAGACATGATAAGCAGGGCTGGGGCTGTAGCTCTGTGGAAGAGTGCTTGCCTTGCAGGTGTGAGGCCCTGGGTTCAATTCTCATCACCACATAAAAATAAAAATATTGTGTCCATCTACAATTAATAAAAATATTTTAAAAAATAAGATGTAAGCAGAAGTCTGCTTTGCATTAGAATGATTTCTTTTTCATTTTATTTATTCTAATTTGTTATAGATGACAGCAGAATGCAATTCAATTCATATTACAAATAGAGCACTTTTTTCATGTCTCTGGTTGTACACAAAGAAGAGTCACACCATTCGTGTTTTCATATACGTACTTAGGGTAATGATGTCCATGTATTCCGCCATCTTTCCACCCCCAAGCCCCTCCATTCCCCTCCTTCCCCTTTGCCCTATCTAAAGTTTGTCTATTCCTTCATGCTCCCTGCCCCTACCCCCATCTTTATATCAGAGAAAACATTCGGCATTTGTTTTGGGGGGATTGGTTTACTTTACTTAGCATATTCTCCAACTGCATCCATTTACCTGCAAATAACATGATTTTATTCTCTTTTAATGCTGAGTAATATTCCATTGTGTATATATAGCACATTGTCTTTATCCATTCATCTACTGTAGAGTATCTAGGTTGGTTCCACAATTTAGCTTTTGTGAATTGTATTACTATAAACATTGATGTGCCTCTGTCCCTTTAGTAGGCTATTTTTAAGTCTTTTGGGTATAAACATAGGAATGGGATAGCTGAATCAAATGGTGGTTCCATCCCAGATTTCCAAGAAATCTCCATGCTACTTTCTTTCCAGAATGGTGTACCAATATGCAGTCCCACCAGCAATGTAAGAGTGTGCCTTTTCCCTACATCCTTGCTAATAGTTATTGTTGTTTGTATTCTTAATAGGTGCCATTTTGACTGGAGTGAGATGAAAACTTAGAGTATTTTTGATTTGCATTTCTCTAATTGCTAAAGATGCTGAAAGTTTTTTCATATATTTGTTGATTGATTGTATATCATCTTCTGAGAAGTGTCTGTTCAGTTTCTTGGCCCATTTTTTTTTTTTTGATTGGTTTTTCTTTTCTTTTTTTTTTTTTTTTGGTGTTAAGATTTTTGAGTTCTTTATATATCCTAGAGATTATATATCTCTCTGATGTGTAAGTGTTAAAAATTTGCTCCAGGGCTGGGGATGTGGCTCAAGCGGTAGCGCGCTCGCCTGGCATGCATGCGGCCTGGGGTTCGATCCTCAGCACCACATACAAACAAAGATGTTGTGTCCGCCGAGAACTAAAAAAATAAATATTAAAATTCTCTCTCTCTCCTCTCTCTCTCTTTCTCCCTCCCTCCCTCCCCCCCACTCTGTTTAAAAAAAAGAAAAGAAAAAAATTTGCTCTCATTCTGTAGGCTCTCTATTCACTTCACTGATTGTTTCTTTTGCTGAGAAGAAGGTTTTAGTTTGAATACATCCCATTAATTAATTCTTGATTTTAATTCTTGTGCTTTAGGAGTCTTATTAATGAAGTTGGGGCCTAATCTGACATGATGGAGATTTGGGCCTACCTTTTTCTCTATTAGGTGCAGGATATCTGGTTTAATTCGTAAGTCATTGATCCAACTTGAACTGAGTTACGTGTATGGTGAGAGATAGGGGATTAATTTCATCTTGTTGTATATGGATCTCCAGTTTTCCCAACACCATTTGTTGAAGAGGCTATCCTTTCTCCAAAATATGTTTTTGGTGCCTTCGTCTAATATGAGATAATAGTATTTATATGGGTTTGTCTCTGTGTCCTCTGTTCTGTATCATTGGTTTACAAGTCTATTTTGGTGCCAATATGATGCTGTTTTTGTTATTATTGCTCTGTAGTACAGTTTAAGGTCTGGTAGGTATTGTGATGCCACCTGCTTCACTCTTCTTGCTAAGGATTATTTTAGCTATTCTGGTTCTCTTATTTTTCCAGATGAATTTCATGACTGCCTTTTCTGTTTCTATGAGGAATGTCAAGTTTGTCTTCCTGATGAAGAGGAGTGAATAAAGAATTGTGTTGTCTTCTTTTGATTCCCTCCTACTACCCACCATCACTACCTCTACCACCTCTACCTTTACAGTATGTGATGTTAGAGGTATTAATTTAATTCAACAAACTCAAGAACAAAAGTTGGTATGGAAGGATAGAAGATCTGGATATTTCAAAACTTTGTGGATTCATAACTCACCTTAGGACCAATATTTCCAGAATTCTTGCCAAGAAAATAGCAAATGTCTTTGTGGTTTTATAACTATATAGGGTGAATTTATATAATCTGTCATTGAAAGCATTCCTACTAAATACAAAATGAATCATTTAAGCTTGTTTAATTCTATGATCAGGGAAAAAAGAAACAATGATTTAAAAGTTCAGAATAAAATGGATGGTACACAAGGGAGTATAGTTTTCTTAGCATTTTTATTTTTGATGTCTTATTCCATCCATGTGCCTACAACTCTAACCTTTTTTGTTATATTATAATCATTGCTGCTGTTGTTGGTACACTGACTGATCTCTTGGAAAACTAAAATCTTTACACTTGGTACATGGATATCATGTATATGCGGAACTTAAATACTCTATCGTATTCACCTATTGTCAGGCCTAGTTGGTTAAGTAAAGTATAAATGTAAAAACAATATTTCAGTACATTTTTTCATAGAGCTTCATGACATTTGGTGAAGAAAATTCCTCTCTTCCTGCCCTGATAATAATCCTGAAATATATCACTACAAACATGTCTTATTTTTAAAGATAATGAAAAATAATAGCAACTATTAATTTTTTTAAAAATCCAAAGCCTTGGATTTATACTGTATTACTGAATGTGAGTCAGTATTATCTACTTCAAATATACATTTTATTTATTTTATACACCCTTTTTGACTAGGCACTCCTATTCCTTGCATTAAACATTGGATGAGTACTTGTGTGTGTCCTACCTAACCTTTTCCTACTCTCAGATCAAATTCAGTCCTCAATAGAGATTTCATTTTAACTAAAACAATTTTATCAGATTCATTGAATTATAGATTAAAACAATTATATGAATAACAGCAACCCATTTAATCAACAAATTAATGAATTTGAACAAACTTTTGTGCCTATTTAACTACCACCACACACAAAAAAATATTTTTTAAGACTTCTGTTATTCCAGGACATTCCATTATGCTTTTTGCTTTCAATTACTCGCTACACTAGGGCGTATCAATCTGCTTTCTGTTTCTGAGCTTTGTTTCTTCTTTTGTTTGTCAATCTTCTCCTTTCCTGATCTTCAGGTTGGATACTTTCTATTGCTGTCTTCGAGTTCACTGATATTTTCTTCTGCAGTGTCTAGTCTGATATGAATACCATTCATTGAAAATTTTATTTCAAGTATTGTACTTTTTTTTTTTGAAGTACCAGGTATTGAACTCAGGGCCTCATACATTTGAGGCAAGCACTACAGCAACTGAGCTATATCCCCAGCCCTCAAATATTATACTTTTAATCTCTAGAAATGTCATGCGATTATTCTTTAAATCTTTCTCTACTCATAATATTTTCATTGAATCCTTCTAGCATCGTTTAAAAGCTTTTAAAAAGTCTTTGTTTGCTAAGTCTATCATTTATCCCTCTAAGTCTGTTTCTTCGACTACTTTTGCTTTTGATAATGAGTGACACTGCCTTGCTTTTTTGCAATATTTAGTATTTTTTTTAAAAAATCCTCAACATTATTTAAGGATGCTGAATTTAGTTGTATTGTATTCTTTTAAGGAAAGTTGAACTTTGTTCTGGTAGGCAAACTTGTCTTTTTAAAAATGCTAAATCTGTTAAAGAAAATCTAGAGTATGCTTTTCCTCAGGTGTTAGGTTGTTGAACCACAAAAGCATAACCTCTCCAGCTTCTCCACCAAATGTCCTGAGTGTTCAACAAGCACAGTCTACTCTGGTTGTCAGACTTTAATGTCTCTGCCCTGCATGAGCTCTGGGAACTGCTTAGATATTCCTGCTTCTGAGTAGTCATTTGCCTGGCCTTGTAGACGTGTGCTTTGTGCAAGGGTATCCTTTCTACAATTTCTGCAGATCTGTGTCTAGGCAGTTACCTCCTTGCATACATTCTGTCTCCAGCTCAGCCTCCTGAGCTCTAGTCTCAGCTCCTTTATCTCAACACTTCTCTGTCAGATACTCTTCCCTGTAGGACTCTCTGCAATGTGCCTCTAGGAGAAGAGTCAGACAAATAACATGTTTTTCCACATTGCTTTTTCCTCTCTGGGGATCACAGCCCTGTGCTGCCTCTTTTCCAATGTGTAAAAACTGTTATCTTGTTTTTGCTTATTTTATCTAGTTTTCTATCTGTTTATGGCTAGAAGAGAAAGGTTATTCCAGTTACTCATCATAACCTCAGAATAGTCATTCCCAATGTTTTGAATGTTAATATCTGTACAGGGCATGGACTCTCCAGATAATGACAGCTCAGCCTGCTACACTCCTTACTGACTAGCACCCCCTCTGATTCACATGCTGGCATGACCTCTCTTACTTCAGAAGACTGTGAAGTTTGAATTCCTAATTGTATCCATTGTTAATTACATTTCTTATGTAATTCAAAAAGATGTTCTCCTAATAAAATCTTAATTGTTAAGAAGTATGAGAAACAGCCATTGTTACGGTTAAATTTTCCAAAGAGATTTAATGTTGCTCTGTTAAGCACAAGAAAACCTTTTGAATTTGAATGATTTTAAATTAAACCCTCAAAAACATATCAGATAACTACCTTTCTTTTTATAAAGGTTACGTGGACGCATTAACCTTTTCTTTGATGACTAATGGTCATCATTATAAACACTGGCTATTATGCTCCATTGCAATTCAATCAAATAAATCAAAGTAACTATTGAGAATAGTGCCTGAGGAAGGTTATTCCCAGCATTTTTGTTTGGAATAAATGTTTAGCATTTGTTACTATACTATAGTATATTTTTCATATTATGTGGCTGCGGTAACAAAATGATGAGAGAAAAGGAATGGCAGTGACTTAATAAGAATTTAAGATTAGTTCTCTGTCCCAAAATTGTTCAGAGGGTGATAGGAGGTCCTGTCTTGTCAAGCATCTCTGCTCAACAGGGTTTTACAAAGTTCCAGATGCTTTCCATCTTGGTGCCCGTTAATTGACTCAGGTGTTGCTCTCATGCGTGAAGTTGAAACCAGAAACCATCCCATCCAGTTGACTCACCACAGGAAGAAATGAAGAGAGAATTCAAGAGACCAATCCATTTCTTTTTCAGGATGTGACCCAGAAATCTCAGGCTACCCTTCTCATTTCCCAGGGGTAAGAACTCACTTGCCTATCTACACCCAGCATTAAGAGAGATTGGGAATTGTAGCAATCTGCCATTGGTCTGTTAAGACTTAGAGTAAGAGCTTAAGTGTACTACGTAGAAAGGAAAAACCAATACTCGTGGACAATTCACTAGCTCTACCGCTTGTTATCTTAATCTTTAACTTTTGGTTCTGCTGTGTAGACACATAACCTTGTAACACACATAGTGTTTTCAGGTCCAAAATAGTTTATCGCCAAAGGATGCTTCAGAAACCAAGCAATTATTTCCATCAAATGGTATTAATTGATTCATTTCTTCACTGAATGCTAAACCTCATGCAGTGCTCTACAGAGGAGTCAGAGATGGTTGCTACCCTCTAGATGGTGGCCTTGGATCAGAAAGACAAGGTGGCACACAGGATTACTTGATGCCTCTGGGCATCAAGTATAGAGGGCAGAGGAACAAGTGACCAGCCAGTGACCAGAAGTTGCAGTAGAACAGGGAATCTTTAACCTAATGGGCAAAATTTTGGATAAAATAAATATGAGAGGAAGTCAGTGAGCAAAGTTATAAAAGTGGAAAGAGAATTTGTATTCTCAAAGGAAGGGAAGATTTGCCGAGAAACAGTGATCAGGGAAAGCAGGAAGACGGATTTGAAAAAGACTTAAACAGAGCTAAGTGGGTTATTTTGATGTTTTGTTTTGTTCTCTTGCTTTTGGCTTGAGGGCAAGGTACAATGGAAAAATTTTTATCATTTGTGTGTCTTGATCATAATCGTATTTTGAAAAATTGTTTTGGCAGTGTTAGGAAAAATAAATGGAGTTAGGGGAAAAATAAAGGTAGGAGGAATGAAGCTATCAAAATTGTGCCTAAGTCAGCTATTAAAGGACTATGCTGGGAAATTATTTGTATTGTTAGCTCCATACGTTTTTTTAAAGGACAGTACCAAACATTAAATTTAATAAAAGCAAGTGGAATTATTTGACAAAGTCGATGACAAGAAGCAAGGAAAGAAGTGGATTTGCTTTGGTGGGTGCACTACTTTTCTAAATCTGCCACAAAATTGGATGGCTTAAACAACAGATCTGGATGCTGAAAGTAAAACATGGATATGTTGGTAGGGTTGGTTCCTCCCGAGAGCTGATGGAAGGATTCAGGCCCGGGCCCGCTCCTTGTCATGTGGATGGCTGACTGGCTTTTCCCTGTCTTCACACCAGCTTCCCTCCCCTCTGTGCATAAAGCTCCATTTTATAAAATAAGGACACTAGCTATATTAGATTGGGACATACCCTAATAACTTCACTTTGACTTAATTATCTCTATAAAGACCCTATAAATACTTCTGTAAAGACCTCCGAATAAGATCCCATTGTAAGGTATTAGAGGTTAAGATTCCATTTTCACTTTTAGGGGAGACATAATTCCCCTGCCACCCAAGTATAACTACAGTCTTCACAAGAGGGTTCTCCCTATGTATGGATGAGTCCAAAGTTGTTTTTACAAAGATACCAGCTATATTGGATTAGGGGCCACCCTTCTCCCGTATGACTTCATCTTTACTTCTCCATCTTTACTCGTTACAACTGCCGTGATACTATTTCCAAATAAGGTCACATTCTGAGGTACTGGAGATTAGGATTTCAACATGAATTTGGGAGAAAACAATTCAACCACTAACAGGGAAGATTCACATAATGTTTTTATTACTTTCAAAAACTATCCAAACTGGGCATGGTGGCACATGCCTGTAATCCCAGGGGTGGTTCAGGAGGCTGAGGCAGGAGAATCCTGAGTTCAAAGCCAGCCTCATCAATTTAGTGAAGCCCTAAGCAACTTTACAAAACCCTGTATCAAAATAAAATATAAAACAGGCTGGGGATGGGGCTCAGTGGTTGAGCACCCTGGGTTCAATTCCTGGTACAAAAAGAAAAAGAAAAAGAAAAGAAAAAACCCCGAAATTAAACAAATGAAAACCTCCCCAAACAAAAAGGAAAAACAAAAACACCCTCTATCTTTTTCAGAAAAATGTATCCCTTATTCATAAATCTAAGTAAAGATACATGGACTACTAGGCTTATAACTCCCTTTAAATGTGACAAGTGTACAAAAAAATTAGTAAACTCTATTTTTATTGCTTTTTTATATTACTACATATAAGAGGATTATGATAAGCTATCCTAAAATCAAATTCAAAAATAAGTTCTTAACAATAACTGAAACTTCCTTCTTTCTACTTCAAAGCTTCCTTTTTCCCTTCCCTTCTCCTGACACTGGGGATTGAATTTAGGGGCACTCTACCACTTAGCTACATCCCCAGCCCTTTTAAAATTTTTATTTGGAGACAGAATCTTGCTAAATTGCCCAGGCTGGCTTCTAACTTGTGATCCTCCTCCAGTTTCTGGGATTATAGTCACGGGCCAACACACCTAGATCGACACTTTGTTAAAAGATACATAAACACTTGTAGGCTCATTTCAATCAGCAACTCCTGTGTGTTTGGTATGCATTAATTTTTGTCTAATGTATCACAATCTTTGTCCACTTTAATGATCAAATTCAGCTTTTCTTAATCTTTTTTGTTGGAAAAAAAGTTATGAAATATATTGCTTTGAAAAATTCAAATACAGTGGAAGAATAGAATGAAGTCATCTCCTGAGTTCTCCCTACCATGATCCTATTCTAATAAACTATAAAGCCATTTTGATTCCTTCTAGCTATTTTTTTGTGCATGAATTAGCACCTACACATATCTTTGTTCCACATTTTATTGTAAGTAGGACTTATTATACCAAATATTTTATAATTATTAGTTTTCTATTTAAGTCTACAACATATTTTATTATGGGTACATATAGATCCCAGCTTTAAAAACAGCAGTAGGCAATTTTTTTGTGTGTGTGAAGTATTTAAATTGTGCAGTGAGTTCAAAGGATTAGATGATCAAAGAAAAAGATGAGACCACAAGGTGGCACTAGCACACAGTTCTTTCGGGAGAACCTTTGACAGATTTGTGTGTTAAGGAAGGGGATGTGGGGCACTCGCTCCCAGCAGGGAAACTTCCAAAGGCAAGTGTGTAGAGGTCATTACCCAGAAGGGGGAGAGAGGAGAATCAGAGAGGGATCTGGAGGATGGGAGACAGTGTCTAAACGATGCCACTCAGCAGCAGGTAGGGAGGCTAGGACAACCCCCCTGCCCAGGAACAGCGATTGTATTACATTGGTATCTATGACTGGTAGATGTTAGGTGCAATTTCTCAGGTTTTTTAAAGCAGGCAGGCTCTAAATAGCGAAGAAACTACTTTTATGCTACATTTAAAATAATTGGATGTGTACAACTTTGAGTTTGGCACTGGCAGGCTTTTGAGTTAACAGGTCCCTGCCTGCTGTGAAATAGACATAGGACCAATATACAGGGACCATCTTTAAATTCATTTATGTGTCAATTAGTTCCCTGTTGATAGACATTTTACAATTTCTCCCCTGTGGGGCAGGAGGCGTCACCAACAGGTCAAAAGAAAACTTACTAATTTACATCGTATCTGACAAAAAGCTAATTTTATCAAAATAATCACAACTTCTAAAAATAAGTAGAATAAAATGATAAAGTAAAACAGACGTCTCCAAAATCAACCCTGAAAAACTACAGGAACAGGAAGGAAAAGATTTGGAAGTAAATTGCAATTGTGAGACACCCCGGGGAAGACAGGAGGAGGGGAGTGATGGGGAGGAGGGAGCAGGGGCATGTCTCCGTTGCAGAGCAGGAGGGCGCCCATGGCTGCTCTGGGGGATCTGAAGAGGTTGCACTTTTAGCTCTGGTCTCTAGGACTCTGGAGTGGGAAACACTGCAACCTCCCAGTGTTGTGAGGTTCCACCAAAGCTGCACAGGGGGAGGCAGCCCTAAGGGGCTGATGACAGCGGGAGACTTATGAAGGACGCCCTTGCAGGCTCCTGCCTCCAGCTCTCCTGTCAGCAGAGGTTCTTCTGTCCCCCTGATGCTCTCTCCTCAGAAATTTAAACTTTTTTGTTTTTCTTAAATCCTCCAAGAAGGATACAGATGGGTGACTCTGAGCATTTTTCCAACACACATGACAGCCAGTTTCATCAGTGAAATCAATGTGATGCTGCAGGTCCAAAGAAAATATATCCCTGAGGAGTACTACTACGAGAGAAAGGCTTTAAAAATGGATCATATGTACCACGTGAAGTAATTGTTGGAACGGATGGACAATAATTCAAAATAAGTATAATATATATCCAGAAGACTTAAGGTGATATTGATATCACAGCAAAGAAATGTGGGATTACTTTAAAAAACAAGAATAAACATTAAATTTTAAAATGAAACAGGTGGGTTGGGCATGGAGCTGAGTGGTAGAGCGCTTGCCTAGCACAGGTGAGGCCCTGGGTCCGAGCCTCAGCACCACATAAAGATAATTAAATAAAATAAAGGTATTGTGTCCATCTACAACTAAAAATACTTTTTAAAATGAAGCAGGTGAAATGAAGATGACAGTAGGTGAGATATTGTCAAGATGATTGCATCAAAGAAGCAAATAGTAAACCAGAAGATCTAACTATTAACCCTCACCAGGGCAGCAAAAAAAATAGAGAGCTGGGGAAAAAATAAAAGAGATGGAAAATGGGAAAGAAGCACTTAAATAAAGGGAGGGTGGACTGATCACTATTCAGATAATTCAAATTCTGTGAAGAAATTGAAAGAAACCAGAGAGTGCCAAAGATATGTAAGAAAATACCCAAACCTAAACACTTTTAGTGCAACTGAAGAAGAGCTATAACAATATAAATTATTAAGTGATTCCTCAAAGAAAATTAAACCATTCTCAAAGGAACAAAAATTAAACAAAATTGAGATTTTACAATAGTGATACTGGAATCAAGAAACAAAGAAATATTGTATTTGGGTTTAAAAACAGATTCTGCATCTGGGGTTCAAACAACTTCAGATGGAGAATGTTAGGAAAAATTGTGTCTGTGTCGAACATGAACTTTTTCTTCTTGTTCCCTAAACAATACTATTTACATAGAATTTATATTGTATTAGAAATTATAAGCCCACCTACAGAATATTTAAAACATATGGGAAGATGTGGGTAGATTATATACAAATACTTTGCCATTTTATATAAGAGACTTAAGCATCCACAGATTTGGGTATCCACTTGCAAACATAAAGTGTGTATAAAATGTAATGTGGAATGTAAGGAATAATTATAAAATAAACATCAAACTCACCACCACCTAGGTTAAGAAATACTGCTGTTTATCTATTAAAGTCTCAGTAAAAATGTAGTATAATTTATTTTTATATGAATGGAATTATACTTACATATATATTTCTGTATACTTCTTTATATTATGGTTAAAAATTTATCCATGGTTTAAAATAGCTGTAATTTGTTCACTTTTTGCTATATAAAATTTACTATAATAGATGTTTCAAGTCTTCTGTTAATGAACAATTAGTTTTTATTTCAGTCTGGGCTGTTATGAACAGCATGGCTAAAGAGGATACTGTCGTTGTGAACAATGCTGCTATCCTTGTATGTATATTCTGAGAGGCATATGTTGGAGTTCTTCTAGGTTATGTATGTGGAAATATGTATACTCTACAGATTGTAGACATTTTAAATATCTAGATAATGGTGAACTGTTTTCCAATGTAGTTCAATAAGTTTGCTCTTTGAGGTCAGGAACAAAAGAATGCTCATTACTATTACTATTTATAATCCTATCTTATTAAGAAAATGCTGTTCAATTCTGATTCATGAGTGTTTGTAAGATCTAAAAAAAAAAAGGCCAGGTGCGGTGGCGCAGGCTTGTAATCCCAGCTGCTAAGGAGGCTCAGCAAAAGTTAGGCGCTAAGTAATTCAATGAGACCCTGCTTCTAAATAAAATAACAAAATAGGGCTGGGGATGTGGCTCAGTGGTTTAGTGTCCCTGAGTTCAATCCCCTACATCTCCCCCTGCCCCCCCCAAAAAAAAACCCCAAAAAGCTAGGCTTCAAATTTTAATGTGGAAAGATATTTGATTATGGTACTACTTAAGTTTTCTACTCTTTTGTGTTGGTTTTGATAGGTCATATATTTTTGTTAGAATTGCTCCTCTTTACCAAATTTGAAACTGAATGGCATACATTTGCATATAAGATCATCTTCTGTTTACATAAATCTGAATCGATTTCAGTTGTTTCAAATTTGATCTTAGTGAATTGGGTCTCCTCTCATTCTTTTTTTTTTTTCTTATTTTCCTTTCTCCTCTTCTTCCTCTTTTCCTTCTACTTCTTCTCCTTTATGCCCAATCAGAATATGAACTGAGGGCAGGAACACTGACAGAATATCCTCAGTGCCTGGCATACAGTAGGCATTCCATAAATGTTTATTCCGTGAACTTATTGTCTATGGAATTGTAACCTGGTGGGAGAAAACGTTAAAACTGGGCTGGAAGGGGCCTTGAATATGAGGTAGGTTTGAGGCTTTGTGGGAATAAACCAGGAATCAGGTGGAGAAAGCTTTGCCCAAGGTAATCCAGCCCAGGGAACAACTTCCAAGGCGTCCCAGAGGCTGGAAGCCTCCCAGGAGGCCGGGCATTTGCAGAGCTGGGGCGCGGGCCAACGCCTCCTGAGAGGAGTCCAGCCTCTGGGATGCGGAGTCTACTTAGTAAGGGGAACTGTCTTGAAATCCACGGCGTGGGGATGAGCGCCTGGCCACGGTCACCCACCCACCACAAGCGGCCTGCCCCGCAGACACCGGGGAGGGCTGTTCACTCCGCTAGAATTTGAAAGTTAAGCACGGGCGGAAAAGACTCGGTCTCAGTTTCCGGGGACGTTTTAGAGGAACGCACCCGCCCTTCCTCTTCCGGTCCGTCCCCCACAGCTCCCGGGATCCCACGTGTGTTCAGCCTGGAGTATCCGCGTGTGCTGCTGCGGCTGTGGTTAGTGATTGACGGATCTGGAGTGCGGAGGCTCTCCGCGGCCTCCTGGACGTCACCATGGTGGGCCCCTTCCCAGTTTCCTGAGCCCTGTCGGTCGGTTCCCTGGAAGTCTCCGGTGTGGCGCAACGGGGCGGGGGAGGAAGCTAGCGATTACTTAGGGTGAGGGAGCCCGGGGAGCTGGCCCGGAGAGGCGTCCAGGCCCCGCGCCCCCGTCACAGTGTTGGTAGGCTTTCCTCCGGCTGTGCCTGGTGCCCGGCTCCTTCCTCGTCGCTTCCCCCGGGGGAAATCCCGCGCCTTTGTATTGTAGCTGCTGTGTGGTGGACACGAGTGGACCCGCCAGCCCTCTTCTCTGCCCTGAGCTTAGTCGCCTCTCCCAACTTAGCCACCCTCTCCCGCCCCCCGCGCCTGCCCTTCGTTAGGGCCCAGAAGCTGTTTTGTTTTTGTTAAAAACTTCAGTAGATATAATTTATGAGTATTCACAAAACACGATTAGGTATAAAGGTGAACAACATAAGGAACTCTCTCACTCATTTTCGTGCTCCTTTCCACGAACCTATCACATACAGGAACCCCTTAGAAGTAAAGAGCATGTAGATTTTATAATTTTATTTTTTACTTTCTTTACAGGTACTACCTGTGTTTGTGTTCCACAACAGTATGTTTTCCGCTTGCTGTGTTCTTGAGATTCATTCCTAAATAGGAACATGTTTTATAGACATATTAATAAGTAAGGAACGTATACGTTATCCAGTTAGTTTTTAATAAAAGAACAATTTAAAAATTTTATACTAGTGAAAAGTTATATTCTGGCCACAGTGTTTTTTTTTTTTTTTTTGTCCTTTCTTTGTTCCTTCTTGCCTTTTTTGTGTCAGTCACTTTTGTCTGTCTGATCTGTTATCCTTTTGCTTTAGATAGTGTGTATTTGTGTAAATTCAGCCTGTTGGCTAACATGTTTATCTCTTTCCAATCCTTTATAATTTTTCAGAATGGAACATTAAAGCAATTCCATGTTATTGTGTGGTAGCTAAGAGGTTGATTAGCATTTGAATTGTTAACTTTGACAATTAGAACTTCAGTTTGCCAATATATAGAAATACATTGCCTTGGCATAGACGCGGAAAAAAAAAAGTGGCATATAAATATATTTTCTTTGGTATATTTCTGGCCCTGCCATTTTTCTTGATAACATCAGTGCTTCTCCTGTCAGTACAGCTCAGAATGTGGCTTCACCTCAGAATGCTTGACACCTGTGATTTTTCAGGAAATTATTTAACTCTGTTAAATTGGGATGGCAGTAGCTTCTACCTCATAAAAATGTTGTGAAAATAAATATAAAGTACTTAGCCCTATACTGGCACTTAGTAAACGTTAGTATTGTTATGAACTTTAGTAATAAAAGTAAATAATAACAGCACAGCTTTTATTGTTCACTTTTGTTACTTTGTTCATTTATATTCTGACTCTTTCCTAGAGTTGTGCATTTTTTTTTTTAGAGAGAGAGAGAATTTTTTTAATATTTGTTTTTTAGTTTTCGGTGGACACATCTTTTTTTATTTTTATGTGGTGCTGAGGATGGAACCCAGCACCCTGCACATGCCAGGCAAGCGCGCTACCCGCTTGAGCCACATCCCCAGCCCCAAGTTCATATCTTTTGTAAGATCAAACTAATGTAACTACATGAAGAATCTTTTTCAGTTAAGCCATCCCACTCAATATTTCTTTATTCTGTCTAGTTTCTATGGTTTTCTTTATTCTGTTCCTAGTGGTTTTAATTTTGGTTTGTGCAATGATGCAAAACATTCATTGATATACACCTCTTTCACATAAGCTTGTTATTAAATTTAAGTGTGCTTTTAGGGTTTTTTCCCCTAGCTAGGTTATAAACCACTGAAAAGTGTGACATTATCCTCCATTGATTTATCATATTTATTCCTATAATATCTGGCCATTAAACACTAATGACTGCCTACAAATTCCTTGATAGCAGGAATTTTGTGCTGTAAGTCTCACCCCTGTGAATGTTAGCTGTAACAAAAAATCAGCTTTCTGGTAATGGAAACTTGCTCCCGAAACTTAATAAAAGTAAAAAATATTAATGAATATCAACCTTGTATACCAACCATTTTTCAAATAACATCATATGCACATGGCTTCTTAAAAAAAAAGTGGTTGTGAAAAGTGTATTTTTTATTACTGCCGTAAAGAATTCATATAGATTTATAGATTTAGTAACTTAAAACTACAGATTCATTTTCTTATATTTCTGGAGGTCTGAGGTGCAAAACTGAGTCTCACTATAATCAAGGTGTTGGCAGGTTTATTTTCCTGGTTTGTTTCATTTCCTAGAAGTTATCTACATTTTTTAACTCCTGGCTCCTTCATTTTCAACACCACGAGCATCGTATCTACAAATCTTCCAGTAAAGATCCATGTCCTCTAACAGTGATCTTCCTGCCTCCTTTTTATAAGAGCCCTTAGGATTTTAATGAGCTCACATGGATAATTCAGGATAATCTCCCCATCTCAAGATTCTTAATTGCATCTGCAAAGTATTGCCATGTGTAGTAATCACATTTTCCCAGGAATTTGGACATGGACATGTTTGACATGGGATGAAGAGGCAGAGCACTATTTGCCTACTATACAAAATAAATTTTCCTCCAACTCTGTTGCCTACTACTCCAGTTGAACTGAGAAACAAGCAGTGTTATTAGCTCTTAGCTATCCATTCAGGTATTTTATATGCATATGGCAGTGTGTATGTCCTCTAACCCTTTTTTTATATAAATAGTGTAATAGACACATTCCTGTGCCCCTTGCTTTTTTTTTTGGTCTTACTTGATTTTAGAGAGCAGTCCATGTTAGTAAATAGATGCTATGATTTGAATGTGTTCCTCAGAAGTTACTGTGTTGGAACCCAGATTGCTCTATGTGACTGTGTTGGGGGACCTAGATAGGAGATGTTTGGATCATGGAGCAGAGCCCTCTTTAATAGATTGATGCCTTTTTCACCCAAATGGCTTAGAAATGGGTTGGTTGTCCTCGGAGTTCAGCCCCTTTTCTTTCTGGGATGTACTCTTGTTGTGTATTCTCTTTCTCCTCTTCTCACTTCCATCATGCTAAGAAGCAGCAGGAGGCCCTCACCAGAAGCAGCTGTCTCATCTTGGATTTCCCATCCTCCAGTACTGTGAGCCTAAATAAGCTTTTTTTCTTTTGTAAATTTTCCATTCTCAGGTATCCTGTTATGAGAATAGAAATTGAACTAAAGCACTTGGTTTTTAAACAGCTACCATTCCATTGTTTGCTTTTACTGAAATTTATTTAAACTGATCCCTGATGGAACTTTAAACTGTTCCCATTCCTTTGCTGCTGTAGACACCGTAATACTGCTGCATTGATATTATTTTTTCCATTTGTACATGTGTAAATATGTCTATAAAATAATTAATAGAAGTAGAATTCCTTGGTCAAAAACTCACTTTTGTCTTGACAAATTGCTCTCTAGAGGACTACCAGTTTATACCCCACTGGTTTGTGAGAGTCCCAGTTTAACCACATGCTCACATATGCAAAGCTAATCATTTTTTATCTTTGTCAGTCTTAATAATTCCAGTTTTTAAATGTTTTAACTTAAGTTTCTTTTAAATTAAACCACATGTCAATTGAAACATTTAAAAAACTTTTTTACTCTATTGTTTGTTTGTTTTGGTTTGTTCTAATTTTTGTTTTAGATTTTCAGTCTTTTTCTTTTAATCTTGCAGCTTTGTAGTTACGAATTTTAAATTTTTATGTAGTTGGAGTTGTTATTTTCTTTTAGTCTTATGGATTTTATGTAATGTTTAAAAAGATCTTATTCTGAAATTTAATCTGCATTTTTTTTCTAGGACTCACATTATTTCATGTTTTGTGCTTATGTATGACCTATGAGGAGCTTAGAATATGGACTGATATACCAATTTTTTAAGAAATTATATGCTTTTTACTTTATTTACATTTTTTGAGTACTTGAAATATTTAACAGTAATCTGAAATATGAACTCACAGAAGATGCTCCCTCCTTCCCTTCAAAAAAAGCTCAACTAAGCTTTTGTGATATAGAGAAAGAATTGTTATCAAATAGTATTTATATTGTCTTATTTTACTACATAATATGGACTTTAAAATTTTATTTTGTTAATAATGTCTGTGTTCAGACTCTTGAATTTGGCTTTAGAAGTATTGATTATTTCCTATGGTAAAGTACATTTGGAGTTCCAAAAGTTGATTTGCAACTCAAATATCCTAATGTCCAAGAAATTTGGAATTTTTTTATCCAGTTTGTATTTCTTGATCTAGGTTTTCAGCCTATATGTGTGTTGCAGTCCTGATGGTTGATGAATTGCTTTCAATAAGACAGTGCCTTCATCCTTGCTGTGTAATTTGATTGTCAGTGAAAAAGACAGTGCCTTTTACAGGGACTGGGACACATCTATTATTCACCTAAGTGTGTATAGGTCACCTATCACCCTGCTCATTTTCATTGTCAGGGCAACATGACAGAAAATTGGTTTCCCCAGGAGCAATTAAATAGAAATAATCTTTTCAGACTGACTTAGACTTTCACTGCTTTGTAGGTTAACATTTTATTGAGGTTTACCTCAGTTTTTTTCTGTCAAAGCATTTTTAATTTTAATGTACTGAAAAATATGAAAATGCTTTGAAATGCAAATCTTGCACATATTTCTTTGCCTTGTTATATATTCATATCATGCCTTGAGGAAACCTCATAAATAAATTACTATAAGGAATCCATAAACTACAATGAGTCAGAATATGTGTTTAGTTTTGTGTACTTTCTTTGTGCTAAGTCTTGGAGGTTCTTTAACTGAAAAACTTTGAGGATATTTTCATACTCAGAAGAATATCAAACTTTTTTTCTAATGAAAGTTTTTGACTCTTCAAAGGAAATTTTTTGTGGACTTACATATATCACTGAAACCTTCCTAACTATATTAGTTGTTAAGTTATAACAGTTTCATAGAGTTTATCTTTTTTCCTTAAGATTTGTGACCCTTTTCACTGTTTTAAAATAAAGCATTTTATTGATTATGATGTATATGAGATGAAGATTTTTTTTCAAACAGTGCTTGTTTTATTTTTTTCACATTAGTTACTATCTTCTGTGTATAGAAGTTATTCTAAAATTTAGTGGCTTAAAATAATATTTGTAGCTGGGCATGGTGGTGCATGCCTGTATTTCAGGCAGCCTCAGTGACTTAGGCCCTAAGCAATTTAGCAAGATGCTCTCTGAAATAAAAAATGAAAAGGATTGGGGATGTGACTCAGTGGTTAAGTGCTCCTTAATTCAATCCCAATACTTTTTTTTTTTTTAATCTCACAGTTCTTGTGGGTGGGAAGTAATCGAATGTGGCCTTCCTGAGTCCTGTGCTTCAAGGTTTCTCATGGTCAATCACTTGGGGCTGTGGGACATAACTAGGGAGGATGCACTTCAAAGCTCACTAACATGGTTCTTGGTAGGGTTCAGCCCCTCCTGCATTGTTGGACTCAGTTCTATTCTGGCTGTTGGCCTGAGGCCTTTATCAGTTATGCCATGTGGGCCTGTCCATAGGGCAGCTTACTATATGACACCTGGTTTCCATGAGAGAAAGCCAAGTGAGAAGACAGAAGCCAGAGTCCTTTCATACCCTAATCTTGGAATTGACATTTACCAAATGCTGTTCTTAAAGTGAGTCACTAGGTCCAGCCCACACTCAAAGGGAAGGGATTATATAAGGACATGAACATCAGGAAGTGGGTTTCTTTGGAGATCATCTTAGAGGCAGCCTACCACATGTTCCAAATTTTTATTTGATTCATGTTTGGTAGGTAGACTTCATGCTTGAAAAAATTGTTATCAAAAAAGAAAAAAGAAAAATTGTTATCACACCTCCCCTTCTCTGTTCTACTCCCCAGATGTGAAGAGAACATATATGCAAAAGAATATATCTTCTATGGTTTTTTGATGATTTTACTCTTACTTACCTGTGCCTGTAGCCAACTTCCAGTTATACCCTGTGTTTCAGACTTGCACATATCTTCTCTGGTGAAAGTTTTCAAGAAATGAGAACATTCAGTGCCTATTTGTTAGAAGAATGAATACAGGTGTGAATGAGGAATTAATTTTCATTTTAAATAATCCTGCCAAGGGAGTTTTAAAAGAAAGTGATTTTGAGCTGCGTCTTATCAAAGGACAAGGAAGGGAATGGATTTTGAGGTAACAAGAAATGCAGTCTCAAGAAGTTATAATATTCATGGTATATCTGGAATGGTGAAAACTTCAGTAAGAATGGGGAAAAAGATCTTTTGTGAAGGAGTGTGATTAATGCTGGAGAAGCAGGTTGAGGATAAATTGTTTTCCATGCCAAAGATTTAGGACCAAACTGTGAGCCAGTGGAGCTCTTTAAGCAAAGAATGAGAATTTTACTAGATTAGTGTTTTAGAAAGAGAAGTTCTGTGACTTCTTTGAAAAGGGACTGGCAGGAAGACCCTAAAGAGCATCCTAATCATGAGAGATCATGAGAGTTGAACTAAGGCAATTGACAGTAATTTTGAAAGAAGATTCTGAAGATTCTTGGCATTTTGTTAAGAGACCTTCAGTTGTTTGAGACCTTCAGTTGTCTCCTAATATATTTTTTTCTATAGTAGTTACATTTTTTTGTCAAGAATTAAATAATATAATAATTTCCTCTCTATATATAAACACTGTGACTAAGTTTTGATCATTAGGATGTTAACAAAACAATCTGCAACTTCCCAAATCATGCTCTTACAGGAAAAGAGTTTGAATTCTGAATTTTCTTTCTAAATTCTCACTAGCTGCAGGTAGACTTGGCATTAAGCCATCTTAGACAGTGTAAGAAGTTATAACCTAAGCCTAGATCTCTGAGGGTTTTTGGGGGCAAAGCCTCCAGCACCTGCTTTTAACAGGGAGAACTAAACTTTGTTGGAGATAAGATATTATTATTTTGGGTTTCTATTATAGAGAGCCAAACCTGATTCCTTAATTATATTGGTAGGATAAGACTTAGGATTTTATACTAATGATAACAGACATATAGTTTGGAGGACCGAATGAATTGTAACCTTGTTAATTGGTATGAGGCTTGAGTGAGAAACTAATTTTGGATTTGCTGATTTTGAGAGGGAAAATATTTGGATGTACTGATTTTGAGATAGCTTCTATTATTTATTAATAATAATCTGCAAGACCATAAGGCCAGCTTTGATTTTGCTTGATTCACTGCCCACTCTCTTCCATGTGCAACTTCTACAAACTCTCACAAATATCCTGTGTTCCTCTACCGCTAGTCATCCTGTAACACAGATCTCCAGCCTGAATCTCCTTGCTATCTGTATTCTCTGTACATATTTTTCAGATGAATGATTGAAGAAAAGAGTTTACTGCCCTGATCATGCCTTTTTAATTGTCTTACATGGTTAGAACATATCATATCTCTTATCCCAGAAACAGCCTGCTAGAATGATTATGTTTCTGACTCACTGTATTTCTATTACATTATTGTTAAAATTAATTTCACCAAAGAATTGACTAGAGTCAATGTAACTGACTATACATGCCATGTGTTCCTACATTTTAGCCTAAAGTACCAAAGGGAAGAAGTACAGGACAGGAAAAAAAAGTCATCCATCCATATAGTAGAAAAGCAGCTCAAATTACGAGAGAGACCCACAAACAAGATAAGAAAGAAAAGTGAGTGTCTTTTCATTATTTGTGTCCAAATTGTTCTATGTACAGTAGTATACTTTAATATCTAAAGGTCTCTTGAATGAGTTGAATATTTAGACTCTCAATAGTAGGAGGTATATGTTAATCTACACGGTTTCTGAAAAGAAATGAACCTTTTATGTCACAATTCTTTTCAGATTTATGAATAGTAATCACCTTGTTTTGAGTTTTTTTTGAAATTTAAAAGATATTGCAGTAGTGTATTTTGATCTTGGTGGCAGCAGTTTGATCTTTTGGAGTGTTCATTACTGTTTTGTGCATAAATATTCTGCTTGTCACAAAACCCACCTGAACATCCATAATCCACTCAAATTTTCATTTATATTTTCAAAACTGATTCTATAGTTATAGCTTTCTTTAGTTGTTGAAGAGCTAAAACAAAGTTTCTAAGAACTTTTTCTAGTAAGTTAAATAGAAGCATAGCATTCCATGTTTCTGTGTTAAAGTTAATGTTTTCAGGTGTCAAAAATTTTTCTTTGGGTAGCTTTCTTGTTATTTTTTGCAAATTTAAAATTTTGCTTTGTAAAATTTTTAACAAATATTTCTTTCCTTCCAAGGTTGAAGAATGAAAAGGCCTTACGTCTCAATCTTATTGGTAAATAAAATTACTTAAAATTAAATTACTTAAAATTCTGGCTATCATGAATGTTTATCTTGTACTCTTTTTTAAAAATTTCCTAGTATAATACTGTTTTTATCAGTCTTTTTTAAATGAGACTTGAGTGAAACAAAACAAAATGAAGCAAATCATTAAATATTTAGAATAAGCAATGTTAGTGATTCACCCAAAACTAGTTTGTGCTTATCTGTCGACTTATTTTAGAATTTTTGCTGTTTATCTTGCTGTTTGTTTATTTATTTTTAGTAAAGCTTTATAGTTATAGAGAGTAGTTGGGTTTATCCCAACAAACTCATATATGCATGGAGATCAATTTTAGTTCATGATCCCTCTCTTTGCCCTCGCCTTTTCTTTCCTATCCTCCCTCACCTCTCCCATTCTCCTTCCTCTGTTCTATTAGACTTCCTTTAACTTGCCTATTTATTTATATTTGATTGATTCTTTTTACTTATGCGTAAAGGTGAAATATCCTGTGGTATATTTATGTATGCACGTATCATGATTTTTTTTAAAGAATTGATTCTGCATTGTCTCTCCTTACCCATCCCTCCACTCTACCTCTTGACCTTTTTCTACCTAATCTTTTCTTTATCTTTGTTATCCTATCCTTCCCTCCTCCTTTCCTTTATTTTACTTTAGCTTCCACACATGAGAAAACATTTGACTTTTGAGTTTTTGAGTTTGGCTTATTTTACTTAGTATGATATTCTTCGTTTTTATCCATTTACCAGCAAATGCCATAATTTAATTCTTTTTTGTGACTGAGTAGAACTCCATTTTTTAAAATAAATATAATTTACAGTTTCTTAATCCATTTGTCTGTCAATGAGCATCTGGAATGATTCCATTATTTAGTTATTGTGAATTTGCTATAAATGATCTGGCTGTGTCACTGTAGTATGCTGATTTTATATCTTTTGGGAAAATACCAAGGAGTGGGATAGTTGGGTCATATGGTGGTTCCATACCTAGTTTTCTGAATAATCTCCATACTGCTTTTTGCTTTTTAAATACTTAGAACTTCATAATCTATTAAATCTGCCTGCCTACCTGCCTGTCTTTCTGTGTGGCTTTCTGCCTGCTTGCCTTCTTTTCTGGTTTAATTTGTTTTGCACCCACACAGAACTTTATATTTAGTATTAAAATAAATTTTGGTTCTCTTTGAAGCACTTTGATGTTGAGAATATAATAAACCTCTTTGCTTAAATGATGACTTGTCATGCTAAAAAATATGTTGTTATTTTTAATTTATAGGTGAAAAACTGCAGTGGTTTCAAAATCATCTGGATCCCAAAAAATTGGGGTATTCAAAGAAAGATGCTTGTGAATTAGTTGAAAGGTAAACACTGAGCATATTATAAGCAAAGGGACAGAATAGGAGATTCTTTAATCTTGTTCTTAGAGACAGAGCTCTGACCTGGGATTGTGAATAAGCAAATAGACGTTGTTATCAGAAAGACTTTAGATTTGTATCCTAGCTTGGCCCCTTTAGTAGGTTTGTAGTCTTTCTGGGCCTCAGAGTAATAGTCAGCCCTATTTCTTAGGATATTAGGGGTTTCCTGGAGGTGTCATTTACCTTGGCACTCACAGATGGGGATTAATAGACCATCATAAGGTGGTTTGAAAGGCATCTAGCTCAAGAGAATAATATCTAAAAAGCCCAGAGGTGACAGCAAAGATGACACATGCAGTGACCTGCCAGACATTTTAACACCCAATGAAGTAACAAGTTTAAGGAGGGAAGTGTGGTTGTTGTAATAAGTAACAACTGTCTTAGGAGAGACCTCATGTGTCTCATGTAAGTTTGGACCTTATCTAAGAGCATTAGGAGGCATGGAGAGCTTTTACAGAAAGCACCTGAACTAAATTTCAGGAAGGTCACAGTTATGAGAATAAGGTAATACAGAGAAGGACACATGGCTTTGGTCAGGATGTAGGTAGTCCAGTCAAAAGATGATAGTGGCATCTGACTGGTATGATAAAGAGAAATGAAAAGATTCCAGAGATGTGAAGAATGTGGAAATCTTAGTCTTTAGTGAAAACTTATATGTAGAATGAAAGGGAAAGAGGAGCCAAGCAGAATGCCTGCATACTTTGCTTGGACAGCTATATGAATGATCATAACTGTTCCCTCAAGTAGGGAGCCCAAGAGATGGAGCAGGTAGTGGGTGATGGGCAGGGACAGGGTGATGACAAGTTTGGGGTTTTAAAAGTGAAGCTACTAGGGGACATCTAAATAGACCTGGACAATAGATAGTTGAATACGAGAGGCCTTAATTCAACAGATAATAGGCTGTGGTTTGGTTGATGAAGTGAAGGATATGGTCAAGTTATCCAGGGAAAAGTTTAAAAGGTTTGAGGACATGAGGAACTCTGAGGAATATAAAAATGTAAAGGACATCTGAAAGCTAGAGGTTTAGTTTTAAATGAACTAATATGAGCCCAAATTCAAATCATTTTTATATTTTTATAGGTATTTAAATAGATTTAGCAGTGAGCTGGAGCAGATCGAGTTACATAACAGCATCAAGGACAGGCAAGGAAGGCGGCACTTTTCCCGGGAAACAGTTATCAAGCAGACGATGGAGCGGGAGAGACAGCAGTATGAAGGATATGGCCTTGGTATGTGCTCTATGCTTTTTCTTTCTAAAATAATAATGGTATCAGATTTGTAATTTATTTCAAAGGTTGAATTTTATTTTTTCTATTGATTTAGTTTGATTTCCTTTTCTATGTGTATAGAAAAATCTTTAGGTTCATTTTTCCCCTGTATTCCCAACAAAACTCAGTTGTGTGACAGTGACATACTGTCTTTCTAGTGTGATTATAATGTTTTTCTTTCCTTTTCAGTGTGTACCTAATTTGTTTTGTTATAAGGGTGCTACTAGTCCATCTCCAGCTGTATCTAATTGGAATAGATACTATGTTCTTTTCCAATTCTTGTTTCATCTAGCTCTACATTTAATCATCCTTGAACAACTTTAGAAATCAAAATTTGTTTCTTTGAATTGTATCCTGTCTAGTTAATTCATAAAGATCAGTATGTTATTACTTTGGTAACTCTGTGGTCAGAAAATCACTTAGTAGAAGAAGATGCTAAGACTTGCAAAACCACAAATTGGTGATTACCCAAAGGCTGCATGGCCGGAAAATAGTATTTAATTAGCTTATTAATTGTCATTTTTAAGTAGAGGGGGAATAATAGCTGATGATTTCAACTGGATAAATACAGATTTCTGACTTCTTTTAAAAAAAACCAGATAATCTGTTAGCATCATCTGTGGGAGTAGATTAGCAGCTATCTCTCCTGGACCTTGGCATATATTTAAAAGTTTGCTGTGGCCCTCACCCTTACTTCATAGGTCTTACCTGGTCCCACTAAGCATTTGTGTTACAAGGCTTTACTTGGAAGGTATATTAAGTGAAATATTTAATAGCAAAATTAAGTTTTTAAGTTTTCATGAAAACAGGATCCTAAGCAAATTGTTCTGTGGGTAATACTAGAAACTCTGCAGTGGGTGGCAGTCCTATTTCATTCCTGAAAATTTTTATAACTGAAAAAGCAACAGAGAATAGCTGTAGAACTAGATAGAGCCAGACTTAAGTCCTTATAGCCAACTGTATAACAGCGGGCAAGTTATTTAACAGGTTGTTAAGCCTCAAGTTAAAAATAGAACAGATAGTATTACCAACTTCCTAGGTTGTTCCAAAGTTAAGTAAGATTTAATTAATGAAAGTGACTGACATAGTACTTAATAAAAGAGAGGGTGGCAGAGAGCTTCAGATAGTCCTATGTCTTTTTTTTTTTTAACTTAAGTAGTTACCTTCTAAGACCATAGAATTAGACTCCATTTCCTTGTTTTTAATTTTCTTCTTTTAAAATTTCATTTATTTATTTAACTATACTGGGGATTGAACCCAGTTTTGCTCTAACACTGAACTACATCCATAGCTTGTTTGTATTTTATTTTTTTAATTTGAGACAGAGCCATACCAAGTTGCTGAGACTGTCCTTGAACTTGGCATTCTCCTGCCTCAGCCTTCCAAGTTTCTGGGATTACATACGTACTCCACTATAACTGGCTTTTTTGGAACCTATTTTAACTTGACTTTGTCCCTACCACTCAACCAAAAGTACCAGCAACTGATGACCTTCAGGTTGCTAAGACAAAATAGTTGTTGCACTGGACTTATATCAGCATTTGATGCAAAACAAAACTTATTTTTTTGCATACTTTTTATCTGGTATAGAAGACCCTGAGCTTTTCTCATTCTCCCGTTCTCCCTAGGTGACTGGTCATAACTTTTTGCTAAGCTGAATCTCTTCATCCTAACCAACTAAAAGTTTCTTCATATCCAACTTACTTCTCTTTTCTATATACCCCATTTTTTAGTTAATCTCGTTTAGATCCATGAGTTTAAATCCCATCTAAATGCTGATAACTTCGATATACATATGGTCAACCTTATCTTGTCCCCAGATCTATCAAACTTGGATATTTCAAACTCTCTACTTGAAGGTCTTATAGGAATCTCAAAAAATGACATTAGAAAGCAAAAGCCTGCTTTTCTCCTAAAACTTACGCCTCCTACAAGTTCCACATTTTAATCATTGGTATCACCACTTGCCCACTTGCTCAGATTAGAAACTCTGGAGTCCATTTTCATAGTTCATATCCAACCCATTAGCAGAATATATTTTTAATCTTACGGCTTTTGCCTGTACTACCACCATCTCCCTAGTTCAAACTACCTTTATCTCCACTGTATAATTATTTACTCCCTTTTGGTCTCTGCTGCTAATCATTCCCCTTATAGTCTGTTCAATATGTGGCAGCTTGATTAATTAGCAGAAATTAGCAGAGTCCATCCAAGTAAAACATATCCTGGTGATAGCGACAGTGCTAGAGCTTAGATCCAGTGCTCTTCTGACTATACCCCGTGCTTCTTCCAGAATCAGGGAGCATAGCTGGTGAAAGAAGCCTTGTGAATTCTGACTAGTTTGCAAGTGTGTAGAAACATGTGGACAGATTGTCTCCAGAAGTCTGTTTCATAAATTTTGAGAAGACAAAATATGAACACCTTTTCTCCCTTTGCTCCCTGGTAATGTAACTGTTTCTGACTCATTTTATTAGGATCCTGTTTTTTTAAAAATTAATTTACACCTAACACCTAGTCCCTCATCCTCTTTACTTTCTGAAAATGTAATAAAAGACAATGTACAGTTGTATCAAACATTTTGGTTTTTATCTTTCTGTTAATTGATACTGCATTTATTTAATATTTTATTACATTGGCTAGATGGGCATTTCAGCAATAAGAGTGAATACATATTAATTTATGATAGCTTTATAATCATGGTAAAGAACTTCCACACATCTAGTTTTTATTAAAAATGGATTTAAATTTTATTGACCTTTTTGAGCATCTATTTGGTTATAGCTTTTCAAACTGTTTTTTATTTTAAATGATGTCCTATTTTAATACTAAATAGTCTTTGCTTTCCTTAGAGAAACTCTACCATGTCATGATTAAGTATGTACTTGAAAAAATTATACTTTTCACCAAGAAAAAATATAAAACATTTCAGCATATTGTTCATAATAGTTTAGTTTAATTTCATAAATTATGTGTTAGGATCTATTACTTAATATTATTTTTCTTAAATCACCTTAAACTAAACTATACTTGCCAGACTTTTTAAGTTAATTATAACAGCGTTTTAAAATTGTGTTTTCCTTTGGATATTCTTGGTATCAATTATTATTTGTTGCATTTGATATAATAAATGAAGAAACTAAAAAATGATGTAATTAAGAGAGAAAATGTCTAATGGCTATAAATTGTTTTCTTTTCCAGAGATCCCAGACATTTTAAATGCAAACAATCTGAAAACTTTTAGGTGAGTGTCTCTTTTATTGTTCCCTGGAAGCTGTATGTAAAATACATGTGACATAACTTCTTCCTTTTCAATTCTAGACATTAGCAATAAAAGAAAATCAGATTTCTTTTTATTAATATTTTCTGTATTTTGTATTTATTTGAAACGTGATATATGCTAAAGTGATAATGACTTACTTTTTCATAATAATTTAATACTTTTCATAATAATTTAATACTGGCTCAGAGTCAAATTCTGAAACTATTCTAGCACCTTCTTTTGGAGAGAAGATAGATACTTAATAGAAAGTGATTTCAGGGGTCTCTCTAATTGTACCCCTTGTAACCAGGGAGAGTGCTAAGTAGGGTTTTAAGTTTTTAATTCTCAAACAGATTCTCTGTCTTTTGAAAATGCTGTTGATTAATCATTTTGATCTTGATTAGCTTAGGTTGATGGGCCTGAAAGTTTTTGTTAATTGAAATGGATAAATTTAAATCCAGGCAAAATCAAATCTAAAATTTGTTCCTTATTTCTGAAACAATGTTTGTTCTGCTTCTTCCAAAGAAAATCATAAATGAAAGAAGAGATGAACATAGTTTGTTAGCATTGCTGATTAGAGTTCAGTTCTTGAAACAGTCCTCATATTGCTCCTAAAATAATTGAACATAGAATTGTCATAGAAAATACTGAGGTTGAAAAATAGAAAAGTACGGGGTAAAGTTGGGAGTTCATAACCCACTTGAATCAAACTGTGAAAGATGATGTATTAAGAACTGTGTAATGTTTTGAACGACCAACAATAAAAAAAAAAAAAAAAAAAAAAAACTGAAAAAAAAAAAAAAGAAAAGAAAAATAGAAAAGTTTCTTTCTTTTTTTTTACATTCTGCTTTAGCACTATTTTTTTTAACCTTTATTATTTATTTATTTATATGAGTGCTGAGAATCAAAACCAGTTCCTCACACATGCTAGTCAAGCTTTCTACCACTGAGCCACAACCTCAGCCCTGAAATTTTTCTCTTAATAACAGTTATTTGATTACTGATTGTTAACTGTAATATATCACATGAAAAGAAAAACCTATCTGGTGTCTATTTGAGAGAGTTGCCAGGGATGACATAGTTTCTGCTTTTGTGATCTTAAGTCATGTATCCTGAGGAAGGTTGGTGGGAAAGTTAGTTTAAGGTGAATAAAGGAATGGAATAGAGCCTTCTTGTAACTTCTAATATTTTGCTGTTTGCTTTTGGTGTTTTGAATATGTGGGATTCCCTGTGCAGACATTGCTACTATAGATGAATGAGAAAATGGAAAAAGCAAGCCTCGGTTCTTGTATGTTGTTTTTTTCCTTGTTCATTTATATTGGTTCTTCCTAGTACACTTGAAATCTGTTGTAAATTTATACACTTTTTTCAGTTATTTTCAGGGTTTTTGAAAATTGACCGTCTCCCTTTCACTTCAACTTCTGCTAACACTTTATATTCTCTCTTTTGTCTAGGGAATGGGATTTTGATCTGAAGAAATTGCCAAACATTAAAATGAGAAAACTCTGTGTTAATGATGCAGTTCCTAAGAAAAGGAAGAAGAAAACTATTTTAACTATAGACAAAAATTTAGAGGAATTGGAACTAAAAGGTGAATCAAATGACTCAGATGAAGAAATGACTCCAGTAGCCTGATTGTCTTGAGTTGAAAATAATTTGAGAGCTTCAAATTACACACACATTAATTATGGTAAATAATTATCTAGACATAAGAATTTGCTATTGAACTCATTGCTTTATAATGAGAGTCCTATTATCAGTTTAAAATATGGTGTTATGATTTTTATTTAAAAATGAAGGTTGCATTTCATTTATATTAAGTTGCTGAAATAGATAAAAGTTGTATTAATCTGTTTTCAGTTGCTATAATGAAATACTCAAGGTTAGGTTACTTATTAAGAAAAGACATTTATTTAGCTCCTGATTTTGGAGGTTGAAAATCCGAAAGTACTGGCTCTGGTAAGGGCCTCTGGCTATGTCACTTCCCAGTGGATGACATCATAATCCATGCAGGAGGGTGTGACAGAAGGTAGTGAGACTGAACACCAGAGAATGGGGAGGGGCCAGTAATGACCTCTCACTAGGCCCATCACTTAAAGGTACTACTACCACCTCTTAACATTACCACACTAAGCACCGCGCTTCTATTATGTGAGCTCTTGAGGGAGACATCCAAAAGTGATCTTTTAAAGACATTTAATCTGAACTTTGTGCAGAGGAAAAGTAATGTGTGAGGACAAAATGTGTTTTGAATTTTTTCCTTATGTGGATTTAGGATTGCCTAATCTCCCAAATGGAGTGAATGTTCAGTAACCTTTTTCCAAGAGGTTCCTGTGGACATTTCTTAAATTGTGATAATAACAAAATTGTGTTAAACCGATTCTTCTCTTAAACATTAAACCTATTTTTTTTCCTTACAAATAGGGAAGAATTTGATAGTGAAGTCATATTCACCAATAGATTATACATTATCATTTATTTTTTTTCTGAGCCAGAAGTAAAGGTTAAAAACAGAAGAGTCTGTCTCTGTGGTTATGTTGATCCCCACACTTAATCTGTATCTTTTGACAAAGAGAATAAATGATTTAGGCTTGCTCCTTTTCATTATATATTATTTTTTGCTTTCTCATTGTGAAAAGTGATGTTTCTAAAAGGTTTAATTGACATATAAGAGTATTTCAAGTGGCATGAAAAACATGGACATATTAGAATTTAGTTATAGAAATTGTTAAACATAAGTATCCTTTAGTGTACTTTTTAAAGGATGTGATATAAATATATTTATTCTCAAGAAAAGGAAAACATTAGTGCATGCGGTTAACTTAATATTAACTGTCTTATTAGCAGTTTTTATGGAGTGTTATAACTTTTTTACTTCTGAAAATTAAAAATAAAATTTAATTCAAAAATTTTACCTTAAAATTCGGATTATTTTTTAGTATGTAATTGATGTCGATTAATTTCAGTAATCTTCATGAAAATGATTTGTGATTATAATTTTTGGAAATTTTCTTTTTTTTTTTTGGTTCATGTACAGTCTCAAAATATTTGTGAAAACTTAGTCATGAACTGCAGTGAATAGTATAAAAACTATTTAAAAGTCCACTCTGTTAGATGAATAACTTGTCAAAGTGGCAGATCATCCTCCCTGACAGATGTTTGTTACTAGTTTTCTTTGCTGTCAATGCAAGCAAGCAAACAAACAAAACCCCACTATCTGCTGGGAATTAAAATAAGAATCTGTTGATGAATAAATGCAACAAAACATGTCATTTGGACAAAGTAGCCTGCATCAACTCATCTTTAGAGTGGTGTTTTTAATCCTGGTCTGCAGAACATGTTTTGTAAAAGTGATAACTTTTGTTTCCTTCATGGAGACCACTTTTAGGTCAGTAGCATATGTTTATAAGAGAGCTTCCACAATCCATAGCTATGGAACACAGTAAAGGTAACTTGCTTTGTGTGTATGTTCTGCCACCCTTTAAAAATGTAAAAACCATTCTTAATTCACGAACAAAGTGGGCCATAAGCTGGATTGACTTGTTGGTCATGTTTGCTGATCCTTGTTTTTTAGTTTTGTTAGGTGCAGGACAGGCTGAATAAATTGTCTGCAGGGCATGCAAGTTTGCTGCAGGATGACCTGGTCACTCAAACCCTCTGTCTGGTTCTTTTTTTTTTTTTTTTTGGCCTATCTATTTTCTTTTTTTTTTTTTTAAATTTTTTATTTTTTTTATTGGTTGTTCACAACATTACAAAGCTCTTGACATATCATATTTCATACATTAGATTGAAGTGGGTTATGAACTCCCAATTTTACCCCAAATGCAGATTGCAGAATCACGTCGGATGGGGTAGAGAGAGAAGATGGGAGGGGAGGGGAGGGGGGATAGTAGGGGATAGGAAAGGTAGCAGAATACAACAATTACTAATTGGGCATTATGTAAAATTGTGGATGTGTAATCTGTCTGGTTCTTTATCACCTGTTTGCTTCAAGCCCAAACTCCCAAGCTCCTGCTCAAGGCTGAACACTTAACCCCCCTTGTGCCAACAAGGCAGCTTGCAGACCCAGAGACCCCATTAGATTTGGGCTATAAAAACTCCTTCCTGCCAGGCCCCTCTTTCTTGCTGTCTCTCTCTCGCTCTCTCTGTCTCTCTTGCGCTCTCTCTCTCTCTCTCTCTCTCTTTTCTCCTCTTTTTCACTGATGCAGTAAAGATCTCTCGGTTGCTCTGAGTGTTGTGGTCACTTTCCTTTCAAGTTTTAGGATACATTTCTAAGTTTAGAGCTGCTAACTCTGACATTTTTGCTCTTTTCCCAACATTTAGTCACTTCCTTGCTTGGCTGAAACATGTCCCTTTAGAACCTTGTTCACCTCTGATAGAAGCTTTTCCTGTTCTTATATAACCAATGCTTCAGGGCTAGGAGATTGGGTAAGTCCTTTTTGCTCTACTGTCACTTCAAAAAAATTTTTCTTCTTTAATTTTCAACCCAGAAATCTTTCTGTAAGTCTTCCTTGATTCTTCCCTTTCTCTGCTATGTCCTCCTATGATCTTATTTAATTAGCAAGTATTATTGGTTCTATTTCCAAAATTAAAGTCAAATTGGTTTATGTCTGGCTGTCTCCCCCTATGACTTGCTGTAATACAGGCAATGACTTCCTAACTGACCTTCCTGCCACCATCCCCCTGCTCCTCTGCTGGCACCCTGATGACTTCACATGTATCCACTTATTCCTCTTAGGCTAGGCTTTGTCACAGCTGCCTTTCACCTTGGAAGAATGTCCTGTGATCTTTATAAGAGAGCTTCCACAATCCATAGCCATGGCTTTATCTTCTGGGTTCTGTGGAAGCTTGAGAATTTTCATCTCAAGACCCTTTGGAGTACAGCTGCAGGCTATAAAACTACTTAACTGCAGCAGGGAAGGGGACGCCTTACCCTTATGTTGATTATCATGTCATCTGGCTCCTTTTCTGTTTGTGTCCTCCTGTGGGACAAGTATAGAGAGATGGTACCTTTGTCCATCTTTTACCAGCTTTGTAATTAAATTTTCTAGTGAGAGCTTGTTTCCTTACTGTGTGAATCTGTCCATTTTGCTTAACATTTCCCACTCAGGACTTCAATCCTTGTTCCCTCTGGCTGAATTAGTGGCACATGCCAGTAATCCCAGTGGCTCAGGAGGCTGAGACAGTAGGATCCAGAGTTCAATCTGTTTTCTCATCCTTGAGGTCTGAACCTAAAGGTTACATCTACCTGCTCAAGTATCTCTACCCTCACACCCTTGCTATTCCTTGAAAATCCCTGTGCCATCACACAGGTTAGGATCATTAGTTAGTTGAAACACAATGACAGTGGTTAGTGATCTGGGTGTGTCTGCTGTAATTCTGGGTGGTGGGGGAAGCCCAAGAGTTCAGATATCCAGTTTGGGAATTCACACTTCTGGATTAGTTCTGTTCAAGTAGAAAGTCCTATAGAGGCATTAGGCCAAGACAGCTATTTACCCTGAATTCAGGCATCTAAATTGAGGCTTTAGAAAGAGATATTTTCTTTGCTATTATCAAATCTCCACCCCAGGATTACATTCCAATGTCTTTGGCTTACTGTCCTTTAGCCACAGAATATCTGAATCCACTCAAATCTCTGAAAATATAGTCTTTATCTAAATCTTAGTCATGGGAAAATCCTATAGATTACAATGTGATATTTTTTACATTTTAAAAAAATGTTTTGAAAGTCTCTATATTTTTATTGGTTAATGCACCTTTTTATTTTCCTACAATGTCTAAGGTTTGTCAGTATAATTTGTTTTAAAATGATTATATCTAGACCCTGCCTAAAAACACAGAGCATTGTAACAGCACCACAGTTTTGAAAATTGAAGGGTTTTGAGTGTTGGAAATAGAAATCTTTATAGGTCCCAGTATGTTAGGCAAAAAGTATAGAAGCTACAATCAAAATTGGAATCACTTGTTTAATATACAAAGTCTTTCACAGATCTTTATTTTCTTTTCCTTAGTTTGTCTTAGTACACATTATTCACAAACAGTATATTGTTAATGAAAGAGAATTAGGTAAAACTAAAAAAAGTACAAATGCCCAATCTCAAAAATTGCACACAGTTAAAATAATTTTTCTTCTTTGTTTCAATGCAATATCCAATTTCAAGGTGGGCTTTCTTTAGATGTGGAGGAAACACTGCAGCCCAAAATAACAGTACTTCCTTTCAACTCTTGATATGTAAAATAGCACCATTGGGCTGATTTGAGGAAAGAAAAAAGGTTTTCATCTTTCTTAATTAAAATGTAATCCTTACACAGTTATTATATGATAACTACAATAATAATGATAATAAATTTTAAGACCTCTACTTTGTTCCAGAAAAATCATTGTCAAGGCAAGGAAAGATAAATTAAATCTAGCGGATGGAATGGCCTTCCTGCCCCATGACCATTACCATTATAATTTCTCTTAATGATGTCATTGAGCTAATGAGCTAATTTTCCAGCCAAAGAATAGATGTTTTAAGAGTACCAAAGGACCTTTTGTAAAACAAGAAGTACAATCAAGGCCATCTTTCTGTGACCATAATTACACTGTAACAGCAGCTCCTACTGAGATGTAATGCTGGGGCATTTTGAGAAAGATTCCTTCAATTTCTGCATTGCTGTCCCACATCCTTGGGATCACTTATATTTTAATTTTGTTAAAAGAAATCTTGTCTTGTTTGTTTTTGTTCCTAAACTTAATTGCCTTTTGGGCTTCACTTTTTAAAAGTTGGAATTTCATTTCTTTAATCCTATACAATGAAGGTGACAGTTCTTTAGTTAAGAAATTAACAGCCTCAACAGGCAGGGTGGCACATGCCAATAATCCCAGTGGCTCAGGAGGCTGAGACAGTAGGATCCAGAGTTCAAAGCCAGTCTCAGAAATGCTGGGTGAGGTGCTAAACACTCAGTTAGACCCTGATTCTAAATAAAATACAAAATACGGCTGATGTGACTCAGTGGTCGAATATGCCCCTGAGTTCAATCCCTGGTACTTGGGTGGGGGGGCAGTACCCTCAATGTTTGTAGTTCATGGTATTGGCAATATCACAAATTTGGGCCATAATTATAAAAAGCCAAAGTTTTAAACAGCTGTAGGTTCATTCTTCAATTTCCGTCCTTTGCTTGAATTCTATTTTGTTTCTGACATGAGCAGGTAAACATGCCTCAAAAAATTGTCATTCCATAGCTCATTTTTTCTTTTTGAGAGATAAATCAGTTCACCAAAAAGCACTGCCACAAAGCCAAATATTTTCAGTGATGAAAGGAAAAAGGTACCATTGCCATAGGGAATGTAAATGAATTAACATTAGGTTTTAAGTGAATGTAGTTGTTCCAAATCAGGTGAACCACAAACATCCATTGCAGGAAAGCTTTTTAATGAAACTTTTCTGCAGTGAATTTTTTAAAATGAAATTCAGGTTAGGATTTTGAAAGGTCAGAAGAAGAACAGAATTAAATGTTGACTTTTATCCTGTTAGGGAGCTTTATTATTTTCTCATTTCAATAAAATCAAAACCTAAGAAAGTTAATTTTGAGACTTTGGGCACAGTTTTAAAACCATTTCATCTTTTATCACTAATACAGCAAAGCTTGTCTTAGCTTTTTAGAAATGTTTCTTAGTGTTAAATGTAGCCCTTGATAAGTAAGGTTTTATTTTAGCCAATCATCTTTCACTGTGCAAAGATATACTCTTATCTATTTTGGATTTAAAACAGTATTTTCCCTGGTAATTAAGGTAAATAATGCTTTTCTTTCAGAGCAAACAAAAGAGGAATCAATATTTCTTTGTTTGCTAGAGATGAGATTTTCTCCCATGAAATATTTGCAAGCAACATATTGCCCTTGCTAAACCATAGAGAAATGGATTAAGCAAATTAACAGGAAAATACGATCAAGGTTAATTCCTTGGGTGTGGTGCTATGATTAAATCACCCAAGCTTTGTTATTTTTAGTACATTTGTCTTCACACTTTATAGGGGAAGTAAATGCAGTTTAGTTTGTTTAAGGTTCACTGAAGTCATTCCTGCTGTAGTTTTGGTCCAGTTTAATAACCTCCACTTTGTTTTCCTTGTGCCTTTACTCCATCCCCTAAAAGTTTTAAGAAAGATGAGTTTTAAACCTTTTGTTTCCTGACTGAATACCTTAACATTTTTCTCACATATATACATGAATACACACATGCCACACACACAAAATCAACATTGTTTACCTTTTCTTTATTTCTAGGAATGTGGCTATTTGGACTCCATATCAGCCACTACTAATATCCATACTTTCTCCTCTTTTTAAAAGGTTATTTTTTTCCTTTGATAATCTGTGAAGAACAAGCACACTGATAATTACAAAGTGCATTGATGTGATACCCAGATTTGTGCAATGTGATACCCATGCTTTGGTTCTTATGGCCTTCTCTGCCTTTTCACAATAATAAATATGACAGCTAATAAAAATCACTTTTTTACTAGGCCATCTTTCTTTGACAGGTCACTATGCTTGTAATTATTAATCTAGCTCTCTGCAATATCATTCATACTTCAGTTTTATATGAGTATTTAAAGAATGCAATAATCAATTGTCAAACCTAAACAACTCAATTTATTACTTACCATAGAATCTGTTGAATGTTTTTGCTTCTGAACTGTCAAGGAATATATTGTCAACTTTTTAAAATAAGATCTAGTTTGTGGCTGTAACTACTTATCAGTCAAGTTGACACTCATATGGAGTAAGAAAAACACTTGTGATTTAATAACAAAAATACTTAATTTTTATTTCCCTATTGTTGCTTCATTGTAGCAAACAGAAGTTAATTTCACAATTTTGCTACAAGCAGATTGCTTTTTTAAAAAATTTAGTTTTCTTAGAGAAATGGCAACTTCATCTAATTCTTCAAACCAGGACACTTAATTTGATCAACTTAGTGCTTTGTAAAATCATAACCCTTCAATGAAACTTGAAAATAAAGGAATAAATTAAGCTTTTATTTTGAAATATTCAGCCATTAAATAAAGTAGAGCCTTAGTCTCTAATTAGGGCCATGCTATCCAATTTAGTTCATCCAAACAGGTGTGTTGTGAAATGCATACTGGATTTTGAAGAATTGATTTAAAAAAATGACTGTTTCAATAATGTTTTACATTGATAGCATATGGTGTTAAATTATAAAAATTAATTTCACCTATTTACTTTTACTTTTTATAAAGGGGCTACCTGTAAATTTAAAATTTGCATTTGTGCTTACATTTGTAGTTCGAGGTGTATTTCTGTTGGACAGCCCTGTATTAGAAGGGCCAGGTAAAATATAGGACCCGTTAGATGATTTCAACTTTTGTGGGCATTTAAAAGAGCTAATGTCACCCAATAATCTTATGAAAATCTTTTGTTCATGATTCAAACATAGTTCCAAGTATTACTATCTTCAAATGTGTATTGCATCCATTTTTATAACATGCATCTGTCAAAATAACCAGACTTCACTATTGCCATAAAAATCTGTCAGCTGTCAAAGAATATCAAAATATGCATCCTCCAAGTTTGCTTCCAGTATGACAGGAATAATGCAGACAATTTCAGGCTTAAAACCAGATGTGTTTATCCAGATGAGATAGCTAACATTACAAGACCCTTAGAAGAAACACATGTTACAAGTCAAGTCTATATTCTTGAACTTTTCCCCTGCTACTACGAAGAGTATCATGTGTCCATTTAATTTGTCATTGCTTAAAAGCATTCCGGTACCAACAGTTCTGTATTGTCTTAGAAGTCATTCTCTAGCCATCTTCACATTTCCGTATCACTTCAGGCTCGCTTCCTGGTGTCCTGCTCATTTGATGTTTTTTCCTTCTGTCCTTTTTGAGCAAAGTAAGGAAAAATGAGTCAGTAGGAGCAAGGAGCCGATAAAGGAAGTGAGTAATGCAGGATCACTTCAGTCAATTGTAGTGGCTGAGGCTAGAAAGTCGGTCTTCTGAGAAGAAACTGTCAACTGGTTCCATCAAACTGGTATGACTTCTGGGGGACCGCTCTCTGCAGACGGCAGTGAATTTGTACCCGTTTGTGATATTGGCACCACCACAGCCTCCTTGGTGTCCGTATTTACGTTACACGAGAAGTTCTTCTCAAGCTTATTGGCAGTGTCTGGGCAATTCTGCACAAAGATCACACGGTTGTAGGCCTTCAGCCTGCGCCACAATTGGACATAGACTTTACACTGTACATACATGAAGACGAGACCTCCTGTGAAGCCAATGGCCACCACAACCAGTTTTGTCCAAAATGGCCATTCAAGGACACCTTTGAAATAAAAAGAGAATGTTATCACCAAGTTGTCATTAATGGTTTTGGGATTTTTTCCTTTGGCCCCCTTCAGAAGACCAGACCTACTTGCTAAATTATGTTAATAGAAATATTTTTAATAACTAGGAAGATTTGTAACCTAATTGGCTTAATTGCTTTCAGATATTCTAAATATACAGCTAAAATTGCATATGAAGAAATTTTCTCACCTATTGTTGCAGTGACCTCTTGTATCCAATATCTGCTCTAATCATCAGATACTGTGTTAGACATTGGACACTTTGATGTTTATTCCTTATAGCTAAATCTTGAAGGATCGTGAACACACTGAAAGGATCAAATCCTTTTAAGAAGGTGAGATAATGGGTATATATGTAGGCTTATGCAGACTAATCTCCCTACATGCATTCCCTGTGAGAGAAGCCTGCCATATCCTTCTCACTAAAGAGACAGAATTTCTGAGGACAGTCATGCAAAGGACTTAAGGTTTTCGTTGCTCGTTTCATAAATTTTTATATTTTGTCACAAAGAACCATAGCTTGGATGTGGTGGCACACATCTGTTATCCCAGGGACCCAGGAGGTTAAAGCAGGAGGGTCACAAGTTTGAACCCAGTCCCAGTAATTTAGTGACCCCCCCCCGAGCCATAAAAGGTTGGGGAGCAGGTGCTAGGAAGGTAGCTCAGTGGTTTTGTGTCTCTGGGTTTAGTTCCCAGTACCAAAAAAAAAAAAAAAAAAAAATCCTAGATATGTGTATTTTCTTCTCATTTCCCATACCATTACTAGATACAAGCTTTCTTTCACAAAGAAACAGTTTTTACAACAGTGAGTATATGGCCACACCAAGATGGTGTGGGGGACATATTTGCTGTATGTGAAAAACAGTCAAGTGAAAGTGTGGCTCTGTAGAGAAGGACAGTAAAAGTAGATAGAAACCACAGCAAGTCTATGGTTCTATGTTTTTATAAAAGTGAATGAGATTTCTACCTTTTGTTAATAGTGACATTTGCTTTATGCTTCTGAAAGCAAAATGGACAGTACCTCTTTTCTATCACATAAGATTATCTAGAAGTAACAGGGTGTCCTGTCAATTCCTGGTCCCAAATATGAAATATGGAACATTTGTATGCCCAGACTCCACAGCGAAGACAATGTTATTCTTGACGTTTACATAGTTAATATTGCAAGTATTGTCAAACTCTTACAGACATGATAATCATGTGATAAGATTTTAGTTTTCCACTGTGAAAAAAGCTAATGCAACTTAATAATCATAGTAGCTTTTTCATATTTTTAAATTCTTTCTTTTTCTGTTTTTCTATATTTTCTTTTAAATACCTGTTGTATTTGTCATTTGGCAAAATAGACTGAAGTCTGGACTCATTTCAACCTTTCCAACATTTTTTTTTTTCTTAAAATGTTTGCCTCTAACTCTTTTGGAAGAGAATTGGAAATTTTGGAAGAAATGCTCTCTGAATTTAAAAGTTATGTTACTGACATAAAAAACTTCTCACTATTGTTGATGTTTTATTCATTTGTGGCTCTGTTTAGCACTGCTGACCTAAAATGAATTTTTATGCTTCTTTCAGTATCAAATCTGAAACTTAATTTTGCAATGGATCAAATATATTCAAAAGAATTTATTCGAACCTTCATGGCTAGCAAAGATAAATGTTTTCTCTAACTTCTGATTTGCAAGGACTTCCTTTTGATTTAACCAACTCATGGTGTCAGCATCCTGAACATATCCTTGATCCCAGTGGAAATAACATTTCAAAATATCATTTGTCAAAGCTCACACACATAGAAAATGGGTAATAATAAGTCTATATCAAAGAAATCAAAATCAATTGGTAACCTTTCAAAGCAGAAAGAACTAACCCAGATAGTTTTATTAATGTATTCCTCCAAACATCTTTCTACAAATCTAACCTATTCTAAAATAGTTTGTTATAAAAAGAATGTATGTCACTAAGGTTAGTTCCATGAATTCAAGCCTGTCTAGGACAGACTAAAATCTCATAGTGAGATGACTTTGTCACCATTTAAGTATTTGGAAGTTGTAATGTATGTGTATTTATAGAAACTATCTCACCCAAACACCTCATATCTTGAAACTATGCCCAATTTTGTTCCTAAAATTTGCTGTGATCAAATATCTCTGTTTTATACTTGTGTTCAGAAGCCTGATTTCTGTCACCCGAAGCCTTTTTTTAGTAAACTTTACCTAAAATCCTATCGGTGTAGCTATTTGACAAACATCCCATTTTCTAACACAGATCCATGCTTTCGCATATGCTCTTCCGCCTGTCTTCTTTACAGTAAACTACTAATTCTTCAGAACCCACCCCAGGGAGAGAAGAGTGCAGTCTCTTTCATGAGACTGGCAAACATAAATTCATGTCCTAATTAGTGACAACACTATCCTCCTAATTGCTGTCATAGCTTAATGGTCCCTAACACCCCAGTCTAGGTCAGCCTCTGAAGTTGGCACACAAAGCAAAATCTCTTTGCCATTGAGGCTCAGGAGAAGCAAACATATTCTCAAAATGTTGCAAATTGTTTGTATAGAAACTTTCTAAATGTTAACTGATTAAATGTTACTTTAGAGTAAAATGGAATTATTCTGAATATAAAATAATTCCTTTTCATGTCTACCTACTTGAGTCAGAACCTTGGAAAACTAATTAAGGTATAATGGCAGTCAACTTTTTAAAGGAACAGAGATCAATTATCAATGCATTTACTTAACAGAAGATGCTATTTTTAGAAAACAAATTGGCAAAAAAAACAGAACTTTTGATTTTAGAAACTCCAGAGTACAAAAATATTTGTACTCAGATATTTGGCAGTATTTTGTTGGTCACATACTGTTTCCATTGTCCACAGCTAATCTTTGATTTTAAGGATAGTGATGTTCACATTGGAGGTCTGCTACCTGGGTTTGATTTCTATAAGCTGATGTATTTGCTATCATGTGTGTTGAATGACAGCACTGGTCTTATCTAAGTGATAATAATGATACTGTATCATGTGTTCTAATACCCTCCAGAAACCTTTTCATTGAGGGATGGAAAAACAGAAAAAAATTTTAAAAATTGGGGTATACAAATGTTTTATATTTATTCATAAATTTCCCAATGTGCTTATTATGACTTCTTGAATTGTGCCCTATCTGGTAGCATCAGTCCCTCATCTAAAGATTTCACTCCACTTTTCATAATGGACCACATAATCTGTACTTGAAACATATTCCTACATTTGTTTATTTATTTTTGTAGCAATTGCTTATTGTTGTACATTTCAAAAGATCAACTTCTTTATGAGATACAAAATTTTTTAGGTTAAAAAATAGACATTGCTCAATTCTTGATTTTTTATTTTTAGTATTCCAGCAAAAAAAAAATGAACTAAAAATGCAAAGTTCAAGACCTTTAGAGTCTATTTCAATTCTCCCATCTTCCTTTTTCTGCTATTTAATGCTAATGTGGAGACCATGACCCAATGATCTTGATCTAGTAACCTATGATAGTATTGAAATTTGGTTTGCATATTACATAGAAATAGCAATTAACTTGCTATTTTTATTTAAAATATTTTAAGTCAAAGCCTTCATAAATGATTTTAGGAGAAATTCTAACAAATAAGCATATGGGATAATTTTAATATTCACAAATAAATGGTAGCACACATTTAGAGATGGCTGGATCTGAGGGCTTTCTTACTGAATGCTAAGGAGTATAGTGGTATCAAAATGTGGTTAAAAATAAAAAGAGTTGAATTCCTCTCTATGTAGAGCCCTTGTGTTTGGAGTGCAGAAGAGCTTTTTTAGCTCCTTTCTTAGTTCTCTCCATCTGCATGAGAGGAACCATCATCTGGCATGCCAACTCAGTGTCAACTATAAGTTTTCAACCATGGCTAGTTTTGTCCCCTAGGGGACATTTGGGAATGTCGAGAGACATTGCTTACTGTCATACCTGGAGTTGGGTTGGGGTGGTACTGATCCTTAGTAAATAGAAGCCACAGACTGAATGTCCCACAATGCATAATATAGCCACCCTCCGCCCCTGCCCCCATCAACAAATATTCAATCCAAAATGTCAGTAGTGCTCAGGGTGAAAATCCCCGTGGTAAAAAAGACAATCACTGAAGATTCTTATTAGATAATTTGCAGGGAGGATTCAGTATACAAGTAAAACATCTTGGAGTTCTCCAAATTTAGAAGGACTTTTGCTATAAGCTATTATTTTAAGCAGTAGTTTCTGTGTTTAGAAAGCTTTTAGCCACAGACTGGAGATGAAGTGTGCTTTATCTCCCATTTTTAGGGAAATCCCCATGGATTACATCCAACTTTCCCTTCTGTTTGCTAAATCAAACTACCAGCTGTTCCTCATAAATGCCTGGAGATTTTCCACTCCTGAGCTTTTCTCCATGATATTTCTTTTCTTTGGATTTTGCTTCCCAACTTCTGCATGTCTCCTGCCCCACAACCCAACTCAGAAGTAATTCCTAGCTGAAAATGAACTTTCCCAGTGTCCCAGTTCCAAGTTATTCTCTGTTTGTGGAATGAGTCCACTTTCTCTTGCAACTGTTTTAACCTCGCTATCCTATAATCTTGACAAATACAGAATTTGTCCGGTTGGTCTTTGTTTTCAATAGTGCCTTGCTCAGTAGATATTTTAGAGATGAATGAAGATTTTACATCTTCTCTCGTCAATGAATCTCTGCTTTTGTTGGTAGACAATCTCAAGAATTCTCCTCGTGTCCCTCCTCTCCTTCTGGAACTAGTGACCCAAATCCATAATTTACCAGTAGGTCTGAGCCAGGAGTAATCAGCTGTCTTTTTTTTCTGCCTGTACTGGGAAATTTTGTGTGATCCCTCCCCTTTCTTTTACAAAGTAGCTATGAATCAGTTTCCTCTGCCCAACACATCCTTCCTTAATCTGTTCTTGGGAAATCAAAGCTCACACTAAACCCCTGGGCCGAATTTAGAGTGGTGAGATCATCTCCCAACCCACATACAAAAACAATCTGGGTGCAAATGATCATCTTTTAAAGAGATAATGTGTTGTTTCTTTTTGTCTTTGATGAAGTAGGAGAGATTTTTGTTTTCTCTGAAAGAATCTTCTCAGGAGCACAAGGATTCATTTCTATTCCTGCTTTTGAGACTGGAATTCTGTGGGAGTTTCTGGAGGTTTGGGAATAAACTCTCTTTGCATTAATGGGAAACACTAATGGGACAGAAATTGGAGGAGCAAATATTTTGTCTACCATTATTTTCCAAAGAAATAAGAATCTTCTCTTATAATAAATTTAATTGGTTCATTTGCATTCCATATCATCATGCTAATTATCCAAAAAACAGCAATACATTCTCAGTCTCAATATGATTATTAAAATAGATTCCTCCAGGTTTCCTTGGAACAATTGGCTATATGTGATGTGGTACTTGAGGGCTGCAACATTTTAACACACCATCCCAAAGCAATCAACATGCTAATAGCTTTTCCAAGAAAGGCTTGAGATGGTCTGCACATTTACCCTTCAATATGATGTTGCAGACTTCACAAATTAGAGGAATCAAAATGCTACATTATTTCTTCTGAAAGCATAGAGCTGCCAGAATGGCAGAAATCAGTCCTCGGTTTTTAAGGAAATGTTTATTTAAAGAGCAAAGTAAAAGCACTGTGGACAAAGAAAAACAGATGGACATCACAGTTTGTTCTAGACTCTTTTTGAGTCTGATTCTGGGCAAGATTTTTCTTACCCAGTGGGAGAACCTGGAGTGTCCAAGATTTTGAAAGAAAAGGTAAAAGTAGTTGAGTTGAGAAAGTAAAAGTTAGAAATTATTTTTTCACAGAAAAAAAACAACCCACATTTACCTTATCCTATTCTTTATTGGTGTTGGATCAGGAGACATGGATGGTGCTATTGGTTTCTCCTTCAGGAACCTGAGACTGAAGCATCATCTATAAACAGGACCACTGCAACCAAGGGGCTATTTATAGTACTGTGTTTTCAACATCACTACCAGAAAACCCCTCCTTTTTCTTTCCCTTTTTTTAATACTGGGGTTGAACCCAGGGGTGTTCTACCACTAAGCTACATTTCCATCCCTTTTGTATTTTTTATTTTGCTGCAGGGTCTCATTAGGTTACTGAAACTGGTCTTCAATTTGTGATCCCCCTGTCTCAATCTCCCCAGCCAGTGGGAATACAGGTGTGCTCCGGAACACCTGGCTGGCTAAACCTCCTCCTTTTCAGCTAAGATATACCCCAATCCCAAAATGATTCAGACTTTTCTTCAGTCTCTTTGCAGGTCACATCTTAATAGGATTTCCCATAGTGTGGTTAATGACTTTTTAAAGATTTGTTGTTGTTGTTGGAAAAATCCATACTTACTCCTGAAAGGTATGGATTTTTATTCCTAAAAATCAGCTATTTAGTGGTTATGCTTTTATCTACCCTAACTCAGGTAACTATTTCCTTAAGGTATCAGTTTCTTCATCCTTGGTAGCTTGTTGCAATTACAGTTCCCAATTGGCACAGGCCTCCCTGTACCTTGGGTATGCAGTCCCATATTGACTCTGGGCTTTGCCATGTGACTTGCCTTGGCCTATAGGACGGTAGCAAACAGGATAACATCAGAAACTTTACAAGTGTTTGCATATGGTGGTTTTGCTCTCCTGCTGCCCTTTTAAACATTGCAACTGCCATGTGAAGAAGGCAGGGCCATCACACTAGAGATAACACACACACACATACACACACACACACACACACACACACAGCTTAGTTGTACCTGTCATAGCCCGGTCAATAGAATTTCCACTAGCAGATGTGTAAAGGGCTTGTCCTTGCCTCTGTCACTGCTGGCTGATACCTCAGCTCTCTGCAAACTCTAAATACCTAACTGACTTCCAAAATTGGGAGTGAAATAAATGCTTGAAGTTTTAAGTTACTAAATTTCAGATTTTCATTTATTTATTCTTTTTTTTTTCTTTTACAGCAAACGCCAACTGATACAACATTTTAAAGAGGAGGTAAACATGGTATCTACTCCTATGGTTCTTAGTGGGTCTTAAATGAGTTATTAGGGCCTGTCACCTCCAAACAGCTACATAAATGTGAATAGTTGTTATTGCCTTTTTCTGGGTGATTTAAATGCTACAGGTTTTGGCTCACTGAGCTGTAGATTTAAGAGCAGAGCTGCCTACTTCTAAGATCTTTCCAACTTTGCTGGAACCTCTGTGTGTTCCCCTTGACTGCAAGTAATGAAAACCTACAGAATCTAAGGGGGAGAAGTCCAGTTAGCTACTAGCCAGGCTGCTAGCACTTAGTGACTTCTAGATGTCCTCATCATGTGACCCTGGGCATCCCTTCCAGTTGCAATTCTGTTCCTCAGGAGAATACTTCAGAAATCTCACTAAAAATAAACTAAAATGTCTTTAGATACGTGTGGAGTGTATAGTTTTATTGTTACCTGTTAGGCAATATTTATGCCAAGCTTTCAGCCAAATGACAGTGGCTTGGGAACTGAGGTGTATCTGAGGGCCCCTTTCAGATTCATTTATTTTGCAGCAATATTGTTTCTTGGAAAATATATTTCCCTTGGTGATAATATTGTGTCCTCATCCTCTCCACCAGAGGCACAAAGGCTAGACACCGTAATAACTACTCTTTTGATTTCCCTTAAACTCCAATTGGGTAAGCAAGAAGGTCCCAGGTGGCCATTTATAGTATAGATGGAGACAGCATCAATTTCTTATTTTTTCATCTTAACCCCGGGGGTCTTTAAGATCTCTCCTAGCATTTAAATTTGATTTCTCAGTTTCCTGCTTATCTTATGTAGCAAAGCATGGGACTGGAGACACCTGGAGTGTGTCTAAAAGCTTTTTTAAATCACCAAACAGCAGAAGAGAAGCTGCCTCATTTAATAGCTGCAGGGACAGTGCATATTTAGAAAACATATATCTCACTAGAAGTTGGAATATCTTTGACCGAGTGCTTAGGTTATGCAAAAGGTGTTACACAAAATGTATTTGTAAAAGGAAGTGTGTGTGTGTGAGTTGATTTTCTCCTGGTTGCTTTTCTCCAGTTGGAGAAATTATTGAATAAAAACAACTCTGTTTCACATATCTTTTCCTTAATTTGTTTCAATATATGAATAAACATATATGATAAATATGCATTATTTATGGATACACATTTCAGTTTACCTGATGCAAAGTGCATGATTTCTGAAAAAAAGTCATACAAAGAAACTTTAGAAGGCACAAAATCTAACTTGCTTAGTTTCATAGAAGAGGAAACTGTACTTCAGAGAGATTAATGATTATTTTGTTCAAGATAGCTAGTCATTGACTAGGACAGAACCAGAAGTCTCTTCTTCAGATAATTATCCCAAGACAGTGATTGTTATATTTGGGTTGTTCTTATCTGCTAGAGTCAGCCACAGCTAGAAAAAAAAAATGTTTGAATCTCTACTAATACCAAGGTGCTCTGAGAATGAGGTGGAGCCCCTGCCCCGGAGTTGCTTAGAGGCTCACAAGTGAGTCAGCCATGAAAATAAAAGTAACTCATTATGTGAGCATAAACCTTGTGGTATATATTTTTAAATAAATCTGGGATAACTTTAAGATCTGCACCTACAGTCTCCTTGACATAGGTTAAGCATCCCACATCTAAAAATCAAAAATCTAAAATGCTACAAAATCCAAAAATTTCTGAGAACTAACACAATGTCACTGTGGAAAGCTCCACCCCAGTAAATGGGCTGCAGCTGAAACACAGGCCCACTAAGCATACTGAACAAAGCTGGGTGTCTAAGGTATAAAAAACACAAACATTTCATGTTTACACTTGAGTCCTATCCACAAGGTATCTTGTGGAAACTCTTCTGAAATTTGAAAATACCTCAAATGGATAGTATAAATTGTTGCTTTTTTTTTTTTTGGTTGGTGTTCGTGTTTTGTGTTACATTTTTAACAAACAAATAATGTATGAGAACATTCTTCTAGAACCTGTAAAGAGAAGGCAGGAAGAACAATTGTTGCCCCAATTAGAGTCAGTAACAAGGGTGATTTAGAGTGTTAAAATTTTCAAGTTCCATATGTTTCATTTATTTTACTTTATTTTCTGTCATCACAGGGGAATGAAAGAGTGGAGTGCGAGAGCCATCTGGGGCATCATGCATTTTAATCTAAAAGAATAACCCTTCTCAAACATATGGAGAATATTTTTTTCTCCCAGTATTGTCATTACAGCTCAAAAATTTTGCTGTTTTATATTCAACCTCAGTTTTGGTTGAAAAGGACAATTTGTTCCTCTCCAATTATTTCTGAAGGTTTTCCAAGATAGATTTGAAATATGTTGACCTTTAAATTATGTGTTGATTTTTTTTCCTAATAACTTTAAGCGTAAATTCAGGATCAACACAGTCCCAATGCCAGAGGAAGATGAACATAACAATGATTCAGACAGATGCCCATACTCCACTTAAATATGTGCATGGGTAAGTAAGGTTTCAAACAATTTGAACATAAATCCAGAGGGTACTCTTTACACATGTCACTGTGGCTTTCATATGTGGCCTGGGAGCCATCCCACTGGCATGTGACTCTGCAGAGATAGCCATGGGCACCATTTCTTGATAAACACCTGGCTACCTAATTCAAAAGCTTTAAACACTGAAGATAAAAATGATGTCATTTTTTAGTTGCCTTTAAGAAACTGAAAGATCTCTAAATTATATATAATGTATAATACAGTGTGTCTGCCCTAAGGGACAGTCAAGTGTGAGACAGTGGACTGAGATCCAGCAACCACTCAAAATTGAAAAGAAAATATTCAAAGAAAATTCTAAAAGGAAAGTAAAAGGGGGAAAATCTCAGGTACAAGGAATTCATACCTCATCCTTCCTTCTATGACATTGACTGGACCAGACCAACTGCCACCTCCCAGAGGCAATGAGCATGAGATATGTGGTGACAGGGACAAATATATCCCCACCTGTCTGAGCAGGTGAGGGGACTCAGATAGTTAAGTGCATTAACATGGTAAATCACGTGGCAGGACAGATTCTCAACATAGCTGCGTGACAGGAATCACATAAGGGATGATTAGACTGAATCTGTGGGGATAAACCACAGGTTTTATGGTGACGTAGAAACTCTACAGGTAATTCCAGTGTGCAAGGAAGACGGAGAGCCAGGGTGGGGCCAAGTGAGGGGTGGTCCTGGAAGCACATGGCAGGGCAGTGGCTCTCAGACATCGGAATAACCTGTAGACTTTTAAAGTACAAATTACCTAATTGCATCCTGGGATTCCTGATACAGTAGTCTACAAGAGTGAGAGGTTAGTTAGAATCTTTATTCACGTGTGTGTGTGTGTGTGTGTGTGTGTGTGTGTGTGTGTGTGTGTATCTCCAAGGGATATTGACACTTCTGTTCCTGTGACACATTCTGAGAACCACTGTATTGGGAATAATTATCCTAGTTTGTAGAGTTGAACCAGGTTTCCCACAGAGACTGGTATTTACATGCCAAGGCTGAGTCTGGGTTAGGGAGGTATTTGAAATATTTAAGTCTTAACTATGTGCAGTGGCAGTGGACAAGGAAGCCGTTTTTCATAGAGGGCAAAGCTTAGCAAGGGTCTGCAAGTAGATCTGAGGAGCAGAACAGATGTTCACTCTCACTGGTGACACCTGAGTCCTGGGGACAGCAGAGTCCCATAAGGAGTTTGGGTTATATATTAAGATTATTGGCTAAATGGGGATAGGACTTGATTTGATCTGTGGTTTGTAAATTTGCTGTGATTATATAACCAAGCATGAGTTGAAGATGGACAAAATTGGAGAAAGTCTAGGTAAGAAGTTTTTGTACATGGTTGGTGTCAATAGAGAAGGAGACGAATGGACAGATTCTAGGGGCATAAGAGGCAGAATAAATGGGATTTGATGATCGATATAAAGAAGAGGAGGACAGATCAGGAATGAAAGCCTGAGATGTGGATTTGGCTGCTGGGTACAGTGTTGCCTCTCCCACAGTGTAGGGGTGAGGTGTGGGGTTGACCATGAGTTTGGACACAGTGAGGTTGGGGCACCTATAAGACCTTCAAACAAAAGTGTCCAGGAGGCAGGAGGATGCATGGAGCTGGCGGCTATCAGCATAGAAATGGCAGCTAAGGATGTAAGAATAACCAGGGGATGGAAGAATGAGCAGGGAGACAGAAATGTGGCAGGGCAATAGGTCTCTTGGGGACTGGAGATATCTGTTGGCTGAAGTTGAGATAAACTGAAGCTGAGCTGAAGTTGTAGGATGAATGGTCACATCTCACATGCTTCAGAAATACAGCTAAAATAAACCTGAGGGGTTTCTTTTGGATGGGTTATGAGGGTCTTAGCGGGGATGAAATGAGACTGCTGCTTGTCGATTCTAGCCTTTCGCCTTCCTTCCATCCCTCATCTGTGGCCTGAGGAGAAGAGCCTGCAGTCTACTGTGACCAGGCCAAGGCAGGGGCACAGGATTGAGGCCACATTGACTTAGGGAAAATGCATGGCTCTCCAACACTGAGCACCACATTAGCCACAACAGGTCTCTACAGCAGGTCTGCCCTGGGTTGCTAGAATGCAGGAGTCCTAAGGTAGTACATTGGGCGAAATTAGATGGGGACGAGTCTGCTTTCCCATCCACACAGGACTACCTGATTGCGGTGTTTAGGGCACACTTTCAATAATTTGGCATGGGCCAGTACCTATGGCTAGAGGGAAGGGGTTAAGGAAAAAAAATAAGAAGAAGAAAGAAAGAAAATAAGAAAGGTCTTATCCTCAGGGAATTTATTTAATCATGTGAATTTAATATGACATTTGAAAATCAATAATCTCTGGAACAATGTATAATGTAGTTGCAAACAAAGTAGTTTGATATAAATGATAAAGTATATAAATGAGTTAATCCTGAACAAACAAATCAAAACCAGAGGCTCTGGTCTGCCCGATTTTCTGGCCTTTACACTTGATTTAGCAGCGTTTGCACTCTTTGGGGAAAGGACAGTAGTAGGATCTTCAGCTCTGTCCCTGGCTCTTGCTCCTCCCCCTCCCCTTGAAGTACATAAAGGGCATCTACAGCGCATGTTGTGGATCCTTACAGTCTAAATACAACCCCGTCTGCATGAGTAAATACAAGGGAACAGGATAGGCAGGCTCTTCTCTTTTAAAATTCTTTTCTTTCTTTGTTCTCTCACTGTATCCTACCTTCTTCTTTCTTTAGTTTTTCTATTTTGGGGGATAGCATATAAATATTTTTCATAACTCTTATAAACTCAAAATATACCATCTGAACAATTTCTCCTTTCAAATTCACAAGGAGAAATTGTTCAGATGGTATTGCGACTTGGGGCATGGGAGTATTTTTCCCTGTTTCACCAGCCACGATTTAGGCATGTACTGCAGCCACCACCCAGTGAGAGAGAGGACGGCAGGCTGTCTTCAGAAGTGAATGCAAATGATATTTTACAGCCACGGTGCTTCCCATTTTTGCTTCTGTTGCAAATGATCTATCCATTTTAAATGTAAAAATACATTTTGAAACATCTGTTTTTGTAGTCTTGACACCAATCTTCACAATCGCATTGGGCATAATTAAAATTTTAAACCATGGTGCTAATCCATGCTATCACATTATGTAGTACTAAGAAGCTATAACATGTTCTCTACTGGAATGTCATCTTATTCATGCATAAAAAGAAGCCATGAGTAGGGTGGACTGAATACAGTTTAAAATCCTTCCATTTTTAGTACTGTTCGCCTTTTCCTATCAGGAAGAAGCTGATCCTTTTTCTACTCTTGGAAAACCTGAAGGGGCAAATGTCATCTGTGAGTTTCTCCCTGCTAAGTTTTATATGAACTTGATACATCTCGTCTCACTTCAGCACCCTTTGTACTCGGTGCCTTCTAGTCAGAGTTAATCCAGGGAGTCATAACTGCCATCACTGGCTTTATTCATACGTCAGCACAGCTAAACCCAAACCGGTCAACAGCTTCCCTGCCCACGTCTGGGTACAGTCATTAGGATCCAAGAGAGGAGAGAAAAGACCGCTCTTACCATTGTCATTGCCTTGCTTGATTTCCTCCGCCGTCCTGTCTATCAACACGTACAAAGACCAAACCACACAGGTGATGGCGATGACATGGAATGTGACAGAGCAGAATATTTTTCTCCTTTCACTTGTTGTCATCTGTAGTTTTTCCCACTGCAATTAGAAACAAATTACACAAAACTGAGTTTATAACTAAAAAATTAGGCTTTGGTTTTTATTTCCCAGACATCGGTCACAAATGGAAGGAAAACATATTTTTGCAATTTAAGATTACACTATTCAAATAAGTCATCATGTTTGGAGAACCATGAAATCATAATAAGTTAAAGATATAAAAAAATAAAAAGATGTTGGATGCCATGGCGCATGCCTGTTCTTCTAGCTATTTTGAAGGCTGAGGCCTGAGGATCACAATTTCAAGGCCAGACTCAGAAACTTAGTGAGACCTTGTCTCACAATTTTTAAAAAGGGCTGGTGATGTAACTCAGTGGTAGGATGGCCCTTAGTTTGTATCTCTGGTACTGCAAAAATAAAAATTAATTAATTAATTAATACAAACAAAAATAATTTCCCATTTTCCAAGTGAATTAAGTCATTTTTGTTTTGCTAGTCTGTGTTGCATTCTATAATACAAATGATATACTTTTAATATTGTACAAGTTTTAGAAAACATTTCCTTTTAGGTTTCGGCCTATCACCTCTTTGTGGTACTAGATTACAAGTAGTGACAGGTAACATTGTCTTCTTATTATGATATGACTTTACATAGTGTTTCATTCTTTTTCTCAGGGGTATAGGGTATTGGGGATTGAACTCAGGGGTACTCAACCACTGAGCCACATCCATAGTCCTATTTTTTTTTTTAATTTTATTTAGAGACAGGGTTCTCACTGAGTTGCTTAGCACCTGGCGTTTGCTAAGGCTGGCTTTGAACTCGCGATCCTTCTGCCTCAGCCTCCCAAGTCCCTGGGACAACAGGCATGTTCCTGGCTAGTATTACATTCTTGAATGTGTGAATTTAATGGGTATTTGAATGGCTGATTAATAGTTGCAAGGGAGAGTCAATGTTTTCTGTTCACAACTCTTCTAGAAAAACAAAATTTTAATATCCAGGCCATAGAAGACAATCTGCCAAAGCCCTTTTCAAAGTGGCCTTGATTTATTGCTGCCAGGAGAGTTGTAAATTCTGGGACAATCATTGTCCCTTAATCACACTCCTCAAAAATTGAGGGGTGCTCTCTAAGGCTGGGAGGCTACGGGTTGGTAGAAGAAGTGAAGCTTGTGTGAGGATATGTTTCCCATAGTGGGAAAAGTAGCCTCTCAAACTTGGATGTTTGACATGCATAGCGTCACTTCATTTCCATGTTAGGAATCATGTCTTTATTTTGCCTTACTGTATTCCCAAAGGAAAATGAAATCACTATGATTTTATTAGCTGTGAACGAATATGCAAAGCTCTTAGTAATTCAAGATTCTTTATATTATTATGCCCTTGCTAAAGCAAAATCTTTAGAACTTGTTAAGACCCTACCCCAGCAACACACACATAGAACTTGATGCAGGACTTAATTAAAAGCAAGAGGGCATCCATCATGTTGCAGAAAGTCCTGGATCTGCCACCAGCTTGAGACATGACTGACATTGCTCACTCACACTGGGCCCCACTTAACTCATCTTCATGAGAAGTAGATTTTGGCAGAGGTATGGCAGAGAGGCTTCCTTCACTTCTTCCTTTGTTAACAGGCTAATTCTACTAGGGCCGACCTTATGCCCAGCTAAAAGCTGCCTTTCCAACCTTGTTGGTAGAGGTGCACTTTGGCTATTTTCCACCAATGAGATATGAGCAGATATTTACAGGAACATTGAGATTTTGCTCCTGGATATAGGGATTATTCTTTATTCTTTGCTTCATAGGGGTCTATCAGAGCTAACTGCCCATTTACACTCCTTCCTGTACTCTTGTATCTTCTGTATTATTCTAATAATGGAGAAATCTTACTAACGTCCTAAGAAGTAAATACACATTTCAATCTACACTCTGTTTTGAAATAATCAACAACCAATTGAGAAGATTTTAGCATTGCTTTGGCTTTTATCGAAACTTCACATCATATCTGTGAAAGATTACTTCTTAAAATCTTGTTTTGACATTTATTTATGGCAATGTTTATTTGAATAACCTGTATAATCATAGAATCTTACCATCTGGTAAGAGCATTTTGTGGTTTACCACTTACTAAATAGTCCTTGAATTACCTCAATATTCTGTATGACCAATACAAAAGGTGAGGTGGTGCAGAAAAGCAGATTCAGCTGTTCAGATTTTTAAAATGTTCCAGTGTACGGGAATACCCTCAGTAACAAAATATTCCTACCAAGTGTATCCTCAATTGTAAAACTACCCATAAAAACCCTTAAAGATGAGGCTTCTTTTATCTAAGGAGTAATTTGATAAAATGGCTGGAACACATTATTTAAAATCAATGAACCTCCAATAGAAAAATATCAGTGGAACTGACGCAGATGGACCAAATCATTTGTAAAGATTCCTTCTCATTCCAGACAATAGAAGCTCTGAATTTATCACCTCTAACTGGCATTAGAAGTGACATTTTAAGGAGAAACGAAGTGTGAGGGGACCATCAACCTTTTCCATTTTATAAAGCTTTACAGAAACAATTCAGAAATTCACTACGCAGCGCACAGGTAAATGTGATGTCACAGCGCCCTCTACCTGGGGATTGTATTACTGCAGCCGATGTTCAATACACTACATCAAGGAAATCATTGTATTTATAAACTGGACATGTTGTCTATTCAATTTGCTATTTTATATAACAAGTTTCAATACTTTTAAAAATTTTTAAATTTGTTCTAATTAGTTATACATGACACAAGAATGCACTTTGACACATCATACATAAACGGAGTATAACTTCTGGTTCTTGTACATGCACACAGGGTAATAATGTCTGATTCATACAAGCCTTCACCATGAGGAATAGAAGGAGGAGGTAGGGAGGGATAGACAAAGCTGTCATGAAAGTACTGTGATTTAATATTTGTGTAATTGAAATTCAGTAGCAGCGCACAAAATATTTTGTGATAGGAAAGTGGTAATCTGAAAATTCACACAGCATTTGACTCCCTTCCCAGCTTTATAAAACAAAGTGTGGTTTCTGCCCACATTAGCATGTGCATGATGTTACCATCGTTATACCTCTAGAGGGTGGGGTGTCAGGGGAACCGCTTTGGATTCTCAAAGTCTTAGTCACAACCTAGTGACTAGATGGTCACCAGATAGGGATGAGATGGACCAGAGTCACGACCATCGGCACAGCAGCAGAATCAGGATGCTAGTTAGAGATGAAAATTCTTGAGCTTTGCTTTTGAGATGACCATATTGGCTTTTCCCACAGGGCACTCAGAAACTATGAACCTTGCCTCCTCCTTGATGAGGCCAGCCCCCTTCAATGGAGCAACTTACTTCTGCCTTGCCACCAGTGGGGCAGCAATGGCCACCGCCTTTCCTCTAGATTACTCAGACCTGAGCCAAATATTCAGTCCTCAAGTCTCAATGTGAAGGAGACACACATCTCTCCATCTGGTGCAAACATTAGAGAGCACCCCCTTTCTCAAGGTATTAGGGGGGACAGGGACACACCACAGCACACAAGCAGTCTTACAATGTTTTGCACTGCCCATTCAGTAGTTAACAAGTTTTCTTTTTTTAGTTACTCCAAATATTTTATTTTTCTAACAGTGATACTATGTAAATGGAAAAAAAGGTCAAAATGTAAATGGAAAATGTCAAAAAACACTGGTTGGTATTTAGTCTGAGAATTAAACCAACGCTCTCTTGAGGTTCAGAACTGATCAGTGACAAGACTTTTTGATTCTTCCAAGGAGTTCCTTCATAAGGCAGCCTTCTATCTAAACCTGCCCTGGAAGACAATTGAGATTCTGTCTGCCCTGTCGCTGAAGACATGTGGGTTAGGAGTAAACCTGTAATTGCTATCACACCAAATCAAACACTGATGAGGTTTTGAGATCAAGTTTTCTTGAAAATTAGCATCAGCTAAGGTTGCTTCAAATACCCCAGCACCTCCTACATACTTGGTCTTTGGGCTTAGACTTTACAGTTCCTGGGTTTGGGGTACCTATTTGTTGTTCTGGGCCTTTGCTCCTTTGTTGAAATCCTTACACAATAGAAAGAATTGGACAGAATTATGTTATTCACTCAGAAATATTAAACCAGATTTTTTCCTGAAAAGATTTCTGAACTGTAGTATAAATTGATGAAAATATTGTTTCTGTGAAATTTTTCATTTGCTCTAGCTAAATCTAACAATGCATTTCAGTGTGATTTTCTAAATTAAATTACTTGTATTTGTAGTCTATTCTAAGAGATAAATTTGAAAATACTGACTGATGAAAATGTTAAAAAAAAATCTTTGTAGAATGAAGGCAGTTCATTTGCACAACATTATAAACCATGAGGTAGGGACTACTTTGCCAAAGCCATTTGTTTTTTCCTGACCACTGTATAGGACCAAGAATTATCATGAAATCTATTGATTGATAGAGCAAATAATTGCCACTTGGTGGCACTAAGCCCCCATGGTAACTAGCAGAACTGGTTTCCATGTGCAGGCTGACCAGGCACTCCTGGCCAGCTGGCTGTGAAGGCTGTTTCATTAATCCAGCATCAAAGCAAATTCACAGTTTAACTGTTTAAATTTTTCTAACTCAGCTTGTCATATTACAGTGGGGTTTTGTCACTCGTGTGCAAAATAATACCTAGAACAGCAGGTATGAAATGCATTGTATTATCTACACATCTTAATAACATATGTTGTGTTAGAGCATAAATAAACCCTACAAAAATTCTAGAACCTTGGAGAAGTTCCTAGAGGATTCATTCCGGTGCAGCAGTATTTCTCAGTATTTGATTCTGACCAACACAAAGGGTAAGGTGGTGCAGAACTTGTAAGAAATTCAATATTTAGGGCTTTACAACAAATTTATCAAAGAGGAAATTTTGATGGCACAGCCCCTGTAATCTGAGTTTTAACAAGCCCTCGGATTATTCTCAAGCAAGCCAAAATTTGAGAATGACCTGTTTCATCAACGACAGTTGGCAGAACTGCATGGTGAACTCAGTGGATTCTATATTAGAAGTAGCACTTGTCACTCCTATCATAAACGAGGAGTCCAGGGAAGGGAAGAAATCAACAAAATATTCTGGTTACCTGACTGTGATATAAATATTTCAAATTGAAATTTAAAAACTCTCAAAATTCAATGAATTTATTTAAAATAAAATGATTGGTGTTAGCTCATTAATCACTAAAACAGTTTCATTTTTTAATTTTACCTTTTAAATTAGTGTTTAGGTAACATGAAGGCTTATTAAAACCTAATTGTATTAGTTACGATTAGTTACAAGTATTTGGGGACAGAACCAAACTATTGACTTATGGACATTTGTGAAGAATTACTCTTGAGATGTTAATGAGTTACCAAATTCATAGATTTGATCATAGTAAGTAATTTCTCCCTCAAATTGAATTTAAGAACACTAGAAGAAAAATCTGACTTGTTCAAGTCCCTAATGAAATTGCTAGAAACTTAATGGAAGATAGGAAACTTAAGTGAATTTATGCATGGAAATACAGAACATCACTAGTCATTTAAAAGAAATTTATTAAACTGTAGCCATTATCATAACATGGAACTTACAGCACCATATCCAAATGGATTCAGGTGTCCTTGCTTTACAGGTAACTGTATTATGTTGATAACATTTCTCAGGGATGAAGATGGGATTTTTCATGAGAATTAAGTCAGCCAGAGCCCCCCATCTATTTTTCAACTACATATAGATCTTTTCTGAATATTAAATCTCACATGAGGGAAATACAGTCTGTTTATGTTAGCTATTGGAACAAAGATAAGAAGGTCAAGTGAGTGAGTTATTTGCATATAGTAGGTAGAATCATCTGAAAGATTGTACATGATGTTTTTTCTTTTTCTGTTAGGAATGAAAAAATTTATCACAAGTTATACTAAACGCCCTAGTAACTTCATGTTCTTTTTGTGTAATTCAGAATGTTAAGATTCAATGTTTCCCTAAGAAATACTGTGGTGGATGACAGATTTCATAAGAGGTTAAAGACACTCAAATATTCCAAATAAACCAAGAACAGTAGCGTGGTGTATGTGATAGTCACCTCTTCCATATGATATGTGGAACACGGCAGCGGCCTCACCTGGACTTTCTTGAAATGGACCTGTGGTTGCTATACTGACTGCCTTTGTGAGGGCAAAACTTACAAAGTTACCTGAGAATAGATGAGTGAAAGAAATGGCTTTTTTCCTCAAAAGGTAATTAACTTTGATTTCTGCTCACAAATACTCTTAGTGTTAGCTTTCAGAGAAAGATGTTTGAGGCTGATATAATAGAGCTTTACTGAGAAGAGATCACATTACTTTGGGGTATTTATAACACCATTGAAATGGAAAAGTAGAGGTGTGAGAGCAGAACAAATGCAACTTATTACAAAAATGCCGAAATACCATTGTAAAGAGCTAGGAGAAGGTGTGCTTAATTAAAGCGACATAGCAAACATAAGTTTCATGGATATGCTGGCCACGTTAGCTTACCATATGAAGAATACATGGCTAAGAATTGTCATTCAGTGATGCTATTAGGTGTATGATGCAGTGTTGAAGCAGAGAGCCACGTCAACTGCCCACAAGAAATTGTCCAATTGTGAAGACACTAGTAGAGGCAAAGGCCAGAGAACATAGAAAACATTGGAAAGAGCAGTGGGGACCAGAGAGACCCTGAGTAGGGGCAGGAGGTTCGGCTGGTGGTGAGGAGAGGGACACAAGACAAAGTCATGTGGAACAGGCAAAGTAAGGGACCATGTGTTTGGAGAGGAATTGGAGCGAAGCGACTGAGAATTCTGACCCTGGGGATAGGCGGACCTGGATAGAGAGCCGGGTCTGACTTGGGGCAAGTAACCCACCCTCCTAACACCTTGGCCTCCTCCTTGGCAAAATTAGAATAACAGTAAGAACTCCTGCATAGTGTTATTAGAATTTATATGAGATTACATATACAAATAGTTAGCATGCATCAAGCCAGCAAGTAAACCAGGGGTCTCTGGCTCCTTCATTTATTCATTAATTTTGAGGCAGTGTCTCAATATAATGCCCAGGCTGCTCTGGAACTCGTGGGCAGCTGCTTTATGAAGTTTTGCATGATTCACAGATGTTTTATTAGGCCCATAGCAGACTTTAAAAATCATAATTATTTGTTGAATTCCTTTAAATGTAGCAAACTCAGTTTGCCAAAGTCCCTGCCACTCTCTTTGGTTTATATCCAGTATATTTTACTCATTTATATTACCTGTTTGGTACCTTGTGAGTTTATGACCCTTGAAGTGATTAAAAGCCCTCGTTAGAATCAGTAAGCAAAGTTTTTCAGAAGATAGAAGCCATAAATCGCAAAAAGCACACATCAACTTTTGTGATCTTGTAAAGAGCTGAGGACTTTAGAAGCCAACATGAGGAGGTTTCAGAATGACCATTTGGTACTTGTTTTAGTTTCCTTTTCCCTCATTGTGACCAAAAGACCTGACAAGCATAATTAGAGGAAGAAAAGTTTATTTTGGCTCGTGGTTTCAGAGGTTCAGTTCATGTTAGCCAACTTCATAGCTATGGGCCTGGGTGAAAGAGGACATCATCAGAAGGGTGTGACAGAGCAAAGCACTTCAGGACAATCAGGAAGCAGGAGAGCTCTGCTCACCAGGGACAAAACATAAACCCCAAAGGCATTCCCCCAGTGACCCACCTGCTCCAACCACACCCTATCTGAATTAATCCATATCAGTGGATCAATCTCCTGATGAGGTCCACAACTCTTATAACTAATCATTTCACCTCTGAACCTTTTTGCGTTGTCTCAAACATGAGCTTCTGGGGGACACCTCAGATCTAAACCATAACAGTTCTGAAAAGATGGGAGTCGTCAGGCTGACCTAGGTTGTCTTGTTGGTGTGCTAAAAGTTTGTTAGAAAAATGGGATGAGAGAATATCAATTTTACAGGCATAAATATTCTAAAAATAGAGTGGTCAGTAAATTCAAAGTTAGTAAATTATTTTTATAAAACAGATTGGCTATTCAGTTATCTCTTGGCATCTGTGAGATTGGTTCCAGGAACCCTTTGGGTGCCCAAAACAATGAAAACTCAAGTCCCTTATATAAGATGGCATAGTATTTACATATAACCTACAAATATCCATATACTTAAATAATCTCTAGATGTTTTATGATACCTAATACAGGCTAAGTGTGATGTAAATAATTATAATATTGCATTGTTCAGGGAAGAATGACAAGGAAAAAAATCTATGTTTTTTTAAACACAGACATTATTTTCTCCATGAATACTTCAGATACACGACAGGTTAAATCTGCTGAAGCAGAACCAGAGAATACTGAGAGGTGACTGTTTTATGTTCAGCTTACTTTATCAAGACTAACTTTTTCTCTAGAAAATATATGCATATACCATATAAATGTCTTTGTAAATACATAAAGTTCTGAGGCTAGAGTATCAAATGATTTTTCTTTTAAATATTTCCCCTATCTCCCCTTGTTTTGTTAAGATTTTCATGACAGATGAGATTTCCTAATAATTTTGAGAGAAGTATTTGTAATATAGAAAAAAATGCTGAGTTAAATTATCCACTAGAGGGTGCAATGATATAACCTATGAAGGTAATCTGCAAGGAAAAAAAGAAATGGAAGTGTATTTTACATGTGTCAGATGTACAATATGTGGTACTTAGGCACATCTCCATTGGAACTATTGGGTTAACAGTTAAAATGGCAAATTCCTAGGCCCTGTCCCAGATCCATATCTGCGTGCAGCCTAGAAATATGTATTTGTAACATGCACTGTGGTTTTTCTATATGCCGAAGTTGGAGGATCACTTTCCCAAGGAAGGGAAAGATTAGGGAAATATTCTAGAAAGACACTATAACTTCTAACACTTTATTTTTTTACAAAAGTGAAGATATTTCAATCACCACCCCTATATTCCATAAGAACCCATCTAAATCTCAGTTGATTAGTATTGTCATGCAAGAATGTCACTGAAGGAAAATCTAATTAAACTTTCTAACTTCATTTTCTCTTAGTTGACTTGAAAGTAACTAATTGTGGAGGTCACACAGCTGGGCAACACATTATTATTCCCCCAGCAGCTCTGCTATCCTTAACACCTCTGACGTATGGGTTAGGATGATAGCGTTTGCCTAGCTTACTTGAAGGACTTGAAGGCCATTTGTGCTGCCCCTTCACTTGGGCCTGTAGATGTCTAATGGGTGACTAGAACAGGATGTATAAGATGTGGCATCTCTGTCTTCATATCGTCTATCTCCTTTGCTGCCTTAACTTTTGGGTCAGATTCTACTTAGTTCTATACATAGACATTTTAGTCTTTTAAAAAAAGTTTTGTCTAAAATTATAATGAAGGGTTAAGTTGACCTAGACTTGCTTAGGTCTCTCTCTTCCCCTTCAAGGATATAGACACCTACCAACTGCCATGACAGGAAATGTCAGGCCATGGAAGGAGCAAAAAGATGTGGCACCTGAGTTCTGTTTTTTCAGAGACAACAGGATTATTCCTCCCTTATTTGCTTGTCTCTCTCTAGCATCATTCTTTTCCTGTGTCTATGGCTCCTTGACTCCTTGGAGGGGAGAAGTGAACTTGTAAGTGGAATTCCCACTTCGATATTCTTTGGTCATTGAATGAAGCTCTTTCTTCTCTCATCATTCTGTCTCTTGAGTTGTTGGCTTTATCAAGTGGCAGCAGGATTGGGCCTTTTCTCAGTTACATAACACAAATTGCAGATTTATTAATAGATTTATTTAAGCAAAGTTTCTGTTCTTTTCTTTTTTCTTTTTTTGGCACTAGGGAATGAACTCAGGGACACTTGATCACTGAGCCATATCCCCAGACCTATTTTGCATCTTATTTAGAGACAGACAGGGTCCTACTGAGTTGCTTAGCACCTTGTTTTTGCTGAGGCTGAGGCTGGCTTTGAACTTGAGATCCTCCTGCTTCAGCTTCCTAAACCTCTGGGATTACAGGGGTGTGTCACCACATCTGGCAAGCAAAGTTTCTTTAAATGTACTTAATCAATACTTAGTTGTCTATTTTTTCTTGATGGTTATAGTGAAATTTTTGATATCATAACATATACTCTGGAAGAGAAGTTAGTGTATTGCTGCTTCAAGAATGTTGAAGCAGCAGAGAATGTGTGGTGCTGTGTTCATCAGAATATTTAATTATGGATTGTAGCTTAATAAATAAAGAAAACAAAGGGAATAATTGGATTACATTTCATAAAGTGACACAAATCCATTTCCCTACAGATTTAAGCCTTTGCCCAGGACTCTCGGATCAACACAATCTCTTCCCTGGCAGTCCATTTCTCGTGTTTGTTTCGTGTGTGTGTCTCCCTTCTTTCCCCCTTAGTGAATATCCATAGCACTTGTGGCCTGCTACCCAGGCCAGCAGACATTCTGCCTAAAACAATCACAGCTTTGCAGTTTAGAAGAGAGTGTTCATGCACTAGTGGGGTCACAGGGCCTGGGAATATAAAAAGAAAGACTTTTTAAAAAGACCCAGTTTTACTTCCTGATTTTACAGCTGGTAAAACGAGAGCCCAGAACACTGAACTGATTTTCCCGGGGTTATAGAGATGTTATTACCACATCATTTTCATCAGGAGCTAATTACTGAAGCATCACAATGCATCAGGGGTTGTTCTAGGTATTGGGAAAGAAGATAACCAGGATTCCTGCCTCCATGAAGTTCATGTTACTGTCACAGTTATGAAATTTTGTGTATTTATTAGAATAGAGGACTGTTTAATTGCTTATCAATAACAGATAATGGGCTTTGATTTCACAAATGCTTCTATCTTTTTCCCAATTTCCCAATTTATCTTTTGTGTGTATGCATGACTATCTTTCTAGAGTATTCCTTTGGGTGGCAGCAAACTGCTTTTCCTTCTCTATTGTGCATACCCGTGGCAAGCTCAAGTCTATTGGTAACCTATTGTCAGGGCATATTTTCATGGGTCAAAAAAAAAAAAATCCTTGCATTCACTTTCTACCCTACTTTAATAGCAGTGTCACATCTGAATATTGTATGCAACTCAATTGGGTGGATATTTTTCCAACTCTTAGAGTCTTTTAGCTACATAAAAATTGAAATTAACCTGATAAATGTATATTCTATTGTCTATTAAATGGCAGCCAATACTATTTTAATTTCTTTAAATTTTAATTCATGTTTTGGGTACAATAAAGCAATAGTGTTTTAAAACCTTAAAGCAAACAGTGCTTAGTTAAATATCTAAAAATCAGCTTTATCAGTACTCTGATATCAAGCATGATTAATTAGCTCAATATTTTATATTTTTACTTCCTTTGGACCTTATTTTTTGGGGGGGATGCTACTGGGGATTGAATTCAGGGGCACTCAACCACTGAGCCACATCTCCAGTCCTGTTTTGTATTTCATTTAGAGACAGGGTCTCACTTAGTTGCTTAGTGCCTTGCTTTTTCTGAGGCTGGCTTTGAACTCATGATCCTCCAGTCTCAGCCTCAGGAACTGCTGGGATTACAGGCATGTGCCACCACACCTGGCTCCTTTAGGCCGATGTAGACTCAGCTTTTATTAAGAATTTTCAAAACTACAAACTGAAGCCATTTTTTCTCTTTTTTAAAAGATAAAATTCCTTTGAGCTTTCTAAAAGTATATAAATTACTTAACTTGTAGGCAGAATATTATATTTATTTTTTTCTAGATAGAGGCCTTGATTTTCATTGCAATCTCAAAGAGATCTGAGGTACTTTCCAGATTAAAAGCCCTTGTTTTAGACTGCTCTTCCTAGCATTGATTTAATAGTGAATATCATCTTACAAATGAGGAAGCACTGAGCCAGGGAAGGGGTGGAGGTGTATCTCCACAGGCTGAAAATTAAACTTGTGGCTCAGGAACTTGATATGTTTGGAAAATGAAGAATGGTTTTGCCACCACAACTGGGCAGATTTCCTCATTTATAGTACTCAGGATGGATTCTGCATCCCAAAAGCTGATTCCCAACCTAGTGGGAGGGGGTGGAGTGGGGTTTGGGAATCTGAAATGCTGGCTCATGTTTGCATAGGAATATTCAACTTTGTTCCAGTGTTTGGCTGTATGACAAGAGCAGCTCTCTTCTATCCTATCAACCCCAAATCCAGTTTCACTCCAAATAGGAAGAAGTTGATTTGGACCACGGAAAGCTCCAAGGAGCTCAGGATCTCACTGCAGTTCTGAGGATTTTTCTGGGCCTTTGGAAGTTCATGCCAAGGGAGCTCATGTCTTGTAATAATTCCTTAGGTCTGTGTGTTCTCTGTGTGGGATTTCCTAGCACACAGATGATATTTTTTTACATTTTAGAACAGAGTCCATTTTTCTTCCTAAAGCTTAAGAGTGAGAAGGAACTCTTATTCCAGAGTCTGTATTTAATAGTCATTTTTCTTTCCACTCTCTTTGGAAATCTAATAATAATGGGCTGGCCTTGCTGCTTTTTTCTATATCCTTCGTTCTCAGTTATTTATTACCAGAATTATTATTATTCATTAATCTTAATAATGGACACTTTTTTCACTGCAGACTCAATTGTTAATTTCTCTGGTACCATTTGATGCCAGCGAGGAGATAGAAAGTAAATGCTAAACCAATATAATATTATTCTAATAATTTGTTCTTATGAAAAACAAGGAGGTACAGTTCAGCTATCAAAAGTGAAAATGGAGCAGGTACCTTTTATGGTCCCATCCATATCTCCTTTCTCTTGAAGATCATAAACGCCTTCAGATACTTCAACTGAACACAGAATTGGAAAGAGTTCTCTGTGTAGGGGACTTTGAGTTATGTGAACAGACATGAGCTGTGGATTTGTCTGAGGAACTTGAGAAGACTGTATGAACATGAGGTGGAAGGACAGGAGGTGATGGGGACAAGTGGCAGGGCCTGAGATAAAGGCCCTCCATCCTCATCTGAAATGGGGGATTGCTGGGCATCAGATTGTTGTGGGTGAGACAATACACAGGGAGAAGTAGAACATCTTCCCAGAATTCCTTCATGACATTTGTTTAAAAGAAATTTGTTGATGGCCACTTGCAACAGAAATCAAGACCACAAGGGACGTGAGTGAAAGCTGACCTCTTCTGTGCAAGATAATGGGCAATCAAATCTGTCATCCTGAGGAGAAGATGCTGGAGTTGCTGAGAGAGTTGGGGTGGAGCTTCAGAGAAGGGGGAGCCCTGGCTGCAGGGTGCGATTTCCCTTCTGCTATTAAACTCAGCAAATGCTGAGTTGAATGGATTTAGGGACGTTGCTAATCTCTGAGCTCAGATATACATGAACAGATGAAGGACAGCCTAGGAAGAGATGATGCAGAGCAGAGAAACTGGGCTGTAGGTGCTTGTAGAAGGCAGGTGTGGACATCCTGGCCATGATTTTGAAATGGGCTAAATTTAAGCCCGTCTCAAAGCAGTAAGGTGAGAAGGATTTGGGGTTATCAAAGTTTCTGAAAGGCCATTCTTGCAGCTATGAGGAAGATGAGCTAGAGTGAGGGCCAGGAGCGCATAGTCCAGGGGAGTAGTCCAGGGGAGGCCGGGAACTCACATCCTGATAGTGGGTCTTATTAAACATGAGTCTTCTAGGTAAACTCCCTTAACTTCCTGTCCTCCAACTAAACATGTATTTATAACTGCGTCACACCCTTCTCACTTCCTTTCTTCTTAAGAAACAATGTTCCTTTATAGTCCCAATGAATTATTGACCCCGTGGCCCTTGATCCCCTGATTAGATATTTTATGGTAATTTTAACTTCTCTTTCTCTCTCTGTAGCTCCTTTCTCTTCCATACGCAAACTCGCTTCTCAATCTCTCACAGCCTTTCTTTTACAATAGGTTTCAATTTTTATCAAAACCTGACTATTCATTGTAGAAAATTTATAAAATATAGGAAAAGTAAAACAAATAAAATCATTTTTGCCATGTACATCTTCAATCTCCTTTTCTCTTATGTATACATACAAATATATTGGAATAGAAACATTCAGACCAGTTTCAAAGAGAATTTTAATTCTTGTGGATCTTCATTTCTTTGGAGCACTTGCAGAATGGGGTGGGATGTATGTGGAGTGGGTGACATTTAGGAAAGCAGGAAGGCAGGTTCCTTTGAACTAAGACAAGGTCAGAGGATGGAGGGGGGAAGAAAAAGCTCATACATCTTGGAAGCATGGATAATGACAATGAGATATTATCCTAGAAGACAGAGGCCCAATTGCTCAGGAAAAACTTAGTGAAAAGGCCTAAGAAGGACCACTTTGAAAGAAGGACCACTTTGAAAGACATTGTTTAAAAGACAGGAGCCACACAAAACCACCTCACCACCTGTCCTTTCCTTAAGAACCTACAGCTGTGCCCTATGCCTTCCCACCTCAGTGGAGCCCAAGAATAGAGATTCGCCCTTTGGCTGCCACACATGAGTGCATGCTCCCACACCATGATGCTTCTCTCAGCACCTGCATGCAAACCCAGCATGGACAGTCCCTTTTATGATGTCCCAGGGCACTTGTACATACAGGTAAGGGCCAAGCTTGTCTAGATAAGCGGCAGTGGGGAAACCTGCTCTGTAATTAGTAAGGAGAAGGAAGAAGATAGAACTAAGCAATTGTGAACCCTGTTTTCTGTTTACAGTTTTCAAAATCCAACTGGATTGAGCTATCATTGTCATATATGCTGTGCATAAGTATAAAAGCTGATAAATTTGGAATGCTGTACACCTGCGAAACCATCACTACCACCAGAAAAGTGAGTCTCCTATCTGTCACCCTCCAGGTTTCCTGTTACCCTTCTATCATGCCTCCCACCCAGCCTTTCTCATTTGGTCACTGTAGATTAGTATGCATTTTCTAGCGTTTTATATAGATGGAATTATATATTATTTTTTACGTTTCTTTTATTGATCAAAATTATCCTATGGTTCATCCATGTTATATCATGTATCAATATTCATTTCTTTTATTGCCATGGTATATTTTAGTGTTCCATTAAATGGCAGTACTACATTTGTTTATTCCTTCATCTGTTGATGAACATATTTCCCCCCCAGTTTGGAGCTTTTGAAAATAAAAGTTCTATGAACAACCATGTACAAGTCTTTGTATGTACATGTTTTTATTTCTATTGGTTAAATTCCTTTGAGTGGAATGGTTAGATTACACGGGAGACATATGTTTAACTTTTTGAAAGACTTGAAGTGGTTGTGCTATTTAAATTCCCACCAGTACTATGCGAGGGTTCCAGGCAGCTTCTCCTAGCCCTTGGCATCATGGGTCATTTATATGTTAGCCATTCTATTAGGGTACAATGGTGGATGGTTGTGGTTGAATGTGCATTTCTCCAGTGGCTATGTTGACATCTTTATATGGGATTATTTGCCATCTGTCTATCTTTAGTGACACATTTGTTAAAATTTTTTGCCAATGTTTATTTATTAGGTTATTTGTTTTCTTATTGTTGAATTTTCAAATTTCTTCATTTATGTGAGATATACTTCCTTTAACAGATAGTAATTTGGAAATATTATTTTTTAATATGTGGTTTGTCATTTCATTATCTTAACAATACCTTTTGAGGAGTAGACATTTCTAATTTTGATAAAGACCACTACATCAATTTGTTGTTTTATGGATCTTGTTTTTTATAACATACCCAAATATCTTTGCCTAACCCAAAGACTTAAAGGTTTTCTCATGCTAATATTATCGTTTTAGAATTAATATTTATAGGACACATTTGGAGTTAATTTTTGCATGTGGAGTGCAACATGGACTACAATTTATTATTTTACATTTGTTGAAAAAAATTATTTCCTTTCTGAATTGCTTTTGCACCATTGTCAAAAGTTAGTTGCCTGTATTGACATGAATCTATTTCTAGACTCTCAAGTTTGGTCTACTGATTTATCAGTTTTGATGCTGATATTAAATATCTTGATTACTGTAGCTTTACAATATAATTTTTAAAATTTGTTCTTATTAGTTATACATGACAGTAGAATTTATTTTGACATATTATACATATATGGAGTATAACTTCCTATTCTTCTGGATAATGTGGAATTACATTGGTTGTGTACTCATATGCACATAGGAAAGTAATATCTGATTCAACCTATTTTCTTTCCTATTCTCATTTGCATTAAAATATTTTTCAATCAGGTATTGTTAGTATTTCTTCAATTTTGTCCTTCTTTTCCAAAGTTAATTTGGCTACTTTACTTCCTTTGCATTTCATATGAATATTATAATTAGATTGACAATTTATGTAAAAATGCCTGTTGGGAATTTTATTGGTAGGTCATTGAAGCTGCAGATCAATTTAGTGGGAGCATTTGACTTTGTCAAAATATTGACTTTTCCAAACCATGAATATAGTATACCTCTCTGTTTACTTATATATTTAATTTCTCTCATTAATGTTTTGTTGTTTTCAATGTGTTAGTCTTATAGCTCTTTTTTCATATTTATCCCTAAATATTTAATGATATAAATACTATTGCAACTGGTATTTTTTAAAATCCACGATATATATATATATATATGATATATCATATATGATATCTATAAATATATATGATATATATAAGATTCATTTTATATATTGAAATTGTATTTTGCAATATTGATAAATTCACTTATCAGTCCTTATAGCTTTTGGCAGATTTCATTAGATTTCTTATATAATCATGTCATCTATGAATAAACACCATTTTACTTAATGCTTTTCAATCTAAATATTTTGATTTTTTAATTATTTTATTGCATTGTCTAGCAAAATATTGTACACATTCGTGATTATTTCATTAACATAAGTTCTTAGAAATAAAATTGTACTGAGAAATTTTGACATACTCAAGTTCCTGATATATATGACTAAATTGTACTCCAGGAAAATTATCCCCAAAACACTACCTGTATGTTTTAAATTATCCCAAATTATTTCACTACCTGTATGTTTTAAATGCCAATATAAGGTGATAAAATTAATATCAGATTATTGTTTGAATTTTTCATTTTTAAGGTGGCTTTTAAGGTAGAATTATGTGTGCGTATGTTTACTTTTGGCATGGTATAGAATTTTTTTCCTATTTTGTATTGTAAATTTATTTTTGTTGCTCATCTTACTGATTTCTAAGAAATCTTTTATTTCATACCCAGTAAAAAAATCCATCTCTGTGGAGCACAGAACCGCACACTCACAGCTCCTGCTTGCTGCTGCTGTGCCGGCAACCTTTTGAAAGCATTTTCTAAAGTTCCCAGATGTCAACTCTTTCTCATCTTCTCTTGATTCTTCAATTTCTTGAAACCCAGCTGTTAAAAACATTACTCCACTAAAATCTCTCTTGTCAAAATTATTGATATTGGCCAGGCATGGTGGTGCACACCTGTAATCCCAGCAGCTCTGGAGGCTGAGGCAGGAGGATCACACGTTCAAAGCTAGACTCAGCAATTTAGTGAGGCCCTAAGCAACTCAATGAGATGCTGTCTCTAAATAAAATACAAGAATGGGCTGGAGATGTGGCTCAGCAGTTAAGTACACCTGGGTTCAATCCCTAGTACAAAAAAAAAAAAATTACCCACAGTGTCCTAAGCTTATAAGTCCTGTCTATTGCACTTGACACTGTCAACTCTGGTAACAGTTGTTAAGACTTCTGGATTCAAGAGTGTCATTCTCCTTTGGTTCTTTGAACCTCTTTAGCAGCTAATGTTTATCAGTCATTCTGTTGGCTCCTCTTTCCCACTTGCCCTTTCACCTGGGTTCGTATAGGATAAAGAGGGATAATTAGGACTCCTCTTTGTCTTCATTCTCCTTACACTTTCTCCTTCTTTCTCATCAGTTTCTTCCTGACTGGTCTGAGCCTGAAGCTTCTGGAGATATTGTGATTCCATTCACATTTCTGAGTTCAGACTCAACCACTCTCAGACTGAGTTCCCAGACCTGGCTGGTTTGTAGGCAGCTCCAACTCATGTTGTTTCCCCAGATTTGTTCATACCATCATGCATGTTCTTCATCCATTAAAAATTAAAACATTTGCCCCAACTCTCCAATCAGAAAACAGAATCATGGTGAAACCCTTCCTCCACCTCCTCTCTCCTCTTGAGTCCTGGCAGCTTCCTCTCTGTCTCCTCAAGAGCTAATTTAATTGATTTAATTTTCTATCCTGTTTACTAGCTTGAATGTTGTGCAGGGCTCATTCACCTGGACAATTCCTGCTCCACATATTGCTGTGAGTGAGTGATGTTTGAACAGTGCAGACATATTAATTCCTTATTTAACACCCACAACTGTTTTCCATTTCCTTCTTGATTAAGTTGAAATTCTTTCACAAAGCACCCTATATAATCTGACACTTGCTTTCTTTATAACCTCATCTATTATCTGTCTCAGTGATAATATATATTAATAAATGTATATTGTTAATCTTATATTCTAAGAATATAATTCTATTCTTACTTCTATCTTATTTATTTATTTATTTTTGCAGTACTGGGGTTTGAACCCAGTGATGCTCTACTACTGAGCTACATCTCTAGCCATTTTGTTTTTATGTGTTACTGTGAGACAAGGTGTCCCTGAGCTGCTGAGGCTGGCCTTGAACTTGTAATTCTCCTGCCTCAGCCTCCTGAAAGGCTGGGATTGCAGGTATGGGCCACAGTGCCCAGCTTCTGACCTCTATTTTAGATAAGGGCAAAAGGCTAAAGAACTTGCCTGTGGTCATCTTTCTCTCTGATAAACTGGCTATTTTCAATTTGAGAGTTCCTTTTTCACTATGCATTTAGATGTACTATTCTCTTGCTTAGAATGTCCTCAACACTCAATATCTCACTGGAAACATGTGGTCACCATCCATGCCAGTTTCAACTACTTGCCCCTGTGGGAAGTGCTTCCTAATCCACCCAGGAAGACAGGTCTGTCCCTGCTCTGAACCAAAGAGATAGGGCATCGTGGTGCTTACAACCCTAAATGTGGCCATAACCTGGAATAAAGCTCCAACTTAATTAACAGCTCCAGCTTGCCAACTTACACAACTTCTTTAACCTCTCTAAGCCTCTGTTTTCTCATTTGTGCTGAGAACATCTAGTTCCTTTTTCTTGGGAGGGTTACATGGGGCTGGGCACACGGCAGAGCGCACAGCACAGTGACACTGGCAAGCAGTCAGGAGCTTCTCACTGATGATCATGGCCATTGTTGGGATGCTCTGAGTGCACAGTTGTTGCTGTAAATGATCTTAACCTCTACTAAATTCACTGAGTGACATCTCAGGAGGAACACATCAGAGGCCTGATATTCTGTATATTTACTGAAGCATTCATGGTTATATATTACCATCATTTAATCGACCATGGTTCTCTATTTGCTTTGGCTGCTAAAGGTTTTGGAGGCAAGTTACTCTTCCCTTCTAACTGTGTACAGGACCCTGGGTACACTATTCCATTGCCTGATTTTTCTCTCCCCCATGGTTTGAGCCCAGGGCCTCACACATGCTAGGGACCATTCTTAGGCTTTTACCTTCCTTTCTATCACTGCAACCTTGTTATCCACTTGCTTGTTTCTGGCATGTATTTCTGTAAACAGGCTTAAATCCTCTGTGCATTGTGATGGAGCACTAATAATTTTCAAAGGGTACAACAAGAAAGGGCTGAGAAAGGCAACCTAAAAGCCTTATTAGACTGACTGACATTTAAATGCTTGATCTGTCAAATCCCAATAATGGAGAGAAAATAATGCCAAGTCTTTCAAAAGCAGATATGATAATTTGTACTATTTTATATGAATATAATTCTGCGGTTTATTGAAAAAAGAATGGCAGCTGGGAGCTGAGGTATGTTTTATCTAATAAATGTGCAGCACCACGAAAATGCTCTGAACCATTAAGCCTCATACAGAAACTTCATTTAAAGCCACATATTTGTGTTCAGAAACCTTTGGGAATCGTGAAATGAAACATGACTACCTCTTGTGTAATCAACTTCCAAACAAAAACGAAAGGGGAAGGAAGTCTTATAAATATTTGAAAAACTAACTGGAAATTCAGACCAACAGTTGTGGATGATTGACTAAGAATTACTTTAAATTACCACGTAGCCTGTGAGGTTCATGGCTGGGATTTGGTTCTGAAAAAGAAGGCAGCAGATCTTCAAGTCTCAGTAAGAATCTTAACTAAGTCTGGATTTCCTGTTAATAGTGAGAAAACACACTTCTTCTTAATCTTTCACTGGGATTTTCTTTTGAAGCAATCACTCTGCAACCCAGGTCCCTGCTGAAACACTCTTTTCCATGATGTTCATCTCTGAAAGTGTGAGACTGTAGCATCTTGGAGAATGGTGAAGTGAACCCACTTAACAGGGAAAGAACTTTAAAACTAGGCCTTGACTCTTAAAAAGGGGGGAAATATACAACAGGTGGGTTCCATTAATCCCTGAAAACACGTTTGTCTTTCAGGCAATTTAATTTCACAAATCATGAGAGAGCTGTTGATTGCTATCAATTTACATAGAAATCAGTCAAAATATGCTAACATTGTTACTGCGGCTTCGAAAGAATGTAACTGCCTGTAATAAACAGGCTCACGTCTTTGGGGAATGCAGAAGCAGGACAGAAATGCTATGAGATTATTTTAAACTTTAATGCTCTAATATATACATTATCCCTGAAGTCAAAATCTTTCACTGTAATGACATGATATAAAAAAGTAATATCTTTGTGCATATATGGGATGTATTTGACCCTAAGTGTTCTAAGAGATGATTGTGATTTCAGGCTTGCAATGTTGGAAATAGTTTCTAGAAGGGAAAAAACAGTGAAGTTGGTTGCCTTGACAACATGGGACAGTAGCATCAAGAGATCCAAGGCAATGCAGGACCTTCTTCCGGTATGTCATGATTGCAAACTCGACCAAATTAGGTTAAAGGAAAATGAATCTCACAGCAAAGCAGTGTTACCTGACCTATGAATTATTAGCTCTCAATTTGTATCAAGAACCTTGTTAGGAAAGAGATGAAAAGTAAAGAGAGCGGTTGTGAAATGGGTTTATTTGAGGTTGCCCCATCTCCTCTAAACCACCACATAGTCTCAGAAGGAACCCAGGAGTCTGCTTGTTCTCAGAACTTCAGTTCTGCTAAGAACACTCTTTCGCCCTGGTTCTGTGATTTCCCCAGCAAGCTCCCACATTGTTCCTCCCTGAGCACTGTGGCTTTAGCATATTCTTTAATAATGAGCATAAATAAGGATTATCCTGACAAAGCTAGTTATTAGTTACACAGAAAACAAAACCTGCTAACATATGTGCCCTCTAGTCTAATTATCCCGGCAAGGTCGACAAGGGATTTACCCCTAAAGCATGGAGCCTCAAAGACAAAGCCTGGTAATGAAACCCTGCCCTGTCCAACAAGCTACTTTCCTTCCCCATTGAGCATCTCTGTGGAATGCTGTTCAAAGTTCACAGTTTTGATGCTCTTCTTCTAAAAATCACCATAAAGCAATTTTGAATGAGAGCTTAGGTTTTTCTTTCCTAAAATGATTTTTCTTTTTTTTAAAAATGGTAAGCAGAGCTATGCTTTTCTTTGGCTTAAACAGCAGTCTGAATTTTGTTTGCAACACAGTTTCATGCTGCGATTCATCTGATATTATCAGAGATGAGCCCTGAGTGAAGGAGACATACTGTGTGGCTGGGCTGCCCTTTGCGTTTTGATTTCCTGGCCTTAAGATTGTGGAAATGAATTGGGACCAGAGGGACACATATTAGGAGCAAAGGAATTGCCTCTGTAATAACAAAGTTGAGAAGCACCAGGGCAAGCTGCTATGGGCTCAGATAGTATAAATCTGCAGACAGTGACATCTCCAATATGTGCAGAGCCAAGGTAACCTAGTGGACTGTGCCATTGCCTATGAAGGCTAAGAACAAAAGTTTCTTTTCTAAATGGCATTTATTTATTTTTTCCTGGGTCATAAACAAGATTCTTAATAGATGGACCCACAACCTCTATTGAAGGCCAATGTTTCTCAATGGGCTGAAGTTTGACGGAGACACAAACCATCACTCCAAGTCTATGAATAGCTTAAAGGGTGCCAGTGGGTGAATGGAAACATCATTAGAAGTATCTTTAGAAGTGACAAGTGAACACACACACGCATCAACAGTGACTCACTTACTCTACGCCAGGCAGAAATAGGCATGTGATTCGGGAAGCATGCCTGAGAAGTCATCACCGGCAGCTTTGGATTCAGTTCTAACGATGAGCATTTCTTGCTTCATCGAGACAAGAAAGTAGAAAATCCAATCTAATATACACCCATAATTTAGTGCTCAGCTAAGCTCCCCGACCCTAAAAGTTGAGTCTCACCAACACACCTTCCATTAAGCACTCCTGTGGGACTACAGGAAACAAGTGTTTAAGAAGACAAAACTCATCTTTATGTCAATGGCTCCGTTTCTCACAGTAAGTGGGCCCTCTGTCCTTTAGTCTACATACTGCAGCCGCACATGGGTTAACCTCACATGGGAGCTATTTGGTCAAATAGTTGAGTCTCTCTTGTGTATTCGAACTGAGGAATGCTTGTAGTTTAGAGAAGACAGAGGGCATAATACAATCTACAGCTAGCGAAGAGTAACAGAACACAAACAAAAATCTTAGACTTGGGTCCTCATTGTACATAAATGTCTAATTTTGGGCAAGATGGTTAATACTCTGAGTCTGAGGGTTTTTTCCCCCCCTCTGATAAAGTAAGCATTTTGAGTTAGTGGTTTCTAGGCTTTTATTTTTTTAGAGGTCAAGGGTTTCTCAGAGTTGTAGAAACTTGAGGAGTCAAAAGGCAACATAGAAGAGAAAGGTCTCTGGCTCTCGCTTTATTTACTCTTCTCTCTAGTATAGTCAGAGCATTTCAATTTTTACCTCTCTCTCTCTCTCTCTCTCTCTCTCTCTCTCTCTCTCTCTCTCTCTCTCTCTCTCTCTCTTTTACATTTTTCTTTTATTTAACATTTTTATCTTTTTCCCCCCTGAAGTACTGTAGATCAAATCCAGGACCTTGTGCATAATAGGTGAGCTCTCTACCACTGAGCCACACCTTCAGCCCAATCTTTTAAAAATTGACTTTTGGGGAGGAGGGAGTACTGGGAATTGAACTCAGGAGCACTCCACCACTGCAGCCCTACTTTGTATTTTATTTAGAGACAGGGTCTCACTGAGTTGCTTAGCACCTCGACATTGCTGAGGCTGACTTTGAACTTGTGATCCTCCTGTCTCAGCCTGCCAAGCGGCTGGGATTACAGATGTGTACCACTGTGCCTGGCAAAAGAATTAACTTTTAATTCTGGAATATTTTTAGATTCATAGAACATTTCCATAGATAATAAAGGTTAACCATATCTTTCTTCTCTCACCCAACTTCCTCTAATGTAAACATCCTACATTATCATAATACATTTGTTAAAACTATGAAACCAACATTAGTACATTGATATATCAATAATAAATATTGATTTAATAAGAACTAAAAAGCATGCTTGCTACATCACTGCTAATGGGTGACTGAGAGAGACAATAAACATTGCCATATTATAGGATTTTACATTTTACAAAGTGCTTTTACTTACATGCTTTATTCTTTGGTATAACCCTGAAAAGTTGGCAAAGCAGGTACTATTGCCATCCCTCCAACTCCTTCCCACTTATTGATAGAAAAGGAGACTGGCTCAGATCACAGAACTTACATAAAGCCACAAAGCAAGAACCCAGAGGGAGTAAATCCAGTTCCTCCGTGCATGCAAACTAGGCTCTTTCCACTGAATTATATTGAACCCCGCTAGGCAAATCTTTGCAGAGACATATGGACATTTCTACCCTGCAGAGATTATGGACTCCTGGCCGGAGGGCTAAACCTGGCCTTCAGACCACTTTGTGGTCTGCCTGAATTGTTTTCATATTTGAATTTGTTATGATTATTTAAAAAAAAATGAGATCATATTAAACCTAGAATTTGGGCTTCATTTGAAAAAGCAGTTGATTTGGCAACCACCAACTAGAGTCGAGTAGCTATTATTCCCTTTAGAGTAGCATGTCAAAGCACCACGGTCCCTAAGGCTCCTTATTATAACCCAGTGCTGTGTTCCTGGTTCTTTCTCATCATGAAAACAAACTGCCTACTGTTATAGTAGTTATCTGGTTCCTAATATAAAGTCAAGTGTGGATCTGAGCAGTTCTCCATAGACACTGTTAGTAATTTTTTTCAACCAATTTGGGGTTAATTTTGTGTATCTGCCCAGCCCAAGTTATAGTTTAATGGTTGGAATTATATTAATCCTGTTTTGAGTGACTAGAATTATCCCCATACCATTGTCAAGTCTATATCAAAACATTACAACCAACTCATTCATTTTCAAACTCCCTACACCCATCCCTCCCTGATCACAGGTAAATTTTCTGAAGTCACTGGGTTTTTGTCCTGTTCTTTACTGTAACCTTAGTACCAGGGACAGTGACTAACACATAGTAAGTGCTCAGTAAATATTTGTTGACTGAGTGAAGCAGGGGTAGGGACTCAGAATTGGATACTCCTGGGATCCCTTGGGGTGGTCTTTCAGACACAGCTGGCTGTTGTCATTACTTTTATCAAAAGAATCCAATAACAACTCATCCATCTCTCAGGGAATAAGCCATTTCCCAGAAGCAGAGAAGGAGCTGGCTCAAAAACTTGTTAACTTTGTTTATTCATAAAAGCATTTTATCAAAGTATCAACTTTTGTATTAAACTAGTTTTCCATTTGTAGAAACCCTAGCTTTCAAGAAAATAGGACATATTTCTCAGACTCAGCTAAACTGACTTGCTTGCACCTTAAATCTGCTCTATGCTTCTTCACTGTGCTAAACAGAAAATGGCTTTCAGCCCACTGGCCCCGTTTCTTGGGGTCAGAAGTCTTTTGTGTATCCCTCAGGGCTGCAGAACAGCTTTGCTGTCAAGAACCACTGGACCTGCATTACCTTAGCCTTTAACCACCAGCTTACTGCTTGTAAGACGAACACAAAACAGGGTGTTCTGGCTTAACCTGGCTTCCAGGCACCTCTCAGGATGCCTCAGATACCTTCCTTCTTTCCCCCTCTTTCTTTTTCTTCCTCTTTTCACTCCTTTCTTCTTCCCTGTCCTAACTTTAAAATTTAGTCCTCTCTCTCTGAAATACAGAGAGGATACTTCTTTCTTTCCTTACAAAGATTTGCTTTAAAGAGTAATGAGAACAGGGCTGGGGCTAGGGGCTCAGTGGTAGAGCACTTGCCTAGCACGTGGGAGGCACTGGGTTCGATTCTCAGCACCACATATAAATAGATAAATCAATAAAAATAAAGGCCCACTGACAACTGAAAAAATATATATTAAAAAAAGGAATGAGAATGACTAAGGAAGCATGTACGCTGTTTCTTTAGCATCAAGCCCTCCCCTCCTCACTCAGAATCCCACCCTGCACATGCCAATCCACTGGACACCAAAGATTTTCCTCTATACTCATTTTTCTTTTTCTTCTGAACATCTAAAAATACATTTATGTTGGGTGCAGTGTTGCATGCATGCCTGTAATCCCAGCGACTAGGGAGGCTGATGCAGCAGGATTGCAAGTTGGAGGCCAGCCTTGGCAATTTAGTGAGAACTTGTTTCAAAATAAAAAATAAAAAGGACTGGGGGTGTAGCTCAGTAGAGATTTCCTGGGCTCAATCTCTAGTCTCCCTACCACCCCACCCCACACACTAGAATTAAAATATACTTTAACATGAAATAATTTTATTTTGGTGGGGGTAAATTCTTCACTTTGCTTTTCATGAAACTGCAGTTTTAAGTCAAAAGAAGCTTGAATGACAACTTTATTCAGGCTCCTCCTTTTACAGAGTCAAGGCACAGAGGGCTTAAGCATGAGAACCAGAATTAAAACCTGGTCTTCTGACTCCTGGATGGGGACTCCTTCCTTTATGGTTTGAATTGAGCAGTTCTTAGTTAGCCATGTTCTTGGATTTCAGATAAAAGATAACTTAATGATCCTGAGTCTAGGTCCTGGGAGAGCAGGTCCCACAGTAGTAGCACTGTCCTGCTCCCCAGAAAACCCCTTTTCTCTTTCCTTCATGTTTTCATGTGGAGGGAACTCCATCACAGTTAGACAGCAGCCACTATCTGCTTTCCTTCAGCTCCCCAACAGCGAGAATGGCCCCCATAACCAGGTCTGGATTGCTGAGCCTCCCTCCACCTCTCACCCTCTGTCCCCACTTGTGTCTCATCTAACACACCAGACATTTCACAAGGGCAGGTTCTGCTCTATCGGCTTGATTTGAGGTAGATATTCTTGAGCAAGATGACAACATTGGTACAATTAGGATACAGGTGGTATACCCATGTGGGAGTTGAGAGAAAAGGAGCTATGTGGTAGGGAATTGGGAGGAAGTGGACTTGTGAGAGATTCCTTCTCTTCGGAAGTGAAATCTTTCAGCCATTTATCATATTATAATGTTGGTAATATTATTCTAGCATACTGATGCTTGCGCAATGGGCCCAGCTACCATCATTTCAGGTAAATCACATGAAAATATTTTTCATTATTATCAATTCAAAAGAAAAGGGATTTGATTAGATGTAAAAATGTTCACTTTAGAAAATTGGTTTACAATGCTGTTTTTGAAAAGTGAATTTAAAAATGTAAAGGAGATGGGTGTGGTGGTGTATGCCTGTAATCCCAGTGATTTGGGAGGTCCAGGTAGGGGGAATCACAAGTTGAAGGCCAGCCTCAACAACTTAGCAAAATTGTGTCTCAAAATTAAAAAAAAAGGTAAAAGCTAGGGATGTAGCTCAGTTGTAGAGTGCCTCTGGCTTCTATATCCAATATCCACTACCTCCCCAAAAAGGTAAAAATTATTCTTATATTTGATGCGAAGATTTGAGGATTTTATAATAATGAATTAAGAAAAATATCCCTGCAACTGAACAAGAAAAAAAATCTGTAACTGAAGGACAATTCACATAAGATAATGCTTTGTGGAAGTCTTTATTTCTACCGGTGTATATGTGTGTATGTGTGTGTTTTAACACCTTTTTGAGGGGAAGTCCTATCGATCAAACCCATGGCCTTGTACATCTAGGTAAGTGACCTACACTCGAGCCCCATTTCTACACATTCTAATTTGATGCTTTTATGTGTTCTATAGGGATCATTGAAATATCGATCCCATCACTTCAATCATAATTTGTGTTTCAAAAATCAGAATATACAATGTACAAGAGAATCTCCATTTTGTGTGTCCTTGGCCCTTGTTAAAATAAAAATGGATTTTCTCAAGGGCGGAACTTTATCTGGTTACAGACTTCAATAGCAAGGCTAATGTAAGTTAAGTGTTTGTTTTCATATCAGAATAGTAACACAAGGTGACATTCTTACTGGCAAGAGGGTGATGTTCTCCCAGCATTAGTTTTCAAAGAGATAAAAATGAGCTGAAGTAAAGTGTAATTGAAGTTAGTTGTAAAGAAATACAGAAAGATTTCAATTAATCAATTACAGCCAAGGATAATTATTCAAAGGTAGTTTATTTAAACTCATCTGTGACACCTTGTATCAAATCTGGCCCCCTATTTCCAGTTCTTTCCCCTTCGTGTCTTGGATATCCAACCGCTAATAATACTTCTAGAATAACATGGAGAACAAAACAGAAGGCAGTCATTTTGCTCTGTGTTTATAGTTTTGTTTCCTTTTGTTTGCATAGATTTAGTTACGGATGGTTTTAAAAGGTGAATAATCTTGCCCAGTTCTCTTTTTAAATTCCCTGTGCCCTTCCTTCTGGAGCTAGAGGGTATTCTTCCTTCCCTTTCTACCCTTTGTAGGTCACTCCAGGCTCTCTGAGGGCAGAGATTTTGTTCTGTCTTGCTTATTACTGAACACTACTAGCATATGGTAGATGCTTGGTATAGTGAGAGCAGAGCACAGGACCAGCCAGACACCACGAGGGGCCTCTCAGGACCATCACTCAGAGCACAGTTTGCTGGTGGAGTGAGTTCAGATCTACCCAGGGTGACTGTGTTTATGGATAGAAGCTTTGTAAAACAATAAGGTCTTTTGCTGCCCAGGAATCAATACTTTTACTCTGAGCAAACTGTTCTGTATTTCTGATTCTAGAAGTCTATACATTTCTTTGCAATTTCAAAAGATGAATTGAGCTGGTAATGTTTTATTTCAAGACAGAAGCAGGGCCATGTGTTAAGTCCCAAGTGTCTGTTAAAATAAATCACAAGATACCTGTGTTTTCCATCTCAAAATAATTTTAAAAGACAGGTTAGCATTGTTTTCTACTCACATTGGAATTTTAATCTAATTGAAATATCATTTGTAGTTCTGAGAGTACTAATGTGTTGAGACACTAAAATAAATTTTAAAAATCCAGCACTTTTAGTGAAAAGGATAATGCTCTCATCAAGTTGAAATACTGTTTTTAAAAAGGATCTTATTTTTGTTATTAGTGATTTGTTCATAAGTCCCTTCCCACACCAATCAGCTAAGTAGCCTATTGTCCCTCAGTGAATGGAGCAATGAAAAGTCAGGGAAGGAGAGTTTGGCTGCAGACAACACTGACACTGGACAGTGAGCATTTTTTGTGTGGAAAAACTATCTGGCTCCTTTGAAGAGCATGAGTTAGGAAAATAAAATCATTTCCTGAGTTTAAATTGCTTAGACTTCCCATAGGGTCATAAAATAACAGAAGTGAAACTGAGCACAGTATAACGAGAGAACATGTATGTGTTGTAAATTGTGAGCTTGGTCATCTTTGCAAGAAGGATGAAGTTTTTTTCTGGGACTATACTAGGGCAGAGATTTTCATTGCTATAGGTTTGCATATTTGTGAAAAAATTAAACAGCAAACCAGTGATAAGGCAATTGCCTGGAGACATCAACACTTCACGTGCTGAGGGCTTCCCTCCTAAGCAATCCCAAATTCCTTGAGCAAAATTGAGAACTAAGAAGGATGTCAAAGATTACTCTGAGAACCCTAGAATGGTGTCAGAATGCTCTTGCCCACTAAAATTATCACCAGGGATTAAAACAGAATTTCTTTTTTTTTTTTGTACCAGAGTTTGAACTTGGGACACTTAACCACTAAAGTCACATCCCAGCCCTATTTTGTATTTTATTTAGAGACAGGGTCTCACAAGTTCTCATGAGTTGCTTAGCACTTCACTTTTGCTGAGGATGGCTTTGACCTTGTGATCCTCCTGCCTCAGCCTACTGAGCCACTGGGATAACAGGTGTGCGCCACCACGCCCTGCTTAAAATAGAAATTTGAAGAAGCCTATCCAGAGTTGACTTCAGCCTTTTCCAAGTCCTATAACCCCTGGTTTTTGTTGTTGTTTAGGAAATGAAATAGCTATGGAAAACGTTGACAAGGACAGTTGGAGAAGAGAGAAGTGACCCTGATGCTCTGAGAACAGGGAGGGAAGAGAAACAATAAAACACAGACAGATGGGAAAATTGTAAAAACGCAGCAGGCTAAGGAAAGAAGAGTGAAGATAAAGCTGAATATGTGCTTCAAACTATGTAAGTCAGTATTTTCAGCCTGCAAAATAATTGATGTGCATGTAATGATGTCCCTGAGTTATTAGAAGAGGTTAGGAAAACTGAGTTATTAGGTAAAATATTCATGTGTAAGAAGGAAGAATTTAGAAAAAAAAGATTCAGAAAGATTTCCTTTGGAAATGGGTCAAGTAAAAACTAAAGTTTTGATGCTTAAAGAGAGTCTGTTAGTTAGTGGCGGTGCCACAACGTGAAATGTGGTGGTGGTGGGATTAGTACCTAGGAACTTCCAGGGTGTGAAGTTCACTTTGATATGGAATCTCACTAAATTGGGCTTAAGATATGTCACATGGGGTTTAATGAGGATTGACTTATTTAACTGATAAAAAAATAAAAGAATGCATGGACTTGAGTATTTTTATTATATATTTGTCAAATAATTTCTATATGGAAAAATTATATAAAGAAATATTTTAGGGCACGATGTAAAGTTGTCAGTAGTATTTGCTGTCCCCATAAGCCTGGCTTCACATGGATGCCTGGTTTCTCTCATATAGGAGTGACTGAAATGGGAACCCCATGCAATTCTTTTGCTTCAAAATAGGAGATTAGTTTATGCTTCCTAATCAATATCGTGTACTTTTCTAAATTTCATTGTGCTTTCTTTACTTGTGACTTTTTGACTTTTCTGGGCTCTGAGAATTACTTCTGACCCTGAGTAACTCAGCAAATTAATGGGACTTTTATTGAGTGTCATAAAAGTAGCTGAGCTACTGACTTAAAGATGATGAAAATTGCTTTTCCTTGAATAAGCCCTTGATTTTATTTTGACTTTAAAGATTTTCTTCTGGAAATGTTAGAATACCTTGATGAATTTGCTAACTGTAGGTTTTGGTGTAGAACTATCAATTAATGAAGAAAGAGTTCACTGATATCTTCAGAGACTATTAGCCCCAAGGTTTGTCAGACTATGGAGACTTCCACCTTTCTATCTTCAAATTCATTTCATTTAAGCAGGATCTCCTGCCTCCGTTGGCTAATGGCAGAAATTCAGAATCATTAGCTAAATTAATTGTTTCATGTGCTTGGTCTTTAGAACGTTATAAACTATAATGGAATTACTGAGTTGAGAGCAATTAATTGGATGTTCTTCAAATATATCCTAACCAAATGCTGTACCTGACACTCTTTATGACCATTTAAAAACTACCAAAAGGAAATTGTTGATGAATCCTAGTGCCATCAAAATAAACCATCTAAAATAGTTTTAATATCCCCAGATCTGTGTATTTGTGTCACCTCTCCAGCTGAAAAGTCATTCCAGATACTGCCTCTTAAGTGTAAATTTAGTGCTCTATATTTTTAAAAGGAAAAAATGAGAATTTGAAATACTCTCCCTCTCTGGTCTTCTTTTAAAGCCCATAAATCATGGAGGGAAGAACAGTATGCTCACATGTTCCTCATGTCTAGAACTCGTGTTTGAGGTGGGAGTTGAAAATTGAGGCCCTACACCAGGCCATTGAGGCATGCGGAGTGTTGGCGGCAAGAAGTCTCAGGTAAGAGAGAAAAATGGGAAGAACTTGGAAAGCAAATCGAGTTCTAAAGGGACCAGCTTCCATATTAGCCCTGCTGGTTGTGGTCATAATGGGAATGTGGTCCTGGTAAAGCCAAATCCTGGGATTTTCAAACAAAGTCAGATGTGTGACATTTAAATTTTGGTAACAGAATTCAAGTTTTAAACTCTGTGGGTCAAACAGAACCTGTTTTTGTGGGCTGTCAGGAAACCACCTCTGGATTGGATTCTAACACTCCCTATTCATACACACACAATATATATAAAATAAAGGATGTTGAAATACTGCCCTTATGATCAATCAAAGAAAATGTTTTTTTTTAAATAAAGGAAACTAGGGTAATTCATTAATCACAGATAATTCATTAGGCTATAGTAACGTATTCATTATCATGACTATTTAAAAAGAGGGTATATTTGCTTCCTGTCTATTTGGTTTATAAGCAGGTGAGAGTTCAGGAAACAAAGATTTCCTGATATGGTTGTCAATTGTTGGTACTGAAATATTTAAAAGTGTGCAAAATAGAAAGGCCCAGAGTTGTATTTAAAGGGTGATTCTATAAAAACTGAGGGTAGAATAAAGACTTTTCAAGTTCCTTCAGGGCATCACGTTTAGTTTATTATGCCAAAAAAGTGTAGTGGTAGACACTAGAAAAAAGAGACAGTTTGAATATGTTATTATTTTAGACTGTTGCCCTCAAACTGAAATATACAGTTGCTATGAAAAAACTTGCAGTTTCCTGAGGGATGAGAAGAGAAATTCAGAGAATCACGGAGCACACAATGTGTCATTAGCTACTTCAGACAGTACACAGCATCTATTAGTGGATAAAGCAAAAGGAAAGGAATAAACATTCATTTCTATTTCTTACATTGTTGCTCTGGGACCCAGAGGAACAGTGTCACCTTTTGGCATTTGGGTCACCTCCTATGCTAAGAAAAATGACAATGTATGTCCCAAAGGCACTTTGTGAATAATTTTTGACACCTATAAAGCATTTGCAAATTTTTAAACACAACGGTACCACAAAAGTATGGAATGTTATTCTCCCTCTTCATGATATACAGAAGAAATGAAGAATTATGACTGCCAGCCACCAGTCAGCTACCTACTGGAATGTTTTTGTTTGCTTTTCATCTTTGTTCATTCTGGAACCCATCATGTTTATTTCCAAGCAATGTTCTTTCTATCCACTTTAGCTTTGCATTTCATTTAAATGAAAAAGCAGGCTTGGGCTGATTCATTATTTAAATTGCAGTCTCTAAGCTCCCCTTTGGAGACTGAAGAATCTATATGTGTAAGGCTGCAGTTAGGCAAAAAGAAGAATAAGTTACATGATAAAATCCAGGGCCCAGCTCTCAAGTGTGAATTGTATAAAGTTCATTGTCCTTGTCTGTGTCCCTTACAAGTAGTCCTTGGGTAGCTTTAAGTGAGATGTTAACCTTATACTTGAAACATAGTCTTACCTTCATTCTTTAGGGAAAAAATGACAAATGCAGAATTTGAAGATAAACTTCATAGATTAGAAATATACTTATCTCTCTTATAGCTTGATGTACAATATGGAAAATAATACTTTTTCTATGTACTCATTATATATAAAACACAAACAATACATAAATAAAAATAAACATAAAAATCAGTTCATACCTTCTAGAAGAAATCACTCTTTTTTATGATCTACTTTTCTATAATTTACTACTTGACTTTCAGGAAATTAGATAGGTTCATGTTGTTTAATCTATCATTTAACTTCTTGAGAACTATTCTCAAAATTTTTTTAACAATTCAGTTAGATTGAATTACAAAAATATTTAGCATACATATATATGTGTGATTTTCTCTATATATGTATTTTACATATGTGTTTTTTTGTTTTAATCATGAAGGGTGATGTATAAATCAGAGGTCCTAATGTATAAAATAGAGAAGAAAGAAAAGATCACTTGCCAACTCTTGGCTGTCTTTTGCACACTGAGCCCATTACAGGATACATTACCTCCATGGATATTAGCATGTTGGCTGAGTCTTATTGGGAAGGAAATGAACTTATAAAAACAAGCTTGCCTTGCAAGTTCTCTCCCCCAAACCAGCTCCTATGGATACTGTACCTTCCGGAGGGGTTTGAGCTTGGTCTCCATTATGAAGTCATATTTGCAGAGTTCGCAGCAGCGCGTGTCTGAGCTCTTGATCCACTGGTGGAGGCAGGACTGGTGGACAAAGCGCAGGGTCCCCGTGCAGCGACAGGGTGTGATGAGGGGGCTCTCTTCATCCCCTTCGCAGTGACAGATCCTGGGGAGGGACACGGCAGACAGTATGAAATCTCACAGAGAACATTCTCACCAGTTGATTTCTACCCTTGCTTACACCAGGCTATATTAGAACTTATAACCTAAAATTTAGAGTACACTGACATTTAATTACAACCTGGATGCTAGAGCTGAGTCTTTGATCAACATGAATTTGTTTGCACTTGTATGGTCATTGCCAGACTTAAGTCGTGTTATAAGGCATTAGATATTGGCAATGCAGAAACAGACTATCATTTGATTTCTACACTGAAGCCAGTTTTTAAAAAAATAATTAATAATTCTTTGATACTGGGGATTGAACCTACAGGCCCTTAACCGCTGATCCACATCCCCAGTCTTTTCTATATTTTATTTAGAGACAGGTTCTCACTAAGATGCTTAGAGCCTCAATAAATTGCTGAGGCTGGCTTTGAACTCTCAATCCTCCTGAGCCGCTGGGATTATAGGCCTGTGCCACCATGCCTGGCCTGAAGCCAGTTTTAAGAGCATACAAGCTCTGCATCCAGCTTCATTTCTTTTAATAAGTCACTTTCTTTGGGTTTTCATATCTAAAAATTATGATATGTAAATATTCTAAGGAATGTTAGAATCAGGGTGATATTGGCCTCATAGAATATGTTTGGAAGTGTCCCCTCTTTTTCTATTTCATGAAATAGTTTGAGGAGTATTGGTGTTAGTTCTTCTTTAAAGGGCTTGTAGAACTCAGCTGTGTATCCATCTGGTCCTGGGCTTTTCTTGGTTGCTAGGTTTCTGATGGTGTGGAACATTTAACACATTTCATTGTGTTATTTTGATGGCGGTTTTACAGGGCTATAGTGTATAATGTAGTAATATAGTGTGGGAAATTTCTGAAAAATTTTAATGCATAATCAAAGAATAAAGTTACTACTGAAGTTTCAGACTAAAAATATTATAAATATTTTCCTAGGAAGAAGCATACCTATTGGGTCATAATTAACTGTCCAAACTGTCAATAGTCATCATTGTACAAAAACCCCATAAAAATGACCAATTACATAAAATTCAAGTTCATGAAATTCTGTTGTTTGAAAATGTTAATCACTACTTTGGCCAGTGAACTTTGAGTTCAAATAGTTTCTGAATTACTCTAAAGTCTAGTTTTAAAGATTTAGAGTTTCACAGATTTACATAGAGAAGTTTGCAATCCATGTCCCCCCTTCCCTGGGATGAGTTAAAAAGTAGCAATGTTGGATGTAGTGTCTCATATAAAAATCAATGTGGTAGGGGAAAATTAAAATGAAATCTTCATTACTCTCATATTCATACTTTTAAAAAATAATTTATTTTCTTCTTTGAATGAGTTAAGCCTTTCATAACTCTAGGTAGTGAACTAAAACCTTAGCCTTTCAGCAACTCTCACGATTTAACCAGCTGTTAGAAGTTGGTAATAAATTTAATTAGAAACATTGCTTTATATCTGTTAGAGATATGAATGTTGAATGTAGCATTTTAAAAAATTAAAAATCTGCGTAATTCCTTTTTTTTTTTTTTTTAAAAAAGCTGAGTCACAGTAGTGGGATGGAAAAATGTATCCATTGCTGCTACTGCTCTTTCCTTATGGGTGTTTACACCCTTTTCTCCAGAAGCATATGTTTTAAAGAGTGGGTTTAAAATCTACTCTGAAAATACACTATCTCCCCAGAGAAAATGAAATACCTGCTCAGATTGCCAGTGCAGTAAGATACAGGAATTGAAACCTAATGCTCCCGACCTCAAAATAAAGAAGTGGGACAGAGGACACCCGTATTTTGTCTTAACTTCTTAAGTAAAAATAAAGTCAGCACAAGGAAACCCTGACTTCTACAGTTTTGGGGTGGGCATGATGGGATGAGGACAGAGGGAAGGTCAGGCCAATGTCCCCTTTCTCCCTCCCAGACAGAGCTGAGAGTAGCAATGCTCGATAAAACACCTCAAGGTCAAATGGCTGATGTGGTGGTGCATGCCTGTAATCTCAGTGGCTCCAGAGGCTGAGGCAGGAGGATTGTAAGTGCAAAGCCAGCCTCAGCAAAAGTGAGGCACTAAGCAACTCAGTGAGACCCTGTCTCTAAATAAAATACAAAAGAGGGCAGAGGATGTGGCTCAGTGGTCAAGTGTCCCTGAGTTCAATCCCTGGAACCCACTCTTGCCCCCCAAATGATCCGAATGCCTATTCCTTAAAAAACCTGAAATAGCTCCTTCTTCCAAAACCTAGGCTTCAGGAACTGGGCCCTCTGTGCCTTATATCACAGTTAATGCCACCACAGTGTCACAGCCTAGGTGCCCAGTAGTGGCTGACAAGGCAGCTATGAAGGAAATAAGAGCTTCTACAGCATTTAATCTGATTGTAATATTTACTATTTGAGTCACTGAAATCTAATTAATTGTGAAGAATAAGAGATATTATTTCATAGGTCCTTGAACCCATTTTTTCTCCCCATTTTTTATCGGTGCTTTATATTGTACATATGATGGAATTTGTTGTTATATATTCACACATGCACACAGTTTAACAATATAATTTGGCCAATACCACTCCTCAGCACTTCACCAGTCCCTCATCTACTTCCACGCCCCCCTCTTCTATTCTATTTCTCTCTCTTTGATTTTCATGAAATCCCCTCCCACACCTTCTTTTCCTTTTTCCTTTCTAGCTTCTACATATGGGAGAAAACGTGATCCTTGACCTTCTGACTTTTTTCATCTTGAAACTCCTATTTCTCTTACTACTTCAATCAGACCTTGGCCCAATTCTGTCCAATGAATGTGATTATAAATAAAGTTTTATTGAAACACAGCCTCGCCTATTGGTTTATATATTGTTTAGAGTTATATTTGCAGTATAACAGAAGAGCTAAGTAGTTTCTGCAGAGATCATCTAGTTGCAAAGATTAAAATATTTGCCATCTGGCCCTTTTCAGAAAATGTCTGCAGACTCCTTCTTTAAGGTATACATGGCGATTCTGAGTTAGAGACAATATGTGTATGTTGCTGACAACAATGAAAAAAAAATTACAAAATAAATCACCCCAACCTCTGCAAGCAACCAAAAACTGAAATAAAGATTATATAGGGAAATAATAAAATGTTCACACTATAAATGAAAGCTATCTTGACCTGACTTTAAAGTCTACTGCTTCCATGGGCAAAATTACTCATTTGAAAAAGAGAAATTTGCCTTTAAAGTCATTTGATAATTCATCACTAAAATAAAATAAAAAGATTGTATTAAATGCTCAACTGCTCAACATCTGTCAAAAAGATTCTGAGGTTCTGACTTTTTACTGACATGAATAAAGTAATTTATTCATAAGCAGTTTTAAACAAAGACCTAGCTGATTTACTAAGTTCAAACTGACCTGATCAGCTTACTGATTATAATACAACTTCCTATGTATTATAATGATCTTTTAAAAAAATTTTGCTAAGACTCTTACCTGAAGCACCACCAGCAGTATTATTTTCTCATAAAATTAAAATTATTTCCCATAGGAAAAATTAAAAGTTTGCTTCATTTTCATTTCCATTTCACATACTTTATTTTAGCATGTTTTTAGCATTTTGAACTATTTCTAAATTATCCAACTCAAGTGAGACCCAAGAGTCTTTTCTAAGCTATATTTAGATTGTTTCAAATGAATTGAAGAGCTAAATATCAACTTCAAGTATCTTTTAAAAATAAAAAATAATATGATAAGACCATTAAAGAAAGAATTAAACAATTCTTAAATTGGTATACTCGACAGAAATCACAATTGCTGAATTATAAATGAAAACACAGTAATGAAAACACAAACATGTTTTTCCCAACAGAATAATTGTATAAAGAAAATGTTGTTAATGCTATAATAAAATTACATTGTAAAATATTCATAATTTTGATGCATTTTTACTTGATGGGAAATTGAGGCTTGGAAATTCAGTAATTCTATAAACTCATTGGTGATCCATGTTGGTGCCTGATACCCAGTGGGAGGAAGAAGCTGAATTCATAGATTTTATTGGCATATTAGTATATTGACTGTCTACTTACAATCTAATCAGCATATGTTGAGATTTTCATATTTAAGACTTCAATGCACTGGTACTTCCACATAATTTTTAGCTTTCCATGAACAGAACACCACAAAATGTTATGTAACACATTAAATGTTAGTTTTTTTGTTTGTTTGTTTTTGTTTTCTTTTTGGTATGGTCAAAGTGTGTAATTGCCTTAATGTTTGAGTTTAAGAAAAGTAATTTCTTTTGTTTTGGTCTTATTTATGTTAAAATGGTCTTTATTTTTCACCATTCACTCCCTTCTGAAGGCTCTTGGACCTGATAGAATAATATATTTTTCTGTAAAAGTTTTAAAAATAATTCATTACTTGAAAAATTGTCTTTATGAGGCCCATCATGGTTAAAAAAACTTGGGAATTTAAAAATTATTTCATTCATTTGATTGATCATATTTTTTTAGTTCTTTTTAAAAAATATGTTCTAGTTGTAGATGGACACAATACCCTTATTTTATTTATTTATTTTTATGTGGTACTGAGGATCGAACCCAGTGCCTCACACATACTAAGCCACCACACTACCATTGCGCCACAGTGCCACAACCTCAGTCCTTCTTAGGGACCTTGTTTGTGATACTCTTGCAATTATCTGAGAAATAAGAACCTGGACCAACATGGTGACCTTGAGGAAGGTCAACAAGTGACTCTGGGAAGTGTGGAGACATGGAGGGCTCACTTGTCTTCCATGATTAGCTGTAGTAGCAAAGCACTGCTAGAACATACTTCCAAATGCCATCATCCTTGTCATCTTCAAGCAGCATCGTGACCACAGGCTTCTCAACTGATGGATTCTCAGAGCCATGCTAGATTTACCCCTTCTTTTTTTGGCCTTTCTTCCTAAGGCTATCCCCTCACTTCCCTATCTACATTTTTCTCCATAACCATCTCCAACTAAATAATCTTTTACAGTAATTGTGGGTACTGCTATGTCTGTATTGGCTTAATTTGGATGTTAATCATTCAGACCTAACCATCATGCTTCAGATTGTGGCATGCATTCTTAGCACTCATTTTACTAAGCCAAAAAGATCTTAGAAATTTTTCAGACAGAAGCCATATTGAAAAGTATTAAGCAGTGGTGAGAAATTAAACTTTCAAGGTCAATGGGTGAAGAGTTAGAATGTCTCTGTCTCTCAGTATTACACAGCAGTGAAAGGATAGCAGGCTAGGGAAAGTTTTATTTTTAGTTTTCTTTTCATTTTATTATTAGCATGGAAAATGTGAACTTGTTCATAAATGGAATTGAAGATGCCACAGAGAGTTGGACATTTAAAAAAAAATCGTTGGGCAAGAGAATGCCCACTTGTTGACAAAGGTGGTTGGAAGAAAGTATAGGGAAAGAAAGTCTTGTAGGGGAAAGTGTTCAGGCAAGTAGAAAAGGAATACTGACACCTGTTCCTGAGGGCAAGAGGTAGAGGGAAAATGGAAGGTAAAGATGAGAAAGTGGTGGAAACAGAAGAAATTGCAGCAGTGGGTGGTCTACTCTTTTTAGAGGCAGGTATGATAAACACAGGGGAGGAAGGCACAGGGTTAAGGTCTTAGAGAGGCTGTAAATAATTACAAAAAAACACTTGGAGAATGTGATGGGAAATTAACCAAGCGTGAATGTAAGAATTGTGGAGCAACCTTGAGGTCCCTGGTGAGATTAGACAGCGCGGATTTATAGTAAACACTGCTAACATTGTACAGGGACTTGGCAGCCAACAGCAGTCAGAGAGCTGCCCTGCAGCTTGGGACGCATTCTAACTGTTCTGAGATCACCAGGTCAGACATAGGCAAGGACACAAAAGTAAGGATTCTGGAACATCAGCAAATACAGCATGCAGGCAGTGGGGGGCAAGTGAAATCTTATCTTGGTTAACATGTTTTGGGAAAAGGTGATTTCCTATTCTTTTGGTTGCACTGCTTTCCCATGACAATGGGGAAATAGTATATGGAAGTATTTGGTATTTGAGATTCAAATCTAGATCAAGTCCTGGCACACCTTCTTGCTCTTTGCTCCAGTAAACTGAAAAAAAAAAAAAAAAAATCTCAGTTTACTCATTTGTAAAGTAAGGTTAAAAATACCTTTTAGGGGGTCATGAAGATTAAATGAGATGAAAGTGTACAGCACCTGGCCCATGGTAGGCAATCAAATATTTATTTTATTTTACTTATTTATTTGACGCACATACAATTTTAACTGACTTTGGCTTGCTAATTATATTATGACTTGTTACGGGATCATGGGATTACTACTACCACTCCTAATTTGGTTTGCAAATAGCACTGCTTTCAGTACCCTGGGACGGAATGATTTCAGCAGCTGGTTAGTTGGTTAAAACTCATTCTCGTAAGGCCAAGGTCATGAATTCTGACAGCACACGGGTGGGTTAGCTTCAGACACATTTGATTCCACAGGTTAGTCATGTCACAGTCGTGTCTGCAAGAAAGCTAGGCAGAAAGGGGTTTTTGTGTCTGTGTAGGGTAAATTGGATATTGAATTCAGTTTCACTCTTCTCTATTATGAGAGGCCTCAGATAAGATTTTAGAATTGGTAGTCTCATCTATAAAATCTTATGTGGCTATTACGAGGCTCAAATAATATATGTGAGAAAATATTGCCAAGTTTAATCACTGTTCCAAAATGAGGTCTTATTACCAATATATAAATAAAACCAACAGAAAGTGATGCTAGGTATTACAAGTGTAAGGTGTTGCATGTTTTTGTCAAAGCAATTTATTTTTTCATGTCTGCCTTTCAGTTCATAGGACTGTCATGTTTTACCTCCAAGGACTTCGATGAGAGAAAGGCACCCTAATATTCGGATTACTTTTCTATTAAGATACCCACACGCTCCCTATAGTTAAGTCTAAGTACCTTTGCTAGTTTTAAATTTTTTATGAATGTCTTTTGCTTTTTCGACTAACCCCTCCTTCTGGAAACTTCCACGTTTTTGGCTTATGTGAAACTTCCATCATTGTGGCAAACAAAATGAAATGATCAGAGCAAGTGGAAGAGTGACCACCAACATGTTAGAATTCTGGGACAGTAAGAGATGATAGAGGAATAATATAGAACTCAGTGTCTAAATTCATGGCAGAGACTCTTCTGCTGCACTTCAAAATTATAGGCAAAGGGGCTGTCTTTAATATATGAGTAATTTTGGAACAAACAAAAATAAATGCTAATTTCCATACTTAACCTCTCAGAGGAATAAAAAGCAGGGAAAGGGAAATTACATAACAGCTGTCTTCAAATATGTCAAAGTCTATTGTGTGAAAGAGCAACTGTCTTGTCTGTCTCACAACGAGACCCAGTGAGGAGAAGTTAAAGGAAACACACTTCCATGAAATAGGAAGAGATGGAGACACCCAGCATTTGCCAAAGTTGGAATGAGTTCTCCCAAAATGGTGAATTTCCCACCATTGAATATATTCCCGCACAGATAGGGTGGTTTGGACAGAGGTACTCTAAAATGAACCAGAGCAAATGTGAACTGCTTCACCTCTTTTCCAAGGTTGACATCTATTATTTTCTGTTTCCCAAGGACTGATTTTTTTCCCCTTTTTAATTCTTCAGGAGCATTTCTCCTCTGCTTATCCTTAGAATTTTGCACTTGACCCTTTGGTTTTTCCTCTCTATACTACCATGGTGAGGCAGTCTAGATCCACAACTTCAAATTTTGATCTTAGACTTGTGACCTTGTGACTTTAAGACACCTCCCTTCAAAACCTTATCAATAGCAAGAAACTTAAGCCAGCTCTCCAAATCCAAAATCAGCGTTTCCCCAGTGGGACACTTACTTTCTATGTCTCACCATTTCCAAGACAGCTTGTCTTCTTAAAGATCCCAATCCAGTAGTATTCCCTCATGTCTGGATAGTCTGCCTTTATCTTTGATCTTTCCATGTACTTTAGACCCTATATTCATATTGCCATCCACATGACAATGCTTTTGTCCCACAGTGTTTTTAATATTAAAATTTAACTGATAAGCATCAAAAAGTCAGGGAAAGATGATGAGTCTCCAGACCATAAATGGGTTGGGAGTGCTATGCATTAAGAATTTAGCTAGGCAAGTATGGAACATACACCCAACAGCTGTCCTGGTGAGATGATTTAGCAGTTCTCAGAAGTGGTTCCCAATTACTTGTGTTTTGGGAAGGTTCACTTATAGTGAAAGTGAGAAATATATGATCCTTTCATACATCATGCACTCTTTAATTTTCATTTGAGGAACCAAATTGAGGTGTGACAATTTTATACCCTCTTTGAGCAGCAGAGGAAGTCAAGCAAAGTGATTTGAAGTAGAAAGAAGAAGTAACTCGTACTTAATAAACAGAGAAGAAGATGGACAGTATTTAATACCATTCTTACTAATAGCTGTTTCCAGCTCCTCTTATTGACTTGGAGCCAGCATATATTTCTGGAATAAAACCCCAAAGTCCTTATAAGCCAGAATTCTGTTTCCTTATCAGAAGACACATGTTTTAAGTTACCACTCTTTAAAATACCTTGAAAACTTGAATTAAAAAAAAAACAAACATTTATGACATAATAATAAAAATAATTTTATCAACAGCTGATACAATTTTTATAACCATGAGGTTGATCACTCTAGATCTACAGTGTTTTAAAACATCTACAGATGAGTGACATTTGTTTATACATAAGTGATTTTTAAAAAGTGTTTTGTTTTCTCAAAGGAATTATTTTCAACTAAGAAAAGCAGCTACATAGCATGACTTCCTGAGTGTAATTTCATGCCCTAATTTGTCACCACTGTCTTGGTCAAAACCTCAAACCATCTGCACAGAGCGAAAGGGAATGATCAACAACAAAGACAATGACATAGCAATGTTCCTGGCTCCTAACTCCGTTCCTGGAGCCAATTCAAAGTCTCAACTCAACAGCTACAGTTTCCTCCCACCCAATATCACACTAATGAAAAACAGTGAAGATAATGATCCTCTTGCTTGCCAGTAATGGAAGCAGAGGAGGCCATGTCTCATTTTAATTCATAGGCATTGAGTTCTGCAATGGTTTGGAAAGATTCCATTGGTATTTCTCCTCTTGGGTCCCTCATTACCTCTGGAGACAGTTTGATGACATTTAAACTGGGAGTTTAAAACCGGACTGGACTTGAGAATCACCAAGATTTGTTTTTTCTCATCTAGCCCAGTGGCTCACTCTCACAGTGGGTTAGACTCTCCTTGAGGACTTTCTTAGAAGTCTTCATGGGCTTGCAGAGCACATTAGATTTCCCCCAACCTCCATCATGTTGACATGTGTAGCTCCAGTCCTGAGTGTACCTAGTAATAGAATATATACATGCATATACATATGTATGTGCCAGGAATTGAATCCAGGGGTGCCTTATCACTGAGCCACATCCCAAGTCCTTTTTATTTTTTTATTTTGAGACAGTGTCTAACTAAATTGCTGAGGCTGGCCTTGAACTTGCAATCTTCCTGTCTTAGGTAGCTGGGATTACAGGCATGTGCTGCTGCACCCTGCTAGATATTCTTGACTTTAGAATTAGCTTCAACTGTCTAAATTTTCCAAACCAGGGAGAGATTCAACGCTGGGTTGTGCCTTTTAGGATAATCCCTCTTCAGTTAAGCACCACTTTCCCACTCTATCCATACTTCCTTGGTGAGCTCAGAGCACAATCTATTTCTAGGTAAAGAAAATGGTTTTCTCCAATGGCCTTTCCAGATCCTATTTTATGATTTTGGTGACAAATAGGCAAGTAAATTGATAATAATTTTGAATGAATATGTCAATGTTATGATTTTCTCTACATTTTCACACATCATACACATTCCTTTTATATCAGCTTTGAGATCTTTTGGGGTTTGTTTGTAAGACTGAAAATATTGAACTAGAGGTATTTCTAAGCAGGTATTCCCAACATTATTAGGCTAAATTTTTATTTCCTGCATGCATTGAGGTGAAAAGGGAAAACAAAAGGACAGATGATACAAATTCATTTGGATTTATTGTGTAGCTATAACCAAAGAAATAGATGTGGTCAGATACAAAATGAAGCTTTTGTACATACATAACAACAGAGCTATCAGAAAAATCCAGTTATAACTTTTCAGTGTTTTTCTTTTTTGGATGTGACAAAGTCTTAATTCAAACTGATTTTGTGATAGTTCTTTATTTCTTATTGCTAAGTGTTAAAATTCTTATAAGCTCACCCTCAACCATGACTTCCTTCCAATTTTTTCCATTCATTAATCTTACCTGGCTGAGCATTACATCAAAGGAATTCTCACATTGCCATGGATAATTGACAAAGCAAGCACTTTATTTACAGATAACCAAGAATGCTTTGACTGAGAAATACTCCTCTGCATATGAATTATTTGACAGAGGTAAGTGACTTGGAAAGTATTGATGTTTTAAAGCAGTTATAGACACTTTGAGTGAATTATACTCAGTCTTCACCCATCTATCCATCTGTCCATCCATCCATCCATCCATCCATCCATTCATTCATTCTCTCATCAAATACTTTGTTGACGCTGAGGTTGTGGCTCAGCGGTAGAGCACTCACCTGGCACGTGCAAGGCATTGGGTTCGATTCTCAGTACTACATAAAAATGAATAAATAAAATAAATAAAGGTATTGTGTCCAACTACAACTAAAAAAACTTTAAAAATACTTTGTTGAATATGCATTATGTGTAAGATATTACAAGGAGCTATGATAAATACAGAGATGCATAAGTTCCAATCTTTGCACTTTAGAAACTTATATACTATTTATAGTTCATAATTGGACAATTCCACTGCTAGTCAGAATACAAGTTAAACTGGGACATGAGCCATGTCAAGTGTCATCATATGCAAGTAAAAGAAAGATCATATACAAATTGGTGGTCAAGGCCCAATGGAACATGTGGTATATAAACTAGAATTGAAGCCTGGGTAAAATTTTGACAGATGGAGATGGAGTTGGTAGAATACTCCATGTATAGAGATATTTTTAGTGAATGCTTAGAAGTAGAATTGATCAGCTAATCAAGTAGAAGATTGAAGCCAATTCAAAAAGAACATGAATATTTTTAGGTAGGATTATACTGGGATGACATACCAAAAAAAAAATAAGGTAAGATTATAAAAGAGGCTGTTTCTTTTACTCCAGATCAACACTTAAACAGACACACACACACACACACACACAAACACACACACACACACACACAAGCTTTAACCATAGTAATTTAGAATCCTGAAGAATTCCATTAAGGAATCTGAGTAAGAAATTAAGATTACATTTGAAAATGGGCTTAAATAGATATTTCTCCAAAGAAGACATACAAATGATCGAAAGGTGTGTGAGAAGGTGTCCAAATCACTAATTATCAGGAAACACAAATCATAGCCACAATTAGATATTACCTCACAAATATTTGATCCATTATTGTTGAGAATATGGAAAAATTGGGGCTCTTGTACATTGTTAGGAATGTAAAATGGTGCAGTTATTGTTCAAAACTGAAGAAGTTCCTAAAAAAGTTAAAAATAGAAATCCTATCTGATTCAACAACTCTACTTCTGAGAAATTTTCTAAAAGAAGTGAAATCCTGACCAAATAGATATTTGAATTCCCACGTTCATGGCAACATTATTCCCAATAATCAAGATATGGAATCAAATGTCTTTATGAATAAAGAATATTGGCAATATACATACAAAAAATATCATTCAGCTCTATAAAAGAAGGGGATCCCATCATTTGTGGCAGGATTGGATGTCCATTAGGTGAAACTTGAGGAAATTATATCAAGTGAAATAAATCAGTCACAGAAAATGATTCCATTTACATGAGGTATATAAATGAGTCAAACACAGAAACAGAGAGTGGAATGGTGGCTGCCAGGGGCTGGGCTGTAGGAGAGACGGGAATTTGCTATTCAATGGGCATAATTTTCAGTTATGCAGATGATTCAGTTCTAGAGACCTGCTCTACAACACTGTTCGCCATAAACACTGTAAACTGAAAATATATTAAAAAGGAAAGTCTCATGTGACATGCTTTTACCACAATAAAAAACTAAATAGTCATTCTCAAGTTACAAAAAAAGGAGGATTATTAGATTAATTTGGTAATGTTAGCTCAGATAGATAAGAAAAAAAAAAAGAAGAGAATATTGAAAGCATCAAAATCAATGGGAATGTGAGGAAAAATCCCTAACTGTGGGAAAGCAGAGAGACTGGAGATGCTGTAAAAGTAAAGTTGTCAGAGCTGAGGCCTTGCTTTGGGAGGAGGAGGTGGCGAGCCTTGGGAGAATGGAGTCAAGCTGACTTTAAGGTTTTAATTAAAGCTCTTTGGAAAGGCTGCTCAGGATTAATCTATGCACAGGGCCTCTGAGCATTGACTGTCACTGCGGTTACCACTTGAAAACTACAATGCGAGAGTTTGCATTCTGTGACACTACATGGGGACAGAAGGAAGGAGCTGAAAACTTTCTCAGAGAGCCTTCCTGTTGGATTTGAGATAATTCAATGAATAATAATAGTTGAAAATGGGAGTTCATAACTCACTTGAAACTAATGTTTGAAATATGATATGTCAAGAGCTTTGTAAGGTTTTGAACAACCAATAAAAAAATAATAGTTGAAAGATATTTTTCCCACTAGAATTGAAAATATATAACTAACCATGTGGTTCCTTACTTTTTCTTTTTAAGCCACATTTTATAGTGTGTAAGGAAGCCAGAAAATGATACCAATACCACTTGATTATCCCTATTATTTTTCTTTCAATTAAGAGTGTAAAATCACAAAAATTTATTTATTCAGATAAAACAGAACTTCTACTTAGATAAAGCACTTTTTTTTTTCCTGATAGTCTCTGTTCTTCAAAAGCTAAGTATGAACTGGGATTGTGGCTCAGTGATAGAGCACGTGCCTATCCTGAGTGAGGCACTGAGTTCGATCCTCAGCACCACATTAAAAAAAAAGTAAATAAAATAAAGGAATTGTGTCTGTCTACAACTAATATATATATAAAACTAAGTATATGAATTTCTAATTTGTCCTTGAAAGAAATAACTGAAAACATAGTATACACTTAATTAAAAATTAAATTCATAGAAAAGTCTTAAAAGAAACACAGGAAAATCAAGATAGTGATTATCTAACTAGATAATTAAGTTCAAACTAAAATAGTAGTTTTCTCTACTTTTAGCTTTTTCACAATAAGAAACTAGCATACGAATCAATATAATATTAAATAAACAAAGATTTAAAAATGTTAAATTGCTTTTCATTTCTTTTTATCTCATTCTCCAGTAAGTTAAAAAAATTCATGAATAAATTTGATAGATTTATATATATATGAGCAATTTGGAGAAATGCAGGTTTTTTTTTTTTTTTTAATTTTGAGACAGGGATCTCACAAAGTTGAAGGATGCGGAGGCTGGCCTCAAAGTTCTGAATCTTCTGCCCCAGCCTCCCAAGTGGCTAGGGTTACAAATGTGCACCACTGCGCCTGATTTGCAATAATTTATCATCAGTAATTGTTGAATTGCTACCCTATTCTCTTCCTGTCTAGCTTCAGGGACAATCTTTAAAACATGGTAACTGGAAACCAAAGGATACTATTATTGACATTTTAGTAGACATAAATTTACAGATGTTAACTCTATGAGCAAGAGTTTCTTGCTAAAATTTCAAAATAGTTTTCTTATTGTAGGGACAGAGGAGTATTATGAGGAGGCTGCTTCCCTCCCCCCCACATATGACAATATCAGGAGTATCTTGTATTGTCTGAACTTTAAGTGTGTGAAATTACTTGATATCATTTCTTGTATACTTCATATATTGTGCAAGTGTACATATTCAGACATTTCATTTTAAGCCTATCAGATTCTGCTGCAGTTTCCCGGAAGATGAAACCAACTTACTCTGATATTTGCTAGATGGAAGGGGTAACTTCAACTGTATCATTAGCATTTTCAAGTGCTCAGATATGCATATGTGTGTTTGTTGAACTTCCTCAACACTAATGACTGTCCACTGAGTTGCTCATAACATATCCTTGTAAGAATGCACAAGTTGGCTGGGCACTGTGATGCATGCCTGTAATCCAGGCAACTCCGGAAACTGAGGCAGGAGGATCACAAGTTCAAAACCAGAATCAGCAACTTAGTGAGGCCTTACGCAACTCAGTGAGATTCTGTCTCTAAATAAAATACAAAAGGGCTGGGGATATGGCTCAGTGATTAAGTACCCCTGAATTCAATCCTGGCGTGTGCGTGCACGCACACACAGACACACAGAAAAAAAAAAAGCACAAGTTTTTTATATCATCATGGAAAATTGATAGCACAAGGAAGGATCAATCTGGAGCTATTTAAACATCAAGAAAAAGCGCAGGCTGACAGTGGATACGAACATTTGTTTCCTTGACATTCCTTTTTCCCAAAATATTGAGTATCTTGGGAGTTTGGGAGCTAGAGAAGCCATCCTTCCAAGCATTTATCCAGATGTATCTCTACATTTCTATGGTAGCCCTTAATCCTGCACTCTGCCAGTCCTTGGTGGTCCAGGCCAGTGAGCTGACTTATGACAAGTTTATTAGATGAAGATTGTCAAAGCTGTCATTCCCTATTTAAAATGTTCTCATTGTAAGTTTCAGTGAAAGAAATTTTTATCGTTACTAGGAAAAACTGTGTCTCTTCTAAATACTTTGTTTGCTTTCCTGATTCCTGTTTCTCTTTGTTGGCCACTGTGCATATGGAAATTAAACTTGTAGGATATATCCATGTGTGCATTTTTGTACCCTTATATTTATGTGCTCTGATTTTTCTCACTTTCCTATCTTATCCTTCTGATATACCATGCATATGTAAATAAACATACATATACACACATATTTTTTGTCAAAAAAATTTTTAAAAAAGGGAATACATAATTAGGAAATGCAAACATATGTCATTTCCTCTCTTTTGCTTTGTGTTTTGCTGTCTCCCATGCATAGGCTTGGGGTAATTTCCTTTTCCTTACTCTAATGCACTCTATAGTTATCCCATCACAGAAGGAACATGATAACAATTGCCTGGTATATTAGTCAGTGTACATCACTGTGACCAAAACACCCGACAAGAACAACTTAGAGGCGGCAAAGTGGCTCGTGGTATGAGAGGTACCATTTCGAGATGCCAGGCTCCATTGCTCTGGGCCCAGGTGAGGCAGCACATCATGGGGGAAGGACAGGACAGGGGGCAGCTGCTCCCATCGTGGCAGCTGGGAAGTAGAGAAACAAAATGAGGGAAGGGACCACAAGGAAGATGCACCCTTCCAGGGAATGCCCCAGTGACCCACCTCCTGCAGCTCTCTCCACCTGCCGCCAGGTACCACCCAGTCCATCCATCCAAACTAGGATGAGCTGATCAGGTTCCAGCTCCCACAGTTCAATCGTTTTACCTCTGACTATTTCTGCATTAGCACAGGAGACTTTGGGGTGACCTCATATCTAGACCCTAACACCTGGTTTCTTATCTGTACTCAACATTTCATTGGTTCCCAAACTTTAACATGCATGAGACTAACATAGAGACTAGTTCAAAGATAGATGGTTGGAGTCAACCCCCAGAGTTTCTGATTCAGTAGTTTGGGGCCCAATAACCTGCATGTTCCACAAATTCCCAGGTGATGCTACACATACAGGTACTATCCTTTGATTAAGGCCTTTCTTCCCCCCATGGTTTCATTTGAAAGTGAATTGTACTTCTCTATACCAACTTGATGAGAAAGTTGAGGTTTAATCCAGGATGAAATCTTTTAAAAGTAACTATTTTCTTTCTACCAATAAAGTTGTTCACTTTGAGAACCACTGTCCTAAGTTTTAGCCGGCTCTTCAGGAGATGAGAGGAAATGGTGGGCACTAGTTGCTCATCCCCAGACTCCATTCTGATGTGTCCAGATTATACAAGTGCTGCCAAGTGGACTTCCTGCCCTATTATCTCACACACACATACATACCACACACACACACACACACACCACACATACACTACACACTACACACATACACCACACACACACCACACACACTACACATACACTACACACACACCACACACACATCACACACATCACAAACACAAACACTACACACACATGCACATACTACACACAGACACCACAAACACACCCACCACACACACACATACCACACACCACACCACACACATCACACACTACACACATACCACACACACTACACACACACCACACACACTACACACACACCCACACCACACACACTACACACACACACACTACACACACCACACACACACCACACACTACACACACCACACACACCACACACATCACACATACCATACACACACCACACACACACGACACACTACACACACACTACATACACACCACACACACACACACCACACACACTACACACATGCACACCCTCCACACACAACACACTACACACACACTACACACTACACACATGCACACTACAAACACACCATACGCACCACACACACACACCATATACACACACTATACACACACTACAAACACACACACCACACATACACACACATACCACACACACACACCATATACACACACTATACACACACTACAAACACACACACCACACATACACACACACACCCCACACATACCACACACACACACACACACACACACACCATACAGCTTCCGGCATAAATTTGTCCATCTAGAATTGTATTAAAAAGCAGTGTTCTCAGCCCTGGCTGCTCATTAACATTATCTAGGATGTTCTCAAAAATGCACACATGCTGAGACCTCAAGTCCAGAAGGATCTGGAAAAAAAATTAAAAAAAAAAATTCCCAGGTGAGTCTAATGTACAGCTCAGACGGGAAACCTCTGGGTAAAATGATCTCTTTAGGACCTTTCTAGCTCTAACTGGTGGAATCCTGCAGCTTTGGGCTGGTGTTAGGAGACAGGATGCATGGGACATTTTGACAGTGTATAGGGCTTATATTTAATTTGTTTTTTCTTTTTTCTTCATTCCTCTTTTATTTTCTTCACATTCACTATCTCAGAGTGTGCAAACATTTTAATTGGGTGACACCCTTAGAGGTTGTTGATCTAGCTTAGATCAAAGAGTTTCCAAAATAAAGACAACAGAATTTGTGGAGGTCCAGAAAAGTTGAGTAAGAACAAGGCAGTGAAAATTGGGCAGCACATGGAGAGGCTTTGGTTATCACCTGTTGGGCAACAGGGAAAGAAGAGCCATCTCCAAGGGGCTGGGGTAGAGATTAGGGGTAGTGTGTATGTTTAGCATGCGTGAGGACCTGGATTCAATCCAAAGCACTGGAAAAAATCCATCTCCAAGATTAAGGAAGTTCTCTGTACAATGTCTTAAGCAAAATCTGTCTCCAAACACAGGAACCTCTGCATGAGGGCATCTTCAGTTCTGTGCCTATCCGAAGCGAATGAAGGGGACCTAATGGACTCCTAGAGTCCTCCTTGCATCTGACAAGGCTGGGAAGGAGAATGCTGTGCTGTGTTTGATATATGAACAAAGGACAACTCGACAACATTGTTGCACAGGTATTTTGATTTCTGAACCAAATTAGATACCAGTATTTAAATTTACCTGTGTCTCAGGATGATTGCAGAAGATTTAAAATGAATGTATAAACTTTCTGCAACGGTTACCAGGAAGATAAAAACCTAAATATGGTAATTAGAAATCGAGAAATGTTCATGCTATAAATAAATTCTCAGATATGAGCCATGATCTGGTAGCAATAAGCACTATACCCAACACTCATCAGTTTATAGACACAGTATTCATTTTCTGTTTGCATGAATATATAGGGAATCTGAATTTAATGCACATAACAATTTTAAAAATGAACATGAGATAAACAAGAGAAGAAGAAGGTGTTTTAAATTTTTGTTTGTTTTGTGTTTTTTTTAAAGAGAGAGGAAAAATTCCTATTGCCAAACAGAAATAAGTTCATTAAAGGAAGCATACCATTGAAAATAACTATAATCCTCTATACATAATATTCTAAAAAGTAGATAAACTCTATTTAATTAATTTTTCCCTTATAAAGTAGTTTGCATTTGGTATGACTGGGTATTTACCAAGTTTAGAAATTACCGAAGATAAATGATGCCCAGAATAAATAGTCTCATAATGTAAAATTTACTATGTATCTAAAAGAACATCATAATTTTTTAATGAAATTTTCTGAGATTGGAAAGTTCCATATTGCTATTCAAATATATTTCAAAATGGTTTTGTAAGCAAGGATATGTCTATTTTTTTTTCCTTTGTTCCTTTCTAAAAGCACAATGTAAATAACTGGCTTGTGGAGTACATGGTATTTGTAAAAATCAGAGTGATCTGTTTTGCCAAATTAGAAAGTAATTAATCAATCCACTTGGTTTTGGTCATGTAAAATAATTTACCAGTCAAGATAATCAGTATTATTGATGACACTGTTATTTCATTCCTGGAAAGATTATCTCTCAAATTGGAATAATTAGGGGAAAAAAGATTTCACTGAGAGCAAGGCATGCCTTTAAAATATATAAACAAAAGATATAAAATGCCATCTCTACAATCCTTTCAATTTATTCATGGGTCTCATGTTTGTGTATATCTTCATTGTTCTTGCTCATGCAAAATAAAAACTACTCAGATAAATGCTAATAGACCATGTGAAAGAATACTAAACATTTATAACATTAAAATGTGGTGTTATAAATGTTGTGTATCTGAAATTTTACTGAAGATTGCAATGAATAAAGTTATTCATTTTAAAAGAGAAATTAGTTCTGAAATATTATATTGTGCTAGGAATGCACTCATTGGCAATGAACATCTCATTTTTCTCATTTTATGGTCCCATGAGTTAGAAAGGGGGCATTCCCTTTCCCGTGTTTAACCACTCTAAGTGGAGAGAAAGCAAGAGTTGCATATTAGATCTTCTGACTCTTACGGAGCGTAATCTCCCAGGTGACTTGCGTTTGGCAGGTTGTCAACAAAGCTTGAACCTGAATTTTTCTACATACTCAACTGTTACTAAAATAAGCAGAAGAAAGAGTGCGAGTCATTCCTACAAGACTAAGCAAAATGAAGGCACGAGTGTGAGGAAGAGCATCAACTTGTAAACTTTCTGAAAAGTCTCCTGACTCTGAGAATAAAGACTTCCCATGAGGTCACTGAGGGCAGAACTTCTCATCTGAATATTGAAGACTGAACAGCTTATCTTTGACCCTGAGAATGAACTTTGACAATAGCATGTCAGTCTCATTTCTGTATAGAAAAAATATTAGGGAGAAATAATAGAATAAGGAACAAAAATTGAACAAAATCTAATATTGAGTGAATATAAATCTAGGACCAACAGCTGGGAAATATAAAGAGGCTGAAAAAGAAATTTTTTCACAACAAGGAACTCAGAAAGAAGAAAGCCTGCCCCAGATGTCCAAGGAAGTGATAGATGACAACATGTGCTGATATTTCAGGGGTCTTCAGTGAGCAGATGGGAAGGTGACCCAGATGATGGGAGTCTGTGATCTGATTTTTTTCCCAGTGACTAATAACTGCCTGAAAGGTTAAGGTAAAGAGGGGTGTGATTTTTTTTTCTCTCTGAATAAATATTGAGAACAAAATTACTCATTGAAATGATATTTATTTTAAGTTTTATTTATAATGCATACTTTTCTTAGATTTTAAATTTCAAGTTTATCTGAGCATGCATAGATAACACTGCTAAATAGGAAACAGCTGTCTCATGGTGCTGCTCCCTGACTGATGTCTGTCACTCTTCTGGGGCTGTGGCGGCATTTGAAGGATGTATTGCAGAGGTATATTATATTTCCTGAAATCTATGGCCTCCAACCCATAGTTATGAACCTTGAGAGGACTTTTAACCATGCTTATGTTTTTTATCATGTTTACCATTGCTGAGCTTAACAAAAATAGGCAGGATACCAGTTAAATGGAAAGTTCAGAGAAACAATGAATCCTTTTTTAGTATCATTATTTCCTAGTGAAAAGTTCTTGGTTTTGTATCTGAAATTCAAATGTCACTGGATGTCTGACCCAGTAACCAATGTCCTTCAGCTGAGCAGTTGACCTTACAAGGACATCAAAAAGAAACTTCTTAAGTCTGTTGATCTACATGGTCTATAACCACTCTTTCTTCTTTTTTTTTTCTTCTAATGCAAGGAAAGACATACCTATTTTCCTTGCCATGGCCAAGGCTGCCCCTTTGGTATCACTCTCCCCTACCTTCTTTGGGTGAACTTAAATAATGAATCCTTTCAGTTTTCTGTATCTTTGACTTCTCTCTTTTTGAGCTCAAGTTTCTTCTAAACTAAAAGCAAAAGCAAAAACAAAACAAAACAGAAAAATTCCCAAGTTCACCTCTCTACTTCCTAAACTCTCTCTTTCCTTATTCACCTTCTAGGTTTGCATATGCCTTCTCCGTCATTTTGCTCCTGCCTCTCTTGGCTCCTTTCCTCTCCTTGGGCCATTAAGTGCTGCCACTCTGCAGGGTTCTGCTCTCATCTTCTCAGTTATGGAATTTGCATGGGGGATCTTCACCCCCACTGCCTCGGTACTCAAGACTCCTAGGTCTTCCTCTAATATTGAGCTGTCTCTTTGGATCTTTAGTTCCTTATATGCAATTGCCAACTACCAAATATCTCTTTCTGGATATTTGTTTTGTACTTCAACCTCTCATGCCCCAAGTTGAACTTATCTTTCCCTTTTAAATCAGCTTCTCAAGCAGAATGTTCTCTCGATAGTAAAGGATACTATAACCTGCCTAGTTTTCTAAAAATCAGAAACCTGAGAGCAGATTTGTATATGATTTACCATCAAGTCCTGCTTCATTTACTTTCAAAATATTTTCCTAAAAGTCCATGAATCCCTTTCTATTCTCACAGCCACTGCCCCTTTTCCCTGAGACACAGCCATAGATTTCTGACTGGCTCTGGTTTTCTCTCTTCTGACTTCAGACTTGCCCCAGCCAATTTGTTTTCCAGCAGCAACCTGAGTGGCCTTGCAAAATGCAAAACTGAGATTGTCACTCTTTGGCTTAAAAGTCTGCAGAAACTTTCTCCTGGTCTTTAGAAGAAAGTCCAAACTCCTAATTATGGTTGATAGGCGCTTTGTGATTGGCTGCAGCTCCTCCCCCATCTGCTAATCCTTCATGTAGGGAGTCTCCTTCACCTCTGTGTTTGTAGATATCACATCTTTTAGCTGAAGCAGGCTATCCCTTCTCCCCTTTTCTTTGTTGACTTACTCCTACTTCTCCTTTGGATTTTTCCCTAGTTATTACTTCCTCAGAGAAACTTGCTTTGTTCCACTAAATGTGTTCCTTTAGCTTTGTTCATGGATTTTTTTAAAAAAACATTCATCTGCTTAATTGTTTTACCAACTAAAATATGACTGAATAAAAGATGGGACCATTCTAGCTTTTCCACTGCATTGTCAGCTTCTAGGAAATTCCCTTCACACAAAGCAAGTTCTCAATGAATCTTTGTTCAATAAATGAATGAATGAATAAATCAATTCATGGATTTGAGGACGGTGGTAAGAATGTCCATTTTAAGCACAATTCTCTCAAGGCTTAGGCCTGTTACCCCAAAGTTATCTAAATTAATTTTTACAAATGCTAATTGTATTTTTAAAAGCATGATCTTGTTGCTCCTGAGAAGTCTTCTGCTATGAACATATTGAGCTTTAGGAAATCTTTCTCTCCATTTTCCCACACCCATTTAAAGTTATTGCAACTTGTAAGAGTTCAAAAAAATAGACTTTTTTTTAATCGAGTTTTATTTTGGTTTTTCTCAAGAATCTTTCTTAATAAAAATGAGAATATGCATATAATATTTAAAAGCTCTTGTATAATATTAAAAAGTCCATCTTCAAATTTACTCTCTAACCCAAGTTAGAGCTGGAACATTACCAGAAACTATCACTGACCTTTGTCATTTTCCTCTTTTAAAGAAGAGGAGTTCAGAATTCCTTATTAGTTTTACAGTACATTACCCAGTTCTCACTGTTGTCCGTGTAGTCTTCTCTCTGAGACCTCACTAACTTGAAAGCCATTTCAGAAGTTGTGTTTGAGTAAGGCAAGAATTGTCCTGAGTATGGCAGAGGACATAAATAAGTATCTTTTATGACCCCTATGTTCAAAGAGTGGTTATTCTACAAGGATAAGAAAATGAATGCATGTAAAACTTGAGAAAAATTGAATATTAAATATGTGACATTCGCTATCAGGGCTATAGGAGTTCCAAGAAAGAAAAGATCATTGTGGACCATGATAGCTTGGAAAAGCTTCATGGAGGAGGATAAAAATGAGGTGACTGTGGAAGCAAATCTAAGAATGAGCATTTGGAAGAAAAAAAAAAAAGAAAGACATTTAGGAGGAGGAGGATTTGCATTTGAGGGTCATATAGTTGAGTGCTACTGGTTTTGCTTTTGTTTTTCTTTGTCCTGCTCACAATTCTTTTTCACTCCAGGTACTGATGTTGCTCTTTTTACTGTTGAAATGTCATTTCCTCAGCTCATAAAATGCTGGAGGGATTGCAGATAGTTGCATATTAAATATAGTTTTCTTGCCCAAGGACTTGACCCAAGCAAAATGCTCCATGCCCCTGGTGAGTGAGTAAGACCTAGGGTTGGCTGATTATATTCCCTCCCTCACATTTTATGTTAAAATACTTGAAGAAATCATTTCTCTTTTCTGTTAGGCCACACTGATAAGATATAATCCTGATGCTTCCTCTGTCCATACTCTCTCTTTCCTCTTCTATACAGAGAAAGCTTGTCTGTAATAGAAGAAAATAACAACACACAGGAGAGAGAACCACATTTTTTTTAAACTTTCTGGAGTCCCTGAAGTCATCTGCACACCTGGCTTTAGTATTCCTGTGGTTAACACATACCTTTCTTGCTTAAGCTCATTTGAATTGGTTTCAGTCAATTTTAACCTGGTAGGAAAGTCCAGACCAAAACAGGTAGCAGGGCTAATGGGTGGATGTGGGGAGAGATGGAAAGTGTAGGCATGGGCCAGAATGGAACAATAAGGATGAGAAAGGAGGCACAGATGGGAGGCAACCTCTGGAACATTTGACAGGACTTTGTTGGAGTTCCACATCCAAGGTAGAAGGAATGAGAGTCAAAACTGAAAATTCAGAAAATGTGTGGACTCACTGATAGAAATGGGCGTAGTTGGGATGAGGAAGTGGGTTTAAATGGAAGCAACAGTCAAACCATGACAACTGAGTTCCTGGTAAACATGCCACCATCAGCCTCTGGCTTCAGTGATATGATGCCCACTATGCTGGAATGACACTGTGAAGTACAGCAGAGTGACCTACTTGTGCTTTGTGACAGCAGTCCAGGGAACATTCCAGAAATCTATGGACATCCATAATGTAGCTTTCCAAAGTTCCTCTTTAGTTCCTTTCCTTCCCACCCAAAACAAGGGGAGAATTTGTAGCCCAGACAGTGATTCTCAAGGTATGGTCCTTGCATCTAAAGCATTAGTATCACCTGGGAACATTTTAGAAATGCAAATTCATGGGCCCAACCACAGAGTAAGGGAAAGTCCAAGGGTGACCAGTGATCTGTATTTTTACTAGTCTTCCACTCAGGTTTCAGAACCACTGGAGTAGAGTATCCTTAAAGATTGGTTCCAAAGGAGGTGGGGTAATCAAACACAATGCTGTGATTTCACATAGTAAGCATGAATCCTACAGAAAAAACACATTTTCCTTATGTATATTTATTAAAAAACAATATGTTGAACATGTGCTATCTGCTAGACATTGTTCCAGATACTTTGGATATGGCAGTGGGTGAATCTGACACAGTTAATCACAAAACACTGATATTTAGCAATTAAAAATGATGGAAGTGACGGCCAAGGGGATTGACTGTTAGGAGGTCAGGCATGTGTCCCCAAAGAAATGACATTTAAACTGAGAAAGAATGATGAAGAATCAGTCTGGTGAGAGTCAGAGACAGTGCAATGCCAACCTCGGTCATGAAAGGAAGAGGCCAGCACTGATAGGTGACGGAGAATGACGTGTGTTGGGGCTGAAGTGGCAGACCCGATAGAGAGATCTTGGGGGGACTTGAAAATCATAAAAGATTTTGCCCGTGCCATTGAGGGCAACTTAGAGGCCTTAAAAAAATTCAGTGAGGGGCTAAGATGTTCTTATTCATGTTTTCTTTTGTAATATATGTATTTTTTTCTGTAAAAAGGGCAAAATTTTCCCACTGTGCACAGCTGTGGGTACGACAGCATGGTGATTTACATTCCTTCCATGTTACAATTGGCTGATAGAAACGCTATGTCTCAATAAGTCCCGATGAGGGTGTGAAAGAGGATATAGTGTCCATGTGAGGACTAAATGCCAGGAACAGAAAAGGAGGAAGGGCTTCCGAGCTGCTTCTGCTTTGTGGTTGTGGCTGATCCCATCCTGCTCATGCATGTCTGAAGCACAGGAGTGCCAGTTCACAGGCGATTGCTGCTCTGTCACTGTCATCTACCTCTCTGGGCACCCTGGTGTGCGTAGGCTCTATCTGCTTGGAGCCTTCACTCATATATGATCTTTTGTAGAGATAACTCACTTTTCCGGACATTGCTGTCACCTCCTTGAGAATAATTACCATGGCCTTTATATCTCCCCTGGCCTTGAGAAGCTTTCTGTGTTTAATAACTATTTCCCTGTGTTAATACATCACGTTAGCATATGCAGTTACACATAAGCAGTGGCTTGTTGTGATGCTGTGTGTGTATTATTCACTGATGATGGAAAAATTATTCATACCCGGCTCTGCCTGCTCTCCTGCACTTCAGTATTATGTCTCGTATTGTCTGCTGGACAGCTGACACCAGAATGTCACTACATCCATGGACAGCCTGCCTAGAATTGAACTCATAATGTCTTTCTCAAGTCAACTGACCCCTGACCTCTCCTGCCTGTGCCAATAACATCAGCATTTCCTGTCTCCCAACTCTCAACGTTTGGAGTCACCTTTGACTCCTTTGTCTTATGCTCTCACCAAATCTAGTCACTAAGATCATTCCTGTTCACTTGGTGGAATGCCAGTATGCCGTTTGTTCTTCTCTTTCCTTATCCATGAACAGGCATCCTGCTCAACGCACAGTGGGATACTTCTTCCACAACTCCTCCTAAATCGAGGCTCCTTTATCAGCACACTCAAGGACAAGGATGGTGGCCCTCTCTATGCGACACTCCATCAGCCTGTTTTATTTAGCAAAGGCTTTTCTGTATTATTTTTAGTAGTAGTACCTTTTTATTCCTTAGAGGCATACTCTGCAGAACTGTGTTGAAGATGGAGTCTGACTGAAGATGAATTAAGAGAGGGCCCCGGACCCGCCCTCAGCTTTTAAAGCAAAAACTTGGAACTTAAAAGTTTTTTATTGAGGTCATTTGGAAGCAGAGTTACAGAAGCAACAATTCAGAATGAGTCGATATTTTCTTCAAAATGTCTTTAAAAAAAAACATTCGTTGTTATCAATCTATGTGAATCTTCTAACCCAGCCACACAAATTCATAAAAAAAAAATCTTAAATGCACAGTCAGTCCCCCATCCCTATCTGAGCTAATAATATATTCCCTGACTGTAGTACCTGGAGCACCATCCAGGAAATGTTGCCAGTCAAAATTCTACTTTTCTCAGCCCTATTCCCATCCTTTTCTAAGGGATTTCTAAATCATCCCAGTTCTGGAGAGTTTTCTTTCTTCAGATTCCTATAATAGTTCTCTTTCTTACATTCACTCTGTGCTACCTTAAACTTTTGTCTTTTCAGGTGTGCACTCAATTTCTCCCACTTAGGAAATAGGCTGCTTAAAGGAAAAAAAAATCAAGTCTTTTGCCAGTTTTTATCCTCAGCATTCGGTATAATATGCTGCCCACAGCATTTGCTTAGATGGTGTATTTTGGTGCTAATCCACAGTAGGAAATAATAGCAATAGCCCACTGATCTCAGTTTCATTTAGTTAAGTATCCTGTCTGTGGAAACGTTCCTCCAGAGTAGTATTCATGTTAGAGGAACCAGTCACCATGACTTTAATTGTTAGCATTACTTTTTTTCTCCAATTATCCTTAAGTTTAAAGCTAGCTTCTTTGGCTGTCTTACTAAATAATGCTGGAAGTAGATTTGGGAAATGACAACAGATGGTTGCAAGTGGGGAGCTCTTAGTTTAGACCACAAATGATGTTTAGCCTATGCCTTAAATGTTCAGGAAAGGCATGCCTAAATCATATTTAAAAGATTGTAGGAAACTTGCATTAATACATAAATCAAATGGTGTCACTTTACTTTTAAATGCCTTTTACACCCCCCAACATGGCCCTGTGTAGCCCAGCCCATCCCACTTCTCCATCCTTATTTCCCTGTCTGCTTCCCCTCCCTTGACACACCCAGACCACAAAAGCAGGTTTTCAGTTCCCTGCTCTCAGGCTCCTTCCCTCCTCCTGGCATCCTCTGCCTGGACGGCCTTCCTGCGTCTTTCCTTGATCAAGTTTTGTTGTATGTGGAGCTTTGGTCAGCTTGTCACTTCCTTAGAAGAATTTCTCTCTGATCTCCCAGAATAAACTGAGCTTCTGTGCTCCCAGATTCCTTATCATGACTCTAAATATAATAACTATGAAATAATTTGTTTCATGTCTGGGTTCTCCATGAGACTATAAGCTCTATCATGTCAGAAACTATCCAAATATGCACTGTATTTTCAGTGCCTAGGGTAAAGCTGGATGCATAATAAATGCTTGAATTAATGAATGAACATTTTATGAATAACTATCTTACAGAACTTTCAGAGAAACCCTAATGTTATTCACATCTAGAAATTATTTTTTCTTGCTTCCCTGCCCCAAATGGGCCTGGATAGCTTTCTCTCATTCATGTGATTCACATGCAACACACACAAACACACACACACACACACACACACACACATACACACACACACACGTTTTATAAAGTAACTTCAGTTTTATGAGAATAAAGTCAAACAGACATGCTTTATACAACAAAATCTGCACTTGCTCCCAAATAGAATCCAGTTTAAATGACTGGATATAATTTTAAATTTTTTTTAAGTACCTCATTTGTGCCTACTATCATGGATATACTTCTTTTTGATGTTGTGTTATTTTGAAAATGGGTGCACTGGGGTAAAAAGTACAAGAAAGCAATATCATAGCTATGAAATGTCCAAAAGTTGACATATTTTAGTGTGTGATTATCAGCAAAGTTAATGTGCTCTCATGCCCTAAAGGCTTCAGTAACCCCACTGAAATGTCCATGAACTGTTTCTCTGTCCTTTCAGTCTTGAGTGACCCTGCTGAGTCAGGCAATTGGAGAACAAATTAGAGCCCACTGCACAGGAGATTTTTCTGATGCAAAAAAATCTGACATTAAAGAACCTAAGCCATGAATAGCTTTCTGTCAGGATGCTAACAGTTCACCAGATTCACATGAAATGATCTAAGGTTCCACACACTTCTTACTCATTTTTTCTCCATTATTTTTGTCTTAAGTGGAATGGGCACAAGCCTCAAGTGCTTTGGTAATCCCTTTTCCAGGATAGGTGATTATTCAACTATAAGAAATGGAAGAAGAAACCTAATTCTGTAACAGCTTTTGAAAGCCCAGATACTTTTGCATTCTTCTTCACATACCCAGCTTTTCTCATGTTATCATCTTATAGCCTATCAGACAAATAACAGCATGAATAAATGCCACATTTTGAGGGTTGATCACACACAAACACATACCCACTAACAGCAGGAAGAAATCTACTAGGAAGACATCAAGTCTATCTCTATAGCAACTGACCTGCACACTGCTAAGTGATCATCGTAGGTGGCTGGAGGATTCTGAATAGCGTTATTCACCTGGAGCCCTGTATTGTCCATGGACTGGCTGCCTCCTGCAACTGCCAGTATTTCAGTGCTGGAATCCATTTCTGAAAATCCTTTCTTGATTGTTTCATTTTGCCTAAGACTGTGCAAGAGCTGAGAATCCCTGCGGTGGTATCTAACTTTGTTTCTCTCATGGTTCCTTGAGGGTCTCTTCGTCTCAAAGGATCCTTCTTGGTACCTTAGGACTTTTCCTCTGCAGAGGTTTAAAGAGCAACTCTCACATTCCTTTGGCTCCTGCTGCTTCTCACCTTTGGATCCCAGATGGACAAGCTCAATTCCATTAGGAGTGGAAGACGCAGCCGAGTTTCCACAGGGCTTATTATTATTTCTCCTTCTTCGTGACAGTCGGAACTTAACCTGGGCTCTCTTTTTTGTCTGAATCCAGTGATTCTCATCTGTGGAAGACGAGTCTGAAGAATCTGTGTAAAGTTCTCTCCATCTGGGGCTTGAGATCTGAAGGTGAAAGTCATTTTTCCCCCCTTTTATTTGTTCTTCTGCATGCTTGTATCTCTCCGAGGCCCTTCTCCTCCTCCTAGGCTTGTGTTTTACTGGTTTCTTACCACACTCCTTCCTAGCAGGACCCAGCACCACGACAGGGGTGCAGTGCTCAAATGCATCTTCTGACATGTCATGTAAGATGGAAGATCTGGACAAAGCAGCAGGCCAAGGATGGGAGATGGGAATGGAGAGGAAAGTGATGGAAAGACAGAGGGAAAGAAAAAGAATGATGAAAATGATAGCATGGCCAGAAGCTGGTAAATAAAGATCAAAAGGAGAAAATGAACTAGAGGGGAGAGGTGAACTAGAGGGAAATAAAGCAGAAGCAAGAGCTACACATTCTCATACTATAAAACAAAAAACACAAAACACGGGTCTAAGCAATATTGAATAAGATTATTTGCTCAGCACTTACCTGCAAATGTCCTGAGTGGATGGACAGACAGACAACCTTGACTGGCTCCTGGGAGCTGCCCCTGTCGTTGGGCTGCTGGCCTGGAGAAACAAGTTAGATAATTTGGCATCTTGGTTAAGGTAATACATGGTCGATATCTTGCTTTTTTTCCACATATTTAAAAAATTACAACAAACGTGGCTGCCAGTCATGTTGCTCACAGTGCAGCTCACAGAATGCAGGAAGTCAGAGGCTCTTTTGCAAAAGTAAAACTCATTTTGAGGAACTTGGAACAGCTGATTTGCTGTACCACTCTGCTGTTGCTTCACACCATAGAGGAAGATGATTCCACAAGTTTCTATTCTATTTACTATAATCATTTGAGTGGACTAGCTGAATTTGCCTGGGAAACAAATAGGTAACAATGGAAGAGCCCATGAACCAAGGGAGTGAAATGCTGTTATGTGATAAAGATGATAATAATCTGGGGAGCTGAAATAATCAAATAGCCATGAGATTGCTACATACTGCCTTGAGTTAACACTGAGGCCCCATGAGACAATATATTTGAAAACACTTTGTAATATTTAAAAGCCTGTGGTTGACACAATTATCATTTCATCAGTGGAACTAATAAAATCATTCCATTGCAACAGTATTGACCTTTCATATGTTTTTAACCCTGTGACATATCGAGCTTGAGGATGAGAGCCTGAAATAATTCAGGTTATTATCACAAAGTTGAATACATTTCACGACATTTTCTACCTTTGAAATACCGCATTCTCTTTATTTGACTTCTTTAAGCTATTGTTTTTAACACAGAAGATGACGATAAACGGAAAGCAAGAGTGTACTGGTAATTTACCCTGTGCATTGTGTTGTTTTCTGTTGTGGTGTTATCTACCATTTCTAATTCTTACAATAACTTCACAATGAGAAATAATAAATTTTAGTTTTTAGTAAATATTTATGCCAGTCATTATTTTAAGCCATTTCCACATATTCAATTAATATAGTAAAGGCATGTAGTAAATACTGTAATTATTTGTGTATTGCAGTTGAGGAAACTGAGAAATTTTCAGATTTTCACTCGTAGGTGGTGGAGCAGAGATTTGGACCGGGAATCTGATTCTGCCATCTGTTCTCTTATCCAGCAGGATAGCTTCTCCCCCTCCACACATGAGGAAACCAAGTGAGTTACCAGTGTAGATTCAGGCCTATCTGACTGCATAGATGAGATAAACAGCTAAGTCACCAGGACAGTAAGAATAAGAGTAAAAAGATTAACCCAAATTTCACAGAAGCTCTGAAAATTCTCACATTAGAAACATGGGAATCCATCTCATGCTGAGAATTGTGGGGTCCAGAGAGAAAGAGAAATTAATTCTTACTCAAGATATTAGAAAAACATGGGAAGAGGAGGTCCAGTAGGCTGAATATCAGTCCTTCAAAGATGTCCACATCCTAATCTCTGGACCTTGTAGACAAGTTTCCATACACAGCAAAAAGGACTTTACATATGTAGTTAAGAATTTTGAAATGGGAAATTTATCCTGAGCTATCCTGGTAGGCTCAATATAATCATGAGGATCCTAATAAAAAGGAGGCAATGGATTAAGTCAGATGGCAAAAACAAAGGATAGAGGAGTAGAGGTCAGAGAGAAGGAAATATGCCACACGGATGATGGCTTGAAGGGAAAGGGACAAGGCCCGAAGTGAAGGACTGCCAATGGTCTGTGGATACTGGGAAAACGTTAGAAGAGTCCTCCCTTTGAGCCTGAAGAAGGAATCCAGCCCTGCAGATACCTTCATTTTAGCCCCATGGAGCCCATGTTTGGCTTCCAACCTCCAGAACTCTAAGATAATAAATGTTTGTTGTTCACAGTCAGCAAGTCTGCAGCCATACATTACACAGTTATTGGAAAGTAATATAGGGTGAGACACTTCAGCTAATCTTCAAAGGCAAACCAGACAAGACTCAAAACCACAAATAACACCATATTTCTCTGGCATTCAGAAATCTCTCACAAATCAATAAAGAAAGGCCAATTGATGTCATAGAAAAATGAGTGAAACACACAGATAGGTAGTTCACAGAAAAGGAAATACAAAGGATCAAAATTCCTATGTAAAAAGATGTCCAATTTTAAATAAGTGAACAAATGCAAATTGAGTTAATAATGGGTATCCACTTCCATTTAGCAAATGAGCACATTCAAAAAAGATTGCTGATACCCACCTAGTGTCACTGAGGTGTGGAAACCAATCATTGTCATATATTGTTGAAGTAATTGTAAGTTTGCACTTACTTGGAGGACAATTTGGTAAACATTGTGGTAGGAGGGACTGGGGATTGAATCTAGGGGCACTTAACCACCAAGCCACATCTCCAGCCCTTTTTAAATATTTTATTTAGAGACAGAGTCTCACTGAGTTGTTTAGGGCCTCACTAAATTGTTTCACAGGGCTTTGAATTTGTAATCCTCCTGCCTCAGTTTCCCGAGTCACTGGAATTACAGGCATGCGCCACTGTGCCCGGCTGTAGAATATATGTTTAAGAGAAAAATTAAGTTTCAAAATTGCATACAGTGTGATCTTATTAGGGGAAATAGTGTTTTATTGATGTCTTTGCATATGACACAAAAAGCTTGTAGGTGTTCACAGCCAATCATTGATAGTAATTACCTTTATGATTTAGGATTACGGAAAGTCTTCAGTTTGCAAATGATCTGTTTCTATATCAAATCTTAATAATAGGAGGTTCATTTTAAAAATCATGTTTAGAATGCTGTAAATGGTGGCTATTAATATCAGGAATAAAGATTTGTGTTTGTCTCCAGGGATTACTTAACCTCTTTGAGCTCCACATCACCTTTCAACTAAATACAGAATAGTAACATATGCTCGAAAGGATTGGTAAGATGATAACATGAATTTGTGGGTCTGTGTTGTAGAATGTTTTAGGGTTGTAACAGCACATTAAGCTTGAAATATTAAAATTCTTTTTATGCATTCCTCATAAATCATGGACATGGACACGTGGACTCAATGGTATTTCCCTGAGGGAAAGTCACGTGACAGCCTTAGGTCAGTGACTCTCAATCCTGGCTAAACAATAGAATTGCTGGGAAGTTTAAAAAAATATCTTTCCCTGAGCCTGATTCTAGAATCTTTTAGGACTGCGATCTGGACACAAAACCTGGACATCACTATTCTTAAAAACTGCCCTAGTTACTATAATGTGCATCCAGAATTACGAACTTCTGGCTTTAGTCAAAAGAGACACAGCTTTGCTTTTAAAATTTCACATTAGATGTTTTTCTGAGACTCCAGTGAGATAATATTGAAAGTTTGATTTTTTTTTGAGAGAGAGAGAGAATTTGGGAATATTCTCATCCTTGGATCTCATTTTCATATAGCTAGAAGAGATCCTGGAATTCTAGACACAGCTTTACTGTAACCCTAGTCTAAGGAGAGAGAAGGAATGACCCAGGGACAATTCTAGTGTGCAGGAAGTAAAATCACAGTCTTTTTGCTGAAGAGCAAGACAGGGGAAAAAGAACAAGGGGTGAATCCCACTATCTCCATCGCCCATTTATCCACGGTGGGTTGAACCTAGGCTGAGAAGAGAGGCAGGGGTAGGGCAAGGTATGTGGAAAAATCATCGGGATATTCCTGGGGGAAGCCAAAGCACAGCCTTGCTCTTCAAGCCTGTTCCTTTCAGTTCAGCTTTTCAGCCAGCTAGAGCAGTGCCTCTTGTGCACCTTTGTGGGAAGGTAAAAGGGACAGAAGAGGATAGACGGGAGGTCTGCCTTTTCTCGTCCTGAGGGGGCGGGAGAGTGAGGAAATCCAGACATCATCAGTGCTTTCTTGGGCATGTGAAAGCTAGCTGCAACTGCTCACCAGGGAGAGCAAGTAGGGTCCACCAGAGTAAAGTGAATGTGACTTGCTAACAGTGGGACACAGGGAAGACTGCCCAGTCAAGAAGCCTTGCTTTGCCTGTGCAAACTGAAATAGGTGGGAGGCCAGAGCCTTGCTCAACTGTATTTGGAAAGTTGGCCACCAGCTCCCAGGCCAGGAGCACTTTACAACAGATCTGGTGAATCCAGAGGACAGAATCTGCACAGAGGCCCCTGCTCCGTGTGCACTCAGGAAATGGAAAGGGCAGGGTGAGAAATGCTGCAAAACTGAATGCAATTAAGCTCTGAAGCCATAGTGACTGGAGTCATTTTTATTTTTCTCTTTTTAAATTAAACATTTCCCACATCAGCAATAATGGAAGCTCAAGAAAAAAAATACTAAATGCCAAAGGCAGGGTGGCATTCATAAAAACCCCTGCACCATGATCTGAGGACAACATCTAGATATAGAGGAAAACGATTTTGAAGTGAAATCTATAATCCTATGGAATGAAAGTGGTGTATGCAGGAAAAAGTGGAAGAGAATGGCAGAGCAAGTCATCTGAATGCCCCTTTTGACACACCAAGGTTTGGAAGGAGTCGAACATGGTTTCAAAAGGGGAAAATCAATTTTTGGCAATTCTCACCATTAGGAGAGTGGCTTGGAGCAGGGCTAGGTTCTTCAGCAGGTTAAAAAAAATAAGGCACAACTAATAATGGGGAATCTAGCTGGCCTGGAGAGGCCCCAGAGAGCTAGTAGATGGCGCTATGTTGGTGTGCAGAGAACAAACTCAGCCTGGATATATTTCCTGTTGAAACCCAGCATTGAAAAGCGAGATAGAATAATTATTGTCAGCAGGGAAGGCATGGCAGAAAATTTAGTTTGAAACACCCGACCATGTCACCTCCTGTTTTTCAACAGAAACTGGTATTTGCTTCTATTAATATAAACCAGGTCCAAGATAAGCTTTGTCGATAGTTCAGATTGAACCATTATGGCCAGGAAATCATAAGACTAGTTCTGAGAGCAAGGATTGTCTTCCTGGGTAATGACGAGGGAACATTCTGTGAAATAGAAGAGGTTGGTTCATAGCACCTAGGCTGCCTAGTAACACATAGACTTCCTGGGAGCTAGATTGAGGGACAGAAGATACCCAGGTATCCAGGGTCACATCCTTTCAGTACACTTCTCATGACACCTGAGGTTCTAGTGAAGAGTTCCTTAAGCATGCTAGCCAACCTCACAGTGACAGTGCCCCACCTTAGGTGAGTGTCACTTGGTTTCTACTTATTCTGGGTTTTCTTATGTTTTTGTTCAAGCTTGAAAGCGTGGGAGTTAACACCCCTAAGAAAACCCTTAATAAAAATGGACACTATGAGCTTGTGGCCAAGTGACCCATCTTATTGTTCCTAAGGTGGAAAATTCCGAAGTCATCTTGGATATTTCTCCGGAGCCCCATGGGAATCAGTCTTCCATTACTAACTTCAAAATGCAGTCGAAAAATTCACTCCCCTCCCATCCTTATCTCATCCTTCTGTATGTTACCATTTATGATTCCTGGGAAACTTTTCAAACACACCAGTTGCACCAAAATCTTTGATACAGGTACTGCTTTGAGTGAAACCAAAATCGACAGAAAATTGACACCAGAAGTTGTGCTAGAAAGCAGACTGATGTGGTGGAATTTAGGAGCTGGATCATACTCATGGTTAGACATAACAAAACACTCTCTGCTGGTAGTGGATGGGGTGGAGATGGTGCCAAGTGAGCTGTAGCATCATGATTCCTGGACAAAGTTCAGGTGGTGAGAAGCATGCAGTAGCTTTAGTTTGGGTATAATCTACAAGGCCAGTGGTGTTTATAAGGCTATACATTTGTTAGCTGTCTTGGAAATTCTATGAAAGAGAAAAAGTTCAACCAAGCCAAGGGCACTCTGTGAAAGCCTATGTACAAGTGTACCCCAGAGTATAAAAGGTGCAATCCCTATACAGTCCTCAATTGAAGGAAGGCAGAAGGTGGAGAATAAACACACCAGCTCACCACTTGCCTACAGCCTTGACATTTCTTAGGAGATCCTGCTGATCCCTGTTGCCACTTCAGTGAGGCCCATATCCTTCCACTGGCTTCTTCTATTTTTCTGTCTCACTCCTCCTCTCTCATTCTTTCTGCCAAGGAAGCATTTCCCAAACAAACTACTTGCACAAGCACTTGTTCTAGGCTCTACTTTTGGTAGAACATAAACTCAGAGACTGGACAATCGGGAGGAGCTGTATTATCGGTGGGTACTGGGTCCATGAGTCCATGTAACAGAGTTTGAGTTACATACTTGGAGGATAAATCAGTTGATGATTGCCACTGCACCTGCTGGCCTTGGGGTATCTCCCATGCTCAGGTTGTAGCTCTGGTGCTTGATCTAAGTCTGACTGCAAGCACATCAAATGTCAGATCTCGCTCAACCCCTTCCTCAACTTGATGCAGTTAATTATTGAGACATAGGAAGATATTCTCACAGTTCTCACCGCCTTCCATTTTTCTCCTTTTGACCCATGTTTTACAGGAATTTGAAACTTCCCTCCCTAAAGTACAACCCAAATATATATATTTTTTCATTTCCTGAAAGGGCTTCAATAATTCATTACTACCTAATAAATTAAATACATACATCCAGTTTGGGATTTTAGGCCTCTGTGTTCTGAATTCCATTCATTTTTCTGGTTTTCACTTCCTCTATTTCTTTTAATTCTGAGATCCTAGCAAGAACTAGCTCATTTGCTATTCCTAAACATTCCCCTACTTTTGTTTCCATGACTTTACAGAGAAGAGCAAGAATTAGCCTTGGAATTTCCCTCGAGGGCCAGTTAATTTTCCTAACCTTATGTATACCCATTTTCTGAACTCCAAGAACCCTTTTAACTTCTCATATGGTATTAATCTTGCTCTAGCATTTAGTGCATCATCTGTGTCCTTGTCTAACCACTTCCAAACTGCCACACAGCTCTATAGCTAATCTTTTTTTTTTTCTTCACTATAGAACAGAGCAAAAGAGGCCACGTCTTGCTCATTCTGGAAATCTTCATGGTGTCTTGGGTATAGTGGGTAGTTAATAAAGAGTTGTGGGGTAGAATGGAGTTTGGTAATAGTTGAACTGAGTTGAATTGACCTTGGTAAATCCTGTCCTGATTGCAGTAGCGATAGAGATGACAATCACACCACAGTGAACAAAGAAGAAAGGGCTCCAGTCTGTTCTACAGGACAGCCAATTCTGCCCTGTAACAGAATAAATGAAGTGAAAGTTTCATTTAAGTCTTGAGACCCTTTTCTCAGACTTTAGAGTCAAGAAGCCCAACAAATGAATGCTCACCTTCTATTTCCTTCTAAAGATATGGATTTCTATTTAGGGAATGACATAATTATATTATGTAGAGAAGAACATGTCTTTTTAACAATTTGGAAACAGGCAGGCCCTGTTTAAAGAGAAAACGTGGTAATTGAGGATAAAAATGAATTAAAATCTTTTAAACGCATGGCCCTATTCAGCAGCAATGTATTGTTTTAATTTGCTAGTTGGTACATTATGAGAGCTTGGTAATTTGTTCATCCCTTTAATAGGTGCAAGATTGAAATGGGGCTGGGGAGGGGAAAATAACAATTGGCTGGATGAGCAGAATAATATGTTCTTTGAAATGAAGCATTCTTTGTAATGGATGTTTATTTCAGATGATTACATTGTACAGTGCATTTAAATGGGAAAAACAAACAGGAGGCCAGCTGCACTAATTTTATCAAAGTTATTTATATCAGCAGTATAATTAAAGGCAGTAATTTCAAATTAGGTTTTCTGAGAATCCATTTATAGGCAACACAGGGCAACTTGTCTCCATGGCATCTAGGCCATGATTGTGCTCTGGGGGTAATGTTAACTATTGCCAATTGGCCTTGGCATTTTGAAAATTAATTATCGTCTCAAAAGATTCTAAAGCTGTTGCTTCTTGCTGCCCTGACCGGTTTAGATCCACTCAACTAGGAGCGCCCGATATATAATTTATGGATATGACAAAGAATAATCGTGCACAATCATTTACAAATGGCTTCTCTTATTTAGTGATACATTAATAATGTCCCATGAAGCATGATTCTAGAACTGCAGATGGGAAATGTGGTAGCAGAAGCGCTCTCTCTCTTTTTTAAGCTCCCATTAATTTCAGCAGTAGTTCATGAGTAGCATGTTGAAGAATGAAGTTTTAAATGGAATATTTCACTGGTTTAGCCAAAAATGATTTGGAAGACTCTTCTGGCTGTGAAATGATATTTAACAACAGAAAGATAAATAAATTTTGAATGTGTATTTATGCAGTCTCAACGCTGGAGGGAACCTTATAAAGGTGCCCTGATCTAACCCCCATCTGACACTATTATCCCATTCACAATTCTCAATAGGTGATCATCTGGCCCCTGCTAGTAACAGGGAATTCACCATCTCCTGAGAATGTCCCTTGCATTTTCAGAGTGCTCTAACTACATCATCCTAGCATTATATGGAAGCCTGTTCATCTGTCATTTCCAGCAAGAGTCCTGTGTTTACCCTCCAAAGCCACTCTGCATTTGCTTAATGCATAAGTCTTTTCATATCATAACATTTATTTCTTATTGATGCTCAAATATACTAATTTTTTTGTACCCCATTTGGTCTTTTTTCCACATTATGTATGTTTGGAATATACATTTGAAATATACAAGCCTGGAATACACATTTGGAACAATGAATAAATAATTTAATTGGGAATAGGAGGCAGGTGACAAATCTGTAAAAAAAAAATATTTTCCACAACACTGGGTGGTGTCAGGTTACATATTCTACCTTGTTTGTGGGTAATCAGTGAAGGGTTCTGAGTAAAACAATGATGATAGATGTCCTTTTAAAAAGAATAATCTATCAGAAAATAAGATCAAAGGAAAATGACCTTACCATAGCACTCAAACCCTGAGAAATATACTAATTCATCAGTGGGATAGAATAAAGAGCACAGAAATAGACCCAGATGACATGGTCAATTGACTAATTACAAAACTGCCAAGATAACTTAACAAGGAAAGAAATGTCTTTCTTTTCCCTTTCTTTCTTTCTTTTACTGGTTCTGGAAGAAATGCATAGCTACATGGAAGAAAATGAGTCTCAACCCTTACCTTACCACATATAAAAAATTCACTTGAAGTGATTTATAAAACACTAAACATTATAAAACTCCTAGAACAGAACATAGGTGAAAATCACTGACCTTGGAGTAAGAATCGATTTTTTAGAAAAGACACAAACAGCACACAACTCATAAAACAAAATGTTGATAAATCAGACTTCATAAAAATTAAAAACTTTTTCTCTCAGACACAAAGAAAGAGAAAATGAAAAGTATAATATTGGATAAAGAACTTGTATTGGAAATACATAAAGAATTCTACACTTTTATAAATCAGTGATATATATATATAGACAATTCACCAAAAATGGTGTGAGTATTTAAGAAGACATTTGAAAAGACATATGATTTTCTATGTGCCTAGGAAAAGCTGCCTCAAGTCATGAATCATCAGTGAAACGGAAATTAAAGCCACAATGACATATCGCTATGTACACATTAGAAAAGCTACAATTAAAAGTGCTAATGGTGTCAAGTACCAAAAAGGATACAGAGCTACTGGAACTTCTGTACATTGTTGGAGGAATTGTAAAAATGAAAACCATTTGGAGCTTTCATATAAATTTAGATAAACCTACCATGATCTAGTCATTCTACTCCTATGCATTTACCCAAGACTAATTACAACAGGTATCTACCCACACCAATACTTATACAAATGTTTAGAGATAGCAGCTTTACTTCACAATAGGTCCAAACCATAATAAACCAAGATCTGCAACAACAGGTCAATAGATAAGAGAAATGGCCTATTCATACTGTTAAATACTATTCAGCAAAAAAGAAACGGTGGATATATGCAGCATCAGAGTTGAAATCTAAAATAATTATGCTGAGTGAAAGAATCCAGTTACAAGAGCACATACAGTGAAATCCCATTTATAAAGCAAATGCTTCTATAGTGACTCAAGTCATATATTAGAGGTTGCTAGGGACAGAGGCGGAAAGAGGGGAAAATTGACTCCATGGGAGTCCAAAGAGTTTTAGGAAGTTGACAGAAATGTTCAGTGTCTTGACTGTGGCAATGTTTAAATCAAAATTCATTGACTTAAACAGCTTAACGGGTTGCAATCTGTTGTTCTATTTATTCTGTTTGAAATAAGTTTATTTATTTTTATTCATCAAATAAATTAGATAAGAATTAAAAGTTTAATTTGACAATAGTGGTGGAAAAACACAAATTGGAGGCCATAGAAGCAAAAAACATCTTTATGTTCAAGATAAGGGATTATAAAGTATTTTTTTTATATAGGATGAAAAAGGGAATGTAGATAAAAGTAGGAAGGACATAAAAAGAAAGATAATAGATTAATAAGTCGAAAAATAAAGATAAGAAAGTAGAGCAAAGATGGTAATGGAGAAAATACTGGAAAGGAAAAAGCTAAGAGAAGATGAGAAAAAAAAAGAAACAAAAGAAGAAAACAAAGAATAGAAAAAAGAGCAGGAAAGGGAATAAAAAGAAAATGTATTTATGTTCATGCCTACTGTATTTTTTAGAGAGGAGCCTATATATCTGTGGTTTTGGAAATGTTATGTACCCTAGTAATGATTTATTCTATAGTTTCATAGAAAATAAAATTACTTAGCTACTTTGCTATGCTAATGTTCTGAGTCAAAGCTTTTGAGATGTGAAGCATGTCAAGGCATATCTTAACGTAGAATAAACAGTTATGCATGAAGATTCAAATATATAACAAAATCAATTGAATATTTTATATATATATATATATATATATATATATATATCCTGCCTCTTGCTTTGAAGAAGATTTAATAAATGGTATGAAAAATAGTTGGATAATTAAAAAATGTATTTGTATATATCTTCTATCTTGCTCAGGAATGAATTTAAGGTAATGTACCCAACTTACAAAACAATATGTTGACACAAACAACATAAGATACACCGTGATTAAATTAAAAGTAAGAAAATCCTAGAAGAAAATATAGAGGGAGAAACTTCATGACATTGGTTTTGGTAATGATCCCTTGGATGTAATAATTAAAGCAGTCAGCAAATGGGAAAACCAATAAATTTGACTGCATAAAAAGAGTCTGCTGTGCATCCATGGAAACAACCAACAGAGTGAAAATTGCAGCCTGAGGAATGGGAAAAATACTTGCAAATCATAGTTATATATTTTTTAGTATTTATTTTTTAATTGTAGTTGGATACAATACCTTTATTTTATTTATTTATATGTGGTGCTGAGGATCGAACCCAGGGCCTTATGTGTGCTAGGTGAGTGCTCTACTGCTGAGCCACAACCCCAGCCCTCATGTTCATATTAATGGTCAATATCCAGCATGTATGACTCAATAAGAAAGTAGGCAACCTGATCCAAAAGTAGGTAAAGAACTTATATAGACCTTTCTGCAAAGGAGACACTGAAATAGCCAATAATCACAAGAAACTATGCTCAACATCACTAATCATTAGGAAAATGCAATTCAAAACTAGTTTGATATCACCTCATCCCCATAGTATGGCTTTCATTAAAATACACCCACACACCCAAACACACCCAAGACAAGGACAGAAGGAGAGAGAGAGAGAGAGAGAGAGAGAGAGAGAGAGAGAGAGAGAGAGAGAGAGAGAGAGAGAGAGAGAGAGAGAGAATATGACAAGTCTTAGGAAAGATGTGGAGAAATTGGAATCCTTTTGCTCTATTGAGGGGAACATAAATTGCTACATTTACAATGAAAAACAGTATAGCAATTCCTCAAAAATTTATAAATAAAATTACTCTTTGATTCAGCAATCCATTTCTTTTTAATTCTTTAAAAGAATTAAAGTATAATTTCTAATAGAGACATTTGTGCACTCATGTTCATAACAGCATCATTCACAATAGCTAAAAGGTAAAAGAAACCCTTTGTCCCTCAATGGATGAATGCATTACAAAAATGTATTTATATACAATAGAATATTGCTCAGTCTTAAAAAGAAAGAAAATCATATCGCATGGATGAATCCTCAGGCTATTATGATAAACACAATAAGCCAGTCACAAAAAGACAAATACTATATGACTTCACTGATGGGTACATAAAATAGACAAATTCACAGAGGCACAAGTAGAATGGGGGTTGCCAGGGGCTGGGGGAGGAGGAGAGTGGAAAGTTGTTTTTGAATGGATATAAAATTTCAACTTTGCAAAATAAAAAGAATCCTGGAGAGTGATTACATTCAAGTGTGAACGCTAGGGTTTGGATATCATTTGAGTATCTCTCAAGGGCCTATGTGATTGTAAGCTTGGTCCCCAGGGTGTCATTAAAGGAAATTGGTGGAAGCTTTAAAAAATGAGGAACAAGGGAGTTCTTGTGTGACTCCTTGGTTGTTTTCATGAGAAAGTTGTTATAAAAGGAGCAACCCTGGTCTCTCGCGATTTGTCTGCTTCCTGGCTTGAGATGTGATCCTTCCTCTACACACACTCCACCACCTGCCATCTGTCATGGGGACAGATCTTGCCACCCTGCCATTTAAACTTTCAGCCTCCAAAAGTGTGAGATGAATAAACTCCTTTCTTTTTCTTTTTTCTTTTTTGCAGCACTGGAGATCAACCAAAGACCTTGTGCACTGTGCGTTCTACCACTGAGCTATGTTCTAGTCGTCATACCTCCCAACTATTTCTTAAAAGACAGTTTATCTCAGGCATTTTTGTCATGGAAATGAAAAAATGACAGAAAATAGGTACTGAAGACTGGAGTTGTTACTGTAACCATACTTGCAAATATGGAGCAGGCTTTGGAACTGGTTAAGTAGGGTTGGAAGAATTTGGAGAAACAGGTCAGAGAAAGCTTAGAATGCTTTCTAGCATCCCAAGCAAGGCATTATAGGTGATTTTTGGAGATAGATCAGAAAACTAGGAGACTAGAAAAGAGCTAGAACATCTTAGCAATTGGATAGGTAAGTAGTTGTGATCAGAATACTGATAGAAATGTGAGCAGCAAAGGCCGTAGAAATGAGATTCTCAGATGGAAATGAGAATTCTATTGGAAATTGGACCAAAGGCCAATCTTGTTATACTATGATGGAGAATCCAGCTGCATTGTGTCCATGCCTTACGACTTCATGGAAGCTTAATTTAAGAATGATGGATTAGTTTACTAGGCAGAGGAGATTTTGAAACAGCAAAGCAATCAGGCTGAGGTATGAATATTACTAGCTGCTTTTATTCAGTTTTGCCATGAGAGTGAGGAACAAAAATAAGCAGGAAGATTGAGAATATTTGAGGGAAGGAGAAAAACAACAACAACAAAATATGTGAGGAGGCAAATGTGTGGTTTAAAAGGGGGTGAATGAGCTGCCACTTGTTAAGAATTTAGGATGGATAAAGGGGACCCTATGCTTATCAGCAGGACAGTTGGAGAAAGGTCTTGGGGGCAGTTGAGAGTTCTACAGGGCGACCCCTCCCATGACAGGGCTGGAGACCTAGAAATGAAAATTTGTTTTAGAGACCTGCCAGGGCAGAATCGTTTCAGTAAAGAGCTCCTCACATCCCTGCATGCCCAGGACCACCTGGGTCTTTTGGTTCGCTGGGGAGGTGCTCCAAAGCCATTGCAGCCCTGGTTCAAGAGGGCCCAGGTGCAGGTCATGCCAGCAGTTGACCTTGGCATTGTCTACTCAATGCTGCATTTGCAGGTATACAGAATGCAAGAATTCTGGGGTCACAGCAGCTTCCAATGAGATTGCCAGGAAGCCTTGAGAAGCTAGGGGACCCCTGTGTGGAGCCCCTGATGAATGCAGTGGAGCTGTGGGAGTAGAGCTGTAGGGGAGACCACAGAAATGCAGAGCCTGCCACAGGCCATGCCAGCCTTGGAAAGCCACTGGCACTGGGAGTTGCAGCCTCAGAAAGCAAGGCTGAAGGGGGAGTCTTCCTAACTCCTCGGGGGCCCAACCCGCACCACAGTGTGACTAGGATATCAAGTTGGAGCTTTAGGGTTTCATGTTGCCCTACTGTGTTTTGTTTTGCTTTGGGCCCGTCACTCCTTTCTACTTCCCTATTCCTCCCTTTTAGAATAGGAATGTTTCCTCTGTGCCTGTTGCACCATTGTATCTTGTATGTACCTTTTTTTTTTTTTTAATTTTTATTGTCTCACAACTAAAATCAGATGAGACCTTGGACTTGGAATTTTGAGCAATGCTAGAACAGTTAAGACTTTGGGATTCTTGAGAATGGAATGAATGCATCTTACAATGTGAGATAGATAAGCACTCTTGGGGATTAGGGACAGAATACTATAGTTTTGATGTGGATTGGATGTTCCTCAAGGGTCCATATGATTGGAGGCTCAGTTCTCAGGTACTGGTAGGTAATGGAGAGTTTAAGAAGTAGGGTCTAATGGGAAGTATTTAGGTCATTGGGAAATTGGGACAGTTGTAATGAAACCCCTTGGTAGTTTTCATGAGATGGTTGTAAAAGGAGAAAACCTGGCCCCTCTTGCCTGCTTTTTTTTTCTAGTTTGAAATGTGATCCTTACTCCATGTTCAGTACACCATCTGCCATGGGGCCAGAGCATGGCTATGCCCTTCGCACTTTGAGCTCTCCAACTGTGAGCTAAATGAATAGCACATCTCAGGTATTTCATTACAGTAAGAAGAAACTGCCTAATACAATGAGTATAGTTAATGCTCACTATACACTTAAAAATGGGTAAGGGGTAAATTTAAATATATGTATATAAAAATAAATTAAAATAAGTATATATACATATATATACATATATATATATACATACATACACATATATGTACAACTAGAAAATAAATGTAACTTGAAAATGAGATAAAATGAAGAAAATGAGACAAAGGGAAAATAATAGCAGAAAAATTAGGTCCATACCTTTGAGTACACTGATCAGAATAACAACCCCAAATTTGGTTCTAAGTCTTCCAGTTTCTGATACAAAGAATTATATGGTTTACACTGTCCATAAGATAAAAATAAACAGAATGATTAGAAGCATCACAATGCTAATACTGAAACCAAAAAGCACCTTAATCTCTGGGTGATAATTTAGAAGAAATAGTGATGAATACCTACAGACAATATGATTTTATAATTAACAGAGCTATGAGATTCTAACACAAGTTCATTATTAATTTCCAATGGTATAATGCACCATTCAGTGTAACATGAAATTTTTTATTTTGACATTATTATTATTTAGAAAATAATAATAATGGGGCTGGGGTTGTGGCTCAGCAGTAGAGTGCTCGCCTAGCACGTGTGAGGCATTTGGTTTGATCCTCAGCACCACATATAAATAAATAAAATAAGGGTATTATGTCCACCTACAACTAAAAAAAATAAAAAAATAATAATAATGGATATGTGTTTGATATTTGTTGTTATAACTATAACTCAGCTCTCCCCTCCTTCCTTCTTTTAAAAGTATATAAAAAGAAACTTTCTTCTTGGTTTATCAGGTCTTTATCGTACTATTCAGATGGGCAGCAAGTGGTGCTAAAAGTAAGCAGAAAGGTGGGTCAGATTTCTCTACAAAGAAAAAATTTATAAAAGAAATAAATAAGATCTGATAAGGAAGAAGATTAGGGATAGAGTGATAAGACAGGGAGCTGAAAGCAATTTTAGGAGTTTTGTGAATGAGACAAAGATGAGCAGCTATTTTATGAGTGAGGAACAAGGCAATGTAGATAAGGAAAGGCTCTCTAAGAACACTTATTGTGTGTTCTTTGACCTAATTCCAGCTTCATCTTCACCCCTTCCCCAGTCCACAGACCGTCCCCAGAAAAACCGTCATGACAATTCACCTGTGCTTACAGAATTGGGATTGAATTCCTGCTGAATGAGATTTTGTGTCCAGACAGGACTTACTTTCGGAGCAAGAGAGCTTGGATTTATTTGGGTGAAATGAATGAAAAGCAGCTCAGTGGGAGGCAAAATACAGGGTCTGGAATACTCTTTGCTCTCTGACTTTATTCAGGAATCAACTTTAGAGAATTGCAGGAAAAGCTAGAGATGAGACAATTGTTTTATACAAATTGTGTCTCCCAACAAGCTTGTTAATAAGACTATGGTTCCATGAAGACATTCTGCATTTCCAGGTAAGGGTGGGCTCACATAAGGTCAGGCAAAGTAGTCATTGTTTCACTCCTGTTGAGGATGCTGTCAAGAATGTGAGGGTGAATCCAAAGCCAGCAAACATTCAGAAGGAAATTGGTGAAAGATGCACATGTAGTCTGGCCAAGAGCTGTGAGAAGAAGCTTTTTAAATTCACTCAAATGCACAGATAAAAGGACAGTCAAGGTCTCAAATTTTAATAGTATTGTTAATAGTGACAGACATATTAAGTAAGAAAATATGATTTTTTTTTTTGCCTTGGGCCCAATACTCCTTTTTCTAGGACAAAATTATCCTAGAAAAAAAAATCAGAGAATATCCAATCATATTTCTAACATGTTTATTAAAAAAAGGAATTCAGAAAAACCAACTACAGCATATTTAACAGCCCGAGCAATCATCTTCTATCAAGTTAAATAGGTTGCCAACTTCATGCCTAGGTAAATGCGTAAGTTGGAATTTTAGGCAAAATTATTGGCAGTTTAAGTCCTAACAAAGTCACTTTAATTTTAGCTAGTTAATTTGTAAATGTTTAGTATAATAATAATTGGGCCAAGTGTCTATTAAGAGTACTTTTTGTTATTAAAATAATTTTATCTGTGTCAAAGAGAATGTTTATTTTTCTATTTCAAATGCCAAAGGGGTACCAACAGCTATAAGACAAAAGAAGTTAAAAAAAAATGAAAAAGTTTTATATGATATTAGTCTCAGTTTCATAGTTCCTCCATTTGTAATGTGTGTTTTAACGGTTTTAATACAAAATCTCATTATCATGTCAACCTGTAAGTGCAGTCCCTATTGTCCCTAAAGTCATTTTTGAACATCTGGCAAATACAATACATTTTACCTAATGTTATAATGTGTCATTCTTGCATTCTTACATGCTAACTTCTAATTTGAATCTGCTGTAAGAAGTCAAAGAATATTTAATACCTAGTTACTACTTCATAAAATCTGTCACTTTTCAAGAATAAAATGATAGTTTAACTTTGACTGAGAGAGCAAAGGGAAATCAAATATGAACTCTTGGAGAAGAAAGAAAAGAACTAAAGTTACTACAATTCCTGTAATTCAGTCATTATAACTAATAATAGTATAAGAAAATTATGGCTGTAGGAAAAGGGAAGCTTCTAAAGGTAATGAACTCTTAAGATACTCCTAAGTCTGAGGTTCCTGAAGGTCTTGGAATGCATTTCCTCTGAAAATCCTGGTTCTTACCACATATTAGATCAGGAGTGGAAGCTACAGGGAAGATAAATTACTTGCAGTGATATTGCCACAGTCTGGCTGGGCACAATTCAGGAGCCACTTATCAAAAGAAATGAACTTTATTTTTAGAACCACACACGCCAAACAAAACAGCTCCTCAGGAAAAACCTTCAGAGCCCAACTGCCACCACCGGCTTCCACAAGCCTCTCTACCTCCCCCACTCCTCCTGCTCTTGAGGCCGATTGGCTGGGTTGTGTGGGCGGAGCCAAAAAAGTCCCCCAATGAGCAGCTCCGTGGTCTGAAAGGGCAGGGAAACAGCCCAATGAGCATCTCCGCAGAGGAGCCAATCAGTTGGCAGCTAGAAGTTGCTGGGGCCGCTGTGAGCCAATCATCAGCTGGCAGCTGGAAGTTTGCTGGCAGCTGGAAGTTTGCTGGGGCCCCTTGGGCTGTGGCTCTCAACATCTGAATTGTGCCCAGCCAGACTGCGGCAGATATGTAAGAGTTAACCAATACCTGAGCTTACTTCAGTGTAAAGCAAATATTTATATGCAGGTAACAGGGGAGTTTCTTCTTAACTTAAGCAAAAGTAGAATTTTTGTTGGAAAAAACATAAATCTGATGGGTACTTTCAGGAATACCAAAAAATTCCAAAATTTTTTGGAATTTCAACTTTCTAGTCTAGTCATTTTCTCGTAGATTTCCATTTATTTTCTTCTTTTTATTGTTAGCATCTTCTTTTTCAGATTGGTGCTAGAGACTTGTGGGACTAGAAACAAATTTGGTTTATCTCTGTTGGAGTTGAAAATTATGAAAAATTTCCTAATAGCTTTGGTTTGATTTGCACAGTGCACAATTTCTCAGAATTTCTTGAATTGAAGGTCAACATAACACTGATGTCTGGTATCCACCGATCCACCAATGGAGACATTGTGTTTCTATTCTTTTGGACATCTGCCTACCTGCAACTCTACTCTCACCATGCTAACACTGCCAGTATTTCCATATGTTGTAGTAGCCAGGCCCAATTTCTGCTCTGCTAGAGAAGATCACGAAGTTAGTAATTTGACTTTATATTTGGATTAAATACTCAATAAATTTAACACAGGTGCTCATAAATAAGCATGCAGCACTGCTAGTGATTGCTTTTATTTTTGTCCTTATTTGTAGGGTGATTCTGAGAGCTGGTTTTAGGTTTATGTTGTCATCTGGGGATGGGGGAGTGGCTTATTTATTCTTTTAAAATGAAGATAATAAAGAGTAGTTTTTTTTAAATGAAGATAATAAAGAGTAGGTTTTCCTTTATTAATATTTAATCACTTGAAGGTCTCCCTCTCCTGTTTTAAGAGTCAGTGTTGAAATCTCCTGTAGAGTAGCAGAACATCTGGATTTATTTTCACATTACTATGTATAGTCATCACTATTTGCTTAAAAGTCACTTCATTTCTGGGCAAATCATTCTCACTGGGTTTATAAATCATTGCCTTGCATTTTGGTTGACTTGATTGCATGTTTGTCTTTTGATTAAGTAGACAATTTTGTTGGATCTCTTTGTAAAGTTCCTTTCATAGCAACTGTTAAAATTAGATTGCTTTGTGTGTTCTAAAGCAAATGGATGGATGATTAATAGAAACTTAGGGAATTTACCGTTTATTCCTCCTGTTTGCTCCTCCAGAATTCCAGATTTGCTAATTTTATTTTGGAGAAATAGGATACTATGTTTCTGTGATTCTGCCAAAAAAAATTATCCTAAAAATATCTGCATCTTCAGAATGCTATAATTAGAATTATTTGACTATAATGGATATAATTATTTATTATAGTTATTAGATAAATAAAACTAAAAGGATTTAGACTAAGAAAGAAAGATCCATTCACTGGGATAAGCACTATTTGAAATAATGTATTATCCTTGCATTTTCATATTTTGGTTTTTTTAAAAAGATAATTTATTGCTAAAAATGAGGATTTCAGGGTACAAGAATGAAGTACATTTGTTTGAGTAAATTATTCTCAAATATTGATTTTGAAATATTCAACAAAGGGGAAAAAACTATAGTTTCTTTTCTTGTAACTTCCCAGAGGATGTTCTGAATAATTAGCAATGATTTTAATGATTTACATTCCTTTGAACATTCTTCCCTTTTTTGAAGGGGAAGGGTAAGCAAGTGTTTGATAATAATCTTTTCAAAATAATCTTTTAGCTCATTTTTTTGGTAACTGCTTTGCTTAAACAGAAAGAAAATGGCAAGAGAGGAAATGTGGAAGAATAGTTTACAAATTTAGTAAGTAAGATGGAAGGAAAATGGGACTAATGAAGAGAATAATATAAGAGAAAAATAACATTGTACAAATTTCTTCTATGCTCTTTTCAAATATCATTTTTTTTTACCAAAGTATTCAATAGTGCTCTTACAAGTGATATTATGTGTGGTTCTTAAAAAGTTTTTCAGCTATAAAACTTGTAACATTTATGTAAAGTTAATATTTCTGAATTTTTTTATGCCATAATTTCTTCAGCATGTTTTAGTTAAGATACTATTTTCTCAAAAATTCCTTCAAACTTATGTTATCTGAGCAAAAGAACAAAAGGAGGTCTTCCCTTTGTATCCACCCAGGGCAAATGGGATTTGTGGGAACCTTAGGATTTAGAAAGGAGTCTGTGAAACCCCAGTTGAGCTCAAGTCCCAGGAGAACCATTCTGAGAGAGAAGAGCCATATGCATATGGTAAATGTATCAGCTGTAGGTCTGGGTTTCAGACCTAGAAATGGCCCCATATCTTCAGACTCAGCTACAGCCCTGTTTGACTTTGGTCCTGCTACCAAAACCATCTGCCAAGGCATCTGCTTGGGAGAGAGACCATCCACCTTGGTCTTCTCTACAACCCACTAATTATGCTGTAACATGGTCCTAGCCTCTTCAAAACTATGGCCCAAGGATCAGTTCTGTTTGCACAAAGATCCAAAGGGAGACATGGCTATCTGAGTCCTAGGAACAGATTTTTCTAACTCAGTCCCACAGCAGATCCTGAAATAATCCTGAATCTTGGCCCTAGCTCCTCTTAGCTTTAGTCAGAGTTCTGACCACCTAGGGATTCAGAGGGAGACACACTCATCCACACTCCAAAGGTATGCCAGCTGAACTAGGTCCTATAGCAAACCCTGAAAAGGCTCTGAAACTTACCTCCATTCCTCTCAGCTGAAGTTTAAGAGTAGCTCTGCTTATACAAGGACATGAAGAGAGACATCCCTGTCAGTGCCCTTTTCGACTAATCTACTGATTTGATTCCACTGTATAGGTCTTCAAAAGACCTTAATATTCACCTTGGATCACTCTCAACTGCATTGTAAGCGCAGGCCTGCTTGCTCAGGGTCCTGCCAAAAGACATATTCATTTGTGAATCTCAGACACATGTTCAAAGACTTAGGTCTTGACTATAAATTCTAAAGTAGCCCTGTGACTTGGTTCTAGTCTCTCTCTCAGATACAATCATGGCAGTGCTACATGGCTAGGGAATCATATAGTGATCTAGAAAGAGTGCTCCAAGAGAATCATGGGAATATCTACCCATGATCTGATAACAAGCCCACTATCTTTATACCTGAAGTGTACCAAAATCTCAGTGCCAGTCCAAAACAACAAGGTCCTGGAGATAGTTCAGTCTACCCAGTGACCAGATAGAATTAATACTCACTAAAGACCCTGGTAACAGGTCCCTCAACCACAGACCTCTCTGTAGACCAACAATAGCCATATGACCTAGCACCAATCCCAAATAGTTCTGACAGTAATCTCTCAGACCAGGAATCTAATAATCTAATAGAAGGTTTTAACTTGTCAAAACCAGTCTACAAATACTGGACAGAATGTTTTCTCCTTCAAATACACAGATGCCAATACAAATCTACATGGCTAATGAAGAATCAGGCCAATATGAAACCAGCATAGGAAACTAATAAAGGTCTAGCAGCTGACCACAAAGAAATGGAGATATGTGAGCTGCTGGAAAGAAAATTCAAAATAAAATATATATTTTTCCCAGAGAGATCAAACCCAGAGCCTTACATATGCCAGGTGTGATACCATCTTAAAGAAACTCATCTTAAAGAAACTCAATGAGGTACAAGAAAACATGGATAGGCAGTAGAGAAGCAATGCATAAACAAAATGAGAAGTTTTAATAATAAAAGAGGAAACCATGAAAATATAGCAAATGGAAATTTTGGAACTGAAAAATACAATGACAAAACTGAAAAAATTCAATACAGAGCTTCAGCAGCAGACTCAAATATGCAGAATAAAGAAATGGCAGACTTAAAGACAAGTCATTCGAAATTTGCCAATCAGAGGAACAAAAAGAAAAAGAAGAATGAAAAAGAATAAAAGAAAAATAAAGGGGATTCCACCTCTTGGGTCTCCTTCTTCCTCCGGGAGAAGTCTTTTCTGCTGTCCTTTAATAAACTTCTAATTTATACTCTGAAAAAAAAAATAAAATAAAGGACCCACAGGATCCCAACAAGCACAGGGATTTACAAATTGTAGAAGCTATGGGAGAAGAGATCAGGAAGGGCTCCAAAAGGTCATTTAAGGAAATATTGTCCAAAAACTTCCCAAATCTTGGCAGGAATTTGGACATCTAGATTCATAAGCTTTTAAGGACCCCAAGCAAGAACAATACAAAGAACAATACTCTGAATCACATTATTATCAAATTGTCAAAAGTTCTCAGAGAGAATCTTGAAAGCATCAAGATATGAGATTTGTCATATCCAATGGAATCTCCATTAGGCTATCAGAAGACTTCTCTATAGAGACTTGGCAAGTCAGGTGGGAGTGGGATGATAGATCCAAATAGGCTAAAAGGAGAAATCTAACAACCAAGAATATTATACCTGACAAAGCTGTTCTTCAGAAATGAGAGATACACAAAAGCAGAGAAAGAGCTTAACACCCCTAACCCTGCCTTACAAGAGGTGAGGAAAGGAGCACTTCACATTGAAACACAAGCATGCAAGTTGATAACATGAAACATACCAAAATAAAAACTGTCTGGTAAAGATAAAGGCATAGTCATCCTCAAATAGTGGTGTTGCATAAGTTAGTTATATCTCTAGTCTACAGGTTTAAGAAGTTACAAAAATATCAATAGCTACAATTTTATATATAAAAGATGTAAATTGTGACATTGGAAACATAAAATATGTGGGGGAGCAGGTGAAAGTGTAAAGTTGTTACATGCAACCAAATTGAAGTTTCTATCAGCTTGAAATAGCCGGTTGTAAGTGTAAAATAATCTGTGTAAGATTCATGGTAACTACAAAGCAAAATCATTAGTAGAAACACAAAGTAAAAATAGAAAAGATTCGAAGTATATTACTATAGAAGACCATCAAACCGTAAAAGAAGACAGCAAGAGAGGAAAAAAATGGATAAAGGAGCTACAAAACAACCAAAAAACAAACAGTGCAATGGTGGTAGTGACTCCTTATTAATCAGTAATTACCTTGAATGTAAATGTATTAAAGTCTTCAATCAAAAGACAGAATGGTTGGGGGTGAGGGGAAATAATGATATATTGCCTACAAAAGACTCATGTCAGCATTAAGGACGTATATATTCTGAAAGTGAAGGAATAAGAAAAGATATTCCAGGTAAGTAGAAACAGAAGAGAGTTGGGGTAGCTATATTTATATTGGACAAATAGACTGTGAGTTAAAAAAAAAAGTAAAAATAGGCAAAAATGGTACTATATAATGATAAAGAGATCAATTTATCAGGAAGATATAATAATTATAAAAATACATGCACACAATATTGAAACTCTTAAGTATTCAAAGTCAATAGATCTGAAGGGAGAGCTAGACAGACAGTAATACCATGATAGTAGAGAACTTCAAAACCCCACTTTCAACAATTAATAGATCTTACAAACAGAAAATCAGGAAATGGACCCAACAGACAGACATACACAGAACATTCCATTCTACAGCAGAGGAATATACTTTTTTCCCAATACTCATGGAACATTCTGTAGGATAGATCAGAGAGTAGATAAAACAAGTCTTAATAAATTTAAGAAAATTAAAAACATATTACATATCTTTTGCTAGTAGCCCTTAGGCATCTATACTAGGAGGAAATTTGGAATACTCACAAATACATGAAAATTAAACATGTTCCTATATAATCAATGAGTGGAAGGAGAAATTTAAAGGGAAATAATCTAGAAGCAAATGAAAATGGAAAGACAATATCCTAAAAGTTAGGGGATGTGGCAAAAGCAATAATGTGACAGAATTTTATAGCAAAAAATGTCTACATTAAAAATGAAGATAATGCTGGGCATGATGGTGCATGCCTATAACTCCCAGTGGCTTGGGAGACTCAAGTAGGAGGCTCACAAGTTCAAATCCAGCCTCACCAACTTGATGAGGACATGAAAAACTTAGGGACACCCTGTTTCAAAATAAAATTTAAAAAAGGATTGGGAAAGTGGCTCTAATGTTATACCTCAAGGATCTTAATTAAAAAACAAAATAAAAAAAACAAACAACTAAGTTCAAAGTTAACAGGAGGAGAGAAATAGCAAATATTAGAACCTAAATAAATTCTAGAAGGACAACAGAAAAGATCAACAAAACCATTACTGGGTTTTGTTGAAAGATAAAATGAACAAATCTTCAGATAAACTGAGGGGGAAAAAAGAGAAGATTTAAACTTTCATTTCCCACAAAAACTGAAGCAAATTCACAAAGTTGTTTGGTAAATTTCAATCTAAGCAAGAATACTACCAAAAATCATTTTTCTATTAACATGAAATAAAAATGAGATTTTACTCTTTAATTTAGGGACTCATTTTCTTTAATTAACTTTGAGGAAAAAATGATTTTTTCTGGGTCAAAACACAAAATTGGGACTAGGATTTATTTCTATATAAATCCTAGTTTCTAGATGTTAGGTTCAATTATTAGATAATTAGTGAGACGAATTTTATCCCCTTACAGGATACTGCACAAGGATTTGGAGTACTGTATTCAATTTATTTGTATTATGAACTTTGGTGAGTTAGCAATTTTAAGGCATATCTACTCTTTCTAAAACATTCAAAGAAGTTTCATGCATAAAAACAGGCTGGTTAGGAATTTTTCATTTCTTCTAGTTAATCATGAAGATTTTATTCATTTTGTTATTCACTAGTCTAGAGCAGGGGTTAGTTAACTTTGGCCCATGAGCCAAACCCATCCTGATGCCTACTTTTGTAAATGACTTTGTGTTGGAACAGAGCCATGCTCATTCATTTACATAAGGTCTGTTGCTGCTTTCCCACCATAATGGCAACATTAAGTAGTTGTGACACATTTTGTGACTTGCAGAGTTTAAAATAATGACATTTGGGTCCTTTGCAGAGAATACTTCTGGGTCTGAAGAGAAAAGAAAGTATGTAATGTTGTAGGGAAATTAAAAAGAATAAAGGAGGTGTGGATCATCATAAAGAAGATGAAAGAGAAGAAGTGGATAAAGAAACATTTTGTTCAGTTTGTGTGAACTCTAGCAATAGCAACTCAAAGAGGAATGATGGGAGAGGAAAAAAGAAGAAACTAGGGATTTAGATGTTTGAACAAAGGAAATGTAAACACTCATACACACAGTTACAGTGACTTAAAGCATCTCTTTCTGTCCTCCCATGTTTTCCTCTGAAGTATTGTTGCAGACACCATCTTTGGGGAAGCAATCTAGAGGCACAAGGAGTTCACTGCAGCCTGTTTTCCCAAAGTGACTATGTTTTTGGCTTTTCTCAAATCATCATGGTTATAGAAGGCAAACAGCACTATTTAAGTTGAAGGCATCGTGCAAGATCCAAGAGGCGCATGATTCATTTTTCTAGAATATGCTGAACTTAACTTCATTTCTGGTAAATTATGTACCTGGTGCAGCACATTCCTGAGAATGAGTTTTTCTTTGAGCGTAATATGCTCCATTAGACTGGGTATTCCATTAAAATGAATGGATTCTCTGCACTGAAATAGGTTACTGGAGCCCTCACATTGACTTATATCACACAGAAAGAACATTTTCCTCATGTATTTTTGGAATTTAACTACACTCAGCTTAATTTCCTTCATACCCACAGGAATGTCTGATGTTACAATGGAAGAGAAATTTACAGGCAGAGAGTTATCAATCAAAACACATTGCACAAAAGAAATGGCTATTGGGAAAAATATAATTGGTGATAATTCATGTTTTTGTTTCTAAATTTATCCATCAGAGAGATTGATCTGGTGGAATTTTAAATAGACTTTTTAGGATAAGGAATATCTGCAACATAGAGTCTGAGTTTTGCTGACCTCTCCAGTAGCTGAGGCTGTCCCCAACACAAGGGCCACAGATGCAGTGAGTTCTTAGTGTGACAGTTTTAATGCATGATGACAAACAAATACACAAAACCCCACGTAGCCTTTTCCCTCAAACACAGAAAACTGAGACTTTTCTTCTGATGCACTGTGGAGTCTCTGCTTATTTTTACAGTTTTCCCTCCTTATTCCCTTTCTTTATTGTTTCTCTTTCTGTGGTTTTAGTTTTCTGTCACCAACTATGGCCCAGAAATATTAAATGAAAAATTCCAGAAATAAAAAATTGTAAGATGTAAATTGTACACCGTTCTGAGCTATGCGTGTGATGCAGTCTTGGGCAGCCTCTGTCCATACCAGCCAGGATGTGAATCATTCCTTTTACCAGCATGTCCACCCTGAGTCACTCAGTAGCTGTATTGGTTATTAAGGAACTTCAGTGATTAGGTTCAAGTGATCTACATTTTACTTAGCATAGTGATATTTCTATTTTATTATTAGTTATAGTCCCTTTCTTACTGCACCTAAGTTATAAATTAAAATTTTAGGTATGTATAGGAAAACATAGTCTATGTAGAGCTCAGTAATACTATCCTGTTTCATGCATCCATCTTGAAACGTATCCTCACAGATAGAGAGAGACAACTGTGACAGTGCCATTGTGTCCGTCATGCAACCACTTGATTGCTGCATTCTAAACAGAGAGGACCAATATGATAAGCAGGGGATAAACAAGAGAGGACTAATATGAAGATAAAGGCAAAACGAGGAGCTGATCAGTACACCCTACTTTCTGATGATGAGAGACAAAAAATTCCTTCTTGTTCACCTTTGTGAGAAGCAGAGATGGTTCATAAAGAAGGGTGTGTGAGTCAGCTTTCCAGTGCTGTAACAAATACCTGAGATAATTAGATTACAATGAGAGAGAGTTTAATCTGACCCACAGTTTGAGAGGCTGTCGTCTGTGATGAGATGGACCCATTGCTTTTAGGCTTCTGGTGACAGTGCCCAATGGCAGCAGTGAGACCAAGAGTGAGTTCTGACTGGGGAAAAGGCACAGGCAGGGTCTAAAGTTAGCATGTTATAGTGAAAAGTGTGAGTAAACATAAAAGTTCTTACAAAAGATCAGCCACACAGCTTCTCCAACCTATGTGGTATCTTTTGAGGACACTAACAAGTATGAAATTGGAATAAAAGACACTGTGCTGAAATCTCTGTGATGACATAATGAAGCATTTAAAGCTTGTAAATGTAGCCGTTGAACAAATAAAACTAATTACAAAGGACACAAAGGGGAAAACAAAGCCATTTCCTAAATTTAATGTTAGGAAATATTTATACAATGGAAAAGATTAAAATCAGATAAGAGACTATGAGATGGTGACAGATGAAGACAGAAAAACCTGTGTTTGAATTCTTGCTCTGCCTCTCACTAGTGCCATGGCTTGCAAGCCTCCTAAGGGTTGGGGAATTTCACTGAGTCTGTTACTTCTTTTACTGTAGAATTAGGATAATACTGCCTGCATTGTAGGTGGCTAGAAGCTTACATTAAACCAGCTGTAAAGTGTCTAGTACATGCACCGTAATAGATCCCTTCTTTCATTAATCTGTTGATGGAAATTAAATTCCATAGAGAAATAATACAATGTGGAATAAAATCTTTTCAGTCACTGAATCATTTCTTTTAAAGCAAAAGCAGATTTTTAAATGGACAATTTCACAATGGATAATTTATTTTCTTCATTCCATTTACCACTCTGCAGTTACCTTGTGTATTTATTAGTCTTTGGTTGACCTTGACTTCACCCTAGCACGTTCATTGTCTTTTTCCTGACATGAACCTGGTGCAGTTGGAGATGATGTAGTAACAGGAATAGAAGCAACTACGTATGTTGTGCTTATTAGATGACAGGTGTGTAAAATATCAATTCGATATTCACAACAAGCACGTGAGCTATCTACTTCTAAAGCCCCATTTCAGAAAAGGGGAAATGGAAGCAAAGAGAGAGGATATGTACTCTCTAATGTGACACAGAAAACAAATATTAGAGCTGGGATTTAAATGTAGGAAGTTCAGTTCTAAAGTCATTAACCTATTTATGTGGTGTTCCAATGTGTTGTGTTGAATAAAGGGATAAATGAATGGCTTGTTTGCGATGATACTTGAGACCAGCTGGAGGTAGTTCTTTGGGGTTCACTGTTAATAGTTTTCAGAATTGTCATTTGCCAATCTATGTACTTAATAAATTTAATCTCATTGAATTTTATATATCAGAATGTTTAAGTTTATTCAAACACAGTGTGATCTGAGGGTGTAGCTGCTTCTAAAACTGACTTTCAACTACTCCTTCTACTTTGGAGCCCACCTTTGTCCTTCCTTCTGAAGATCAGTAGTTCATCTCTTGGATGGTCCTTGTAACAGATGGAGCAGCTTCTCAGCTTTCTGCCACATCCTTTGCTATCAAATGTCTTGACAGCTTCAATTCCCACAAGTCTATCTGCTCTTTAAACACCATAAGATTTTCCTTTTAACTCTGATAGTCTTTTTTTTTTAAAAAAAAAATTAGTTTTATGCTTTTAAAATTTTCCTGTAGTTCTACTTTATGGCATTAGAAAGGAAAGTAGAGGTGAATGGATTGGCCTGCTCACCCAGCTCCATCTTCTACAGAAGATCAGGTTTCATCTTTGACTCTCTTTTCTTCACATTCTTACACATCCAAGCAATCATCAAGTTCCACTGTATTTTCCTCCTTCATATGTCTATTCACATTTCTCCATTCCTGTTTTTATTTCATTTTTCATTGTAGCCTAGGGCATTTTGTCATGACCAGGTGACACTGGTCAACTCCTACTTGGCTTTTCTTTTAACGACACTCCATTTCCCTAAACACAAAGCGATGACCTTTTATTGGGCTAACGAGGCATTGGATCTTGTCTCTATTTATGTCTGCAGCCTCTTCCCTCCCTCCCGTGTATCCTGTGCACTGCTTATTTTGAGCTAGTTATTATCTCATGAATTCTTGCTTCTGGGCTTTTACATATGTCATTTAGAAACGTCTACTCCATCTGCAGATGGATAGATAATGCCTAACTCAGGAAGCCTTCTGTTGCCCCTGGACTGCTTTAGATGCCCCTCAAGTTGCTCCCATAACACTTATACCACACTTACTCCTAAAACAGTGCTTTGCTCACTCAGCTGATATTGTCTGAACTGACTGTGTCTCCCCTAATTTAGACACTTCTAGAGCTCCTCATTGTGCTTCAGTGAACAGTCAAACCCTTGGCCATGGCTGTCAGAGATGTGCATCTTCAGGTGTCTTTGTGACATCATCTCCTACAGTTCTGCCATTACTCACCCTGTGCACGTCACATGGGCTTCTCTTTTTCAACACACGGAGCTCTTATCTGCAGGGTGACTTTGTGTTTACTCTTCTTTTTGACTGTGACATCTCTCCTCCAACTCGTGGCCGAGTAGCTTCCTTCTATCCATCTCAATCCCTAGTTAATTGTTCCATCTAAGAGTCTCCTTCTCCCACTACAGGGTAACATACATCTTTGATTTTTGAATCATGAGTCTCATACATAAGGACAGGAAGTGCTGCATCTTTCAACGAATCTTTTATTTCTTTTAAATATTCCAGGAGGGTCTAGAGATGTTTTATGCTTTAATTAAAATAAAAGGAACTAGGTGACTTCAAATTTGTTTGCACATTTCCAAGTCATTACTTTCTTACGCAACTTTGTTGAATACCAATAGCTGCCTGAAGTTCAAATATTTTTAATTCAGCAAACATTTTAAAAAAATCTGTACTGAACTCTGAGTATGTTCCTGGTACTCTTCAAGGTATTGGTGATGTAAGTAAGACAAAGTCTTTTCTCTTATGGAATTCATGTGCTATTGAGGGGGAGGAGGGTTGGAGACAGAACAATAAAACAATTAAAAGAAAATACATTATATAATCATGAGATGATAAGCTATATTAAGTTACTCAGGACAATGGAATAGAGAGTTCTTGGGGACAGGGACTGATATTAGAGTGGTCATAAAAAGCTCCCTGAAGAGGAGAAGGAGCAGCCTCTGCTCTGTGAAAGAGCAGTTTAAGCAGAGAAAGGGGAAGAAAGAGCAGAAAAAAATGGACAGGAGTCACCTAAGAGGACACCATGCTTGGAGGATAGCAATGGAAAAGCAGAATGATAAGAAAAATAGAAAAATACTCCCAGGAGAGATTCATTGTATTTTATAGATTGTAGCAAGATCTAGGATTATTTTCTTGAGTTTGATGGGAAGCTATTAGAAGGTTTGGAGCACAGGCGTGACATTAATCGATTTACATTTGACACGCTTTGTGGAGAACAGAGTGGAGGCAGGCAGAGGTAGGAGGAAGGCTGGTTATAGGGTTATTGCAACCACAGCAAGAGACAGAGAAGCAGCATAGGAAAAAGAGCTTGGCTTCAGGTTCTGTGTTGGAGGTGAAGCTCATTTACATACTTTTCTCACAGATGGATTATGGGATAGTGTGAAGGTTAGATAGGAAAAGAAGAGAGAAGATGGCCATCAAGGTTTGGGCCCTGAGCACCGAGGTGAATGGATTAGACTTCCTTCGTTCAAACCTGAGGAGCCCTGTGAGAGAGATATCAGCGAAGATGCCGCCCAGAGTCCCTCTGCTATTTGAGTTCTGATGGATGGAGAGGAAGCAGTGGGGTGGGAGGAAAGCCCACAGGGTGAGGGCCTTGGAAAGCAAGTGGAAAAGAAAAGGCGCTTTGCCCAGAACAGAGGGAAGCAGTGTTCAATGTCCTGAGAAACCCGGTAAGATAAGAGCTGGGAGCTGACTGCTTGGCAACCTGGAAGTCACTGTGGAGCTCTCGACAAGAACAAAGCAATGGAGGAGGCCCTTGGGGAACCTGTGCAAGAAAGAAGGGAGCCCGTGATGAGTCGGCAGCTGCAAAGGGCTCTTTCAAGAGGAAACTGGAGGGAAAGGGGCAAGAGAAGAGGAAAATGTGAGGCAGGGGAAGTTTGCCTCCTGTGTTGAATTTCTCCTTTTGAAGTTGATCAGAGGTTGTCAAACCTACTCAGAACACTTAGATTCTCTCCCTTCCGAATGAGCTCTTATTACACAAGTCAGTTTAAAGATGATCCTATCGAATCCATGATTTCTTTTTCTTTTTCTTTTTTACTGGCAGATCTCGAGTTTGTTCTTCTCAACATTTTTTTTCCTTCTGTTTCTTAACCTGGGAAATAACAATAGCATCCACATAAAACAAGATGCAAAGTCAAGGGTGTGCAGATGGGGTCAGTTGGCTCAGTGACCTGGGTAACTAAGGCATCAACAAATAGGGCCAGTACCTCGAACATCTTAGTTGAGAATTGACGAGTTAGATAAACTTGATTGGTTGCTTTGTTTGTATCTTTTTATATTTTCGAATCTTTGTTTGCTTCATTTAACAAGTCCTGGGAGAGGTGCATTAAAATTTCTTATTGTTTAGATTTCTCTTTTCTCCTTGGAATTCCGATCATTTTTTTTTACTTTATATTTGTTAAGACCATGTTGTTAGTATACACAAGTTTAGAAATAATACATCTCTCAGGTGAGTTGTTCTTCCTCTTCATTGTCTGCAATTATTCTTGTAATACTCATTTTTGCTTTACAATAGTATATAGATACCAACCAACTTCCTTTGCCTGTTACTATTATTTCCATCTACTTTCAATAATCTCTCACTTAGAATTTGGACAGGTCTCTTGTGAACCCCACAGAGCCGAACCTGGTCTCTTTTGTGTCAATTTTGTGAACTGCCATAAATATTAGATTTGATTCTTATACATTAATTGTGGTTAGTCATATAATAGATTTCTGTTTTATTATTATTTTTTTAGGTGCTTTGTATTGGCCATACTTACTTTGTCTTTGCCTCTTTTGCTTTCCTACTTCCCATTAATCAACTTCGCTCATGTCTCCCTGTCCTTCCCTCCTCTGATCCACATGCATTTTGGAGTTTCACACACAACGTCCATGATGTTCCTCAAGTTTCTAACACTCTTTCTCTAATCTCTTGCGGAATGCTTGTCCTCACAGATCCCTTAAGCTAATCGTCATTAGCTACCATTTATAGTAGATGGTTTTATTTTTATTCTAACTCACATGCCTGTTCATTCATTTAAATTTCTTTTTTGTAACTCACAGAACTTTATTTTTCTTTTTGAATAAATACATTTCATAATTCTTTTAGTGACAATTGTAATGGGCTTCTTTGAAACTGATTCTTTTAGAAAAAAAAACAATTTAGCTGTGTGTAAATTTTAGTCACTTTTTTAGTCTTCACATGATAAATGTCATTGACTTCCAGATTTTATTATTTCTGTTGAAAAAAACACGGTGCTCACTTGTCTGGCAGTGCTGATTGTCCTCTGTTGGCTCTCGTTTACTGTGTTTGTGTACTCACAATTCTTCCAGTCTGGGTTTTCACTCAGAAGGCACAAAGCTTCCCAAATCTAAGGATTCATGATTTGCATAATCCTGTAAAATTTTCATTTTTTCCAATGATTCCCTATTGTTTCTTTCCTATTATTATGAAAGTCCTAGTAGAGCTATGTTGTGATTTTATTTTATTTTTGGTATTTTACCTTTGTATTCATAACATATAATAATATTGATCTTTTTCAATCTGATGCCTTTGTTGACTTGCCACTCTGAAAATTAAGCAATTTATCTTTATACAATTCTGACACCCCACACCCCACCATGTTTCCCTTTTGTATCCTCCTAATGTAATCGTATAATAATTTTGCTTATGTAGATATTGAATCTTCTACTACACTAAGTTTTTGCTACCAGCTGTCTTTTTTTTTCTTTTGGCTTAATTTTGAATAATCCTCTCAATAATTCATTTCTAATCTTGCCACAAATCATCTCTCTCAACATTCAAGCTCATTGGAAAACATATTAATATTTATTTTTTTCTTGGTGATATCTCTCTTGCCGCCTTCTGGTCCTTTTCTCAGCTCTGGAGCTTGGGCTCTGAGTTGTAGTTAAAGCTACCGATGTTTCCTGGAAGCTTTCTTTTTTTTTGGCTACCACTCTGGAATTCCCTTTGTGTGTCTTATTATTTGGAACTTTTTGTGCCTCTCCTATTTTGGAATTCCTTGATTTTTGGAATCTGATGCGTTCATTTGTCTAGATGTTTTTTGTTTGTTTTCCCAGAATACAGATTTTAAAGAATGGGCCATAAACTTTTGAAACTTTAATTTCTCAGAACATTTTTTTCTTCCCTACCATTCAATTGATAGCTTAAGTGGATATAGAATTTTAAATTAGAAATAGTTTTACTTAAAAATTTGAAGCAATGACTCCTTTTTTGCCCCTTAGATTTCAGGGTTTTAAGAAGTTAGAGGCTATGTTGATTATTTATTCTTTAAAAATAATCTTTGGGTTCTTCTTGGAAGGTGTGCAATGTAGTGTTCTGACTGTGTTTAGATCTTTAACAATGCCTTTTGCTGGATACATAGTTAGTCCACTGAGTTGGGAAGCTTAGTCTTCCAATTTGGGGGATATTTTCTTGAATTGTTTTGCTGATAGTTTCAACTCACATGTTTTCTTTTTTCTCTCATCCTGTACCTCGTATTACTTGGATGTTGAAACTCCTGAAGTGATTCTTAATTTCGTAACCTTTTATTTTACTTTCAGGAAGTTTCCCTGACTTTTTTCCTTCCAAACTTTAAAACTACTGTTTACTTCTGTTTTCATATTTGCATTGGTACTGTTCATTTCTCACTCTTTTTTTATTCAGTTCATCTTCCCTTTTCGTAGCGCACTACACTTAAAAAATTCCTATGTTCCTTCATTGTCTCTATTTAAATCTCAATCTCTCTCTCTCTCTCTCTCTCTCTCTCTCTCTCTCTCTCTCTCTCTCTCTCCTAGAAGCTTTCCTCAAATATCTGCACATTTCGATCCTGTTATTAATGAGTAACCAAAACCTGCTTTAAAATTCTATGTGAGTGTTTGGGGCTGGCTAAGAAGCAGCTTTCACTCAAGGTGCTCAGGCTAAACTGGTTTTGGGAACAATTCCCTCAGCTTTAAGTATCTGTAGCTATAAAGAATCCAGCCATATCTTGCCTTGGGCATGAAGTTATTGCCAACATTCTGGTACCAAGAGACGAAAAAGGAATTAGGGAGTCAGCTCAATCCAGAGAGAGGGAGGAGGGAGAGAGAGAAAGAGAGGGAGAGATAGCATTTGTTTGCCAAGGATTATCATTGACTTGGCCAAAAAAATTTTTTTTTCTTAACTTGGGGGTTCATAGACCATGCAGATAATACAAATTTGAGCCCATGGAATGTAGTCTAAATCTGTGATTAAACTTCTTAGAGGCCTTTTTTTTTTTCTCTTATTACATGCAGAATTCAGACCAAAATAAAAGGCAAGCTTCCTTTTTGTCTCTGTGTGGGTGGTTGTATTTTTTCCCCTCTAGTGGATACTTTCACTGAGATTTTAGTATTTAAATGGATTTTTTCTTTTCCACATTTCTTTCTTCTAATGTAAAGATGTATATTTGTGCACCCACACAGATCCTCTGCTCTGTCCTGAGTGGACCTTGACAGCCATACCACTAGATAATCATGGATGACCAGGCCACCTTCCCTCCCAGGGCAGCCACATTGACAATTCTCTGGCCAATTTCTCTGACTCGTGGTTCCCTCTTCCTTTCTAATTACCGGAGAGTCGTCTTCTTGCTAGCATAGCCAGGTCCTGATAACATTAGCTACTATATTTTTATCTAGCATCTCTGTGTTTTTATATTAGGAGAAATTTCAGGCCATCTTTTCTGCACACATTGTTAGTCTTAAATTGTCTCATTTTCCTCTTTACAATGATGGGTTTTACTGGCAAAGAAGTTGAAGCTTGTGAGCCTAAATGCTGAACCCAAGAGCAGCAGATGAGTGGCAGAGCCAGGGCTACTCCTCTGGCCCAGGGCTCTCTCTCCAGCACACTGTATGCTCACTTTGTAAAACCCTCTGACTTTTAACATAAACTGGTATGTATGAGCTCATGCTGTTGTATCTATGATCGTATATTTAGAAATGAAAATCAAGAACATAGAAATTAATAGCAATCAGCTTCCTTAGGTTTAATATTTAGTGACTTCCACTTGCTTCTTTTATCTCTTCTAACAACCTGCTAGATTGTTCATGAGAACTTTGAGCTGTTAACACAGCCAGGTCAAGACTTCCACGTACTTGCCAAAAATAGGGCAGTTAAAAAAAAACCTGATAAAAACACAAAACAGCTGACAAATGCAGTCAGCTGTGATACATGAATTTGCATCTTCTAACTGGAGATTGGACACTGAAAAACAAATCAGCAGAGTAGTCTCACTACTTTATTTTTTTATTGACAATGAAATCCAAGTGCACTTTCAACATTGAAAAACTTAAGAATATGTTTTGTTCAATAAACCAAAGAATAACCAGTGCTGCTATCTCTATTTGCCTGTTCCTTGGAAAATCATAAATGTACCCTTGCATGTGATTGTGACAGCATACATGGAGATTTTATTGAGCAATTCTCAGATGTATATAGATGAGCAAGTTAATTAAGATATTTTGAAATACAAAAACTGTCTTGTTGTTAAACAATATATTCCAAATCAATGGTTTTAAAAAGATTTTTTTTAGAGCAGTGATATCTCTTTTTCAAAATTAAATATTACAAAGGACACTTAAATATAAAACAGATAAAAATAAAAACAGACCCTTTAAAAAAGTGAAGGGTGTCTTCTCACCACTCTAGCTATCTTCAGACTCAGGCACCTCTAGATGTAGTTATAAACAAACCAAACTATGTACAGAAATGATATGAATCTAAAAATCAAGTTTTAAATTCCTAATACGATAGAATAAAGACATTTTCTACCTGCAGGATCAGTTTATTCAGTAGACACAGTAGAAACAGGGCCCAGTGTCTATCATAACTTTAAAGACCCAAGAAAATATTTTTATGGTAATTTTATTTAAAATCAGAAAAATAAATAAAATTAATATATAATGTTGAATCCAGACCAGATTATTTGTTTCAATACCAAAGTTGTCATAAAAATAATTTTAATGTTAGTTTTTGAAGAAGGAATCCACAAGGCACCAGTGCCTAATGTCTATAAAAGTCACAATGCAGCCGTTGTCTAGCTATAGGCTACTTACTGGATGTGATAGTGTGGGTTTAATCCCAGAATTTTTTAGAGTATTCCACAGAATTAAAGAGAATTGATTTTGCCTACAAAGTTTAGTATACAGGAAAATTCCTATGTCATTCTCAATGTCATAATATTTAGTGATACAGACTGAAGCAACTATACAGATGCAAATTGCACTTAAAAAATGATTAAAATGTTCTTTCAGTGATAGAATTGAAAAGATATTGGAAGTGCTGCCAAAAATTGAATCTTGCTTTGGGTGAGAGCTGTGTTAGCTGTTGATTCTTTCTAAAGAGTTCAGATGCTCATATGGCAGGATGACTTAAGGGAATCATCCCAGTCTTTCTATCTCAAAAGAGATCTTGGCATACTTTTGTTATCCCAGCTAATAGGGAAGCTAAGGCAGAAGGATGGCAAGTCCCCGGCCAGCCTGGGAAATGTAGTGAGACTCTGTCACCAAAATAAGGTTAAAAAAAAAAGAATGGGGATATAGCTCAGTGGTAGAGCACTTGCCTAGCATGCGCAAGACCCTGAGTTCAATACCTAGAACTGCAAAAAAAAACAAACCCCAAAAGTCCTCTTCCAAGTGCATTCGTAGGCATTAAAGATGACAGATGACAAATGCATGTTCTTCCACCAACGCTATAATTTACTTTTATTACAACAATAATTCATTAAATTATTTAATTATTTTATATATGTGGTGAAAATGTTCAGTGTTCTCTTGAAGACATTATAGAGTGCATAGCTTTAAAGAAATGTGAACTCAAGTCTGCTTTGTGCAGATCATTAAGGCCAAGTATGAACACATTGCCTTCACTGCTCCTTTTTCTGTGTTGTAACATTTTTTCTCTATGAAAATTAGTGCAACTCAGTAGAAAATCGATCACTATCATCTCCTGCTAGAAACAGAATAAACCTCTTATAGAATATACTCAAAGACACTTCCCACTTAATTATAAGCTTATCTAAAAATATTTTAAAAACTTTTAATGACAAAAAGTTGCAAATTTCTCTACTTCACTGGGCATAGTGTTTTGGATAGATGCTGAGGAGGTCACTGTGCCCAATGAGTTTAACATGGCATTGCTCCCAAGTTCCTTTAGACAACCAATGTTTATGCTGCATGCTGCTGCGTGTGAACATGCTCACCAAGATCTCACATGGTAAGTAAAAACTTTCTGTCTTATTTAATCACCTATTCAGTACTCTGTACACATCATCATTCTACATATGGAGGACACATATCAGTAAAAGGTGTCATGAATATCTCTGCCCTGTTCAAGCTTTAAAGTAAAGGACTAGGTTAACCAGGGGATCTGAATCACTTTCCATATGTCTTTTGAAAACTTTAACATGTGTCATGTAATTTTGTCACATGGTTTGATGAAGTTTGGGCTGTTATCACAATTTAAGTTTTTTTCTATTATATGAGCTTTGTCTTGTAAGAGATTCTGAAACAAATCTTGAAGAAATATTTGAGCAGTAAAAAAAAAAGTGTCTATTTTATTTTATTGCTTCTAACTAATTCTTCCTCTTTTCAGTTGCAAAAAAGAAAAAAGTCCTCAAAATTTGTGTTAGTGCTTTAAGTATTGCAGCAAGAGTGATTTTTTTCATGTATACACTCTCTTTTCAAGGAAGTGCAAGTTCAGGCCCAAACTACTTGTTTGCATCTCTGTAAATATAAAATAGTCACTTTAACTAAGGGAAGCCCATTCTTCCCATACCAATGGCTGTGTTCGCTCTAAATGAATGGACTGGGCATCTTATCAAGGTCTCCACCACTCAGTTTATTTCCAGGGAGCAGTGGGATCAAAAGAAGAGGTCATGTCACAAGATACAATTTTCAGATATTTCTTTTTTGGCCTGTTTTCATGGACTTCAAGGTTCTGCTTTACACTTCCTGTTTCTAACCACCCCATTATATGTTCCTATTTTAAAATGCAATTTAAAAACACTTGAAAATCCCACTTTAAAAAAGGTAAACAGAAAGGGCCCTAACCCCACAGACTCTTGAGTATTTTGGTACACCTGGACTCTGAGCTTTGTGGGAAAAAAAAGAGTCATTTGGATTTTATATTGTGGTCATTTAATTATTTGACGACCAAAATAACAAAGAGGAAATTTTAGAAACAACAACTTCATTCAAGATTGTTTTTTTAAAACAACAACAGTTATTTTTTAGATGAAAAATGCTTTTTTAAAAAATCACAGAAGTATGGATACTTCTGACAAGACATGGGGTGCCGCTCCTGCACTCCAGGGGCAGATGGAAGCTCTGTGGGAGAGGGTGTGACTGTAAAGTGCCTGTGATGTGAAGGTGGCTGACACTGCAGGACGAGTATCAAAGGGCTCACCAATGAGAGAAAAGTATTATGTCTTCCATCACTAACCACAGTTAATTCCCCTGATATTAAAGGCTTTAATAGCATAAGAGAAATGGCTCATAAATTAGAAAATGTTGACAGTAGTATTCAACTCATTGATCATGTAGGTCATAAAACCTTTTATTGATATCAAAATACATTTATTTTTCTTAATCTTCAGTTAAGAGTGGAATTTATGTCAGAAGCCTCTGGAGAGGTCACTGTCCACTATAATGTATTTTTATATGACTGTAGCCACCTGGTGTCCATTATTTGTAAAAAAATTTTGAATTTGACATAAAAGTCTAATTTTAAATAAGGCTTCTCTTTTAAAAGCTTATTTTGGGGGGCTGTGGCTGTGGCTCAGAGGTAGCACACTTGCCTGGTATGTGTGAGGCACTGGGTTCGATTCTCAGCACCACATATAAATAAATAAAATAAAGGTTTATCAACAACTAAAAAAATATTCTATATAATATAAATACAAAACTTTTTTAAAAAGCTTATTTTTTTTGGAATATCTAGGTTAGAATGAATATATGTGCAGTCCCTGTCGCAATCACCAAATATTTCTAGTTAGAAATAACATTGGTAAAGATTGAGCTGTGCTATTTATTTGACTTAAATATATGACTAACTAAACATGACATTGTTATATCATTCCATATGGTGTAAACAACCACAAATTAAGGGTGATACTTGCATGGTTTTATGGGTATGTTCCAAACATCCAGATTTCACCAACTTCTCTGCTAGGTTGGTGATGAACTGATGGATCGAATTCAACAAAACTGCTGAAATTCTAAACTGAGGGAGGTGGTGAGGTAGATTTTGATCACGGAAGACGAGTAATGAAGACATAATAGTTGGTAGTCCTCAAGAATGGCTGCAGACTTACAGGTGAAGTCAGTAAGCAAATAATGACAAAATACTCTTTGATAATAAATGAGTCAGATCCTGCGTATGTTAGAGAATAACACAGAGGAATGACTAATTGGAGTAGGAAAGAGGAGCCGGTGAGGGAGAATGGGCAAAAGAAAGCTAAGAGCATGTGACAAGTGAGGTAGTCTAGGGACCGTGAGGACCCCACAGAAACATATGGAAAAGAAATCAAACGGAAGGCAGAAGAGCAACAGAGCTCCTTACTGATGTTGAAACATGGTGTCAGCAAAGGACTGGGTGAGGAGACCAGAGTATGTCAAATCACAAAATAAGACCAGCTGGAAGCTTAACTATTTAACTATGACTTGGGATAATATGTCTGAAAGGCAAAACCAAATTTAAAAGAAGCCAAGAAAAGAGAGTTACACTTCTCAAAATTGCCTTCCCTGAATACTTCTTGGTGAGAGATCCTCTGGAGTAATTTGGAAGGTGGAAGAGGAAAAGAATCCTTTACTCACCACAAGCATTTGCAGCTAGGTGTGTGGCCAACCTGGGAATCACAGAGGTTTTCTGGTGAGCCATTGAGATCTACCCATTTCACTTCTGCATGCTGTGGTATTTGTGGGAGCTTCTGAGAATTTCTTGAGAATTGCAGCAGCTTTTGGAAAGCTGTGGAGAAGGCCTACTTGGAGCTTCAGGCTGAATGCAGTAATATTCCCTGAAAAATTCTCACATCTTCAGTCTCCCAGATCTTCCATGGTTGGTGTAAGCTTCTAGTTCTCATATTAAATATTTTATAACTGGAATATGTACAATGGCTTCTCTTTTTCTGATTGGACTTTGACTTGGCTTTAGTTTTACTGTCTTATCTCATATTTGCTTAGTAATCTTATACTGCTGGTCATAGTATTAAAAGGCGTGTTTCTTGCAAATAATTTGGTGCAAAGTGAGAATTTTGTTCATGCCAGGTACCTGAAACTACTAGTAATCCAGAATTTCATTAATTTCATTCTAGGAATTGCAGGTGCTATGTGTCTACATTTCCTGTTCTCACTCAATCCTTGGATTCAGCCTTGAAAGGCCACAGAAAGCAGATGTTTTCCAAGAGTCTGATGGGGTAGGTCTCAGGTTCTGTGGCTTCCCAGCCTCTCAGTTACTCAACCACCTCAGATATTGGTAAACATTGGTAAAGGGAAAATTAGCCCCAAATACCAAGGTCTCCCCTGTGGATGTTTATCTTCCTGTGGATTTTTAATCTTTCATTACTGTTACATTAATTCTTCATAGTTTTCAAGGAGATGATTTTTGCAACTTTATGAGAAGTTTCTTTAGTGTTATTCATTAAAACACAAGTATCTTATTTTATAATAATAGTTTTTAGCTTGGTCAAAGAGATCATTATGATAACATAACTAAATGAAATAGGAATAATTTTAGTATGAAAAGGGCTTTTCTAAGTCAGACATAAAAATTAGAAATCAGAAATTAAAAGAGATTAAAAAATTCTATGTAAAAATGAAATTAACTATACATAAAAAGTAACATGATACAGATTGAAACTAAGTATTTGATATATTTAAATAAATATGTATGTGAAAAAATTCTTCATGTCCATCATTTTTCATATCCTCAATTCCACTTTTATTTTACATTTTCTTACTCAGCACATTTCTTTTTCTGTTTCCTTCCTTTCTCTTTCCTTGTATTAGCTTATTCTCACTATAGCTTTACCTTCATGCTTTCTAGATTCAAGAACTTCTTGCCACCCTCCAAAGAATAATTTTCTAAATGATTTGTTAATTCATTCAATGAATATTTACTGAATATTCTGGGATCTGGGCTGCAATGGTTAAAAAGAAAAGCAAATATTCTTATTCTGGTAGTTAAAGACAACCAGGATTCTAAAGGGTTCTGTTTTTTTCTTCTGAATCTTCCAGTATTTCCTTTCTTGTGCCTTGTAGTGCCTGGTGATCATGAATTCATTTAAAAACTTATTTATCTGTGAACAAAAGGAGAGGTCGGCCCCATGCCAGTGGAAAGACTGGGATATTATGTCCGGCTCATTCCCTACCGAGTTCACTTTCCCTTACATTTAACTGATAGTTTATGGAACATGTAGCTCCTTGCCCAGCTCCTGATTCAGCAGTTGGATGCATAGGGGAACTTCTCCAAGACCATCTATGGTACCTACTTTACAAAGGAACTTAAAATGGATAAATGAAACCCATAACCATCACTACTTACTGTTACAAAGGCTCTTCTATCCTGTCTCTGTCTATGGTCATAGCTATTTCTCTGTAAATGTACTTTTATTTTGGGGAAATACAATTAAGCAACAAGATGTCCAGACACTGAGAGTGACTGAGGTTGTGGAATCAGCATTTTGACTACTTTGAAAACCACAACTCTCATAGTAGAGAGAAAGCTGCCCAGGTTGCTTAGTAGAGACTTCATATTTTGGAATAGGGGTCTGGTAGAGGGAGCATTTAGTAGTTATCTTACTTTCAGCAAGAGCACAAGGCAAATCTTTCACCAATTGCTTTTGTAATTTTTTAAGCATAGTCTATTTGGCAGTTTTTTGTTATGTCTTTGTAGGTACTTTCCTAGTATGTACTGAAGAAACGAGGTTAAACACATGCCATTTTTTTTTCTTTTCTTTCTTTCTTTTTTTTTTATCCTAAGGTTAAATTTTAGTTTACTTTCTTACATGTATCTTTGGTATTTATAAATAAATGGATAGGTATTTTAGTATGAATACGTTAGATTTGCAAAACTGAATGGTATGTAATCAAGTAGGTCATGACATATTTTCGTTCTTTAGATAACTGCATATTTATATACGATCCTCATAGCAGTTCAGTTTGAAAGAAGATAGGTACTTTTGTTTCCTAAAAATAAAATGAGAACAGGAAGTATTTTTCTAAAGATAATCTCAACACATTTTAAAAACTTTAATTTTTTTTTTCTGCATTTCAAAAGTAATTAAAGTTTATTGTTCAGATAAAGAAAGGGAGAAAATTAGGCCCACCTGCTTTTTTACTGTAGAGCTTTGCCATATGTTTGATTTGTTCACTCCAGGGATATTTATACAAAGGGGACTAGGTGCAAGCTCAAAGATCCACTGTCCTAGTTCCAAATCTGTCACTTCCTAATTGTGTGATCTTGGACAAGTATTCTAACCTCCCAGTGCCTCAATGACTTTATCTGTAAAATGGGGATAATATTATCTCCCTCACAGTAGCAGTAATTGAGGTAATACAAGTATGTCCCTTTAAAAGTTCCTGGCACACAAGAAGCACTTAATAATCTTAGGTAATATTAATTTATCATTTCCATGTTAAAAAAGAGTTACAAAACGTTAAGTAACTCTTCTACTTAATGATGTTGCATGTGTATCTTATACAATGAAATTTGTTCTATAACATAATTTTAATAACTGTAGGGTGTGTACTTTTTAATGTTATAATATTTTTGCCTTTGTAGTTGATTTGTTTTGAACTCTTTTATTATTATATATACATTTCTATTCAACTGGTGCTTTAACAAATTACCACAAATTTAGTCATTTAAAATAACACAAATTTATTATCTTAAACTTTTGGAAGTCACAAATCTGAAATCCAGGTGTTAGCAGGGCTGCTGTGTTCTTCCTAGAAGAAGATCTCTTTCCTGGTCTTTTCCAACTTCCAGAGGCTGCCCATAAGGATCCCTCTTGTTCTTTTTTGAAATGTTTCCCTCCAAACTCTGGTCCTTTTGTCACCTGTCCTATTCTGAATGTGACTCTCTGATCTCCCTGAGGTTGACCCTTGTGATTACACTGGGCCCCCACAAAATTCTCAATAAAGCTGCAAGATCCGTTTTGTCACAAAGGTAATCACAGGTTGCAAGGTTTAGGAAGCAGATATCTTTGGAGGACCATTATTCAACCAACCACAGACTGTACACCAAATTGAAATAAGTATTTTTAGAGAAAGCAATGTCCGTGCACCTTTTCATTATTTCTAAGGATACATTTCTAGACTGGTCAAATAGCATGCTCACTTAATATTGTCCTTGATATTGGCCTCCTCGTTAACATTTAGCAAAATCCTAACTGAATGACTGTTAACTAACTCAAGCCAAGGAAGGATGTTGCATTAATTTACATTTTGATCAGGTTTTATGAAAACTGAATTTTATTTTAATGTTGACTGTTTGGGGATCATTAAGCCTTTTGATCATCCTAACTCTAAGCTTTTAGTTTGTTGTTATTTTCTCCCCTTTATTTAGTCAGATTCCAATAACAAAACAGAAGGACCTTCTTAGTTTTCTACACCCACACAAATTGTTAATAGAATAAAGACATCCTATTAAATAAGATTTGTTCTTTCAGAAATCCTAATACGGCTACTTCATAAAATTCACGTAAGAAAAATAGGTGAGATATAACATCTAAAATAAGCCATAAGAAATAAACATATAATTTGCTAGCCGAAAACCCTAGGCAGAATATCATAAAAAGCAAGTTTTTGTGACGTGCTTGTCACATACCACAGAGTAGACCTGGTGCATCCAATGCTGCTTTTGGAATCTGTCATGAATATAGTTCATGAATTGGAGTTGGGGAATATGGACACTACTGAGTCAAATCAAAGAAATATAAGAAACATAAACTGAAAAAATAAATACACACTCCTTTTACCAAGGGAAACTAAAGTAGCATAGGTTCCTAACACCTCCTTCAAAATCATTTGTGGAAAATGCAAAGATAACACGAATTCCAGGCGTTCACATAAATAACACACTGTCACCCCACCTTGGGCAAAGACAAAGGCTTGAACTGGCACCTTCAGGGGGCCCATGGGGACTTGAACTTGCCTCTAAGCTTCTCCCCTTCGCTGCCCTTGGGACAACCTTGCCTTCTTTTCACTATCAAAGTCAGCATCACCACCTGTCAACACCAGGAAGGCAGTGATTTAGGGAACAATCAAGTTGTAAAAGCACGCAGGGCAAAACAGAAGCCACAGGAAACAGGGGGCTGGGGAATGAAGGAACAGGTGGGGCTGGCCAGCTGCTTCAGGTGCTTCAGAGCCTCTAGCTTCTCCCTTCCTCAGCCCCAGCTTGGAAGCTTTATTCTAGAAAGACATCTCTTCAGGCAGCTTCTCCCCCAAGACACAGGTAAAAGGCAAAGAGTGTTTTCTCAGGAGGAGTGATCGCAGGCGGGGTTATCCACAGTGGCTTAGGTGTTTGGAACTTGGGGTTTTGAAATCTGGTTTTCATTCCCACCCCAGCCTTTAGCTCTTCCCTAGTTCCCCCGTGTGGCAGTAACAGGTATTTTCAGAGAAACAGGAACTCACAGACATCAGACGCCTGAGCCATGTCACTGTTATAAAAGAAAGGCTTAAATGGAACAGCCTATGGAATTCAGAGCACAATTATTTGTAGACATAATTTTAAATAAGTATAATATGTAAATTTGTGCTTAGGCAGGAAAGGAAAGATATCAGCAACATGAAACAGGAAAAATAAATCAGAATTGAAAAGACTAGATATTAAAGTATAATAGTGACATAGAGAACATAACAAAAGGAATAGACACCATGCTAGATATACCTGAAAAACGAAGTAGCAATTTGTAAGATAATATTAAAGAACTATTTTGGATGACAACTTTAAAGAATATATAGAAATATACATATGAAATACAATATTAAAGATAAACCTAGCCAGGTATGGTGGTGCATGCCTGTAATCCCAGTGGCTCTGGAGGCTGAGGCAGGAGGATTGCGAGTTCAAAGCCAGCCTCAGCAATTTAGCAAGGCTCTATGCAACTCAGTGGGACCCTGTTTCTAAATAAAATACAAAAAGAGCTGGGATGTGGCTCAGTGGGTAAGCCCCCCTCTCCCCACCCCCGCCCCGTGTTCAAATCCTAGTACCAAAAAAAAAGATAAACCTAAAAAAGAATGAAGACCTCAGATTGAAAAGGTTAGTAAAGTGTTAAACAAGAAATAGAAGACAAAGACATCACATTTAGTAAAATTTAGAAGTATCAAGCACAGTGGCAGAATTCCAAAAGCATTCAGAGCAAAATAACAAATCTCTCTAAGAAGCAGACTGCCAAACATTTTGATAGTAACATTTGACATAAGAATAATGGAAGACAATTATAAAGCATTGAAGAATATCACATGTGAAGACATTAAAAAATCCCTTAGGCATTTAAGATTTCAAAAGTTTTGCTCAGGCCACACGATGAAATTACCATTGGAGCAGGTATTCAAATAAGTAAAGGTGAGAAATATCCACAGAAACCTAGGTGCCATAGTGTTGGGGGAAAAGGTATCCAAATTTCTCATTAATTTTTTTTTGTGGAGGAGAGAGAAAAAGGGGCACGGAAAGAGAAGGAAGAGGAGAAGGAGAAATAGCACAAAATTAGTAAGATCCACTTAAAATAAATTAGACGGTTTTTCAATAACTAATTAAGTCCTTAAGTTCTAAAACATATGAATAAAATGTAGCACAGACAGCTGTAAGTCTCTGCTAAAGTAGTGGTTTTATTATTGTGATCATGTCACTATTGGTAAACTTAGGAAATCTGGTGATTAAATGAACAATGTAACTCTTCCGCTGAGATTAACTACCGTAAGGACAACAGAACCATGTATAGCTGTAAAATATAAAGAACTAAATCTATAAAAGGAATGCAATAATAAATACACACAAATAAAAGAAGAAATAAGATTCATATACAATTGGATAAAATAATTACAGCTACTCAAAATAGATTAAAAAATAAGATTTCACAATATTTGGTGGTGTTTTCTACAAGTGGCATTCCTAAAACAACACATAAGGTTTTTTTTAAAGGAATATATTAGCAACAACAACAACAAAAAAAAAACCTGACGAGCAATTTAAAAAGTCTAACAAAATAGAACTTAAAGCAAAACTATCACGTGGGGAAACAGGGATGTTACATACTAGAAAAAATATACAAAAAGAAAGCATGACATCATAAACATTATGTGTCAAAATCTTTCAAGGGGAAATAGGTAAATTGACAATTGTCAGAAACTGAGCAAGTATACAAAAAATAAGCAAATTATTCTCATGCCAAACCCAGAATATATATATATATATATATATATATATATATATCTGAGTCACATTCCCTTTTTTTTTTTTTTTTGTATTTTATTTAGAGACAGGGTCTCGCTGAGTTAGGACCTGGTTAAGTTGCTGAGGCTGGCTTTGAACTCAGGATCCTTCTGCCTCAGACTCCCAAGCCACTGGGATTACAGGCCTGGCCAGAACAGATTTTTAGAGATAAATTGGGTCATGCCATTCTCCTACTCAAATTCTTCTGTAGTGTCCCATAAGAAGATCCAGAAGCTTCTACAAACTTGTAGTGTCTGTCTGATTTGTTCCCATCTTATTTCTTTTTTGTGTGTGGGGGATGGGGTGTGAAGTTCTCTTCCATCTTCACCACGCTGGCCTTCTACCTGTACCTGCTTGGGAGACACTAAGCTCCTTCCTGCCTTAGACCCTTGAAGTTTCCTGTTCCCTGCCACAGTGGTCTTTCATTTATATCTAGTACCTTCCTGTGATTCAGATTTCTTCTTAAAATATCTCTACTCTAGGGAGAATCTGCCAATTTATGCTATATTTAAAACAAATAAATGAAAGATACCTACTTTCCCCCATGTTTCTCTGTGCTGACACTTTATTTCTTCAATGATACTGAATACCTCTGATATTACTTTGGTTTCATCTTATCTGTTGTCAGCCTCTCTCTCTTGTGCAAAAGCACGACCTTGAATTATGACTTTTATCCACCACACATTCAAAATCCAACCGAGTGCCTGGCACACATCACGTGCCAAGATATGACTGAAGGAGTTTGCCTGATGAAGAGGAACAAACAGGAGTTTGTAAATCCAGATTTCCAACTTGCCAGTGGTATAACTTGGAAACACTCTGGACTGTTTCCTCATTTGTAAAACGTATAGTTTTTTTTTTTTTTTTTTTTTCTTTAAACAACCCTGCGAGGTTGAAAAGATGGGCTCACTCAAGAGTTAATTCTTGTGAGAAATCCTGAGAGCGGTGTCTAGCATGCAGCAGCTAAACTGGTGATGTTAATAAAGAAGACTTGGTTCTGGGCTCTTCTTTCCTAGCTCAGTTGCTCTTGATACAGAATTATTAGTGTCACTACAAGCTAAAACTGCCACGGATGTCATTCCTTGGTTTCCTGCCCTTCCTTATTTCTTATAGTACAACATGAGTGTTATATTCAGGTCAGAAAACCACTTGAACTTCATTTTGATTATTATGACAATGTTATCAGTCCTGCCAGATTAAAGCAATCGCCATCTCGATATTGTTTCTCTGCTCAGGCAAAGTGGATCATATACATTATGATTAAATAACACAGAATCTGTTCTGCCTCTTGCATAGAATTAATTTTGGTATAGCTTCCATTTCATTAGAGGAGCACTTTAAAACAGGTCAAGTGTAACCAAGACTAAATTGAAAATGCATTATTCTATTTTGGTAGGCCCTCCAAACTGATACATATTTAATGCAATTTTATAAGGAAGTTCAAATGTCAGGCAGACTCCTTTAAGGAAATAAATGTCTTACGTCTCACACTAGGTAATTTTAGAATAAACACTCAGTATATCTCGGCTACTATCATGAAGCACTTTCTGGGTAGAAAATAAGCTTTTTGTGTGAGTTATGTGGAATAAGCTGACAGTAGTGTTGTGAAGACTGCTCTCTTTATTGTCTGTGTCTCTTTGGGATTGACTTTATGCTTTCAGGAATACCTTGTATTTTTCTATAGTTTCTTTCTGAGCATTGGATTCTTGGAATTATGGGAGTTTAATGAAATTTAGGTTTCTGCCTTACCGTTTATCTACCTATTAACAGTTGTATTTATCAGGTTGTTCAGCCAGCTAGAGAACCACAGTAATTTTTAACTTTCACTTATGTAAACATAGCTGCTTGCAGATAAAGCCACTTTCTTTGGCGGTAAACACTAATTAAAAATGGAACATTTTTATTTCCATAACTGTCCTGATTTTTAAGAAATAAATGCATAGAATAAAGAGTCATGTACTAAGGCGTTTGCGTTTGTCACCACAATATGGAATTTGTGCCAGAAAGAAGGGTAAGCTATGCCCATAAATTATCAAGTGTAGTATTTGGCTCTCACAATACCCAAATCCACAGGAAGAGGAGAGAGTTGAATTGCTTCCCATCCTGTCAGGGTGCTTTGGGAGAATTGGAAATGAAAATTTCAGGGTTTCTTGTTGAAACTTGTGCTGTGGATTTCAGGAACTCATTGGATTTTTCAGGAATATTTTATTAGACATGAAGATATGCCAATTTGTTTCTTTTCTGGAAGACAGTCTCTAAGCATGTATGCTGCCATGTCCAATCTTCCCCAGCAGCTCAGCTCACCCTGCTTGGTGACTTCTGCCATTTAGAAAACCCTAGGATACATATAACCCAAATTCCTCTTCTCCCATGTTCCCTGAAGCAGTAAATGGCAGTACATGGACCCTCATATCTTCCTGGTAGTAAGGACAGAAACCTGAATATCACCTTAAACTCCTCTTTCATCTAACTCCAAAACTCTGAAGTCTGCAAGTCCTGTATTTTTTACCTTTTACAGAATATCTCCTATTTATCTTCACTTCTCGTCTTTAACTCCTATAATTCACTTGTGTCAACTGCCATTGCTTTTTTTTGTTTGTTCATATGTAAGATTAATGTATTTGCCTTTGTACCAGCATTATATCACCAAATATAATTTTAATGTTTTTTAAATAACAGATGTGGCCCATGTATGCATAAATGTCCGGGTCATGAAAGCTACATGATGGTTTTGATAATATCTTGTATTTTCTGGACATCAATATAAATGCATTACAAAAGTAGTATTATTCTTCCTCTGTCCCCCTTTATTATTCTCCTTCTATAACAAAATATAGTACACACACACACACACACACACACACACATACACACACACCTGTATATATATCACACATATCACTCTTATAATTCTTTATGTAATTATTATGCCTGGATTTTATATCCTGTAGGACTAGTGTAAATTTTCTGTCACACCAACTTCTGGATGTTTCTAATTTTCTAGTTGATTTCAGTTCATCACATCATATTGGTATAGGCATATAACTTACTTTGATCATTTCCACCCTCTCATTCATCACCCTGCCCTCCCACCTTCCCCCAGTCTCTTTCCTTTTCACTAATAGCCTCCCTTACACATTCACTTTGTCTTTTTTTCCTTCTCAATTCTGTATGACAGAAAATAAGCACAACTTGTCTTTCTGAGTCATTTATTTCATGTGACATGATGATCTCTAGTCCCATCCTTTTTCCTGCAAGTGACATGATTTTTTTTCTTCCAAACTGTTGCATAATACTCCATTGTGAATATAGGCCACATTTTCTTCATTCATTTATTGACTTTATTCATTTAAGAACTTGACTATTGAGAGTTGTGCTGCAAGAAACATGGGTATTCAGTTTTCTCTATAGTCTGCTGACTAATTCTTTCAGATACGTACTGAGGAGTGGTATAACTAGATCATATGGTAGTTTTCACTTTTTCAGTCTTTTTAGGAACTTCCACACTGATTTCCATAATGGCTGTACTAATTTACATTCCATTAATGATCTATAAAGGGCTCCATTTTCCTGCATCCTTGCCAGCATTTATTGTTATCTGTATTCTTGATGATTACCATACTAACTGGAGTGAAATGAAATCTCAGTGTAGTTTTGATTGGCATTTCCCTGATGGCTAAACATGTTGAATACTTTTTGGCCATTTGCATTTCTTCTTTTGAGAAATGTCTGTTCAGTTTATTTGCCTATTTATCTATTGGGTTGGGTTATTTTGTGATGGACTTTTTTTTTTTTTTTGTACCAGAGATTGAACCCAGGAACACTTAGCCACTGAGCAACATCCCCAGTCCTTTTTTAAATTTTAGTTTTTATTTTGAGACAGCGTCTTGCTAAGTTGCTTACAATCTTGCTAAATTGCTAAGGCTGGCTTCGAACCTGCAATACTTCTGCGTCAGCCTCCTGAGATACTGGGATTCCAGGTGTGTGCCATCATGTGCAGCTTGTCATTGCCTTTTAACTCTCTCTTGCTTGTCTTGTCTTTTCCTAAATTGATTAGCTATAGTGCATTTACTAAACTCAGACCTTTCCACATTGCTTTCCTCTTTTAAATCTTAAAATGGTCTTCAGAACTTTCATACTCAAATTCTACTCCTTAATTTAGACCAAGGATGGTGCATGATCTGGTCCCCACTCATCCCACATTTCCATCTTTGTCACTTTTCCAAATGCAGCTGTTGGCTCCTAACTACTAGCAGTTCCAGAACATCATATTCTGTTGTGCCTTTATGGTTTCGCACATGTTGTTTCTATATGACTTTTTCAAATTGTTGTCTATTACTCTACTTATAAAAATTCAGCTTGAGCTTAGGCTACACAGAAAGCCTTTCTAGATTCTGCAGACTAATTTGTATCCTACTTCTTTGTGGTGCTATAACATTATTCTTGTCTTTTCATAAGTCAAGGACCCTTTCTCTGAAGTTTAAGAAAACTAGTGCTTACATCTGTGTCATAGCTAATCCTTTCTCAGTATAAATCCTTCCTAGACTCGGAGAACTTTGTTCCTTGGAACGCCACCCTCCAGGTCAGTATTTTGTGGCTCAGCATGCTCTTGACTTCTCTCTGGCCACTTCTATATTCTTCTGGGGCTCCTTGCTATCTTTTCTCTGTGAAACCAGGAGTGCTTTTTTTCAACTCTATCTTTAGACTTCTGAACTCTATTTTATATATATATACACTTACTCCCTGAATATCACTTCTTATATTTAGTACTACCATCTCTGAAGAATATATATAAATCTTGAATCTCTATTCGAAACCAGACTAGTGTTCCAAGATGCTCCACTATGACTTAAAATTTCTTCATGACTCTTACTAAAGTTTATCAGTATATAGTGGTATGATTTTGTGATTGCATAAATGACTTATTATACTACAAATTTGGGGGTGGCCATTGTATTCCTAGTTTCCTGTCATTGTGACTGACATATATGTATGACAAACACACACACACACACACACACACACACACACAAACACACACACCTGAGATGCTCAATAGATATTCGCTGATTGGATTTATGATAACCAGATGTTCAATAGGACCATCTTGTTTCTGAACTTCACCTCAGAACAGGTAAACCATATCCCCACAATTTAAAGGATTTCAATATCATGTCTATAGGATTTGCTAAGAGATACACTCTCCCAAACTAGTTTGTGACTTTTGTATGACAATAACCATTTTCAAGCTATATAAAGAAGAAAAAATTAATAGGAAAGAAGTTCTAAGAGGTGTGGTTGGGTGAATGATTCTATCCATTTCAAGTAAGAGAAGCTTTAGGAAAACCTCAAGACTTCTCAGAACTGGCCTAGGCAGCTGTGTAGGTCATGTACTGCACCTAGGGGTGCCATTTGCATTGGCACATCTTAGGAGTTTCATTAGATGTTGCAGTTTACTGTAGTCAAATAATTTTCAGTCATTTAACAGTAAAATATTTGTTCTGATAAATCAGTGCATTATATGTTGTAAATTAATATATGTCTATCTATTAACAATACATGGAAATATATAGTATCTTGAGCAAGTGGTGACTTTTCTTACTTTATACAAAGGTTCCATGTGGGTTGGTGGTAAGCCAGAGGTTCATATTTATCATCTATATTTTAGAAGTTATAGAGATTACTGTTTGTCTCTTGTCTAGAAAAATTTAAAGATAAGCGCCTAACGGATTCTAGGCACTAAATGCAAAGTGACGAGAGAAAACTATTTGGAATAAGATGTATTTCTGCTGCTGAGGAGTGAAGGTTCATGTTTCCTGTGGATGTGAATAACCTAGAGGGAAATCATATTTTCCTGATGGGAAAAGTAGCCTTATTAGAAAATGTCTGTTTGGACGTGTTCTGCTTATGATGGCTGAGTAACAAATTATCCCAAAACCAAGTGTCTCAAAATGATGACATTTAGTTTGTTCATAAATCTACAATCTGGACGGGGCTCAACAAAGATAAGCCTGTTGGCTCCTCTGGCATCAGCAACAGAGGCCTTAGGCTGGGGCAGGAACCATGTGGAGGCTGTCACTGGCTCACTGTCTGCAGGTGAGCTGGAAGGCTGGAACAGCAGGGGCAGAACCGCTGTGCTCCTCTGGCCCAGGAGCTCTTCCTTGTCTGCAGGAGCTCTGCAGTGTCTCCAGGGACGCACTGGAGGGCAGCCAGCATTCTGAAACGGCCTCCTGGGGCTGTCCAAGTGTGTGTGGTGAGAGAGAGATAACCAGGCAGAACACGTTCTACCGTTCATGTCCAGTCTTAGAAGTCACATGGCAACACTTCTGCCACGTTCAGTTAGTCAAGGAAGTTACAAGGGCCCATCCCGTTTCTCAGGGGAGAGAAAAAGTCCTCTGAGAGGACTCTCAGAGGTGTGCTAATGCAGCTCTGTAGGAAGAGCATGGGGCTGGGGATAGACACTGGTGTGTCCAGTAAAGGGAGCTCTGGAAGCATCCAGAGGTATTCACTAGAAAGGATGTTGCCCATGTCAGGGAGAAGTCCCATTCAACAGTCTCCAGGCCAAAACCAAACCCAACCCTGCTGCAGAGGTGCTTCAGAACAACGCTGGCCTTGGTCATTGTCACACCCTGGGCCTCAAAGCCAGATTGAGAGCACCACCATTGTTCTTTCACCAGGCTCAGAAGCTTCCCATAAGATTTCTTTCTTTATTTTCTCCCCTATTTCTAATTTAAACCAATCTCTCATTTCTTCATTTCAAATATTGATCATAATCAATATTTCTTCTTTCCCCTCATTACCAAAATTGCTCAGTGTCTCAAGAGCCTGTATGTATCCGGTTTATTGTAATGTTTCTGGACACATTCTTTGCCATTAGTTCCTCAAATCCATCCCAATCTAACCTAACACTTCATCTCTAAATAGTTCACAAAATGCAAAGCCTTAACTCGCCTTCAATATTCACATACAGTTCTTCGGTTAGGTCAAGTTTACATATAGTAAAGTGTATAAATCTTAAATGCACCACGTGACAAGTTTACAGTGGCATCTTTTTTAGCTTTATTTTTATTATGCCATTTTTCTTCTTGAAAGATTCCAATGTCTCTTCTATTGTCTACTAAAATGAACCCCCAATATTTTCTTAATACAACCACATCAATTATCTATCATTTATTAAAATCTGTTGATAACACATTTTTAAGATGATATATAACGGGCATTGTCTATTTTAAAAGTTAAATGAAACTTATTTTTTAACTAACATATGAAAACATAAAAAAGTAGGCATATTTGTGATGTTTCAATATAGGTATAAATTATATAATATTCAAATCGGGGTAAACACATCTGTCTCCTCAGATCTTTATCATTTCTTTATGGTGAACCTTTCAGAATCCTTTATTCTAGATTTTTTATATGCACAGTACATTATTAGCCGTACTGTGCAATTGAACACTATACCTTCTTATGCTTACCTAACTATAATTCAGTGCTCGTTGAGCAACCTCCCCACTCTTCCCTCTCTTCTACCCTAGTAATCATGACTCCACTCTCCATGACCTATATGAGATCATTTTTTTTTTATAGTACATGTGTGAGTGAGATCACATAACACTGTCTTTCTGTGACTGGCTCATTTCATTTAACATAATGATCTCCAATTCCAATTATTCTTTTAAACAACTCCTCTTTCCTTCTACAGTGTGAATCCTGTACAATTTGTGGTGCCCATTTACATTTTGACGTAAGACACACTGAAGAAAAGTCAAAGGGGACTGTGGGGGTGGACCCCCACTGCACCCTGTGGATAAGTAACTCTTGGAGTACAATCCAAGGTTAAATACCCATGTTTTGCCATTGGTTGGGGCAGGAGGACGTAGAGTAAATCATCGAATCAGTCTTAGTTTGCCAATGTCTAAATTGTAAATCTGTCTAAAAGAGTTTCTGTCAGTGTTAGTGATAGCAGGTGTATAGGACTTATTAGGATCCTTGACACACAGCAGGTGGTCATTAAGCATCCTGAAGTTCCAACCCCAAGAAACTTAAAAATCCACTCCTGTCATGTGACCAATAAAGTCACTTTTGGAATAAATAGGGTTTTTTTTCTCAGATCTAAATTTTTCAAATTTAATTTTATTATGTATTATGCATCAAGCAAATTGTCACCTTATACTTGGACAGGAGGGATCTTTACAAATCACGCAAAATGTTTAACTCAATACTTGACACGTAAGTTTCAATAAATGCTAACTTAAAAGCATTGATAACATTGATATGGTTGAATTTTTCCATTAAAAAAGTCAAAACACTCAACTGACAAGAACAAAGCTGTGTACAAAATGAGTACACTGTTATAATTCAGTGTACAAAGTCTAGAAATACAATAGTTAAATGCGTATTTTAAGAATTATTTTTAGTCAACTTGTTTTATTCTTGGAACAACTAAGTTTTGGCAAGACCAAACTCTCCTATCGTAAGTCTGTCCAAACTATGAAATTTAACCACTCGGACATGGATTATTAATCTTCAAATTTGCTATTAACTTTTTAGTGAAAATGTTTTTGTCTATTTGTTTAGATGGGCCATTATGAGTAGTAATTTTTATGTTTGCTTTTTCTTACCTTAAACAGAAATCATCTTGAAATAGTGGCAATAACCAAGAGAATGAGAATCAAGAAAGCCCTTAATATGGAATGGCTGGGTGACCTGTCTGGGACCTCAAGATAGAGGTAAGTTCCTCAGAGGAAAGAAACCACATTCTTTTCATCTTGCATGAACCAGTACAAAAGACCTTTGCTGAATAAAAGAATATTAAATAAGTACTTTACTGTAGTTGGGTCATCTAAATGTTCCCTTTTGATAGACAGAAGGCCTGAGATGAGGGATTAATTGTTCTATTTTCACTTTCTGAAGGTGAAGAGTCACAAGGAGTCTGAGGGAGAAGAGTCACTGGGCCTGAGAATTATGGTGTTTTGGGGACGGTGTGATATTTTCACTGACTTCAGGTCTAGTGGATATGGAGTCTCCAAGATGATATTTGTCCTTGTGGCAGCAAGAAAAACTTATTATAACTTTTCCTTTTCCTCATTTCACCGGAAAGATGAAGCGGGGAACAAAGCACATGGTTATTGAATTTCATCTTAAATTGATCTATTTATATGTCACTATTTCCTCATACAGTTTTGGTTGTAAATTTTAATGAAATGAGAATCAAATGAGGGAATACATAATGTGTCTCCGCAGTAATTAGTGAGATAGAGATTTGACAATTATCCAGTTAATCTGATCAACAAAGACAGCCAAATTGGGTAGTTTTATGTCTCAAAGTGGATTTATTTGGCCTAGTCAATCCAAATTGACTATGCACATTAATTACATTAGCAACACAGCTGCCAACATTCTCCTCACTGTAGGATACATGGAAAGAGCTCAAAAGTAGGGGATGATGAAGGACGTGAAAATATTAGATGATAGGAAGTAATAAATAAATGTAGCTGAGAGAAACATAAAAGCAGGACTCAACTGTAACATGCAAAAAAAAGACAAAAAGCGAGGGTCATAGAAACATTAAAATAGACAAGCACTATCTAATAATCTAAGAAAAAAGAGAAAAGAGCAGCAAGAGGAGATGGTGTAATTCTGTGGAAACCATGTCAACAATCTTTTGTTAAAGGGGATTAAAGATGATCAAAACTCTTGACTTCGTTGACTTTTAATAGCTTAAACTACACCTGTTATGGTTTGGTTGTGAGATGTCCTCCTAAAGCCCATATATGAGACAATGCAAGAAGGTTCAGAGAAGAAATGATTGGGTTATGAGACCCTTAAACCAATCAGTGAATTAATCACCTGATGGAGCTAATTGAGTGGTAGCTGAAGGCAGGTGGGGTGTGGCTGGAGGAGGTGGGGCAACAGGGGCATGACTTTGGGGTACATATTTGTATGTGGCAAGTAGAGATCTCTCTTCCTGCTTTCTGATCATCATGTGAGCTGTTTTCCTCCCATACTCTCCCACCACCATGTCCTGCCTCACCTTGAGCCCAGAGGAATGGAGCTGGCTATCTGTGAACTGAGACCTCTGAAACTATGAATCCCCAAATAAACTCTTCCTCCTCTACAAATGTACTGGTCAGGTATCCTAGTCACAGCATCCCAAAAGATGACTAAAATAACACCACTTAAATTTGAACTAAAATATGTCCAAACCCCTCACTGATACAGCTTTATAGATGATGGTCAATCCAAATTGACTATACCAACATCATGAGTTGGGAAATCCACAAAATAGATTTTACCCCCCCACAAAAAAAATTTATAGGTTAAAAAAATGTTAGGATGTAACTATCTCCCTGCCATATTAGATAACATGAATTTAAAGAAAGTTTCTATATTTTATTGAGGTCAAAGGTGTTCAAGAGTAACAATAATTTATCTTCCAATCCATTTTTCTTATGAGATTTTAGTTGAGGAAACACAGAGGAAGAGAAAATTATGATTGCTCAGAGGAATAGTAGATAGCACTCATTTCCTTTTCCTTTGCATTCTCTCTCTTACCCCCATCTCCCCAAATCACAGAAAACTATTCATTTATGGGGAGTTAGACTTCAAACTTATTTATTCCCATTACCTCCGAGATTCATTACACCAACATAATAAATTGAGTGAAATCAATCTCATGTAAAATAAATCCCTTCTTATTGGAAAAGAAACAAAAACTGCAAAGTTGCTTTTTGTTTCTTCTCTAATATGACAGATGGTCAGTGAGGAGGGATGATTTTCACCCCTGGCACCACAAAACCACATGTTAATCATTTGATTTTGGAGTTATAATAGAAACCAAAAACAGGTCCACTACAGCTTTATGATTTAGCCTGGAAGAGTACTTCCAACATTACCAGCACTACACTCACAACAATAGAGATATGTTATTAATTCCTTGGGATCATTGATGATCAATCAGTTCAGTTAAATTTTTGTATAATTGCAATCAATTTAAATTTAGGTAGCTACCCGTGTCTAGTAGCTACTAGAGGGGACAGGGAAATTTTAGTATCAATAACCAACTGTTTGCTCCTGAAAATTCACCTATATAGGATATTTTTTCCTATCCATCTCCTGAAGTGAATCCTTTTCATCTTGACCTCAAGAACCCAGACTCAGAAAAAAAAACTTCTTCCCTATAACCTATAGGATGGGTAAGTACTACTCACATCATAAGGCACATTTAAGAGATGTGATAGCCTCAATTCATTTCACAAATCTACTAATATGTTTTACAGTAAAAAGGAGGACATTTGAAAAGTAGGAAAGTGGAACATGGAAGAGTTTAAGTTCAACGGAGGTGATTCCTTTTACATATGTCGAGATTGCCACTGCCAATGTTACTCCTTTGAAGTCTTGGCTTTATTCTTCGGTTCTGACTGTCCTCTCCCAGTGGGTGGCTGGCATGACCTTTCTTCTGAGTTCTCAGGAGTCTGTGTCTGGCTGAGCATTACATCAAGAGATCTGAACTGCCTGCACTCCTGGTGTTAGGTCAGAGTTCTTCAGCTAAGAAGACATATGGCCTAAAGACTAAATGCCAACAAGAATCCCATGCTCCACTGTGTTTGACACATAAGACAAAACCTGCAGCCTCATTTTTTATGTTTCATCTCTGAAAACATAGCGTATCCTAACAACAAACTCTGTTTTCTACTAAAATTACCTTGACCTCGAACTTCCCCCAGAGTCATTTTCTTTCTAAGGGATCTTCACAACAGCACAGCAATAGAATGAAACTGATTAAAGATTGAAAAGAGACTATATCCATCTACTACTATGTTGAGGGAGATAAAATACTAATGATCCTAACTTTGTAGTGAGCATTCTGTTCTACGATTTAGTCACTGACAATAGTAAAGACAGGGTTTAAAACAGTCCTTAAAGACCATCAGCCAAATTTTCTTGTTTTAGTGATGAAATCCTTCTCCTACCTACATACAAATGTTGTTCACATTAAAAAGAACTTTGATTCTGAAGAATGAAGACCATTGTACTACAGTGATACATGCATACCCATGTTTATAACAGCATAAACTATGAAACCAACCTAGGTGTCCATCAATGAATGAATGGATAAAGAAAATGTGGTATATATACATAATTTTATTTAATTTAATCTTTTTATTCAGCCATAAGAAAGAGTGAAATTTGCAGGAATATGGATGGGACCAGAGACCATTATGTTAAGTGAAATAAATTCAACTCACAAGGCGAAGGGACCTGTGTTTTCTCTCAGATGCAGAAGTTAGAGAGGAAAAAGGAAAAGAAAAGTGGGGCCAGATCTCATGGAAATCAAAAGGAGATCAGTAGAGGAAAGGGACCAGGCAGTGGGAACTGGGGGGGGGGAGTGCTGGGTGTGATATTGACCAAATTATATTGCTATGTGCATGTACAGATATGTAACAGCAAATCCCATCATTGTGTACAACTATAATGTACCAATAAAAAATGTGGAAAAGACAAAAATAATAAAAAAAAAGAACTTCTAACAGTTCCACTTATTAGAAGGCTGGACACTGAAGGTAGTTCTAATGGTGAAATAAACTGCCAAATCATAAAGATTAAAGTTTAAGGACCATGTTTATGAAGTAAAAGGAGAGAATATGTTTCACAGACCACCATACCTACCACTTGCAATAATACAACAGAAGGCCTCTGACAAAGTTTAGCAGACTGGAAGAAAGCTAGCTTCAAAGGTAATAGATTTCTTTACTTGCTAGGGTTACTATTACAAAAGGCTCAAAGTGCCAGGAAACACCCCTAGTTTTCAATTTCCTGGAACTTCTACTGGTCCCTTAGTTGGGAGTGTTCCTTCTTTGAACTAGAACTCGAGGACATACAGAGTCCAAAGTGAAGGCTACTAGAAGCACAATTTCTCCAAAAGGATGATGAACAGGGTAACTTCTGCTCTTACCCCTTAGTGCCAATTATAAAAGGCAAAGAGCATCATTTTGTAGATGTTGACATAAAACATACTGCATCCTATGAGAGTTAGCTCCCTTCTCCAAGGCTGTCTTTTCTAAGTTGATACCTCTGATGAACCTTCAAAAAGCTCTGTAACTGGTGTATCAAATAGCAGCAGCAGGCTGGTAGGTGTGTGAATCTCATCATGACACATCCATGCACACTTTTTTTCTTTTTCTTTTTTTTTTTTTTTCTTTGCTATAAAGTGAGTCCCTGGGCCTGAGATGATGTTAGGTGAAATCCTATCCTATGTTAGAACACACTCTTAGTCTTCAGCTACTATCCTGACTGATAGCATGAGAAAGTTCTGCTACATAATGGTGACAGGGAGAATATGTTCACTCATTGAGTGACATACTAGGGTGCCTTTTTCCCTTGCAAAATGTGGCTATAAATGGGCAAATATAGTTACACAGCCTGATAAAAGCATGGCAACCAGATCCCTCAAGCAAGCAGTCTCTGCAGCAGAAATGCTAGCAAAAAGTAAAAGAAATCCAGTATAGCTCTGGATGAATAAGAAGGTGATTATCAGTTATGAACTCTGACCAAATGCGGCAATGAGGGCTGTATTTCATCCCAATTAATCCCACTTAACTTCTTCTTATAAGTTTCCTCAAAAAGCATGCCCAATTAGAATCCTGCAGAAGCTATGTTGAAGTGAATTGAACTTACTGTGATACACAAGTGGGTCTCAGAGGTCTCAGGAGTCAGCTTTAGTGGCAGCTATTATATCCCCTCTAAAATTTGCTACTAAGGAGAAGAAAAGTGCCCCCAACATTCAGCTGCTGAAATGTTAACTGGTCTCTACAGCTCCCTTCTTACCATTAGCCAAAGAGGAAATTTCTCACCCAGGCGTTCATATATTTTTCTACTCTCCAGAAAACAATGGTTCCTTGACTTTTACTCTCTCCTCAAGATGGGACTAACATCTGGTGCAATTTTTGTACTAGACCTTCTCTATGGTATAGCTGAAAATTGTGTGCTGTGGTTAACAATGAATTCCTGGCCTGGCATGGTCCAGGGATCAGTGCTCTGAAAAACCTACTCATTCCATATTAAGAATATTTTTATCATAACTTAACACAATAGAACATTTAATTTCACTCTGTTTCCTGCAGAATCCTGGAATAATAATAAGTTGCATGTGATATCTTTTATAGAGCAGATCTACACCCTATATCTCTGTTATGTGATACCAATCTATAATGCTTGTGTCATTCTTGATACTTACCATAAATGAGGATTAAAAGCAGTTTGCATTCACCTGGTAAGGATTTCAGTATACATTCATAGCCTGGTGCCAGGGATATTTCACAATATAGTTTGGAGGTGACCTCCATTGTCTGGCAGTTGCCAAACATAAGAATAGTTCATTGTATTGATGACACCATCATTTATAATCAGATCTAGTGAGTCAGAAGAAACCAATACTCTGAATGCCTCATTAGACCTGTGTGTTCCAGAGGGTAGAAGGAAAAAAACCTACATGTATTCAAGGGCTGGATAAAGCAGTCAGATTTTTAGAAATCTCATGGTCTGGTGCATGGTAATAGATTCTTTCTAGAGTGAAGGACAAATTTTGACCCTTCCTTAGCATTAAAAAAGACCAGAGTGCTCCATAGGAATCTAAGCACCTTAGAATAATGCACAGACCCCTGTATCAGATGACTCAGAAAGGCTGCAGTTTTGAGACCAGCCCAAAAAAGGGACAAGGTTCCTCTGGAGTTTCAGCTTGTGATGTGAGCAGCCTTGATGCTGGAGCAATAATAAAATGGCAAATTCCATGCCATGGATAAATAGAAATGCAACGTAGTTTCTTTTCTTTCTTTTTTTTTTATCAAGCTCCAAATGGACTATGCAGTTTTATTACTTGTATTTTAATTTATCTTCCTTTCAGATATAATTAAATATCTTTCATTAGGTCTGATTTAAAAAAAATCATTCTATTTAGAAAATGCTACAGCAAATGAACTAAAAATCTCCAAATGGAGAATCATAGTGAAACCTCTAGAGTTCAAGATCATGTTATTGAAACAGAGCTCCCTTTACCACTTAGAAAAAAGCTCCTTGGCCCCTATAAAGGCTGAATAACTGACCATGACATCAGTTACCACATGGCTGGAGATGTCCTCAAGAGCTTAATAACAAAAGCCATGTGTCCGGTAGGCAGAGCAGCAATTCATTGAACAACGGAACTCCCATTGCTAGGAGGTGAGGCTGCTGCTATGAAATGGGAAAGCATTTTTTCATTTACCTACCTACAATTTTAACTGTAATTGGATGATTACAGCAACCGTGTCCTGCTAAGGGCATGGAAATCAGGACTGGAGGTCAGAGACACTTCGCCAGCAAGCCACTTAGACTAAAGGAAGTGATCATCAAGAACAAGAGATAACTGGGAAGAGTGTTAGAAGTTATGGTTCGGCCGCTTCAGGAGCAAGAGTTCTTTCTCCTAACATATGCCTTTTAATATTTTCCTTAGATGTGGTAAACAATCACCCTCTATAAGAATTCATGAGAGGATGGAATGAGTTCCTATGGCTCAAGATGGTACAAAGGATGAGCTGTAGCAGACACTGTCAGTATTTCACCTGGATCCTTTCTGGTCCCTTTCCTCATTACTCAGTACACGATTCCCTCAGCTCCCGGATGCTCTTGTTTATAAAGTTCTGTAACTTCAATTCTTTGGGAAACTGCCCTTTGGCTTCTTGGGCAGGTAACCCACAAGTAAAGAGAGTCAAGTGCCTGAAGTTCTCCTCTCCCCTGGGCATGACCCTGAGCCAATGAATGACAAACACTGGAGAATGAAAGCCTGGCTCCCTGCCCTCCACAGGGGACACACTGAAGTGCATTTTATGTGACAGAGTCCCTGTGGAGGAGCAGGGGAGCTTCTCTTGACTTTTGCCCTGTCCTGCTTTTCTCATGCCTGTAATGGTTTCTCCTGGGAAAACTAGTAAATCACTGCTAAAAGTTCTTATCTCAGAATCTTCTCTGGGCAACCCAAGACATCTTTCCATTATGCATTTATGTAGAAAATTGGAGTTGTCAGATATTTGTGTCTGGACTTCGTGGCAGAGATTTGGGCTAAAAAATATCTTTTTAAGACTTATTGGCCCAAAAATTATAATAAAGTCATGAGGCTAGAAGAGAAATCAACCAAGGAGTGAATGTATATATATATTGGACAAGTCTCAGAACATAAGAAGGTCTCAGATTCTCTTAATCTTCCCCCAACACTATTACTAACTCAACTAAATTCGGACACATTTTCTCAGTGTTGGTCTCAGGATGAACTTTAGACTGAGGCTCTAAGAAAATTCTCAGATCAGTCAACTCGTTTTCAGTTATTTCCTCATTTTACATCCCACTTTACTTCAACAACCTATCACACTTACCCGCAAAAGGTTATATGATGTCTGGGGGTATGGCTGATTTATAGGCCCCTTGTATCAGATCAAGCCAAGATGGATCTCTCAAAAAATCAGAACATTAAACACCTGCTCAGAGATGCAAAGGCTTGGCTCAGATTCAGTTGAAAGAATTCCCAGTACATTTTACATATGGGGAACACTTTCACCTTGACCTTCCTGGAAAATACTTTGGAATCTTAAAGATAGTATAATGCCTGTTCACAGTACATCCTTAAAACTATTTATTGAGTAAATTGTGTTGACTATATCAAACATTTTCATTTGTTACAGCATGAACTAGGATATTCATGCAAGAGGAAGTTTTAGGAATAATATTTTATAAACTAAATATCATCATTACCGTAACGTTCTATATTTTTGGATAGAAACCAATTGAAAAATTCAGATGTACATTTGTGAAGTTAAGGAAGTCTATAAAATATATTAGGAAATTATGGGAAACTATTGAAATCTGACTTGGTGAAGGTAGTGGATTTTAAATTTTTTTCATAAATAGTTTAGATTTTGTGAGTTGCTTCTGAATCAAACCCCAAAGCACAGTATTTTATTTAAAAGAAACTTCTGTTGACTTGAATCAAAAGTACAAGGCTTTCTTTCCTTTTTGACAGTTTAGTTTTGAAAGTTGTTTTCCTTCTGATTTATATAAACTGTTTCTAGTTGAATGTAATTATCCTACCATAGAAGTATAAGAAAGGTGAAATTTGTCTAATTTTACATTTCAAGGAAACTATTTGTGAATTATTTCTGTTTAAAAAAACAGCAACAAGAATAACTAATCTCTTAGCAGCTTTTCAAAAAAAAAAAGAAGTGATGGATAAATAAATAATGCTTTGTTCACATCTATTTTGACAATCTCATATACATTGTTCTGCACCCATGTGGCTTCTCTGTAGCTCTTGGATCAACTTTAACTTATTCAGGACACCCCAATATTACTAAAATATTAATAAAGTTATAGTCTTGTTTTTATTAAAACAAACTAGATATATACACTAATAAGAAACAAATGTTGAAATGAACATAAAATTCAAAATATAATTGCAATTAAATAATATATGGGTATGAAGATTTGAAGATTCAGAGGTAAAAACTGATACTCACTAACCATTCAACTTTAATTATTTATACCACATTTGGAATTTGCGTAATCATAGCAGCAAGATTATGTTTATAAATTATAGTCCTGAATGGTAAAAATAATAATGTTCAGTTTCATATAATTTATTTAAAAAGTCTTGGGGCATAGGGACCTTGATGGTTCTAAGTCCATTTCTCTGTTTCCAAGTCAGATAATACTTGTATGATTAAAGTGAAAGTATTCTATTATTCAAAGTGCCATATGAAAAACCTCTTAAAAACTATTTAATGTGTCTCCTTTCTAATCTATGTTTATGTTTTCTAGCTTCCACGCCTTGTTCTTAGATTCCTTTAATCCTCCTTTCCTGACATTTGATCAGTCCATGACCATTTTTCAAGTCCCTATTGAGTATGCCATTTTTCCAAGAAAACTTCTCTGAGGCTATTCTGTCCCAAATATATGAAATGATCCCTCTCTGAACTCTTATAATCTCTGTCTGTATTTCCTTGTAAGGTAATATGTCAGTGGTCCCTTTGACTATGCCCAAGGTCTCTGATTTTCTAGAACATAGTACTAAACATAATTATACTCTGGCTATGATTTATTACAGTGAAAAGATACAGAGGAAAATTAGTAAAGGGAAAAGACACAAGGGTGAAGCCCAGAGGAACCAGGAGCAAGCTTCCAAAAGTTCATCCCCATAGACCACACGGGAAGTGCATTATTCCTGCAGCCCTGGGTTGTCCACCAGGGAAACTCATTAAAGGCTCATTGCACAAAGTTTTTATTGGGAACTAGTCCTATAGACTCACTTGCCTAGCATGTTCCAATATTCCAGACTCCCAGAAGGAAAGCACGTGTTTAGGACAAGCCACGCTGTTTGTAATCCAGGCACAGTGAACCATCTCATGAAGTAGGATGGCACTTCGGAAACCCCAGTTCTCAGATGGCAGCAAGAGCTAAACTTGACCGTATGTCTTTCAAAGGATGGGAGTCCAGGCCTATTATGACGCTTTGTGTACTGGTTGTCACATTAGTTCTACTTTATGACTATGCATAGTACAGGAATCTACCTTACAAACATACATATCTTACAACTTGTCTCAACTATCTCAGGGTAAGCCTATTGAAGGCTGAGTTGGAATTTCTTTCATTATTCCAGCATTCCAGCATAGAATGAGATTGTTGAAAGCAGACACTTGACAAGTATTAATGATTAGAAGATTAGCTCATTTAGGAAGGAACTGCAAGAATAGGCAGGAAAGTAAACCTAACAGTATGGGTAGGAGTCTTGTCCTCCTGTTCTGGGTGGATCTCCCTATATTTACTGTAATTTTTCTGAATTAATGGCCACAGGATAGCACATATTAGATAAAAGATAAGAGAACTACCAATTTTAAGTAAGACTAATGCTGATATTAGGGATGTTATTAATATTAAATATAAGTACATTTTAAAAGAATCAGCAATATATAGTATCCACTCTTTAATTTGTTCTGATTCAACTATAAAAAACCATATATATATATATATATATATATATATATATATATTATAGACCATGTTTAAAGTCACTTTCTTATAAAGAGACTTATTGAACACTTATTTAATGTTCTCAGTGAATTATAAATATTAAGAACAGGGTAATTAGAAGAGCTAATACTTATGCCATGCCAAACAATGTTCTAAGCACCACTCTGAGAGTTAGATACAGTGACATATTCTACCTTAGAGATAAGGTTATGGAAGAAGTTTAATCACCTTTTGAAGCAGTGCCTCTGATATCAATCTTCTTAAATGCTACCCTTTACTGATTCTCACACCCCTGAAAAGCTCAGGTGTGCATACTATCTCTCTTCATTTTTTTTTTCTTTACAATATTAAAGAAAGAATCTTTGCTCTACTTTCAATGTTTTCTTTGCCAACATTTTAAAAATTAAAGAACCCAAATATCCCTAGATTTTTGCCATCCAATTTTTGGTAGACTCTATGGTCTTAACGAAGAATTTGTCACTATCAATAATGCATAAAACATAATGAAGATTTAACAATGCATTTATCATTTGTGATTATCATTCTGCACATAAATAAACAGAAAGTTATACCAGCATAGAAAAAATAAACCTATATACACTGGAATCTGTTTATCCCTACCAGTCTTAGATAGTTGAGTTTTGATACAATGAAGTGACTGTTTAAGAATAAAGCTTTTCATTCCCTTCTGAATAGGAAGCATTTATATTTGAACCAAAAAGAAAAAAAAAAAGAACTCAGAGAAGAGAAATTACGCTCGGGATTTATTTTATTTTCTTAGAGAATTAATCAGAAGCCTAAAAGTTATAAACAAGCTACATTCTGTGAGATGCAAACAGCAGTTTAGAAAGAAGATATTTTTGCTCCTAGATCCAGAATATTTGGTGTGACAAAGGAGTTGTCAGTAATGTTGACAAGTGTCTAAGTTGTTACCTCTTCAGCATTCTTATTGAAGTTGAGAAAGACGACTATTCTGTGGCTGTGGGCAAAGCTCTTCACTATGAAACTAGGATGACAGGCATTTGAAAGGCATCGTGTTAATTTACAACAACTGAAGCAAACCTCCTTCAGGTGACTTACTTTATCATCCATGTCACAGAGGAGGCAGCTGTGTCTTGGGGAGGTTAAGGGAATGTCTCAGGGTCATGCAAATAGAAAGTGGCAGAGCAGAGACTTGAACTTAACTAAATTTGTATTCAACCAAAGGCCACATTGACTGTGAAATATCAGAAGAGACCCAAATTTTAATGCAATTAGAAATGTTCAGTCCTGTATTAACTTTCTAATACTATCACAAATAGTTGAGATAATCAACATAAGGTTTACTTGGGGCTCACAGTTCTAGAAATTCCAGACCATGATTAGGATAACCTGTTGCTTTTAGGTCATGTCATGTAAAGAGTGGATGGTGTTTTGATTCGCATTCTCTAAATGCCAGTGATGTTGAACATTTTTTAATATATTTTTTGACCACTCCTATTTCTTTTTCTGTGAAGTGCTTGTTCAGTTCCTTAGGTCATTTATTGATTGGATGATGATGAATGATGATGATGATGATGATTCTTTAGTGTTAAATTTTGTGAATTCTTTCTATATCCTGGAGATTAATGATCTGAGGTGCTGGTGGTAAAGATATTCTCTGTTCATATTCTTGATTGTTTCCTTTACTGTGAAGAAGCTTTTTGGTTTGATACCATCCCATGTATTGATTCTTGATTTTACTTCTTGCCAAGCTATGGAACCAACCTAGGTGCCCTACAACAGATGAATGGATAAAAAAAAAATGTGGTACATATACACAGTGAAATATTACTTAGCCATTAAGAAGAATTAAATTATGGCATTTACCAGTAAATGGATGGAGCTGGAGATTATCATGTAAGTGAAATAAGCCAATCCCAAAACACCAAAGGCAGAGTGTTCTCTCTGACATATGGATGCCCATCCCAACAAGAGAGGCAAGATTAGAAGTTCAATGGTCTAGACAAAAGAGAATGAAAGGAAGGGATGGGGGTGGGAATGGAAAAGATACTATAATGTATTGGACACATCTTTCCTATCCTTATATATAAACACACAACCAATGTAATTCCACAATATATACAGCCACAGTAATGGGACCTTAATTGGAACAAGTTATATTTATTCTGTGTATGTATAATATGTCAAAGTAACTCACTGTCATGTATATCTAGAAAGAACAAATTCTTTTAAAAAGAGAAAAACTGGAAAACAAAAACAAAAAAACACAAAAGAGTGGGTGATAAAGCAAAACCACTCCCCTCATGTCCAGAGAGCAAAAGAGGGCAAGGAAAGGAAGGGAGGGTACTCAAGGGCATTCCTCTTAAAGACCTAAAGACCTCCCACCAAGCCCCTCTTCCTAAAGGTGTAACTCCACAACATGCACAACCACAAAAATGGGAAGTTACACTCCATGCATGTATGATATGTCAAAATACATTCTACTGCCATGTATAATTAAAAAGAACAAAAAATTTTAAAAAGGGTTCCATTACCACGCAACATTATCTCTTTGGGAACCAAGCCACAAACATTTAGGCTTTGGAGAGACATTTGCTATCCCAAGTATAGCAAGTCTGAAGCACTGACATACAATTCTCTATAGGTTAAATTACAGCAGAATTGAGCCCAAATTCCTGAGAAATTAAATTTTGGGGAATTGTACTATTATTAATGATACAGTTTTAATTCGGGTGTGCAGTTGCTCTGTGGTGTTTGAAACAAGAGAAAAAAAAAAGAAAACATTTTGTACCTCAACTCTGAAGGCAGCAAATTATCTCTTGGACACAGCATTAAAGAGAGCAACAAGTAGCTTAACTAATTATGTTGTATTAAATCATTACTTTTATCACAATAAAAGCTGGAAACTGTTAAGCCACATTATATGTATTCCTCCCAGATAACAATATAGGTTAAATATTATAAATATTTATTAACTTCATGCAATGGAGACATCAATAAACAAGAACATGAATAGATTTCACCTACTTTTGAAATGTTACTTGATCGACTGGCAGATCGTCCTGGGGATTTGTCGTTCTGAAAAAATAAAATTAGAAACATTGATTAAAGAGGAGTGTGGCAATACTCTATCACTGAGAAGAAAAGGCACACCTTGGGGTATTCATGTGACTGTTCTCAGTAGTGTTCCAACTGACTGAGGGAAATATTAATTGCTTACACAGAATGACTTTTCTCATCAAATTTTATCTCTCCGATATGGAGCAGTGTAGTTTTAAAAATATCCCAGTGAACATCTGAGCACTTATCAAGCTAGAAATATTTATTTCCAGGAAATGATTATATTATTTCTCCAGAAAGATTTGTGCAGTTTCTTTGAAAATAAAATTAGACAATGATACATTAGTCCTCTATTTCCCCTTCTGCTTTTGCAACCAGGAAATTCTGAGTAAATTCTGACTCTCAGTGCCAGTAAATTCTCAATGCCAGATGCATGGTAGAGACACCTAGCTTGTGCTCTTCAAAAGTAGATTTGATTGGTCTTTGCTGTTATTTTACATACTTAAAAAATTTAAAATATTTGCTTTTTTAAAGTTAAAATGTTTTCTAAATTGTAAGTTCTAAAATTTAAAACCAAAAAAATGTTTAAAACTTTCAAAGCCAGTTCTTTTAAAGAATTTCCAGTTGGGATGAAAAGTATTATGAAAAATGATTTCAAATAAAATATTTTTAAAAGTCATGCAGTTTTAAAATGGAAAGAGACCTTAAGGAGTTGACCCCTCTCATTGGAAGACCAGAGACATTCCACTTCCAGCAATCATAGATCTAGTGCAAGCCAGACCAGCCCTAAGGCCTTCGGACTGGTCCAGTCTGTTTATGCTTTATACTCTGCCAATTATCTGTAAGTGGATAATCAACTGGAAAATTCTGTTTATGGGCATTGTGCATTTTATGTGTAGAATGAGGTCACAGTATACCTCTCCTGTAGAGAAAATGTTGGAAAAATCAGTTCAGGAAACCTAAAATTTGTGAAGGATGTGAATCAACATTGTCATTGAAATATTCTTGTCACAGTGAATTTTTTTTTTAACTTCTAGACTCAACCTCAAAGCAGACCTGAGTAGACTACAGCAGTGGATCTTGACAGAGGTCATTTCTAAGGGCTGAGGGTCACAAAAATCCGTGGGGCTGAAATTGCCCCGTGATGACTACTTGAGACTGTTTCAGAAATATGGTGCTGATGGGAAATGGCAGATGTGTCAAAGTGAAAAAATAGCAGCTACACTCACTGCAGGCTGTGACTGAGTCAGGCATAGGCTTACAGAGATTCTAGCTGAACAGTCCTTTTTTCTTTACATGAAACATCATACAACCATGGATATCACCTTGGAGTTGTTATGTTATTACAGATCGAGATGAGTCACGGTACCATCAGCCACTCCTCATAACAACCCTGGGATCCAACTGAAGATGGATGTACATGCTACCCACAGACCTCCCCTGATTAGCTTCTGCTGGGATGGGGAGAGACATTTTTTCTATGGATGTCAAAACTCCTCTTCTGGAGATTAGTTAACAAAGTCAACCCATCTTTTCAGGATTTTGACACATTATTGTGTAGAACAGAGGTATATAAGCCACAGAATACAATAGGCTTTGGGGGTAGACTTGTGGTGGTTGCTATGTTTTCTGTATGTACATGGTATTTGAGGATGTGAAGAAGAAACAAGAATTGGAAGTATTGCTGCAAGAACTAAGAAGAAAAACAGGACACTTGTTTGGTATTAGATTACTTAATTTTTCAAATCAAACAGAACTTTGTGCTATTTTGAGAGAAAACAAGGAGGGTCAGATTCTCTTTGCAGTTGTCAGTGAATTCATCATAGGATTATAATAAACAGGTACTATCTATTCTCTTCATTGGCATCACTGTCACTGTTGGTTTCTAGAGTCAAAATTTCCTTTCCTTTTATTTCTTTCTTTTATTTTTATTTTTTTGCGGTAATGGGGATTCAGCCCAGGACCACAAGCATACTAGGCAAGCACTCTACCACTGAGCCACATGCCCAAACCTAAAGTCACAATTTTCAGGTAAACATCTTAATTCCTTTGTCTTGCAATTCTGCCTCTACTATGATTAAATTCTGGGCATATGAAATTTAAGGATGAAAGTTCAAAACTTTTTATACACAAGGATATTAAGGAAGTTGATCAGCCTTGTGTTTGAAGGAAAGCGTCTAGCGCTTTCTCTCTTGGAAAACTTCCAAGGCGATCTGTCCAATTTGCTGCTAATTAATTGGGTGGCTTGTCCCATTACGGCTGCAATGACATATTCCTTTTTGTAGATTAGTCAATATGGTTGTCATACCTCATTATGATCAGTTTAAATACTTTACCTTAGATTAAATATAAGCTGTCTCAGAGTCTAACAAATCTTACTGCAACCCAAATTACAGTGACTTTGGAGGTCAATAACCAACAAGAGTTTCTGTCAGGTCTGCATTAAAAGTGCGGAATCTTGAGGCAGTAATGTTGGATCATAGCATGTCAGTCACAGCACACAGAGAGACGTCGTTTCATAATTATTTTTAAAACAATGTTGGACTTTTAGCATATCATTCAGAGCATGCAGAGCGAGGCTCATAATTTCACAAGAATATTTTTATATCTTTAAGAGGTTTCTAACTTTTTCATTTGATATATTATTTGCTTTATTTTATGGTTATTGTTATTGCTTTCAAATTTGATCTTCGTAAACAGAGTTGGATGTTTATTATCAACAAGGAAGAGAGATTAGCAAATGAGAAAATCAATACCAAATCTTATTTTAATGTATTTTTAATGTTATCCTCTAAATGATGTAGTTCCTTTAAAGTGGAATGATCTATGTTAAAGAATGTGCAATGTGGTTGGTCATGTATATATCTCTCTACACATGAATTCTTTGTATACTATATTGTTTTTCCAAAGAAGGTAGTAAGAAAACTCAAGTTTTTTTATGTAAATTGAAGGAGACACTAAATATTCCTGCACGAAGAGATCAATTTGAGATATCCTCATTAAATCACTGAAATGATGCTCTTCTGTAGGGTTCTTCCCCATACTCCCAGGCTAAAAACTGAGTATTTGAAAAGAGGAAAAATTATGGTAATTTGGAGAGTTATCTGAAGAATTTGTTTTTTGCTGGGGGTGGTAATTAAAGCTTGGAATAGAAGAAACTATTTAAAAACTATGACTTAAAAACAAAAAATAAGGGCAGTGAAATTGGATAATGTAATAAAATTTGATTAACATATATAAAAACCCTCATGTTCATCGAATGAAAAGCATGTCTATGAAACATTTAAAAATATTTTTCTTCAGAAATTCTTTAACAAAATTTTCAAGCCAATTATTAGAATTGCAATTTTGAGAGGTGATAAATCAATCAATTGAAAATTAATTAGACTTTTATATAATGTTTGGTTTAAAGGAATGAAAACTCTCTGGAATATAGCCAGGAACTTTAAAAAACATCATACTAAAAACTATGGAAGCTGGCACTACGTGGCACACCTGTAATCCCAGAGGTTTGGGAGGCTGAGAAAGAAGGATAGCAAGTTCAAAGCCAGCCTCAGCAACTTTGCAAGGCCCAAGGCTCTAAACAACTTGGGGAGACCCTGTCTCTAAATTAAAAAAAAAAAAAAGGGCCAGGGATGTGACTCAGTGGTTAAGTGCCCCTGGGTTCAATCCCTGCTACCAAATAAATAAATAAATAAAACATCTGGGAACAATGCATGTTGTATCCAGATTAAAATTTATAACTATAAATGATTTCATTTTTAGAGAACATAGTAAAATAAAATGTAATGAAAATAAGATAATAAAATATAAAATCTTTTATTAAATGCATCAAATTGACAAGTAGAAAAAGACTTTCTTAAAGGAAGCACTTTGAAAATAACTGCAAAATAGATGAACGTCCCATAAGACTTATTAAAAGAAACAGCAAAAATATGTAAGAAAACAAGAAAAAAGAGAAACATAATCATAGACACAAAAAAGATTAGAAAATAATAGAAGACTGTTACCTGTAACACTATTATAACAAATTTAAAAATCTAGGGGAAATAAATGCCATTCTAACATAATAAGAGTTTCTAGAATTTGTTCAAGAACAAGAAGACAGAAAATTGAGAAAACAAACCAAGAAAAGACTGAAAAAGGAAATGAAAGTCTTTATGCACCTATGCAGGGTAAGGTCATGGTGATCTCATGACATGTTTTTCTTACTATTAAGAACACATAATTCCAATATTATTTATATTATTCTTTCCATAGAAGCATAAGTTTCCCTAATTCATTAATCTTGTGTAAATGAAACTTTAAATATTTAAAGAGAAAAGACAATTGTCCTTTGGTTTAATTTTGGAATAAAGATGCAAAACTTTTTTTTGAAAATATTAGCCTGTATCTAAAGATCACTATATATCTTTGATATACCAGTAGTGTATATCATAATTGCACAGAATAAAATAAATAAAATGTATTCCAGTATTTCCTTATGAAATCTGTCAACATAATTCATCAGATTAATACATTGAAAGAGACAAATGTAGTTTGTAAATAAATGCTGAAAAGATACTTGACAAAATTTATAGGTCTTATTCTAATAAAAGTCCTAAGTAAAACAAGAAATGACAGAAACCCCGTAAAGTGATAAAGATGATATTTTAAAACTGAATACAAAATATTATTCTAAATGGTAAAATACCGGACCTATACACATTAAAGTAGTTATATCAGGGACATTTGCTCTTGCTATTATTATTCAACTTGTTGGAGTTTCTTGCAAATACAATAATGACAAAATTAAATATTTAATAATAAATATATGGAAAAATAAGTGAAAAAAAAATCCCAATTTTCTCTTATTGATGACATGATATTATAGAAATCTCAAGCATCTCTAGTTAAAGAAAACTACTAGAGTTAATAAAATTTCAGTATGGGGGTTAGATTAAGGATAACTGCACCATGGCAGAGCCTACTAGGTTTCCTGAGATGCATTCACCCCTTCTTCTGTATGAACAGAAGAGTAACTGGATATAAATCTTCTGAGTGGCATTCTATCTCCCAGTATTCTTTCTCTTACAGGCTGTGTGAGAACAAATTCCCTCCAAAAAGAAGTGAACAGAGCTAACAATTGTCAGGTTCCTCCATGTCACATAAATCTCCCATACAATCCAAGGTCACTTTGGCTCTATGTTGGTATGCAAACTCTCAGTGGACCACAATCCAAGTGCCAAGCGGTGGAGCTGAATTCTCTTGGGTCTTTGAATAGCCATGTGATGAAGAGTCCTCTACCGGTGGGGAACATACACCCTAAACTGGGGTCAGAGAGGAAGAAGCTGGCATTTCTTTTAAGCCATTATATTTATTTATTTATTTATTTTGATGATTTTATCTTTCTTACCCAGGCATGGTGGCACATGCCTGTAATCCCAGCAGCTTGGGAGGCTGAGAAGGGAAGATGGAGAGTTCAAAACCAGCCTCAGCAAAAGTGAGGCACTAAATAACTCAGTGAGACCCTGTCTCTAAATAAAATACAAAAAAAAAAATAGGGCTGGGGATGTGTCTCAGTTGTTGAGTGCCCCCGAGTTCAATCCCTGGTAATACCACTACTACTACTAATAATAGTAATTTTATCTATCTTAATGGAAATTCTATGAAACCAATAGCTTTCTCTTACTATTAAATACCCAGAAATGTAATAATAGAATTAAAACTGTAAAATACTTAGGAATCAATTTAGCATGGAAGGCATAAAATCTTCTTTAAAAAGACAAAATATAAAATTCTACTGAGGAGTACGAATCATGACTTAAACAAAGGAAAGCAGCATTCTTTGGTGGGAAGATAATTTAATAAAATTTAATTACCATAAAATTGACATAAAAAAGGAAATAGCTCCAATTAAATCCCCAATGGAATTTTTTTTTTGAAGAGAAGACAGTAGATGGAATTTTGTGTGAAAGAAAAAGAATAACCAAGAAAATAGTCCAAAAAAGAGGATGTATTCTACTGATAGACATAAAATATACGAAGTTATTGTGATTAAATCCATTTGATATTGCCATAGGAAATTAACCAAAAGATCAGTGTAATCCAAATTAAGGACTCCAGAAATAGATCAAAGAATGTCACAGACAGCAACATTGGCATTTCCCGTCAATATTAAAGGATAGCTGATATAATGAGGGCTGCTGGACAAATGGCTACCTAGGTACAAGAAAAGACAGACCCCACCACATATCAGGTACAACCAGAGACCCCAGGTGGAACAAACCTTCTGTATTAACAACGAAAACCTTTGAAACAAGTTTAAATTACAAACTTAGTCTTGGGGTTAGGGAGATCTACAAAACTAGGCAGGACCCAGAAACTACACATTACTCATGTACTCTATTATATTCTATCATATTCTATCTGAAAACATACCCAGAAGTAAAGTAAATAAACAAACAATTAAATTAAAAAACAATTCCACAAAGAGACTGATGGAGTTCAATGTCTGATATCCAAATAAGTTTTGCCTATTCATTAAAAAAGCAACAGAAAGAAACCCAAAAGAAAAAAACTTAAACAAAAGAAACAGAAATCCACTGAATAAAGGAGTACAGATGGTCAGATATATACGACAAGGTGTTTAAAGTCACAAGCAGTTAGGAATATGGAAGGTAAGGTAACCAGATGTTGCTTTATATTGCTCATGCTGGATATAAAAGAGTGATCACCTCTGCTGCTGGTGGGGACAGCAAGGAAGAATATCTAAAAAAAATCCAAGTAGAAGTGTTAATTTGTCCCAGTATCATTTGAAAAAATACCTGGCGATATCTAATACTAAAATAACATTTTATGCACTACGCTTACTCTTGGGGAATCAATGCCAGAGAAATAAATGCACTAGTGCATAAGAGTTTGTGAATGAGGAGGTCATTGAGGTCAATTCTCAACAGAAAAAGATCCGGGCGGTGAAGATGTGCCCATCGTTAACGTAATATGTCTAAGTTGAAATTCACCTTTTTAGATTCTGCTCTGGGCTGGACTCTGTAAGCAACATTTATGTTTTGCTATCTGGCTCCCTGCCAAGTTTTGCTAGTAGGGTGCTCTACAGGGAAACTGGAAGACTAGAGATGGAAAACAGATTCAGTCCCTCTTTTTGCTTCCCGTTGACTTCTCGTCTGCTTCTTGTGTTCATGAGCATCATCCTAGAAATGCTTCTTCGCCCTGAGAGCTGCAGATCCCTCCTGTAGAAACAACTAAATACGATGTACAGTTTTTCCATGCCTTCTGCAACCCCAAAACGGGGACATTGCTCTTTGCACAGACATCGGCTCCAGCCAGTTGGTTCCCTCCTGAGAGTCTGAGTTTCAGTTCCATGGGACCCTCCTCCAAGTCCCTAGTTGTTCCAATTTCTCTCCTTTATACTCCCAGATCTAGGGAGGAGGGTTGCTTCTACAATTCCAACTTTGATAATATCTTTGTGTCCTTTTCATTCTTGTCTCTTATATAGGGAATGATCTTTTATAGCCAGGCAACAAACCTCTCTGTTATATTCTCTGTGGTAAGGTTGTTGTTTCTCTCTCCTGATTAATAAACAACCCTCATTCATAGAAATACAGGTAAATATTTTACAGTAAAACTCACACCTTAAAACACTATGCAGTGTTGAAAAAAAAAAAGAATGAATTGAATTCCTGCCGTTTGACACAGTTTAAGGTAATACTGAGTGTGAAAAGTAAAACGTTGAGAAGTAAAATCATGAGGTATAATGTGACTCTTAGTAAAACATAGCAGGACAGAGGTCAGAACCTCTCTAAACACACACACATACATGCACATATTTGTATATAGACATAGATTTCACTATATGAGTATGCAAAATGCCGTGGGGAATACATTAAAAAAATATGTTAACACGAGTTTCTAGACAGTGTGACGGGGAGCCCAGAAGGAGTCCAACAGACAGGCAAAGAAGAGGAAGGAAGGGGTAAGGGGAACAGTCCCTTAAAAAGCAAGAGAGCATGCTGGGTCCCTACGTATGTGAGTTTACATACTGGTGTGATGTTTTTACAGAAATTATAATGCAAGTATGACACTACCTCTTTCTCCTGCCAAAGGTAATATTCATCCTACATTATTGGATTCAAAAGGGGACCATAGAAAAATGGATTAAGGGTGATTTCATTTCTTTTAAAACAAATAAAAAGAACCTCTATGTATGTTCATGTTTTCATGGAGAAACAGGTTTGAGCAGACATATGCTCATCCATATTGGCTAGTAACACACACAGTATATTACCTTCTTTAAACATCTTTGTGTGTATAATTTTATTCACTTTGGTAGTCTTTTTTATAAAATATAATTTTAAAAAATAAAAGTGGCAAATCTTATTTTTTATGGAGTAAATACTGTAAATCATAAACGTGTGTATGTGTGTGTGTGTGTGTGTGTGTGTGTGTTGTGTACAAGCAGTCAAAAGAGCTCTATAAAACTTTTAATGTTTAAATTCTCCAAGACAGACCAGAACCTGGAATGTAAGGACAGTAAGTTATTTAGTCAAGCCTGATGGGTGAATAAAAAAATTCACAGGATTTATGGTCATAATAATTTTGTTATAACTATGGTTCTTAGAGTTAACCGTGTAACCATATGTATCACATGCCTTCTCTGGTCCTGGCTTGCTGAATTTGCAAAATGGTCATAAGAATACCTTCATGGTTACCTTGCTGAATTTCCGTTGAAGCAAGCAGGATAAACTTTACATGAGTATGTTCTGAATTCTGGAGTCAATTTCAAATGCTGGTATAAATATAAACTAGGATTACTGGGATTTTTAAACTTGAATTTGCCAAAGATTTCTGAGGACATTTGTAAGTACTCACACTTATTATTGTTTTGTACCACATAGAATTTTCTGAAAACTCTTTTAATTTTTCTTAAACACAAATGTTATCATCTCCTAAATGCAACTGTAATGGAAAAACTTGCTGACTTTATCTAACTTCTCCTTCACTATGTAAAGTCTAGCAGTTGAGACCAGGAAGCGCTTTTAAAAGTACTTCTGTACAACTTTTAGGGGTTTCTCCAAGTGAAAGTCTAATAAGTAATACTTAGGGAGTTTTCTCTAAGTGAAAGTACTAACCCTACAAAGACTCTTCTGTACAATGAAGACAGACATTACAGTCATCTGATCTTTGATATAGAAATGTCATGTATTTACACATTTACTAATTATAATAATGAATAAAAATTATTTGTTTTTGGAAATGCCAAACAATTGTACTGGTTAGAAAATAATATAAAAAATCCTCTGATGGAGACTGTGATACCCTCTCTTTAAAAATCATGCGCAGACATGTCCTTGTTCTGCCCGCTGCTAAAAGAAAGCTTATCTACTGTTAAATCATGCCATTCTGAATTAGTTAGTAATTGTAATTCCTAGAATGAGATCAAAAGATTTTATTTTAAGTTTCCACACTCCAGTACTGAAAATGTTTCAAACTGAGCCTCATTTGGGTAAAGGAGAAGAAGAAGAAAAAAATGAATATAGTAAATAGTAAGTTGATCACTGGCTGAATTGTCAGAGCACCAGAGAACAAGTCCTGAGGGTTTAAACTCACACATCCTAACAGTCACAAAGGGACAGAAAGTAGGGGCCATGGTTGCTAATCTGCAGAAGGTAATGATTTCACTTCAATTGTTTGTGTGTAAAAATGGTTACTGTTTTACATACTGCTTCACAGTATGTAAAGTCAGGTTACCATATACTCATGCATTAATTACAATTTCTTGTTGAACATTTATACAAAATGATTTATAAATATTTTGTTTTTTCACAATTCTGTTTTATATGATTATATTCACATAAAAACAGGAAATTTGCCACATCTCTGGTATTCTAAAAACACGTTATTGACAAAAATTGTTGCTTTTCTTATTAGTCTAAAATTTTCTACTGGTCATGTACATTGTCTCATGGTAGTCTTCTTAATATCACCCAAGGACATATCCAGCAGTACTTTCCTTTTTGTATGTTTTGTTTTTCAAAAAATATATATCCTATTCCTTAATTGATTGAATTTTTCCTATAAATTCTAACATTTACCTAAGCTTTTGGCTCTTTAATTTTTCTGCCTGGGAACCCTGGAGTTTCCATAATAAAGACACACATTCTCTTTTGAGTTTCCAATGTTATTTTCACAAGTCTGCTCCACATATTCCATTTGTCCCTTCAGATCCTTCCTGCTCTGTGGGCAGGAGGTACACCTGGGTGGGTCCCAGGAGGCACACCTGTGAGGATATCAACACTGGCTCCTTAGCTCCAGGCTTCAGGTTTTAATCTACTGATGCAGAACTCAGCAGGAGATTATAAGAATGGAAGATTAGGGAGATTAGAGGAACCTTTCTCTCCTTGAAGTGCCACTGCCTGCTGACTGTGTCCCTAATTGGATTTCTCAACATCTGTCAGGTAGACCTCTGCACTAAGTCTCTGTCTCTATGTTCTAGAAAATGCTGCTTCTCCTAGCCTGTTCAAGAGTGTGGGTAGTATGTCCTCCTCTGAGAAGTGTCTGTTCAGGTCCTTGGCCCATTTGTTGATTGGGTTATTTGTTGTCTTATTGTCTAATTTTTTGAGTTCTTTGTATACTCTGGATATTAGGGCTCTATCTGAAGTGTGAGGAGTAAAGATTTGTTCCCAGGATGTAGGCTCCCTATTTACCTCTCTTATTGTTTCTCTTGCTGTGAAAAAACATTTTAGTTTAAGTAAGTCCCATTTGTTGATTCTTGCTATTAACTCTTGTGCTATGGGTGTCCTGTTAAGGAATTTGGAGCCTGATCCCACCATATGGAGGACATACAATCAATCAACAAATACATGAAAAAATGCTCACCATCGCTAGCAGTCAGAGAAATGCAAATCAAAACCACCCTAAGATACAATCTCACTCCAGTAAGATTGGCAGCCATTATGAAGTCAAACAATAACAAGTGCTGGAGAGGATGTAGGGAAAAGGGTACTCTTGTACATTGCTGGTGGGACTGCAAATTGGTTCGGCCAATTTGGAAAGCAGTATGGAGATTCCTGGGAAAGCTGGGAATGGAACCACCATTTGACCCAGTTATTGCCCTTCTCGGACTATTCCCTGAAGACCTTAAAAGAGCGTACTACAGGGATACTGCCACATCGATGTTCACAGCAGCACAATTCACAATAGCTAGACTGTGGAACCAACCCAGATGCCCTTCAATGGATGAATGGATTAAAAAAGTGTAGCATTTATACACCATGGAGTATTACGCAGCACTAAAAAATGACAAAATCATAGAATTTGCAGGGAAATGGATGGCACTAGAGCAGATTATGCTTAGTGAAGCTAGCCAATCCCTAAAAAACAAATACCAAATGTCTTCTTTGATATAATGAGAGCAACTAAGAATAGAGCAGGGAGGAAGAGCAGGAAGAAAAGATTGACATTAAACAGAGACACGAGATGGGAGGGAAAGAGAGAGAAAAGGGGAATTGCATGGAAATGGAAAGAAACCCTCATTGTTATAAAAAACTACATAAAAGAGGTTGTGAGGGGAATTGGAAGAAAAAACAAGGAGAGAAATGAATTACAGTAGATGGGATAGAAAGAGAAGATGGGGGAGGGGGATAGTAGAGGATAGGAAAGGTAGCAGAATACAACAGTTACTAGTATGGCATTATGTAAAAATGTGAATGTGTAACTGATGTGATTCTGCAATCTGTATTTGGGGTAAAAATGGGAGTTCATAACTCACTTGAAACTAATGTTTGAAATATGATATGTCAAGAGCTTTGTAAGGTTTTGAACAACCAATAAAAAAAAATACAAAAAAAAAAAAAAGAGTGTGGGTAGCATTTACCTACTGTGTGGGTTACTCAAATATCCCTTGTATTTTCTCTAGACTCTGTTCACACCCACTGAAAATGAACTATTAACTGTCCCTGAATTATTCAATTTGGAAGTGTCGTCAGTTTCTTTCTAGGCAAGCCTGATGAACAGAAGTCAAAAGAATTCTTTAGTATTTTTGTGAAGCTTTATTATTAGTAATAAGATTAACTTTTTTGCTTTTTTTTGTCAAGTTAATATCTCAGAAGGTTACTCTGAAGATATGATTATATTTTATCAACTGAGCCTGCCACTGCTTGAAAAACCTATCAAGTAGCTTTCAAATCAATTTGTATAAGAGTTACATTGTTTTCCCACACAGGTTTAATTTAACCTGGGGGACATGTTTGTGAATCTGTCAACATATTAGACACCAACCTTTTAAATTTTGCGGCAGGGTGGGGGGTGTTTTCATGGTTGTGTCTTCAGCTTTCATGCTAGCAACTTACCTACCACATATTTCTTAATATTGTGAGGCTGTATATCAAATTCTGAAAAAGGAGTAAAAGAGTCTAAGCTTTAATAGTGCACGTGCACACACATGTGGCTCTGGGATGAGAGAATAGAAAGTTTTTTGTCCGTGGCAAACTAGACAACAACTCCTTTACCTGTAAGCACAATTTTTTAAATATTAAGATTTGTAATTCGAGGGGCTGGGGTTGTGGCTCAGTGGTAGAGCGCTCACCTAGCACGTGCGAGGCACTGGGTTCGATCCTCAGCACCACATGCATGTAAAATAAAGATATTGTGTCCACCTAAAACTAAACAATAAATGTTTTAAAAAATTGTAATTTGAACAAAATATGCTTTTAGGGAAACGATGACCCACACACATCTTGGTCATTGCACCTACTGTGGGGGGTGGAAGAGCTTCCTGTCCCTGGGGCCGTCCAGGAGCCCTTTAGTTCTATACTTTCACCTAACCTCTGTTCCTGCCCCTCACTCCATTATTCCTCTCTTTTTCATCCCTCCCATTATCAACAGCAGATGAGGAAATAAGATGAAGTTTATCCTTGGGCCTGCACATTCTGGTTTGATGAAGCAGCTGCGGTTACAAATGAGATCCTCTTCGATGAATGGTTAGAAACTGTGGATCAGAATATGCCTACATTTCAGGTCTCATCTTCACTGCCATTTCTTACGGTCCTTTTTTGACAAGCCTTTGCTGTTATGATAACACTGGCCCACAGGAAGTCTGGAGTTGGAAATCTTATTCTTCATTACTATTTATTTGTTTTGCTTTTTTCTGGTGCTGGGGATCAAACCCAGGCCTTGCCTATGCCGGTGCAGTACTCCACCACTGAGCCGTAGCCACAGCTGGACTCAAATCTTAAGGCAGTATTTCACGGAATCTTGTGGGGAGACAGCGTGAACTGCATGAATGCAAATTTCACGCATACATGAAAAAGAAAAACACAGCTGGATTACTTCTAAATTATTAATCCTATTGTAAAAGCAATTTTGACATACTCTCTCCTTTTATCTTACTTTCTGTCTCTCCATTGTTACAGAGTATTCCCTTCTAAAGCTGCTTTGAAAAACAAACAGGATTTAGCCCACACTGTAGGCAAGAGTTTAAGAATTCATTTTCACTTTTATGAGACTCATTATCAGACAGTTGACAGAGGGTAGGAAAACAAGTAACCTCTTAACAGTCCATATATAATTTATTCACCTACCTACTCTTTTCCATTAAGGAGGAAAAGAAAAGAAAATGAGTCATTATTTAATATAGTTTTATGATCAATAAATAGCACTTTTTCCAGAATGCCTGGGTTTGAATCACAACCATACCACTACGGTGTGATCTTGGGCAAGTTATTTACATATTCTGACTTCTGTTTGTGCATCTGTAGAATGCTGATAATCATACACTCATCTCAACTTTGTTGTAAGAAAACAGGGATAACATATTTATTGTGGATCATAATGGGTTCAACAATACATAGGATAATTAATCTTATATTTTAAATGAAATTTTAACCTTAACTCTCTATAGCCTGTACATCATTACATTAGACACAGTCTGATAGAACAGATTGCAATTTTTAAAATTTCTGAATGCATTTTTTATTTGAAAAAAATTAAAAATTAGTTGAAGTTGGTTTCAGAAGGACATTGTGAATCGTTTCTTCATAAAATTAAAGCTACATTTTCAGATTTCATCTGTGGGTGGTGGGGGAGGTGTGGAACTCTGACTTTAAGAGGATAAGGTGGTTGTGGAACAGGATGCCTGCCTCATCCTGTGAGTAGCCTCAGTGGACATTGGCCACACCTGGACAACTGTGAGAAAGTATGTGTCTACCACAAACCAGTGGGAAGAGATGATTTTATAGCTATCAAGTGAGACATCAGATAGTAAATATATAACAGGCACAGTAATAATAGTAAATAAGCATAAGAATGAATTCCCAGTAAAATACACATGGTTCAAATTCTAAATCAGTACAAAATTCACTAGTTAGCTGAGCTTGTGCCAATGACTACTTTTCAATGTCTTATGTTATTCTTTCATTGAAATTTTTTAATGCTTGGAAATATAATACGTACACGGATCAGGAGGTTTTATGGCATATTCTCAGTAAGTAGAATTAATTGCAAGAAGTGGCCTTTAGTTACTGGACTTCCACACACTCTCAAATTCTCCACCACATAAATAGATATCATTTCAAATAAATACATAATGTCAGTAAAAACACAGTGCTTGCTTTGCAAACTCAAAAGCTGTAGAAATTCTGCAACCCCCAACCTTAACATTATTATTGCCCACAAATTTTTATCAGATAAAAATTCTGGAAACTACTGCTAATGGAAATTGACTTAGAGGTAAGTTTATATATATAATTCTACCACAAATATTTAATAAAACATTTCTCAAGAAAAGAAACCACATTTCAGTTACATTTTTATTTTTTTAAATCTAACACAATATCTGCCTGAAATATCACAGATGTTTAATACATGAAATAGAACTAATTGGTAATTAATTCTGTATGCTTGCCTCAGATAGATACTAGTAGTCATTCCTGAGAATAATAGCAAGTATATGGTATAATTTATATGCTATTTAATTCACAAATAGTAATTTTTAATATTTTTTTGTGAAATTTATAATAAAGAATAAAAAGCCACACCTGTTTGTAAAATGTCAAATTTTAAAGTCACAAGTACAAAGCAACACTGGATTCATTTTGGTCATAATATATTGTTTTTTGGACTCAATTATAAGCTGCAGTGAATCCATCTTAGTTGACTCTCACCAGCAAAGGTATTATTTTTAATATCTTTGTGCATCTTTCAATTTATAAAGTATTTTTATGATCTCATTCCACACAGATGCCAAAATATCACTTTAATCTTTGTGAAGATCACTGAGATCCAAGATATGCACATATGTTCACAAAAAGAATAAGAATCAATGACTATTTATTAAAGACATTTGAATTTCTCATAATGGAAATAGACTTTAGGGATAAGACATAATAAAACATAATAAATTAAGGGCTAGAATATCTACTGAAAAAGCCCTACTTCAATATCTCAAAAGTTCAAAAGGCATTAATACTTTTGACCATAAACAGATTTAAAAGAATTAATGAATTTTCAACCAAGACTCTATGGAATGAATAAAAAATCAACCCTTCCTAGAGCTCTACTTATAATGAGATAGCCCAGAGAACAGTGCAGTTTCTAAAATTTTTGACAAACATGAAAAAGCACAGAATTTCATCAAGATCTACAAGATGGACATGTGCTATCATCAAAATATTGGTGGTTCAAAATTAAAGCAGTGCTAATAAATTTGTTATTTATCACTAAGAAGACTCATGTGCTTATATAACTAGGTTTCTAAAAGTCTTTATGGAAGAGTAAAATTGAATTTTGTATGATGGCTCTTAACTTGGCAACATGTTCTAAATTTGGTAACTTTGATGTAAAAAACAAAAACTCCAAGCATCTAATATATACAGTTACTTGGCTCAGTCCTCATTTTAAAAATTTGTTTCAGCATGTAAGAGATACAATTTTATGTTTATTTGTGCAGAGTAGCTTGCAAATTGCCTTTTTTTTTTTTTTAGTAATAGGTAAGAGTCATTTTATGGCTTTTCTGGTAATGATATTGACTGTTCTAAGATGGCAATACTAAACAGAATTAAATTATAGTCAAATTGGAGGCAGGCAAACAGAAAAATATAAAAATCTATTATTTCTATATAAATATAGGCAGAAGCTTAACCTACAAACTTGTATAGAGAACTATTCATGGTAAAATACGTTCCCTTGCACAGGAGTCCCAAGGACATGTGAATCCATCTGTGGTGTTGACTCATTCCTGCTAAAGCACCTCAATGCTCATGATGGGTGCTTTCAGGATGAATGGGAAAATCGCCTGTGAGCATCTGGTGGTTGGTGGCAGCCATGTGCAAAAGCTCAGGGCCAGCAACCGAGAGTGCACAGCCTGCCTCGGTTTGACTTGATTATTAATCGTATCCCTAGGTCCATAAGCTATTACAAACTGAGAAACATTTTATTTATGGTCGTTCCAGATGAGAAAATTAGTACATCTGTTCATAAAGGCAAATATAATCCCATAAGAATAAGCATTTTAAGTTAATAATGTATGTTAATCTGTAATGTCACTAGACACATTTAAATGTTATAGAGTAATATAACATGAATATTTTGGTGAGAATTTGATATTTTCAGTATTTAAAAAGGAGAGATAAAAATAGTGACATAAAAGAAGAAAATAAAGCCAAGAAAAAGCATAGTAAGAGAAAATAAACAATAAGAATTTAAGTGGTAATAGATACTACATGTTCCATTCAAAAATACTTAAAGTTAATTTAAAAATTTCTCCCTGTAATTGTAAGGCAGTATAGAATAGAATGTCATAACCTAAAATCTCAAGTTAGAAAGCTCCAAACTTGAATTTTGGCTTTCTCATTTATTGTTTAGCTCTGTAATCAGGAAACTTACTTAATCTCTCTGTACCTGTTTCTACAACTGCACAAAGTAAACTCTAATAGTACTTATCATTAAATACCATTTAAAAAAATTAAATGGCATACTTCATGCAAACTTTTTAACCTTACATATAATGAATAGTATGCATTTCTTTTTTATTAAATTATCATGATTAGTATGACATGATTTATTCTATCTTTTATGGGCTCCAATAATCTTCTAATAATGTAAAATTTTAAAAATATAAAAGAGAGTCTTGGGTGAAGCTCAGTGATAAACTGTTTGCCTAGCATGTACCAGGCACTAGGTTTGATCTCCAGCATCTCACACACATATAAAAAGAGAAATAGAAGCTAAGCTATTATATGTCTTTTTCCTTTTCTCTGTTTAAAAGATCTTTAGAGAAATTTTACCTTCACAGAAAAATTAAGTATAAGGTATATAGATTTCTCATGTACCACCAGATCCCAGCCAGCCCTCACATTTGAAGAACATACTCAACGCATTATCATTCAAAGTCTGTGGATTACTTTATGGTTCATTCCTGATATCATACATTCTCTTGGTTTTGGCAAACATATAATGATGTGTCTACCATTTTAGTGCCATAAAGTCTAATTTCACTTCCATAAAACTCTTACTCCTCTATGCATCTCTGCCTTTCCCCCAATCCCTGGCAACCACTGATGTTTCTATAGGTTTGCCTTTTCTAGGATGTCACATAGTTGGAATCAGAGAGTATGTGACTTTTTTTTCAGATTGCCTTCTTTCACTTAGTAGTATGCATTGAAGTTTCCTCTGTTCATGACCTTCAATCTCATTTTTAGGTGCTAAATAGTATTCCATTGTTTGTATGTACCACAATTTTATACATCCCTGCATCTTAATTATTTCCAAGTTTTTGACAACTGTAATTAAAGTTAGCATAGACACTCTTAGGCAGGCTTTGATAGAACACACATTTTCAATTCATTTGTATAATTACAAAGAACAAAATTTCTGGATCTTAGACAAAAGTATGTTTAGCTTTATTAGAAACTTCCAAACTTCTTTTAAATTGTGTTATTTCACAGTTCCACAAGGAAAGAATATGGGGGAATAAATGTGTTCTTCCACATCTCCAGGTTTGTGACCATACCAGTCTACAAAACCTTAAATCCACATAAAGAAACCCAGTTGCCACAAGTTGGAAGATCCAGAACAAAATGGAGAGATTTCTGGACACATAAAACCTACCACAGGTGAACCAAGACACAGAAAGCATAAATAGGCCGACAATAAGTACAGGCTTTGAATTGGTAATAAAAAGTCTTCCAACAAAGAAAAGTCCAGGACTTGGTGACTTCAATGGTAAAACTCCATGAAATATTTAAAGAAGAACCAACACCACTTTTTTCGTTTCAATATTTAAAAAAATTGAAGTGGAAGGATTTTTTAAAAATGCATTCCATGAGACCAGCATCATTCTGATAATAGAACGAGATAAGAATGCAACAAAAAAGTAAACTACCAATGGATATCCTGTAGAACATAGACGCAGAAATCCTCAAAAAAAAAAAAAAATACTAACAAACAGAATCTAACTGTACACCAAAGAGATTATTAACTATGATCAAGTGGGATTTATCCCAGGGAGGCAAGGATGTTTCAACATCTACAAATCAACAAATGTGATATATCAGATCTGAAGAACAAACAAAAAAGGTATGATCATTTCAATAGTTACAGAAAAGGCACTTGATAAAATTCAACATCTCTGCACGATGAAGATTCTGAACAAATTAGGTATAGAAGGAACATCCGTTGACACAATAAAGGCTGTATATAATAAGCCCACATATAACATCAAACAAATGTATATAAAATAAAAAAAACATGTCTCTAGGGGTTGGAATAAGATATGAATGTTTTCTAAGTGCTTTCACCACTTTTATTCAACATAGTACTGAAAGTCCTGTACAGAGCAATCTAACAAGAGAAAGAAAGAAAAGAGAAAGAAATTGGAAATGAGAAATCAAATTGTCACTGTCTGCAGATGATATGATCTTATATGTAGAAAATTGCAGACTTCACCAAAATCTATTAGAACTAACGAACAAGTTCAGCAAAGTTGCATGATGCAAAATAAACACAAAAATCAGTAGCATTTCTATACTCTAATAATGAATTATATGCAAAAGAAATAAAGCAAACAATCTCATTTACAATAGCTGCAGGAAAAAAAATGCCTAGGAATAAATTTAACCAAAGAGAGATGAATAATTTCTGCAATGAAAACTGTAACAAATGGGAAAATATCCCATGTGCATGAATTAGAAGAATCAGTATTGTTAAGATATTCATACTTCTGGGCCTGGTGGTACTGTCTATAATCCCAGTAATTCAGGAGGCTGAGGCAGGAAGATTGCAAGCCAGCCTCAGCAACTTAGTGAGCCTTAAGCAACTCAGTGATACCCTGTCTCAAAAATTAAAAAGGTCTGGGGATATGGCTCAGTGGTTCAGTGCTCTTGGGTTCAATCCCTGGTAAACCACCCCCTAAATGTCCATACTACTCAAAGAAATATATAGATTTAATACAATTCTTATAAAAAATCATGACATTCTTCATAAAACTAGAAAAAAAATTCTAAAATTTGTACAAAACTACAAAACCCCCCAACAACCACTGTAGTCTTGAGTAGAATAAACTAAGAAAATCATTACTTTACCTAAGAACATAGATGCAGAAATCCTCAAAAAAAAAAAATCCTAACAAGCAATTAACTGTACATCGAAGAGATTATTAACCATGATCAAGTGGGATTTATCCCAAACTATGCTACAAAGCTGTAGTAATCAAAATAGCATAAAAATAGTCACATAAACAAATAGAACTATACAGGCTTTGCAGCAAGGTTTGGAAACAGCATGCATCCATCAAGTGAAGAAGGATGAAGAAAATGTGGTACTTGTACACTATGGAATAGGATTCAGCCACTAAAGAGAATGAAATCCTGTCACATGTGGCAATATAGATGGATCAAGAGGATATTACATTTAATTAAATAAGCCAGGCATAGAGAGACAAATATTGAGTGATCTCACTCAAGTGGAATACATGAAAAGACAGTTTCATAGAAATTAAGAGTAGAATAGAGCTTACCGGAGACTGGGGAGAGAAGTGGGGAAAGAGCGATTGGAAAAGATTGGCCAACTGTACCGGCACAGAAAGGAGGAAAGGGTTTGAGGAGATAGCTAGGCTCACCCTGATTTGAATGTTACACAATATATACAGGTAGAGAAGCATCACATGGTACCCCATTTATATGTACAACTATTTAATAATAATCAATCAATTTAATAATTGATTTATAATAATAATACCAATTTAATAATAATAACAGGAGAAAAAGAAAAATGTGCAAGTTTTTGAACAGTTGCTATACCAAAGAAGACGTAGAGATGGCAAATATTTCCATGCAAACATGTCAACATCGTTAGTTATTAGAGAAACACAATTCAAAACCACAATGAGATATCGCTACATGACCATTTGTAAGGCTAACATTTAAACAAATATACAAACAAAACGTGGACTTTACCAGTGTTGACAGAGCATAGAGACACAGGAACTCTCACACCCTTTTAGTGGAAATGTATGAAAGTGCAAAAATAATTTAAGTTTCTTTTTTTTCTTTTTCTTTTCTTTCTTTTTTTTTCCAGTTTGGCAATTTATTAAAAAGTTAGAAATATACCTATCATACGACTCATTCTACTCTTAGATATTTATCCAAGAAATTAAAGTATATATGTATATATTCAGGAGGACTTGCACATAAAATTTCACAGCTACCTTCTTTATTACAGCAAAAGATCTGGAAACAATGAAATGTCTTTCAACAGGTGAAGAGATAAGAAAACTATGGAACATCTCTATCAATGGAATCCTATTCAGTATTAAAAGAGAATGAAGTAAAGATGCATGCAATAGCATGACTGATTCTCAAAATAAATAATCATGCTGAATAAGAAAGCCAGACACTGACTCCCCCCCCCAAAAAAAAGAGTGGACACTTTTGTAATATTCCAAGTCTAGGATGGGATGTTCAAATTCCAGAACTTGGAGATTCCTCCACAGTGATTGAAATCAGGTGAGTAGGTGACTGGATGGCAAGTGGGTTGGGGCAGAATGGAGGAATTATATGGAGATTTCAGGAAGTCTTTCAGGGAAAGAGCAGATACATTAAGTTGATTGCAGCAATGGATTCACAGATATATAGACAGGTCACAATTTAACATCTCATTCACTTTAAACATTTGCAGTTTATAGCATGTCAATTATACCTCAATATAGCTGTAAAAATAAAACATTACATCACTCTTCTGCTCATAGCCCTCTATTGCTTCCTCATTAGTTTTGGATAAGACTGAAAGTTCTTACTGTGACACTCTCTGTCAGATGCCACCACCTCAGAGGAGACTTGCCTGAGCTCACTATTTACACACTCACCACACGTTACCCTGGATCCATTACCCCAAGGCCCTCATCTCCCTGGCTCTTATAATCATCTACTATTATTTTTTAAATGATTTATTTTTATTGTCTATTTCCCTATTAGATGTGAGAGTCTGGGAGTGGAAATTTTATATCTTGTTCAGTGCTCTAACACCTGGACATGTTATACACTCCATGAAGGTTAATTGTTACAATTAATGATCTAGATGAGTGCTAACCTCTTACTTCTCTATACACTATTGCACTGGAATAGCTTTTGCCATCTCTTTTACATTTTCCTTCCATTTTTTTTTCTTCTTTTGCTATCCTGCAGTGATATATGTTCTAGGATTGGAATCTCAAGAGAAAATCTAGATATTTCTATCAGACTTTTTCTCAGAGTATAAGGAATCACACTGAAGTGGGCAGTGATGCCTAAATCATATAAAAACCACAAGGCCCAAGGGACATAGAGCAAGAAACATAAGACATTTTTAAGAACTAAGAGCTGTAAAAAAGAAACCACCAGTAGATGCTACTAAATTATATCACATCTAATAAAAGTTTCCAAAGTACCCAGCCAACATGCTTTTATTCTATTATAGTCAGCAAATAGTTATTTTATACTCTTATGAGCCAGAGATTGTTTTTCACTAAAAGTAAAAATCTTTCATAAAACATAATTTACTTTGTCATACTTTTTTAACCCCACTTCCCATTTTAGTTTTCTTCTTTAGCACACAAAAGTGAAAAGTCTAATAAATTTACGGTGGCCCTAATACAGCCAGAGGCACATGCTATACAAAGAAACAGTAGCTGATGAGTATAGCCAAGAGAGAGAAGTGGAGGTCTTCCTCTAGACTGCTTTCAATCCCTTTCTGGTAGCTCAGGCAGAGAGGCCCGAGCCACCTGCATTTGTGGAAAGAAAAGCAGCCAATACCAAGTGAGAATTCCTTTGTTTGCCAGGGCCCAAAGTAGAGTCCTGGTGTCTCTCCATCCTTTAATTAGATGACTCCTGTGGCTGCGCTCATTCTTTTAAGTCACCTGTCAGCACTCACTGCTTTCTTCTCTAGCCCTTGAAGGAGTCTGGACTTCCTGGTGTTCTGGATATTGGAAGTCTTGAAAGACCTAGTAGGGTCACATGCTTATCTGAAATCAGCAGGCTCCCTGGCCCTGCAGAAACATGTTCAGTTCAGATTCTTGTTGCTTTGGAACAGGCTAAAGGAAACCTGAGTGTGTCTTCAAATGGGCCTGAATCCATACATTCAATGGAAAGATACTGAGGATATGTTTTAGTCTGATTTCAGGCCGGTGAAGCAAAATAAGTCTTTCAAAGTTGACATTTCCAGCAGAGAAACGACACTTTCTCTACTTGGGGAAACAAAGCTGGGAGCCTATGGGCCTGGGGTTCTGTTTCACTCTTGCCTTCTCAGATCACAAAGCATATTTAGCATCGGAAAGCTTTTGCATAATTTTGTATGAATGTTTTTATCACAACCGTTATTACCTCTTAGGTGACACGACATGAGTTTACATTTGTTTGTAATAAAAGCTTCTTCAAATTGAGGAGTAATGGACTATCAGCCGCCTGGTACTTTCATATTAGACATGAAAGCATGCCTGGAATGGCCTTCTGCTTAGAAAGGACTATTTTTCTTATTCAAAATACTATTTTAAGGAATATTTCATGCCTCTGATTAGGACCCTCTCAAACAGCAGGTTGAACAGAAGCAAAGCAGAGTAGTGTTTCAGCCTCCCATTCAGGATTTAAACTCTCTAAAAATATTTCACTGTCATAGAGACAAAAGCCAGGAGTGGGGTCGGGGGTGGGGGGAGCACTCTTTAAACTTTAGAACCCAGAGCATGTTTTGAACTATAAATTACTTTGAACATTACAAAATATCCCAAATGTTCAGGTCCAGGAACTAATTTGTATCTCCTTTCAACCTTGCTTCTAATGAGTTGCCACTTGCTTCTGATAAAACCATAAACCAGAAAACAAAAAACAAAACACAAAAAAAAAACACAAAAAAATGGTCCAATGAGGGGTAGAGATTAGAGGGGATTTCCTGAAGTTCACAGTTGAAATTTCAGACTTTTTCAAATTCTTTTTAGGTTAGTAATATTTGCCCTATGGAACAAAACATTGAACTGTCATAGAAATCAAAACACTCAATGTAATACTCCATAAAATATAATTTTAGAGCATTTTGGTTTTCATTTCTTTGCTTTAGAAATGTTTACCTGTGGAATATATATTTGTTCATATCCCTGAAATACTTCACAACCTTTTGCAACACACTGAGAGGTGAAAAGATTTTAGAGACTTTCTCCGTGTGAAACATCACGGGAGACCCCTTGCAGAATTGCCATATAATCGGATTCTACCCTGCTGAAACCTAAGGAGGGCTGGACAAGACGTAAAAGGACACTATAGACTATTTCAATGTCATTATTGGACAAGTTATTATTCACAAATTATGGAGGTTGATTATTACATATGAGAAAATTCAGTATAATGAAAAGGACATTCTTTCACTTGACATTTATGTCAGCAAGAACGGCAAAATTGCATGTGTGGTACGGGTGGCAGAGCAGTAATTTCAGAGCACACCATATCCCTGCTTGATAAAAGAACAATAAACTGAAATGTCATGAACTAAAAATCCCCTCCTCTAAAAAGTTTTAAAGAACACTATTCTGTATTTAACAACTAAAATAATATGAGATAATCATGTAAAATTCGCTAACATGACATTCAGAATAAATTCTCAGGAGGAAATAATTTTCTCTTAGAAAAAGTTTTCAGTTATATTTAATCACTTAAACTTCTTTTATGTGCTGGTTTTCAGAGATAATCTTTATACTTTCATGTTAAGATTGAGTTACATTTTCTTTAAAATATGGCAACAATAAGCACTTTGGAACTCGGCAGAATCATATTCTGTGGTAAAAAGAATCCCCTAGTTTTTCGTTATGCATCTCAAGAGTGGAGTCTAATTCTCTCTGATAGGGCATTCCACCCATATGTCATAATACCTGAATGATAGTAAAGAAATAATGATAAATTGTGACATTTTTTTCCTTGTCACAACCACTCTTCGTCATTTACTTACCCATACATAAATTGCCTGATCATTATAGGCAGCCTGCATGATTGAACTAGCCTTGATTCACAGCCATTTAAAATGAGAGACTTGTTTATTACACAGAAGCTGAGAGACTTCAAACAATCTGAGCTCCTGATAAAGACTGATGGCCTGGTCCAGACCCCGGTCCCCATCCCCAGCCACCCAACCCCACCTTCCACTGACTCCCTGTGCCTCCCCTAACCTCTCTTAGTTCAGGACACAGGTCTCCTTCATCAGCATATACTTTGGCTTCAGGACACGTCCTGGCTCATATCATCCTTTTGAACCATCATCGTTGTAAAGAACTGTGAGGATCATGAGGATTTACCTACTATTAGGCTACAAAGTTATCCTGCCACAGCTTCACTGACACAGGCAGAAGACACAAGACTCATGGGTCAGAGACAAGGACAGGTTATTACACACACTCATAGCAGCAGCCAGCATTAGGCTGGTTCTTCATGGCCTAATCCCTACTGGAGCAAGAGCCAAGTGATGGCACATTCAGTGGATTGTGTAACTGAAAAGTCCTACGTTTTAGGCACATAAATCCATTCTAATGTCCAATAAGTATGCCTGCCCTTGGCTGTAAAGGGAAAAACTATGCCTCCCTTCTGAGGTTCTTTACTATATAAACATTCTTAAAATGATGATATGGATCACAAACGGAGAGGACCTCTGTTCCCAAGACGTGCAGAATTGTAAGAGATTCATGGAGAACTGTGTTCCAACATAATTGCACTTCAATGCAATGCATTTCAGGTGTCTTTATTGAATATTTGAATAATGGAATAAAGAAAGTTTAAAGCAGGTAGTTCAGAAAACATTATTCACCCCGCTACTCAAGAGCCATTAGAGGACACAGTATGGCAACCAGAGAAAAGGAGATTTCCATGCCACCTGCTGCAAAGAAGAGCATTTGCATTTCCATGAAATAACATCTGTCAGCCTAGACCTCCCCTCTCTTCCACTTATGTGCTTCAGGTTGCACATCTGCCTTATGTGAACTGTCTTTCTGTTATCGCTTCTTGTCTACATGGCTCAGTTTTATACTTCATAGGGCAAAAAATGATGTAAAACACACTACCCTCAATGGGTAACATTATAGGGTCAAATTTGGAGCACTATTTTGTTACCTCAATTATTCCTTTACTTGGGTTTTCATGTTTTAACTGTTCAGTGCTAGAGTGTGAATGTGTGTGTGTGCATGTGCATGGGCATGAGGGAGTACAGATGGGAAAGAGAGAGACTGAGAAGTAGAAACAGAAAGAGAGAGTAATTTGCTTATAATGTTGTTCTTCATTTGCCCCATAGGGGAACTCCTCATTAAGTTTGATTATGCAGTGTATTGTAGAGAACATCCCCATCAGAAATTTTTCAAAGAAACTTATGTGTCTATTATGGCCAGTCACTATGCATATATGTTACCTTGATCATTTTGCTTTTTTAAAAAAGTTTATTTGTTCTTTTTAGATATACATGACAGTAGAATGCATTTTGACATAGTATACATATACATAGTACAACTTAAACCTAATTAGGATCCCATCCATGTGATTGTACCTGATATGGAGTTTCACTAGTCAGGTATTCATATAAAAACATAGGAAAGTTATATTCAATTCGTTCTACTGTCTTTCCCATTCCCAAACCCATTCCCTTCTCTTCATTCCTCGTTGTCTAATCCAGTGAACTTCTTATCAATCCCTCTTATTGTGTGTTAGCATCAGAGAGAATATTTGGCCTTGGTTTATTGGGACTGGCTTATTTCACTTAGCATGTTAGTCTCCAGTTCCATCCATTTACCAGCAAATGCCATAATTTCATTCTTCTTTACAACTGAGAAATATCTATCTATCTATCTATCTATCTATCTATCTATCTATCTATCTATCTATAAATGTGATATATATATCACATTTCTTTATAAATTCATCTGATGAAGGGTACCTAGATTGGTTCCATAGCTTACTTATTGTGAATTGAGTTGCTATAAAACATTGATCATTCTGCTTAATCTTCACAAAACCCTTATCAATTGGTCTACCTCCTGCTGCCTCTGGAAGGCAGTGGTGGAATTAGTGCTAAAATAAACATTTGAATTCAGAATCTAAATTTTCTAGTTAGTAGCAGTGTGATATTAAGCTTCTTGATTTTTTTGAATCTTAGCTTTCTCATTAAAACATTGGAATAACAATATATATCTTGAAATTATGTTGAGGATTATGAAATATTTGATGCAGAATGCCTTCATGTACATTTGACATAAATCAATGTAAGTTCTTTAAACTTATCTTGCATTAAAAAAAAAAAGGGAATATAGAATCAGGGCTTCCCATCCATGTCAGAGATGTTTTTTTTGTTTGTTTTTTTTTTAATTTTTTTTCAGAGATGGTTTTGATGGTCTTCTTTATCACAAGAAAGATGGCCCTTTAAGGTGGGGATGAGGAGTCTTTCCTCTCCATGTTTTCTATGTTCACTTCTCTAGCTCTGCCATGAAGCCACAGAGCACACCAGCCATTGGGGATGAATAAGTATTATTCCTACTTATTTTAACATATGTTTTATTTTTCTATTATGATGAGATATACATGACATAGATTGAACATTTTAGCCATTTCAAGTGTATAATTAAGTGACCTTAAGTACCTACACAACATTATACAGCTTTTACTTCAAGTTTCTTCTTTTGTGTAATGTATACAGTAAATAAGCAAAATAGTATATGAATTTTTTAATTATTTTGGAAGGCACAGTCACATTGGTGTTTGCATATTATTTATGATGGGGAAATGTCCAGAAGTCATGGAGACCATTAGTTTAGGGAGATCCTCTACCAGATCCATAAGTTGAGTTATGGTCTTTAGTTGTGTTTCCTTTCTTCTCATATTTCTTCTTCAGGCTTGCTATGAACATTGGGTGAAGTCAAATAAACATGATAACCAATTGACCAGCACTAAAAGAGATTGACTTTCTATGCTGGAGAGATTAGGAGCTGTCACCTTAGAAAGGAAAGGCGGGACAGGGAAGACGACAAGCCCTGGAATTTCAGCTATGATTTGGCTGCTCTGATTCCCACCTTCTAGGTAAAGAGTTTCAGTTGTTTCAGATGGGATGAGAAAAAAAAAAAAAAGAATGGAAAATTCATGTGCTAAATTATAACCCCTTTACTTAAATAGCTTACTTGATAGTTCACTTGCATTATCCCATATTATCTTCAAAAAATCCTATTTTTGAAATGAATACATTCAAACAAGAGGGAAAGGTAATTTATTGCTATTCATACAATTACCGAGGGTTGGAGGAAGGACTTGGATCACAGTGTTGCCTCCCTCCTCTACCCAAAGTTATCTTCCCTTTTTGTAACAGCTGTGTCTAAGGAGGTGCTTGGAAATGCCAAGGGAGATAAGGTGGTCAGAGCCTTATAGGTTCTGTGCAAACAGGCTGGGGATGTGTGATTCTAAAACTTCAGCCAAAATTACAACCTGGAGATGCTTATTGAAAATATAAATTCCCAGTATTATAGTGCCAAAGACTCTGGACCTGTTGGTCTAAGAAAGTGTGTAGAAATCTGTATTACATTTTCCAGATGATTTTGTCAGGACTCGGTTGTGCAATGACTTTTAGATAAAGCATATGTAAATAGGACAAAATTACCATTTTAAAACTGACAATAGTTTCTTCATATTGGCTAAAATTAGATTCTTTAAATGGTTGAAAATAGAAAATTGGCATGTAAAGAATACAAATATTTTCAGAATTTTAAGGTGGAACTTGAAATTCTTAAGCTAATAGGAGAAAAGTGACTCATTGTAGTTGAACAACTTATTTGTTTAGTAATATAAATGAAATATGTCTGTGACCCAAAATGAATCCTGAAATAATTATGTTTAATCTAAATATAGATTCTTACTGGACTCTTAGATCCAATCTTTTAGAATGAATAACCTAGACATTAAGCCATGTGTTTGTTGACCTGTGGTGACTGTCCTTCTGTGCTTTAGAGAAAATCAGACCACTCCTTCAATGTGAGGACAAGGTCTGGGTGGAGTAGGGGTTTTTTTCCCCTGAGGAAGTGGGTGTCCCTTATCTGTCTGGCCAGAGTCCATGCTGGACCTTTTTCTGAGTGACACGAACCCACTTCTTAGATTGGTGTTAAGGAGAGAGTTGTGCTTTGGACCCTGAGAAGAGAGAACAGGATCAAGAAAGAAGTTTGTCCTTGAAACATCTCAGCAAACCAGTGACAATAGAGGACAAAGAGGTGCCTCTTCCTGCAGGAACATTTTGGCTAATAGGTGTAGGAAAAATAGTTTTTTTTAAAGTTAAATTATAATCCCTATTTCTCAGTTCTCACTGATATAATAATATAGCCAGATATTTGCTCTGCTTTGTAGAAACAGGAGAAGGACCAGTTTCTTCCTTAGTGTTGAAGCAGACTGAGGGGAACTTCAGCCTGATCATGAGTCAGCAAAGGATCCTCACTGAGATCCCCTACTACATTATCCAAGGGACATTTCAGGAACATCTTTTTGGAGCTAATATAGGCATTAGCTCCACGGGGATCCCTCACAAGAAATTCTCATTCATTCCATTATTCCTGATGAGCAATTGCGCTGTACTAAGAGAAACAGATGGGAATGATTTGGATTGGATAGCTCAGCTAGTAAAAATTCAGGACTAATAAAGTCAAGGTCAGGAGACGGTTCTCTGTGGTAATCAGGGAGCAATTAACTTAGAGAGAGAAATAATTTTCCAAAGGTAGTGATTAAAGCTGCACCTTGGCCAAGGGCCACTGTCGTCATGAAGCCCAGGTGAGATAAGAGGGATACTAAATCTGTCCATCAACAGACTCATTAGTCTAAAGTGACTTGTTAATACCTGTGGGTGCTTTTGACAGGACTAGACAGGGGAAGAATTAATGCTGGGGAAAGGAGAAGAAATCACAGAAAAGAATGATAAGATCTCACATCTGCGTTTGTAGGAGTGCAAAACTGCAATTGAAAAGACATGCAGTATGGTAACCCACTGAGGGAAGAGCACTTTTGAAGTTCTTCAGTGCTCTCAGTGGTGTGGTAGACCGTTTATTACTCAGAATGAAACAGAGAAACAATTACGTGGAGCGGATGGTGAGTTGGTAGCCGCATCTTCACTCAGACCAGTACGTTCAAAGGCTTATCTACAGTTAAAAGGGATTTCAAAGGAAATGGGAACTGAGAAGTATTCAGAAGAAGGAAGTTAAATATATCAATTAAAGGATAAAGTTATAAGTGTGTATGTATGTGCCTGCATGTGAAACTACATACAAATTACATACAGGTTTTTAATGATGAAAGAATGGGAGAGGAAGCCCTTGTTCAGATCCAGTGTTTAGATCATCGTAAGACCTTCTCTTCACTGTAAGAGTTCCTATTTACATGTCTCTAGTTCAATTTCAGTAGTATTTCCTTGGACAAAATCTTAGTGTGAAGAAGACCAGCCCCTTGAAGCGGGTGCTATGAGTGATAAATAATATTTTCATCCATATTTACCTTGTGACTCTCTTTACCTTACATAGCCATTTGCATTCATGACACACAAATATTTGGTTAGTTAGACACATATGATTTAAACAGACATTACCTTAAAGTTATTCTAATACTTTAAGCCATCAGTTTTAGAAGGACTGAGAAAAGAGCACAGAATCTAAAAGGAAGCAAAATCAGAAAAATAAAAAAAAAAAGTCTGGAATATTGTCCAACCCTGAGCATTCACTAGGGTTCTAAATAACAATTACAGAAGTCTCTGGAATTGCACTGAAGTTGCCTGGATTGTCCCTGGCTCTTGCTCATCCCCAGTGGGCACACACTGGCCACAGAGGAGCAGATGAGGAGTACTAAATTCTAAAGATTGCTGTCAGGCTAACTCAAGTGAACAAGGACAGGCCAGTAGATGGCATGCATATAGGATAAATGTCATGATGAGGCTCTTACAGTCATGGGTGACTCTGGCAAAATCCATTTGTAAATTAACTGGAGACTATTTACCTACACCTAAGTGGTTTCTCTGTTTAAGAAGACTTAATTACAGTAACACACAAGTGAAGCGGGTAGAACTGGATTCAGGGTATTTCATACAGGATCATACCAAATAACTTGTGAAATTGTTAATGTTGCTTTCACTTTAAAATAGTATAACCAATAAATACCCAGAAGTTGGTACTGAACTATGAATTTTGCATCACAAATTAGACCATCAATTGTGTGATAACACATTTTGGCTAGAGCTGGAGGTTGATTAAGTATATACAATAAATCACCATAGTTTTAGTGAGTACTTCAAATCTAATTGTTCCATAAAACATCCATCTAAATTTAGAATCTGACCCCGATTTCAAATCAATTTCTATTTCATGAGCAGGTGCTGAAACAGTTTTCAGTGACTGTACTTAAACCCACTCATAGGGAGCAGCGATCGATTTATTACTGTGTGCATTTTTTATCAGGACAAGAGACTCCAAGGACCCACTGGGTGACTTTTCTCAACATTTTATCTGTATTATTCAAACCAAAGTTTTTCTTTGCAGAAGGAAAGCCTCACAGTGAGGTTTTTCATATTTTATTTTCATGGTTTAGATACAGAGCTATGAGTCTGTACAGTTCATGAATGACATGGGAAATAGCCTGTTATTCATTAGATTGAAATGTTTTCCATATAACAAGTATTTTCTCAGTTCTCAGTAGATAATAGAGTTGGAACCATGTATTGAAATAAGCCTGTATTATAGAGTCAATCAGAATTTGCAGTTATTTACACTATCTGATTTTTACTTGACATGTCAGTGAAATGGAAAGAAATGCCATACTTGTTGGTGAATATTATATGAGGGTCAAATGAACAAAAATCCCTAGAATAATTCCTGGGAAATAGGGAGCAATATTTATAGAGTGTTTTTTAAAATTATGATTTATTTATGCTGACAAAAAAGGGCTGAGTCATAAATTGGCCCATTATACTTGTTTTCCTAAAAATAAAAAATAATTATTTTTAAATATATTTATTTGTATTCTTTTAAGTTTCTCACTGATTTCACAAAGGATTGAGACAATGTAAGATTTTTTTAAAAAAAATCAATAAAATTGAAGATAAAATAGAAAATATGGAAAACATTTTTCATAATACACAAACTATGAAAAATGAACCCTAATTTGTTATGGCTTTATTTCTACTAAACAGAATTGAAAATTTGGCTCTGAGCTCTCAAGAGACCAATGCATAAAGGAAAAATAAAAGTACTCCCAAATTATAGTTTGTTTGTTTTAAAAATTACTGCAATCTTATACCAGAAGCAAAGTTTCATAATATTTTATTTCAAAAAGTATTTCTATATGTCTTGTCAAGGAACATGGAGTAGGTGATGTACTCAACCAAATAGTCACAAAAATACTGGAGCAACACCACAAGTACACTTTGTTTGACAGGTGAATGTGTTGATTCCTGATAGGCAGCTCTTAGCTTGATAATGATCCTTATTCTCTCCTCTGTTCCCTCCAAAAGAACATCTAATCGACTTTTATATCCCCAAATTGTTCATCTCAGTTACATGCCATGGAAAACCCCCAGAGGAGCCAATACTGTAAACTCCAGAGAGTATTCTTCATGGATGACACTTCCTGTTTTCCTCCAAATGGCTTAGGAGTGACTTTTCACTTTAGAAAAGATGGGTTGTTGTAAAATTGGGCAGCTTCAGTGACTCATATTCTCATTTTTTTAATAGACTCTATTTTTTAGAGTTTTAACTTTACAGAAAAATTGAGAGGAAGAAACAGATTTTCCATATACCTCTTACCCCCACCCATTCACAGCTTACCTGTAGGCAACATCCTGCAGTAGAGTGGCACATTTGTTACAATTAATGAACCTAGAGACATATCATTACTATTCAAAGACCATCATAGTTCACTGTTGGCCTTGTACGTTGTACAGATTTGTATAAATCAACACCAACATCTATCATTGTAGTCTCATCCAGAATACTCTCCCTACCCTAAAAATCCTCTGTTGCTCTGACTTTTTATTCTTTCCTCCCCACTAATCCCTGGCAACACTGAACAATTTACTGCCTGCATAGCATAGTTTTTCCTTTTTAAAAAATTTTTTTTCATATGCCTTATAATGAGAATCAAGTATGCAGCCTTTTCAGGCTAGCTTCTTTCACTTAGTAATATGTTATTTAGGTTCCTTCATCTTTTCTCATGGCTTGGTAGTTTATTTTCTGTCCTGAATAACATTCCCTTGTCTAGATGTACCACAGTTGAACCAATCATCTTCTGAAGGACATTTTGGTTGCTTCCAAGGTTTAGTAATTATGCACAAGGCTACAGGGAACATCCACATTCAGGTTTTTATGTGAACATAACTGTTCAGCTCATGTGGGGTAAACATCAAGAAGCTAAATCTCTGGATGGTGTGGTAGCAATTATGTTTAGTTTTTCAGTGAATTGGCAAAGTATTTTCCACAATGGCTACATTCTGCATTCTCACCAGGAATGAGTGTTCCTGTTGCTTACATTCTTAGTTTTTACTCTTTCATTTTTTTTTTTTTTGGCTTCATTTCCTTTTAATCTTGGATCGCCTCCCTCACCAAAAAAAAAAAAAAAAAAAAAAAATTAAAAGCAAACCACGTTGATTATGGATTAGCATGAAATATTTTGTCTGTTTCCCTAGAAAGTGGACGTAGGTGATCAGCACCCACACTGCGCTGCTCATTAGCTGGTAAAGTCATTTTGCCTGGAGAGTCCTCCTCCCCATTGTGGTCAGTCAGCAGTGGGGGAGTTCAGTGGACTGTGACTCCTTCCTCAGAGGCCAAAAACTAAATGAAAGTGCAAATGAGAGATAAATAGACCATGGAAGCTGGTCTTTGACCTTGGGAACATTGTCAGAGCTGGGTGAACTCCATCCACCCTTTCTAACATTACATCTCCATCTCGCAGAGGTAAAGGAAACCAAGTTCGGGGTCTGACCATAGTGTAGCCTAATAGGAGATGAATGTGTAATCTGCAGCACTAAAGAACTGCACTGTCAGTGTCATGAGGAAAGAAAGGAACGTTTCATCTTCTTTTAGGGAACTATAAAGAAAATTACCTTTCAGAAAGCCTGGCACTTAGAAAAAGGGAAAAATATTCTCCCAAAAGAATTTGTAACTACAGTCAGTTTGAATCCACATCAGCTGGCTAGACCAACATACTTCTAGTTGAGAATTTATTTTAAAGTGATCCCAAGCTGGTAGTGCCCCGAGATACTGGCAGAAGCAAATATAAATTTTCTTTGATGGAACCTACTTTGAGGTCTCAAAGCAATTCCCAATAGGTAAAGTTCCAAGATATATAAACTCACAGTCAGAACGTAAAATTCACAAGAAAAAAGAAAAAAAAAAGATATTTTAGGTGAGAACCAGCAAATAAACTGAGAACTGAATTTGGCTTAGAATTCAGGTTGTGTAAAATAAGCTGTATGTTCAAACTACTTAATGAAATAAATGAAGTGAATGAATATATGAATCAAGAAAAAAGACTATCAAAATGATTAAGAGGATTCCTAGACAAATTAAGCAAAGGGAACTGTTTTAGTCAACTTTATTCACTGTGTACAAAAATACGTGACAAGAACAACTCAGAGGAGGGAATGTTGGTTTGGGGCTTATGGTTTTGGAAGCCTGAGTCCTTAGACAAATGAGCCCATTGCTCTGGGCCCAAGATGAGCAGCACCTGACCGCTGAAAGAAAGGAGGAGAACTACTCAGCTCACGGAGGGCAGGAAGCAGAGAGAAGGAAGGTGGGAAGTGGCACAGAGAAGACTCACAAGTCAAGGGCACACCCCCAGTGGTCCATCTCCTTCAGCCACACCCCACCTACCTCCAGTTGCTACTCAGTCCATTCAAACTAGAACAGACTGGTTATGTTAACAGAATTTATAATCTAATGACTTCCCCTCCTAGCATTCCTGCATTAATACAGAAGCTTTGGGGTGGGGTGAACATCTGCTATAACAGGGCCAAATTGAACTTCTAGAGCTAAAACGACATAACAATATAAAAATTACAATTAAAAACTCAAGGGGTAAAATTAACAATAAATTAGATGTTGCTGATACGATAATTAAGGAGCTGGAAAACAAAAAGTGGAAGAATTTGCATAGAATATAGAAAAGAGAAGACAATACAAGAGAGAGATTTAGAGACTTGCATGATCAGGTAAGAAGGTCCCATATGTGTTCAATCAGAAATGAGAGAATGAGATAAAGGCTTTATTTGATCATGCTGTTGTCTTTCACCTTTCCACATAATATATATTTTAGAATCAGATTAATTTCTACCCAAATCTTGTCAGGATTATTAATGGTATTGCATAGGAACTATAGGTCATATTGGAGAGAACTGGTGTTATTTTACCTTTCCACTAGGTGCTCAGACTGTGCACCTCCAGGGAAGAGAGATCAATGAATGATTGGAGATCACTGAGAACAGATAGGGAGCAATGCCCACCAGTCTCAGGTGGCACAGTATTTATTTACAGCAAAAGGAGAGAGAGGGGGCCCTAGGTACATCCCCTTGCCATCTAACCTCCAATGCATAGATATCCTGTGTCAGTGTGACTCCTCTGCAGCATTGTGAGCAATGTGGCTACATATTTCACACTTCATGCCCAAGTAAAAAGACCAGGTTCCTTTACCTGAAGAAACAGATGGAATAGTTGGGCTTCCCAGATATCAGATGATGAACACACTTAAGTAGAACAAAATTTATTTTATCCAATAAGAAGAGAAGATATCCCCAAATAAGGAGACATGTCCATCACAGGATATGAGGGATCTTTATCTCTTTACAAGAACATGTTCCAGACCCAAGGGCACTCTCATGCAACCATGTGCAGGCCAAGGCATTGTGTATGACTGACGATCTTTCCTAAATGGAATTTTTGTTATTTCTTCTCTTTAATGTTTGAATGTGGTATGTCTCTTTACATTTATTAAAATATTTTTTCCTACAGGTGTTCTTTTTAAATCTGTAGGTCTTGCACATTATTTCGTTAAACTTATTCTTCAATTCTTTGTATTTTTAATGCTCTTGTAAATGGCACTGGTTTTAAGTTTCATTTTAAAATTAATTTGTGACTATTTTTGTGAGTAGAAACAAAATTGATTCTTTTTGTACAATGACCTTATTAATGACCTACATTCACTTATTCATTTCTGTGTTAATATTTTTTTGATTCTTTGGGATTTTTCATGCAAACCATCAGGTCATCTGCAAATAAAATCAGTTTTGCTTCTTGATTTCTGTTTTTTATGGCTTCATTTGTTCTTGTCTTCCTGCCCTGGCAATCTAATAAAAGCCACCTTTGCTTTTTCCATATCTTAGGGGATTCTATCTTAACCACTACATATAATACTGGATTTAGATATTTTATATGTTTTCTTATCAAATTGAGTAACTCTGTCTTCTATTCCTAGTTTACTAAGTTTTTAAAAAATCATGAACAATTATTAAATTATGTCTAGTATGTTTTCTGAATCTACTGCATTAATTATATGTTGTGGTTCTACAGCTTCTCAGGGATTATTTGTGGGATCAGCCAAGCAGAAGCACTTAATTGTGACTAACTCAAAAATACATGTATATTGGCTCCCTCCTCTTCTATCTTCCATTACGCTTGCTCCACACTCCTAATTTTTGTGAATTAATTATCTTAGACTATTTTGCTTCCTGGGGATACCAGGCCAAAATGCCTTTTAAGTATTAAACCACTGAATCAATACTTTAAATATTTTACAAAGGAAACAGAATACAAAAAATGGCTTTATCATTGAGTTATCCCAAACTTATAAAGAACAAATCCTTTTAAGCACACACGGACTCCTCTTGAAAATGGCAAAGGATCACTCTTTCTCATTTTACTAAGTTAGCCTAAACTTGCTACTCATACTGAGATATTTAAGAGAGAAAACTAAAGAAAGTCTAATTCACAAACATAGAAGCAAAACTATAAGTATATTAGCAAACTAAATCCATAATGTAGAAGATAAGAAAATCGTCCAAATTGTATTTCAAATTGAGAAAGATAATTTATATATTTAACAACCTTAACAGATTCAAGGAAAAAGCAATGTGTTCATAAAAGATGTAGGAAAGTATTGGTATACTTAGTTGCCAATTCATGATGGAACATGCTTTGAAAACTAGGAAGATAACGGAATTTTGTTTAACTAATGGGAGAGCATTCATGAAAGTGGAGTATATTTAACTCATACTTAATATATAATACTAAAAACATTCATTTCAAGATGAAGAACAAGACAAGAAAACAGGGTGTTAGTTATCATCACTTCTGTGCAATATTATCTTAGAGTATAAACTATGCAGTAAGAAAGATAAGGGAAAAAATGAAATAAAAGGCTGGGGATTAGAGAGGAAAAAATTCAAATATTTTTTCTTACTCTCTGCAAAGGATGTGAACTTATAGAGAAGTATCCAAAAGAATATAGAAATAAATGAATGCACTTAATAAAAAATTTAGAACATTTCTGGGTATAAAAATAAACATAAAATAAGAATGCAATGTTATTCACTAACAAAAATAACAATATATGATCTAAAAATACATCTAATAACAAAGGAGTCTCAAGAGCTAACTAAATGAGAAAATTATAACATTTTTGTGTCAAAATTTTATTGATTTGGATTAGGCAGAGATGAGTGAAGAAAGGGGAAGGGGTCTGGGAATAGGTAGAATAGTAGAATGGATCAGTCACTAATACCCTGTGTGTGTATATGACTATATGACTGGTGTGATCTATCAGAAGAATAAGAAGTTATACCCAATTTATGTATGACTTATCAGAATGCATTCTACTGTCATGTATAACTAATCAGAACAAACAAAAAAAAATTTTGCTGAAAAAGTAAAACACACTTCAATAGAGAAATATACTTAATATTTATGGTTCAAGAAATAATATTGAAGGAGGCCACTCTTTATCAACTTGATATATGTTGTAATATAGATTTCATGTCATTCCAATAAAATATCCCAACACAAGTATAGAGGGAAGCAGAGGAGATTGCCTAAATGATTGAAAGCCTTAGATGTTAGAGGAAAAGAGAAAAAAATCACAAAGGCCACTCGAAAAAAGAAAAACTTAATGGGGAATCTTGCCTTACTAGATAGGATTATTATCAAACAACAGTTATTAAAGTTAGGTGGAATTAGCACATGAATGAAAATTTTCTCTTTGGAGGTGAATAGGTAGCTAGTAACTATATATATGCACAGAAATAATTTAATATAGAGCTGGTATTTTAAATCATGAGATTAATAACTGACTTTACTATAAATGTCATTCATTTAGAAAACAACATTCAACCCCTATTTTATACCAGACTCAAAGTCAATCTAAACTAGATTAAACACCTAAATTCAAAGAAAAAAAATATAACATGTTTAGAAGGCAATATAAGAAAATAATTTTATGATTGTGAATGGGGAAGTATTTCTTAGACTATCCTCCCAAAGGTGAAACATAGAGAAAACAGTCTAACATAGATGATATTATTTTAGTAATTTCTGTTGAACAAAAGATACCACAGAAATATCATAGGAATGCAGTACGATATAGACTGTAAGACTGTAGATTCAGAAGATAGGTTACTTGTGCTTGATTTTTGATTCAATGGTGGTGGAAACTAGGCCTCAATTTCTTTATTTTCAATCATTTGGGAGGGATCATAATAAGCACTATGAAAGTTTTATTATTATAAAAGGAAAAAAAAAACGATGAAACACAAATGAATACAATGTTTGCAGAACATATAACTGACATGGGTTTATTACGTAGGATATACACAGTACTCATAAAAATTAATGACAGACAAAAGTACCATCTGGAAAAATTGGCAAAAGTAGCCTAAATAGATATCTCAAAGAATAATCAAAACAGTTCAATAAACAGGTGAAAAGTTGTTCAACCTCACTTGTAACAGTAAAATATAAGCCAAATCCAAACAAAGTTAGTAAAAACTTAAGAGTTTTACAATATCAAATCCTGGCAGAGATGTATTGCTATCAGTAATGCCTTGTTAGTTCAAATTTAAATTTCCACAAATACTTTGCAAAATAATTTTTCCTTAACAATAAAATTGAAAGTATGCACACTTAATGGCAATGTTCAACAAAAATATGTTTTTCTGTATATTCTTTTAAATACACACCCATACATATATTTCATGAATATCCTTTTGCATCTACTTATTATTTAACACAAAATAAGATATAATGAATCCTTTAAGTGAGTTGATGGATTAGATATCTTTCTGAGTAAGGATACTCTGAGTGTTCCAAAATTTTAATTTAGTATTTTAGTCATTTAACATTTAAGGAAATATCTTTTCCCTAAGCCTGTTATTGCTGTTTTATTCTTTGCTTTTTTAACCAGCACAGTTCCATTTTCAAGAGAGCTTTTTCATAAATGTCCTAAGGGACTCTTACGACAGGGGATGTGAGGAAGCCTGGAGAGGATCTAGCCCTTGAGGTCTGAGCCTTACTAGTTCATGTGTAAGTCCCCTGCTTGGAAGTCCTACTGACTGCAGCTGCTGTAAATATTTTCACCAGCACCACTGTGAGCTCTAAGTAATGTGGCCTTCACACTCCAAAGATCAATTGGGACAAAGACAAAGAGTGAGCAAGATGGTTTTCTCCTCACTCTATTATGGTTATAATATGTCAAGACTCTAGAGCAGACACTGCTGATAGGATTGAGAACATTGTGGAACATCATCCTTTGTGTGGGTTTTGCCATTATTGCACCAATGTCAGCACAAACAGCCAAGGAGTAATGGCCGCAGAACAAAGACATCACTTGCCAGATCTGAGGCAAAGAAAGGTAAGATTATTTGTTAGCAAACAAGACTCTTCTGAATGCAAAAATAAAATAAAATAAATACAGAACAAAACAAAACAAAAAAACCCCAGAAAACTAAACTGAATTAATTGACTCAATACTAGAAGATGCAGTGTTGAGTTGCTTTCAGAGGTCACAATTGTACTTAGCTGCTGAGCTCCTTTTCTCTCTGTGGTTTCATTCTTACATTCCATATAGCTGTGAGAGCCTCAAACAACCCCACCCTTCATTGTTCTTGTTCAGGTAGAAAAGGAAAGGAAGATTTTCTCCTTCTCTATAAACTCAATAACATCTGCATTCTTCTTGGATTAGCTCTCTAATTTTGTGGGCATCTCTACTCTAGCTAGGAGGGATTGACTATCCTTGGAAGAAAATAAAAAAAAACTGGAATGAGAAACAACATGTCTAATATTTAGCATGATATTTTTAAGACTAGACACCTGGGTTTTACAGAAGGACTAATATGCCAGTGCATCAATAGTTTATTACCAATAATGTGGCAGAATAATGAAAAGTAGACAAGGATTTAGTTACACATATGACTGGCTGGGATCTGGGAATAGTCTGGGGGGAAAGTTCAATCAATTCATTTTGGCACCATCCATTCTTCCCACCTTGCAAAAAGCTCAATATATAAAATTCCACAATTAAAATTTTAATGCTTTGGTTTAAACTCCATTAAAGATTTTTCTCTTGGATAAAATGTAAAAGTGTCATTTCACATTTGCATGGGGCAAGAAGTCATTTTTCAGAAGCATTGAGATTAGATTTTAATATCAGGAGGATAGACAAAGTGGGAAACATTGGGTTCTAAAGGAAAAAAATAAAGAAGTAGTCTTGGGGGAAAGAGTGGAGAGTGGGAAGGAAGCAGGAAGGGAAAAGCAAAGATCTTATGGGTAAACTTTGCAATTGTGCCTCAAGTCTCACTATCTATTTGAGTTTTATAGTAGTGGTTTAGAACCAGGGATGATTTTGCTCTCTAGGGGACATCTGGCAACACTTGGAGATACTTTTGCTTTTCCTAATTGAGTATGGGTGAGGGGGTAGTGCTACCGTCACTCAGTGTTTTGAGGCTAGAGATGCTGTTCAATATCCTGTGTTGCAAACAAAGCTCCCTGCAACAAAGAATTATCTGGTCCAATATGTCAAAAGCACTACTGTTATGGTTTGGAGATTTCAGTCCCCCAGAAAACTCCTATGTTGGAAGCATGGTCCCCAGTGCAGCAAGGTTCAGAGGTGGGGCTGGTAGGCAAAGATGAAAGCAGTAGCCTCATCAGTGAATTAATCAATTTGAGGGATGAATAATCGAAATGGATGACTGAGTGGTAACTGCAGGCAGGTAGGTTGTGGTTGGAGGAAGTAGGTCACAGGAGGCCTGGTCTTGAGGACATTATCTTATCCCTGACTCCTCTCTCTGTTTCCTGGATTCCATGAACTGAACAACTTTCTTATGTCATGCTTTTTCTGCCATGATGTCCTGCCTGACCTCAAACTCAGAGCCATGGAGTTAACTGACGATGGCCTGAACCTCTGAAACCATGAGCCCAAACTTTTCCCCCCTCTAAGTTGTTGTTTTCAAGAATTTTGGTCACAGTGATGAAAAGATGACCAATACCACCACAATTGAGAAACTCTGGTTTTAGACTTTCAACCAAATTTCTGAGTCATCCAAGTCCACTGAGATTGGTGCTTTCTACTTGCTGATAGCAGAGAAGAAGTCAAATATTACCATGAAATTTTTGTACTTCTTCAAATATCCTGTGTCATGGCTTGTGTTCTCTATGATTTGTGTTTCTAATCCCGCAAAGCCTGTTTTGTCAGCCTGCCTAAAAAGTTATGGTTGGCAGATAGGAACTTAAAAATAGATGTTTCATGTTCAGTCCCTGACAATATCGGGGCTCCTATTTTTCTCTGTCAATGTAATTTACAAGCTTAACACCAGCAGTGAACACAACTGTCTTGCTGTGTCTGACGCTATCATTTGGGGCAGATCATGCAGAAAAAAATAAAAACGGAACTACAGTGGAAAGATCCAATTTTCTTCCCGTAGGAAAAAGACTCAAGAGGTGAAACAATTTGTTCAACTGATGTTTGTATCTTGGGCTATTGGGCATCTGTAAAGGATAATAAAATCACCAAAATAAATATGGAAGCGATGTCATATAATAGAGCATCATCACAGAAGGAAGATTGCGAAGAATCTAAATCCTTGATGGAAAAGTAAGCAAGCTCAGTACTGTTGGTGCTGAACAAGAGATTCTCTGGAAGATACAGACAACTAGGTCAAGGTACACTCTGGCTTTGTCTTCTTGGGAATTACTAATAATACGTTATCAGTTGAACCTGAATTACAGGTGCTTACCTACTAAACATAGATGTGTGGGTGGCGACCTTACCCCCTTTAATGAATGCCGAGAGGAATTTTATCCTATTAAATATAATCTGACCTTGCCCTAGGTATGCAGAAATTGCTTGTTATCTGAATGCTTTCCACTTTCAGGCTATTTGTGGCTCTCTCAAAGCAACTCAAAAACTACTTACCAAATGAAGTTATGTTTAGCTTACAAAATACTACAGCGACTTAGACTGAGACTATCACAATAGTCCACACTCAAGGCTGAACACTGAGACACAGAGTAGAAAAGAATGTTTTGTCCAAAATCATAGAATTAGTACAGCTGGAGATAGGATTCAAACCTCTTTGTCTAATTCCCTTCCCAGTGCTCTGTCAACCACATCAATATAGCTTCCACTTTAGAAAGAATACCAAAGAGGAAGTCAATTTTTTAAAAAAATGAATAGGGAAAAATACAAAACTTTTGCACCCTAATTCTGAGAATGACAAAGTAAAATTCGAATAACATGTTTTATATTTCAAAGTCTATGTTCAAATTTTTAAGTAAATATTTTCAGAAATCTGTTATTTAGTGATTTGTCTATAGAAAAGGAAAAAAAATAATGTCAAATGAAAGAAAACTAGTATGTAGAAATAAAAAGAAATGATACTTTTCCAATAGGCTTTAAATTATTTTCATCATTGATTTTCAGGCCATAGATAAGAGGATGTAGAGGAAATGGGCTGTTTATCTCGGTTATGTTGAAGCTGTACATGGATGTGAGGATGAAAATGGAAATTGACCATTATTTGATATACATATATTTTTTTAAGCTTGGCTCTTCCTGCTATCCAATCTTTTTAAAACAAATAACTATATTATTCACCTTTTCATAACCCTGAACAAAATACTTGACAAGAACAACACAGAAAAGAAAAATTTATTTTGCCTTCATATGTTTAGAGGTTCAGTCCATGTTTGGTTAACTTCATTTCTTTGGGTCTGCATTTATAGTGGCAAAAGGGTATGGTGAAAGAAAGCCGCTAAACTCATGGCAAGTTGAAAGTGGAGACTGAGAGAAATATATATATATATATATATATATATATAGACAGAGAGAGAGAGAGAGAGAGAGAGAGAGAGAGAGAGAGAGAGAGAGAAATGGCCAGGGACAAGATACAATCCCTCAGGGCATGCCCTCAGTAACCTACACTCCCCAATCATGCCCCACCTGCTTATATTTACCACCCAGTAGTGCATTCAAATTATCCATCAATCAAATGACGAAATCCACTGACTAGGTTACAACTCTCATAATCTAATCATTTCACCTCTGAACATTCCTGCATTGCCTAACATGAGTTTCTGGGGGACATCTCAGATCCAAACCACAACAGTAACATTTACAAACTTAACTCTCTGGGAAGAAGTCATTGTATAAACTGGCGAACACACAAAATCATTACCAATGTATATTCTGAAAGTAAAAAGATTATCCTCACAGCTGTCAGTCTCCATACTTATTTCTCCTATGTCCTGGTCTTGATTTCTCACTCACAAAATAGACCTCAAAATAATGCGAATTCTAAATTATATTAGGACACAGCTACTGCCAGTTAATTGCTGAATAAACTTTAGAGAAAATATGAATCTCAATATTATCAATATTGATCTGGCTAAGTCCAGCTTGTCAGAGATTTGGATTCTTTGCCCATTTCCATTTTGAGTCTATAATAATTATGTGACTTTTTGCAAACTAGGGAAGCTGGTCTACAGAAAGTAGATTAGCTAAGAAGGCAGGTGCTATATTTGTCTAAACTAATGTCATTATTTTCCCTTTCTGGAACACTTCTATTCAAATACCACCTGTCTAAACTTAGGAAGAGCAAATATTGAAAGGAAAAAGTCAGAGGTCTTTGAAAAGAGTAGAGCTACCACAGAAACACAACTCAGTCTATACTTGCTCTCATAGCTGTTTTTAATGAATTAAGAATTTTGTTGATCAGTGTAAAGGTGGACATTTTAGAATTTATTTCACATTTGTTTGACTAAATGATCTTTGAACCGAATGGTAATTTCTGCCACATGACAAAAGAATGACTGAGTAGTTATTACACCAAGGACTGAAGAATCAACATGCTTTGTTTTGTTCACTAAATGTCATTTGTTCACAAGGAGAACTTGAGACCAGCCTCTTACAAGGGTCAAAGTGATATTTCAAAGCAATCATTCCTGCACTGAAATCAATTAGTTCACAATTTAGTTTTTCTGTTTATTTATAATGAAAAAAATGCATTATGGGATTCTACATAAAGAGATAATAAAATATGAATTATTATGTATAGAAGCCTGTTAATTAATTTTCTTATCTGGCATTTTCTTTCTTGACTTATTTCTTTTCCCATTAGTTTTCTCTTTCTGAACACCTTTATTCAAAACCAAATTTTGAGGACCTGGGCCAGCCTCAGGCTGAGGTGTGGGAAGTTCTGGAAGGCAAAGTTCAGCTGGAGGTGCAACTGTTGCTATCCTAATAAATTCAAAGAGTTACATTTAAATAGGACAAGCTGAACTGGAGTAGGCAGAGGGACTGTAGCCATTTTCAATCTGGGCTCTGAAAAGCCTCAAGGATTTTGGATGTGGAGGAATGGAACAAAATGAGTGGAGTCCTCTCTCCCGACCCCACCTCCAGTTTGACCAAGGACATTCCACCAAGATCAGCTTTAAGAACTGGAAATTATCTGGGATTTTTTTTTTTTAACTAAAAAGGGAGGCTTAAGCACTAAATTAAAATTTATTTCTCTGATGGATTAACTGAAATCAGCAGAGCATTGAGTGTCTTTTCCATGGTTACTTAGGGAGCTAGAAGAATCCCAATTTCTTTTAGTAGATAATTTATTATACCGGAAGGACAGAGACCTGAACTGCACTCTCAGTTCATTCAGTGAATGTTTTATTCCTAGGTTAATAGACACACTTTGGCTTTTAAGAGTACAGATGAAGTGGATGATGAATGCTTTATACCTTGACACCTTAAACCACACACCAAAAAATCTGGGCTTGCTTCTGACTGCCTAAAATGCCTGCCTGCATTTTCTCACAGCCTAACCTTTTTCAAAGACGGATACCTTTTCTCACCTTTGATACTGAGCATATTAAAGTAACTCAGTAATACTAAAAATAGAAATAGTTTACATTTGACTTTCACTTATAAAGTTTGGAATAAGTCAATGAAATGTTTTTAAACATTAGCTTCTTCTTATTACTAGGTTTTTATTACTAGAGTTATTAGTACTAGATTCCTAGTTACTAGAGTTACCAGTTATAGCTTGAAAAGCATTGAAGCAAACATTAACAGCAAGTCATAAGTTGTATAAGCAGATTCATTCTTTCAATATACTTTTAATTATCTTTTATGTTTCATTTAAATGCAGTTAATTTTTTTCCACCGAAGGATAAATTTTTCATGCCGGTTTCTTTTTCAAAGTGTAAAGGTAAAGACTTATTATTCTTAAAGCATCAAATGTGAATTGGAATTATTTGATGGAGATGAAGAAAACAGTGGTAACTAGGCAAATTCTTTTGTTCCAGTGGCATATGCTTTCAATAATCTATGAAATGGCTTAAATTCAGAAGCCATGTGACTTTCTAGAAGTTAATAATATACACAAATAGATCATTATTTTATCCAAATATTTCCTTTAATTTAATCTTTCAAAAGGTACTAATAACGCATCTCAGATATATTCAATACTCGTCCATAAGCTTTTTCTTCGTCTGGTCGATAAATGATTAAAAGGATTCTAAGGTTAATGATCTCATGATGTGATCAATCATTCTATGTTACAATCTGCCACCAGGGCTTCTCATTTTTCTGAAAGTAAATGATTTCTTGATAATGATCACAAGAAGCACATCTGTATGCTGGTTGAAAAGTTAATTAAAATGTGATTCCATCTGGTAGTCCAGTTGGGAATGTCACTATTCAATTTAATCTCCATTGAGCTGAAATGAACTTCACATAATCAAAGGATATAATGCAGTGGGGGACATGGAGATGTAAGTTAAATCAATGTTGCACATGTTAATTTAAATCTTTTTTTCTTCTCTTTAAAATTTTGTTCTTTTTTCTTGTATAAAAGCTAGAAATGGGAATATTGAATTTTCTTACGGTTTTTCTCAATATGAGTACATTTCCTTTAAGAGAGTTTGATCTAACTGTTCATTTATTTCTGTTTTCTCTCTTCACTTTCAGGGGAGTTTCTAGAGCTTATGTGAGCACAAAAGCATTCTCTAGAAGTTGCTAATTTCAATTGTTCATCTTGTTCTAATATCTTGTGTAAAACTTTCATCCTACCATTCTGAAGGTGAGAAGTTCAAAAGGGGCCTATTGTCCAAAATCAAGGTATCAGCAAAATGGCATTCCTTCTGCAGATCTGAAGAATAATCTGTTTCCTTGCATATTCCAGATCCTACAGGCTGCTGGCATGGCTTGGCCTGTGACCCTCTTCCATCTTCAAAGCCAGCATGGATGACAATTCAGTCTTTCTTGTGAAGTTAACCCTCAGGTCCTGGCTTTTCTACTTCCTTTTACTACTTTAAGGATGCTTGTGATTACACTGAGCTCACATAGATCATTCATGAAAATCTCTGCCTTTTGAAAATAACTGATTAGTAATTTTAATTTCACCTGCCACCTCTCTCTTGCCATGTAACAAAACATCTTCTCAGGTTTAGGGGATCAGGATGTAGACATCTTTGCAGGAATCCATTATTCTCTCTTCCACTCATTATGTCTAGTTTATTCTAGTCCTTCCCTTGAGTAGAGTGATGCCCTTACTTTCCTCCCAAAATAATTGAAGAATTTTTCCATTTTGGTTCTGCTGTTAGCACATATGTTGACAACTGTTTCTAATTACACCTTGATAATTTGATGAGAGTTTCCCCCAAGGGTTGAAGAACCAGAGATAAGGCTAGCATTTAAAAGGTGCTTCGTTTGAGTATTATTGCAGTGCAGAATTGAGTAAACAGAAAATTGCATTTCTATGCATTAAAAAGCAGAACTCTTTTTTTTTTTTTAAAAAAACTAACTCAGAAATTCACTGCAGTCTTATTTTTATGGTGCATCCAATTTTTAAAGTTTCTAATTTAGTCATTGGGGGTTGGAAAATATTTCATTTTATAATTAGTTTTCTTGGGAAATTGGAAAGTTTTTCATCAGATAAACATATTTCTGCAAAACTTAAGTAGGAAGATGCATTTTACTTCTTGAGGTTGCAGGTTCACAATTATTAACCCAATTTTAAGTTTTAGACTTCATGGAAAACATCTTACAATGTGTCTGTAAATACTTCTGCAACTAAAAACACATCTAATGATTTAACTAAAAACACATCTAATAGTATTACTTTGTAGTAATACTATTAGATGTGTAATACATCTACAAAGTAATACTATTGGAATAATGGTGATGCAAGCCCCAAATTATTTGAACTTATAAGACAATCATTTTAAAATTAGAAATATATACAAAGTTTGAAGGCTAATACAATGCATAGTCTATTTAGTCTATCAGTCAAATTTTAATCATCCAACAGAAATTCTAAGGTAGATAGTAACACATGAAGGGGTTTATAGGTTCGACATAACACAATTGTAGGAACTGGTTACTTTTTGTACACAGCTTCTTGGGTGCATAAAAGAATTTGCAGAATTAGGACAAATTTGAGATAAAGTAGACCAAATAATGCAATTTTTTTTGCCTTCGAGATCCAATTAAGAATTTTTTTTTGTGTGTGGTCCTGGGGATTGAACCAAGATGTGCTTAACCACTGAGGCATATCCCTAGCCTTTTTTTTTTCATATTTTATTTTGAGATAGGATCTTGCTAACTTTCTTAGGGCCTAAGTCGCTGAGGGTGGCTTCTGAACTCCGATCCTACTGCCTCTGCCTTCTTTATAAACAATCTAAGAAATTCTTACAATTTTCCTCTGGATGATATATTGATGCTGGAGCTTAAAGTCTGCCAGGTAGGAAGTGAAGAAGGGAAGATGGATACAAAGACAAGGACAGGGATAAAATCACAGCATGAGTTTGAGCTCAGGAGAACAGCTTAGAACTCATATCAGTTCTTGCTACCTCTGACTTGGAAGATATTGGTGAGTTGCCAAGTCTGGAGCTCACTATCCTCAAGCCTGGGAGTCAGAGAAGCTGAAGAGAATCAGGGGAAGGAGAAGTTGCAGGTTGGGATGTGGTCCTACTCCAATGGATGAGCCGGCAGGTTACCACATATCTGGATGATAGACAGCTGTGACTTCACTCCTGTCATTTATGAGTCCCACCATAAATGTTGTTGCCCACTGGAAATACAATGAAGGGAATTCTGGGAAATGTGCAGCCTCACCCAGTTGACATATAAAAAGTCACCACAAATGGTCTGAGAACATTGATGACTGAATGAAGTATTCATTTCCAATAACTCTGCAACCATCAAATGGAACACATGGCCTTCCCCTTTCCCTTCTCTACACTCAATTTAGATATTGAGTTAATTTGTTTGTTTATGAGAATATACTTCACAGAATTTGTGTGTGTGTGTGTGTGTGTGTGTGTGTATGTGTGTGTGAGATTAAAAACCACTAACTCATAGATTTTTTAGAGCTCTCGCTTTTTTCTCAATGTGTTAAGATGTCTTTGGTCTTTTCTAGTTAAAGAAGAATTTATATTGTTTCTGTAATGGGAGACAAGGCAATAGGAGGAATTGAAGTAACCCTTTCTATGAATATGTTCTACTCTTAACTGGCTAAATGAACTGGAAAATTGAGGTGATTTCCTATATAATTTCAGGCTAGCTTTTTTTTTTTTTAATAAAGCCTGTTTCCCTTGAATTTTATTTCTCAAAAAAGGCTTTTTTTTTAAACTTTGCATTATTCAGATATTTCCATTTATTCAATAATTTTATTTCACATTTATATGTCTGACCTCTATTATTAATATTCAGGCATTTTATGAAATCAGCTTTCATAAAATTCTATTCTTTAACAATTGGCAAAGAAAAATATTACCTGTACTTTAGTTTTTAAAAGTTGGCAAAAGTAACTATGAATATATTACCAGAGGAAAATTGCCGCAATTACCTTGATTATATATAACCAAAAAACTTTTCTTAATTGAATCTTTTAGGCAAAAATTGCATTATTTGGTCTACTTTGTCTAAAAATTGTCCTGATTCTCCAAATTCGTTTATGTACACAAGAAGTTGAAAAATCAATATATACACATATATATATAGTATATTTCAAAATCCAGCTGAATGTAAGTATAAAGATTTTTTTCATTTCAGAATTTTTAGAAGAAATTATATCTCTTAGTGTTCCTTCTTTGACCATTATAAGCATATGTTTCAAATTATACAAATAGCACATTTGCCTTAACTAATAATTCAAAAAGTAAAATAATGTTTCTAAGATAGATTTGCTAAATGTAAAATCTTAGTACAATCTAAAATATACTCACAGAAGGCTAGAAAGAGATTTTACATATATAACTGTAGTTAGAGGGTTAACATGTAATCATGAATCTTACCTGGACTTCATGTACTGACCATTTTCGAATTAAGTTTCTCACTCCATACTTTCCTGGTGTTCATTATGGATATAATAATAAGAGTGCAGCTATAATAAGAACATGAGTGGCACTTTACAAGCTTATTCTCATCTTCTGTTCATTATAAAGTAGCCATGCATCTTCCCACTGCACATAACGAGCCTCTAATTATATCAAAGTGTTCGCAGGGCAATATAAACCTCAGAAGTAAAATACAAGTGGTATTCTCATGTCATTGGGATCATAAATGTGCTTATAGAATTCTGAGCACAATTTTAACATTTATATTTTATATGTGTAGTAAAAGAGAAAACTTAAATGAGGAGTCTTTATAGTTCTTATTTCATTATATATCAGTCAGGATGCAATTCTTTTCTGGGGATCTGAATTGCAAATCTTTAAAATTCATTCTACTCTTAATGAAATCTGAGAACAGAAATCAAGGCAGCCCTAGGAAATTCCCTGGTGAGGTGAACGTGTTCATGATATGGACTCTCTTCTTACTGCTATACCTTTTCAGAAGTTATTCTTATTCACTGAGTAAGAACAACATGCTTATTTTTAGTCCTGGAACATTCTTGTCCAAGGATTAAGTTAATCCTCCCCTGAGATAATGCTAATTAATTTTATTTACTAAGGTTTGTCCAAAATGAGTTTCTCTGAAACATTGATTTTTTTTTTTTAACCTGTAAACAGTAAAACTTTTGGAAATTTCATGTCAAATTAAGTGTTGTTATGGAACCAGCCTAGGTGTTCCTCAATAGATGAATGGATAAAGAAAATGTATTTTATGTACATACAATGGAGTGTTTTTCAGCCACAAAGAAGAAAAAAAAATTGCATCATTTGATGGATAATGGATGAACTTGAGGACATTATGTTAAGTGAAATAAACCAGACTCAGAAAATCAAGGGTAGGACGTTTGCACATATTTGGAATCTAGAAAAAAGGGAAGGGGGGAGAAGAGAGAGAATCTCATGAAAAGAGAAGGGAAACCAGTAGAGTAGAGAAGGGGGACCTCCTAACAGAGGGTGGAGAGGAAGGAAAGGGGAGGAACAGGGGAATGAAGTTGACCAAATTGTTATGTGCATGTAAAAATATGTCACCGTGAATCCCACTGTTATGTATAAATGTAATACACCAATAAAAAATTAAGTATTGTAATAGATACTCATTTTTCTGGTCTACTCTATCAAGAATCTTAGAAATTTGGTCACTACTTTAGAGGACCTTTATCATCTTAGCATTCTATAGTTTTCTTAAATCTAAAAAAAAAAAGTAAAGAAGAGGAATATTTAGTAGACACTGACTGACATTTGACAACTGTACCTTGTTTGGGGACATTACATACTGTATATCACTGAAGGTTGTGACAGTAAGGACCATTATAGATGGGCTTTTAAATTAAGGAAACACACCACCACACTGGCAATGAATTATTTCGTTCCAAGTATCACTCATTCTTTTGTAGTATATATAAGTAAGCAAATAACCAATCAAAGGAAAAAAATCTTTCTAAAATCTACTTGTAAATGTTTTTCGATGATACAAGGCCAAAGGGATCACATAACCTCTGTTCACCCATGTTTTGTTGAGATTTCTCATTTGACATTTTTCTTCAAGAACAAAACGCCATTTCAGATCATATTGTGCAGGCAGCTTAAATCCACAAATATAAGCCTACTCCTTCACTGAAAGGTCTAGGCGCATTCATTTCTTATTTATTTTCACCTGTGCTGAAGTCAACTCATTAAAGGACACTCATTAAAAGAGCTATTGAGGGGTTAATAGGTCTAGGACTGTTTCCAGCACCTTAGATACAATGATGCTTAGGAAGAAGAAACACCAGATCTTGGTAATTTGTAAATTGTGAAGAATGAAGGAAAATGAATATGCAAAGGGTGCAAAGCATGTCTTGAGCATGAAACCGTTTTTGGTGGCTGAAATGGATTATTTCATTGTACCAGTTAAGATCACCTAATCCAGAAGAAAGACCTCTAAGTTTGTTATATTTGCTAATTCTTAATGGTAGCATACATGTCCATGGATGGATGAAGTTCACAGCTAGTCAATTTTTTACTTTGAGAAAATTTATCTTTATGATGAAAAGTATTACCCCCACTGAGACTAAAAATTCCCAAGAAAAATCCCCCTCTGAGTATTATGTAGCCTCAAGGTCTCAAATTTCCTGATAAAAACTACAGTGACCATTTAAATGTGTTAATAGAAAACAAGAGAGGGATTATAAATTGAACTTCATTAGACACAGAGAATGTCAAAGTAAGTATGGTCATTTTCAACTACTTCCATTTTATTTATTAAAAGCAGTCATTAGGGAATCATCACCTGGTACATAAGTTGGCTTATGTGAGATCAGTTGTTGAATCTTCTAGAAGAGTGTGACGAGTGGTGTGCTAACCACAGCCATTCTTCTTCTTCTCCCCCTTACCTGTGTCACTAAAAGTATAACAGTGAATGGCGTGGGTGAAGACAGGTCTGCTATGTATTTTAGTATTTTGAGGAAGGATACTTTTTTTCTTTTTTTACTCTTCCCTGTGTTCTGAATCCTGAATGACAGGTTCAAGATTGCATTTTACTTGAATTTGTGTTGTGAAGTCTCTTTCTATGATTGTCAATGAGTTCTAACCTGGGTATGTGATCATAATAAGAGTTGAACTTCAGCAATTTCCTGACAAGTTATAAAACAATCAAATACCCCTAAAAGGTATATCACAGAAGGTGGGATTTTTTACCCAGGAAGTGTGATGACACTTATGAATCGTCACAGTGTTCCTGGTTTTTTTTTTTCTTAAATACTTATTTTTTAGTTGTAGATAGACACACAATCTTTATTTCATTTGTAGGTGGTGCTGAAGATTGAACCCAGTGCCTCACAGCTGCTAGGCCAGCACGCTACCACCAAGCCACAACGGCAGGCCACAGTATTCCTCTTGAGATTTCTATTCTCACCTGGAGAAACCAAAGGGAAATGCAGAGGGAGCGCTCTCCAGAGAAAACCCGCTGACTTTGGAGAAAATAAAAGATCTATGTGCTTTGTAATGCTTTTACAAATAAGAGAAGAATGCTTATCTCCCACTGTTCTTCTCCCATATTTTCTCTTTACCTATATTCCTAAATGTCCGAGAACAGTATATAATATTAAAAATAAAATATAAAGGGCTGATGTTGCCTTCCCAAGAAGTATCTTTATTCAAAGGGTTACTGCAGTCCAATATATTTGCTGTCACATTCTAAAGTGGGCCCCAGGGGGAGGAAACTGGGTCTAAAGTTCAGACCTTCAATCTGATCAGGCAACTCAGGGTTAAAGGAAGGAAAGGAGGAAGCCAGGGACCCTGAGACCCTGCTGCTTTCTGAGTCTTTCACTCATAGGAACTCGCTATGTTCCTATGAGTGGAACTGTGCTGCTGAGCAGTGGGACATGAGACTTGGGTCTGTCAGAACAGGTACATTTTGGATATTTTCCCTTCAAGAATCATACTTGAGAAGAGGTGCAAGAGACTCACCTCTTTTGTCAACAACGATAACAACAATGTAAGCCAACAAGGATAAAAGATCAGAACAAACCAGTGCGCAAATATCTTTTTTCCTGGTTCATCTTAGCAGAGCTAAGGCAAAGTGGATTATCAAAACCACTTTTCTTGACCTTGAGAGACTGAGAAGAAGTAAACCAAAGATGTGTTGATTTCTAAGAGCACATTCTGGATCTCCAATAACCTTAACTCTTAAGAGTCAGCTTCAAATTCTCTAGACTCTGGGATTGCCTCTGAATCCCCTCCACCCACCGGAGTCAATGCACAGGAAGAACTAGCTGATTTGTGATCATATCACATGAACTTCTGGCTAATTTACCTTCCATTGGCAGATGACTTCCCAACACACTTGCCCTGGCTGCTGCTGATTCTTCTAGGAATAAGGACAGAAGCTGTTTCCTCACAGGTTAATGGATATCAATGTTGCAATCAATCACAGAAAACACAACACTAATTACATACCCAATAATAGGAAATTATCTCAAAGAGACAAAACATTTGCTTCATTTTCTCAGAGCTGGTGGGCTGTTTACCTTTTGATAACGACAACAAAACCTTTAGTATTACAAAATATTTCTCAGCCATGATCTTATGAAACATCACAGCTTTAACTTTTTGCATCTACTATAAAAGATACAATTTTACATATATGTAAAAATATATAATTTTTCTGAGTTGCTTTTCTAAATGTTACATAGCTCCAGTCAATAAGTATTTTGTTATTACTGGTGGTAAAAATAATAATTGCTATGTGTGAGGCATTATGACATACATTTTTCCCATTATTTCATTTAATCCCTTTGAAAGACTTTAGGGTATATGCTATTGTGGTGTTTTGTTTTGTTTTGTTTTTGTTTGTTTGTTTTTTAGATAAGAATACTGAAAGGTAGAAGAGATAAATATCTCTCCCAAGGGTATGTAACCTGTAAGGGTCACACATCTACCGGATTCCACTGGCTCCCTTCTTAGAATTTTTATTCTTCCTTGTTGGGGAGGAAAGGCAATCTGGACAGAGGATACTTTTTAAAAGCCTATGAAAATCTGATTAATTTTGATTCTGCCTAGTTATCAACAGAGAAGACACATTGTACTGTCCTCGGCCCCAACATTGCCACTTTTGACCGAGCAGTGTCAGCAAAGCCAGTTCCGGCCTTTCTTTCTTCATAGTCTAATCTACCCTCATTTATAGATTAGAGAATTTTTTTTCTTCCCCTCAAGTTAATATTATACAATAACCTATTCTACTGAAACTACTACCCTTCAAAGATATTTTTAAATAAAAAATAAGACATTTTCATCAAGAAGTTTAAAATGACTTGTCATATTCACTGAAATATTTAAGGGAAATTTTTAAGAATTCAGTTCTAAGGTTTGCTCTACTTGGTAGGTCCAAGTAGAGCTAAATGTTCTTTAAGTGCCTGGGAATATGCACAATATATAGACGCCTTGAATCCAATGGGCTTGAAATTTTTCTTAATTTCACTATTGTTATTTAAATTTGCATTTTGCTCTCAATTTAAGGTCTCCTTTCCAGTTGGAGATCCTTACTGTGACCCTGAAGTCACAGCCAGTCCTCAGACACTCAAACCTATCTCTTTTTTTGTTTGATAAAATTTATTTTATTTTTCTTCTTTTTTGTTTATCATATTTTTCATATTCTTTTTTATGCAATTTTTTTATTTATATGACAGCAGAATGCATTATAATTCTTATTACATATATAGAGCACAATTTTTCATATCTCTGGTTGTATACATAGTATATTCACACCAATTCGTGTCTTCATACGTGTACTTTGGATAGTAATGTTCATCACATTCCACCATCATTAATTACCCCATGCCCCCTCCCTTCCCCTCCAACCCCTCAGCCCTATCTAGAGTTCCTTTATTCCTCCCATGCTCCCTCTCCCTATCCCACTATGAATCAGCCTCCTTAGATCAAAGGAAACATTTTCAAACAGAACTATATATTGTCTTATAAAATTCCATCTTCGTTGTTTTAAAGGGACAGGTTATTTCCTATGCAGCCCAAAAGTTACCAGCAAGCAACACATAATTTGGGTATCTGAGTTCCACCAACTGGTCTCCAGCAGTTCTGATTCTTTTCCCACATAAAACAAAAGAAGAGAAACCTCAGTCCTGCTGCTGAGACATGGGCCTTCCTTCATTGTCCTCCCACCGGACTTTAAATTGGGGATTCCTATAGAAAATTTATAAGCAATAGATAGAATAAAGTTTAATTTGATTAATAATAGAAAGCACCTTAGATTCTTTCAACTGCCACATATTCTCAGACTAAAAAGAAAACAGAATTGTCATTATAAAGTGCTTATCTCCTATCTTGTTGAAAAGAATACCTTGAACACAATTTCAATGAGTTATGCTCAGATATTTTGAATCAGCTTTAGCACAAGGTTAGAAGGATATTATCAACACAATTCAAATTAGTTATAATGAAGTACAGGCAGTTTTATTCTAATTTCTTGAGGGGGAACAAAATAAGAAAAGTGCTGTCAAACCGAGAAGGTTGTTCAGTTGCCCTGAATAAAAAGTCCCCCAAAAAAGGGTTTAAAATATTTTATTAACAGAATGCAATGGCAATTTCTGACTTCTTTTTCCGTAGGAAATGCATAAGTAATTATTGTTTTGCAAGAGCTTGAATAGAATTCAAAGACTGTATGAGTCATCTAGAATACCATGCTTATTAGAACTTTATTGAGTGTAACCTTTTGCACTCTGTAGTGCCTTTCTTCAAATTCGTCTCTCTGTGAAACCAAACTGTGTTTTATTTCTTTGGTTTGAATTTTCGCAGATTAGGTAGCAAAGTAAAAAGTGCAAATCAATAGGAATAGAATTGAATGTCTTATGCTTTTTCTCGAAACCATTAGCTCTTTGATATTAAATCTTTATACTTCAAATCTCTGGACTTCTTACTGACTACCATTTTACTGAAAATATTTAGTGCAAATATATCTCTTCAACTTCACACCATGTGAATAAGTCCAAGTTTATAATAAGGACTGTTTTTCCTTTGTTAGCAAAAGGCCAATGTAGATACTGTTCTCTGATGTGCCTTTTAAAAAGCAGACCGATATATTTTAAGTGACTATATCAAATTTATATGGTATATGCATATCAATATAAACAAGCAAACAAATTTCTGATCTAGTTGAGCCTACATGTCTACCTAAGATTAAGGGAAACAAATATATAGACAGGCCATAGATTTGCTATTCCAGGAATTAAGAGAATTAAAATACAGTCATGCACTGCATAATGATGTGTTGGCTGACGATGCAGCACATGTGCAATAATGGTTCCAGATGACTACAATGGAAATGAAAAATTCCCATTACCTAGTGATGTCATAGTTTTCACTAATGTAGCAGCACAGTGCACTCTTCACTTGGTTGAGATCATGCTGGTGGAAACGCATCTACTGGCTGCCTGTCACACTTGGTAGGCCAAGTATAGCAAATACAATTATGTATTTGATAATGATAAAATGACCATATCATTGGCTTATGTATTTACTATGCTATACTTTTGTCACTTTTTTAGATTCTATTCCTGTTACTTAAAAAACATTTGCTGTGAAATAATATGCCATATTATACTGCCAGCATCCTCATACATCTATCTTGTGGCTACTGAGTCTCTTTTCTTTTTGGTGGGGGGAGTAGCAGGGATTGAACTCAGGGGTACTCAACCACTGAGCCACATCCCAAGTCCTTTTTGTATTTTATTTAGAGACAGGTTCTCACTGAGTTGCTTAGCGCACTGCTTTTGCTGAGGCTGGCTTTGAACTCACCATCTTCCTGCCTGAGAGTCCTGAGCCGCTGGGATTACAGATGTGCGCCAGAGTGCCCAGCTGCTGAGTCTCTTGATTGCATTGAGTGATTCAACTTTACCATCTAGTCTTGTGGAAACATACTCTGTGATGTCCACACAATGATGAGATTGCTTAACAGCATGTTTCTCAAAATGCATCCCTATCATTAAGCAATGTATGACTGCAATGATATAATAGATACTATAAATTCAGTATATTCCATAAATTGTGTCCTGCGCTAAACATTTCATGTGGAGTATCTCATTTAATCTTCACAAGAAGTCCATGAGGTTGGACCATACCCTTTCACAGCTGGAGACAATAATATTTAGGGAGTTTTAAGTTATTTGCCCCAGGGATGCCACAAGGCTAGAATGAAACTCACGACTGTCCCATTCTAAAGACTTTGTTTTGCACTACTCTGTGGCATTGCCTCCCTGAATAAGAGCTGAGACTGATGTGAAAATGAGTGCACTATGTCCTACTCAACAAGTCAAATCTCTGCTGGAGTTGAGCAATTAGCAGCAGCTTGGATAGACTTAATTTTAAATGAGTAATTGTACCATAATCACTTAGAATGACACAATAATACACAGCCTCGTTACCAACTGCTATAGATCAGTGGTCAGAGATTCAGTGTGTGTGTATATTTAAAGTCATCCTGTAAGTGGTTTTAAACTTAAAATTGTGCTTAAAATGCCCAAAAGGAAAAGAAAGGATTGTTTCTGTGAGGAACAACATATAATTAGTTGAAGTACACACAGACACATACCAGCTTAGTTGCTAGACTGCCTTATAAATAAACTTCAGCATACAATATAGGTTCAAAGGAGGATTGATATTTACACATAATATAAGATCTCAATTGTTGGAATACACATTTCCTTACTGAACACACATGTACATGCACACACACACACTCACACACTAGTGACAGGAATTTACTCTGACTTTGAGAAAGTTTCAGAATCAGATCTTTTTATATTTCTCCAAAGGTTCTACCTCCTAATATCAACAACAACAACATGAGGGATAGTATTTCAGCATATGAATTTGGGGGGAACACATTTAGATTGTGCAAGAGTTTATTAGAATTACAAGTTCCTGAGCAATTCTGAGCTCATGGATGGAGGAATTTAGAAATCAGTACTGAGATCATTTTCCTCAGGTTATTTATTTATTTATTTATTTATTTATTTATTTAGGCACTAAGTATTGAACCCAGGGGCACTTCCCTAGCCCATTTGTTTACTTTTTTTTATTTTTGAGTAGTGCCTTGCTAAATTGCTGAGGCTGGTTTGGAACTTGTGAGTCTTCTGCCTCAACCTCCTGGGTTACCGGGATTACTAAATTTGCCCCCATCTCGGGTTTCATTTTGAGAAACACCAGACTGCTTAGATATTTCGATTGAAGTCAAGTCAACACCACTTGTTTACTATCTAACTGATGCCTAACAGGACCACTTCCATAAGGCTAGTCATGCAACTACAAATTCCAGTCAAATTCCATGAATTATATCCACAAACACAGCTTTAAATCAGGAGAAGAGGCTTTAACTGGGAGTTTGATAGAATCTCAGGCCCTAACACAATCTACATTTTTTTTTAACATCCCTGGCTTTTATGATCCTATAGTTTTAAATGAAATGATTCACATGAAGTATGTTATGGTGTCCACCATATGCAATCACTATTAGAGGTGCTGATCATGGTGGTAATTACGGTAATGGTGTCAGGGTCAGTAGGGCAGTAAGGAGCTGAGGATAGGAAATGATTTAATGAAGAATATTCCCCCAAAAGAATTGATCATGGATTGGAATATATTTATTTTCTACTTATATGTAACAAATCGTTACCCGTTTCCTCTGCCACTATCCTGTAGGCATGACTGGGTTTCTGAAACAGTAGAATGGGGGTATGACCAGGCTGAAGCAAGGTATCCGTTGGCTCATCTGTAGGCTCCAGGGAAAAATCCATCCCCAGTCTCATTCTTCATGTGGACAGAGTTCAATTCCTTGTGACAATAGGCTCCTCTTCCCTGAAGGCTGTCAGCAGGGCTGCTTTCAGCTTCTAGAGACCACTCACATTCTTTTCCACGTGGTGCCCTCTCTGCCTTCGAGCCAGCAATAGTTCATTGAATCCTCATGCTTTGAACCTTTGACTTTCCCTTCAGCCACTAGTCAGAGTTTACAGGGCTCAGACAATTAAGTGAGGCCAAGCAGGTGAGCTCCCTTTCTTAAAGTCAACTGTCCTCTAACAGAACTACATCCTGAGAGCAAAATTCTACATATTCACAGCACTGAGGATTATGCACAGGGAGAGGAAGTCTTGGAGGAAGAATTCTGCCCACCAAACAGAGCCACTGAACAGGGGAGCCTCAAGAGGAAGAGAAATCCCTGTGGAATAAGGGAAGGTGGGAGGGAAGGGTGCTAGAGAACGAGGAAACCTGGCTGTGAAGGGGCCAGATGACTTCTATTTTGTATGTCAAGTAAGTGTCATGTGCTCAAGATGAATGGGAAGATTTCAGCCTCCAAGCTTGAAGCAAGAAAATCAGTTTTAAAACATTGGTGGTAGGTAATGGGGGAGAGAGTTTAACAGAAAAAAAAAAAGAACAGAACATTTATAATGGATGGGGCTGAGGGTCCAATGAGAATTAGGCTATTCCTCTGGAGGACAGAGCTGCTTTACACAGGGCAGAACATTCGTGGCCTAAAGCAACCCAATGGGAATGGGGAGAGAAGGAAGGAGCAGCCCCTGCTTCCGAAACTTCCCCAGGAACAGGTGTCCCTAAAAGGGAGCCGGGTGACTACCAAGTTGGGCAAAACATGAGGAAAAATGTGCTTATTGTTCCTTTTTACTTTAAAATGAATATAATGAGGATCACATACCCTTTAGAGTTTCAGCTATTTTATAAGGATGAAGGATACCTTGGAATTAATTTTTTTCAGAGATTTGTATAAGCTACAAGAAGATATAATTTTACCATCTTCCATGGGGTTATAAGGCAAATGCTCCAGTCACCTTGCTAATAGTGAAGCAGTTCTTCAGAGATTCTTGATAACAATGGGACAATTATTTGATCTTTCCTCACCCTTTATTGCAGATAAGAGATTATGAAGTATGAGACTGACTAAAACAACGAGTGACACCCCATTTGTCATAAGTCAGCCTGTGTCCTTCACACTCTTCACCCTGGTGCACACAGGCCCTGGTAGAGCAAGAGGCAGAGCTCTCTGTCTTGCCCATATCACCCTCCCTACTATCAGAGCCTACATCTGCGTTGCGCTGCTCTGCCAGGGTTTGTGTCGATGGTCTGCTTTTGTTTGCGCATAATAATTTTAGATCTTATTAAGATTCCCATTATATAAATGTATTCTTTTAATGTAGGTTAAAAATCCTCTCCTGGAATTTCAGTAAGACAATTAAGTGGATTTCAAGCAAGCAGGTTTATAATGTTTTTATACACAATGAGCTCCTTTATGTTTGAATTTCTTCGAAGGTACTCCTAAGAGTGGTTTTAAGATTTTACATGATGCTTTCATGAAAAGGTTATCATATGAGAATTAATTAATGAGGAAAACAAATATATATATATTTCCTTTAAGATACAATCAAGACCTGGGCACAGTGACACCTGTTATACCAGCAATTCGGGAGGCCAAGGCAGGAGGATCTTGAGTTCAAAGCCAGCCTCAGCAACTTAGCAAGGCCCTAAGTAACTTGGTGAGAGCTTGTCTCAAAGTAAAAAATAAAAAAGGGCTGGGGATGTGGTTCAGTGGTTGAGAGCCCCTTGGGTTTAATCCCTGGTACTCCCCATGAATGTCTTTACAATAAAAAAATGCATAACACCACAAATGGTGCCTCTCAAACCATACAAAACAGATCCAGTCACTAATCACGAGAAATTAGAATCAATCTGTTTTCCCTTCTTTGCCTTAATTCCAAATATTTTTTGAGTTTAACGTGACTTAAGATTGCATATTAAAACATACTAGAATGAATATCTTTGGAATCTATCCAAAATTTCCACAGTTGGCTTAGATGTGATCCTATGAAAATTATTATTATGGAGAGAGATAAAGCTGATACTGGCAAATACAAATGAGATCATGTTTAGTACTTTCAATGAAGTGTTTTCCATATGTTAGACATTTTTGTAAATCCTCATTTCATTTTTTCAATTTCGCAAGACAGTCATTACCATTCCTATTTCTAAAGGAGAACACTGATCTGCAAAAAATATTGGTCTACTTTACCACAGTCCTGTAGGAGATTTGAAATTTGTATCCAAAGTCTGCTTCAATTTCTTTTGCCTAAACCACAGTCCTATTGTGTCACTTTTCTGTCCAAACATCTCTGATGGATTCCCTTCTTTCTCAGTAACAACCCAAACCATCACTATTTCCTACCAGGTAAGTCCTGACGAGCTCTCACTTCATCTCTCCTCTTGCTCTCTAGGATCTAGCTTTTCTCAAGCAAACGCCTGCTTTTCAGTTTCTACATTACTGTTTTTTTTTCTTCCTGAATGTTCTCTCACAATATCAGCACGGTTGCTTCATTACTTGGTAGCAAGTGTGAAAAAAAAATTCATATTTTTACTCATGTGTCACCTTATCAGAGAGGGCCTTTAATCATTAGTCCCTTACCTAGTTTTATACGTCCTCGGAGTATTCGTGTATTTCTTTGTTTGTGGCCTGTTTCTCCTTTCTCTCTGCACGAGAATAGAACTTTGTTTTGTTCAGGGCTAGGTCCCCTATGCTTAGAACAAAGCCTGTCATGTAGTAGTCACTTCAATATTGTGGAATGAATCCATGAATCATTAACATTTTGAACATCAAGGGAGAACATGCAGTATGTGACGGAGTCCTGCTAGTATCACATTCAGTTGGGAAAAATTTCGGAGGAATTTGTTGTCAAATCTCAGTTCAGGGAGGGTTTTACAGAGCAGATATAAGTTTCAGGGCGAGATTAAAGGGCTTTATTTCCTGATATTTAACATGATACTCATAAAACCAGGAAAGGAAGACAAATATTAGGAAAAGTACTCTCTTTCGGATGATGTAGAAAATTTTCAAGGAGACAACAGGGAGAAGCTTCATTTGAATTGAATAGAGGATAAAAAGGGGGGGGCAAAAAAGGAGGCCAGAAATGTGAGGTCATTAGAGCAGTCCAAAAGGCGGGGTGTGCTGGGGCTCAGTGGTAGAGCGCTTGCCTAGCATGAGCAAGGCCCTGGGTTCGATCCTCAGCACCACATAAAAATAAATCAATAAAATAAAGGCATTGTGCCCATCTACAACTAAAAAAGAAAAAGTGAAAAAAAAAAAAGAGGGAGAGGATTTTTGCCCCTGATCTAAAGTGCTGTAAATATCTAGAGGTGATCGAAGTGGAAGATGTAGTGAGACTGAGCGCAGCAGGGGAAGAACTGGGCTGGCAATAGGCCTGAGAACTTCCTGGCATGGGTGAAGCTGAGGCTATATTTATGGCAAAAAGCACCTGATAGGCCACGAAATTGAAATCCTCCGAGGGAAGGGAGAAAGCAATGGCAAACTAGCAATTTGTTCGGATCCCACTACTCCTCAGACATTATTTTCAACACTTGGATACATTTTCTTGGAATTGCTACAAACACTCATATGATGACATTTATTTGACATCATTTCTAAGTTTTTTTTTAATATTTTATTTTTTAGTTATAGTTAGACACGAAACCTTTATTTTATTGATTTATTTTTATGTGGTGCTGAGGATCGAACCCAGAGCCTCGCACAGGCTAGGCGAGTGCTCTACCGCTGAGCCACAACTCCAGCCTCTCATTTCTAAGTTTTATAAGAAAGAAAATAGTTCAGAAAAAAAAAAAAAAACTTGCTCACAATGGATTCGAATTAATAAGGCTTTGTGTTCAAATCCAGATCTGCCACTTTGCAGCATCCATTGCATCTCTGTCTCTGTGTCTCTGTCACATAACTTTCATTGCTGTTCAGATGATTGATATGTACTCAAGTTATATTATGGTGGAGGAAGAAAACGTGTAAAATGTGCCTTCCATGAATGGAGCAGGGCTCCTCCCTCCATGATGCTTTGCTACATCCTGAACTCAGGGCAATGGACCAAACCTCTGAACAGTGAGCCAAATAAACATTCTCTCCTCTAAGTTGTCCTCGTCGGGTATTTTGGTCACAGTGACATAAAGCTGACTAACACACTGCTGCTGCCCAGAGTCATGAGAACGCATCATACTGACTATAACGAGCCAAGGTAAAGATCAAAACATGCAATTCGAAGTACAGTTTCTGCCCAATACATATCACTTTTGCATCACCATAAAGCTGCAAAAGTGTAAGACAGACAATCATAAATCAAGAACTGTGTGTATTTGATTGCTCTTATATCTTGATTGAACCACAAAATTGTCACATTGGATTGTTCTTATGTCCTACTACCCATCCACTCTTGATAGTTTCTCAGGCATCTCCATATCTCCAACAAAGTACATCATTATATACACAGAAGATACTCAAATTATTTTCTATGCAAAGCAATTAAAATGACATAAACAAGACAAGTGAGCAGGTATTACATTAAGTACCATCCCTGCTATAGAGTAGTAAGTCTTGGTCATGAGAATTAGAATACATAAAAGAGTTTGAAATGAAAGGATGTGTCTTCTGCTAATAATACTGAAATAGGTCATTTTCAGAGTATAGAACTATTTGTAGCATTTTTTTTCTACCCTCAAAATATATTACTTTTATAATCCCTTTACTAACTCTTTCACTGTAACTTCTTGCTTTTTAATTCAACCTTTTTTAAAGGAAATCATTTGAAATTCATATTTAAAGGGAAAGGACATAAACTTTCAATTCATGTAATCCAAGTCACAAAGCATTTTATGATTATCTGCATCTGGGTCAAGACTCTGCCTTCTCAGAAGCTTCGGTCAATGAATCATGTCTAAGTTACATGCTAATTTCCATGATGATAAGGTTGTGCCTCCCTGAAGATGAATGGGTCTTTCAAACGGTAGCACTGCCGATGGAATTTAACAAGAATATAAACCCCACCAAAAGATATTTTATTTTGCTCATGATGGACCATTTCACTCATTCCTTTGTTTTATGATGAATGGCTCTGTCTATAAATTTAAAACCTAGCATGAAGTTACATATTTATTTTTCTCTCAGCTGTCTGCATTGGGGCGTTTTAAAGTCCCTTGTGGTTTTAGTGTATGTGTTGGGTTATGCTTTGGAACTTCTATTGTAAAGTATTATGTGTTCATTGAAAACGCATATGGAAGATGATCAATTGGTTCTTCAAAAAAGCAAGCTTTTAATGCCACAGTGAAAATCACTGACAAAACAAGAACATGAGATCAGCAGATGGACTAGAAGTTTGATCTGGGTATTATCTGTGGGTTTTTTTTGGGCGGGAAGTTCTGTGTTTTCATTTTCTAAAATTTGCAAGACTATAAAGATGTCAAGGATGAGGAACAAGCCTACCCCCAAAAAGTAATGACATATTTACTTAATATTTTCCTCCTTCATATTCTATATTATTCTTAAGGTATTTTTATTGAGGTATAATTTATATATAATAAAATTAACCAATTTTAAATGTACAAATTTGATGAGATTTGACAAATCTATACAATTGGGTAAGCACCAACACAGCATCCTCTACAAATTTCCTAGGGTCTTTTAGCTGACAGGACACCCCTCCCCACCTCAGTATTAGTAGCTACTTGTAACAGTTGAACTGATTTCTATCATAGTTTTGCTTTTTCTAGAAAATAACATCAGGGAAATCATAAAGTGTGTTGTCAGCAAAGAAAACAATCAAGAGAGTCGAAGGGAGACCCTACAGAATGGGAGAAAATCATTGTCACCTGAACCCAGGATATATAAAGAACTCAAAAAATTTAAAACCAAAATAAGTAAATAAACAACCCCATCAATAAAAAGGCAAAAGAACTGAATATCCATTTCTCAAAAGAATAAAAATGAACAGCAGACAAATATATGAAAAAATGTTCAACATCTCTAGCAATTAGAGAAATGCAAATTAAAACTACGCTGAGATTTTTATCTCACTTGTTAGAATGGCAATTATCAAGAATACAAGTGACAATAAATGTTGGTATGGATGTGGGGAAAAGAGTACATTGTTAGTGAGACTGCAAATTGGCACAACCACTCCGGAGAGCAGTATGGAGACTCTTCAAAAAACTAGGAATAGAACCACCATTTGTCTCAGCTATCCCACGTCTCTGTATATATCTAAAAGACTCAAAAACAGCATGCTACAATAACGCAGTCACATCAATGTTTATAGCAGTTCAATTCACAACACCTAAGCTATGGAGCCAACCTAGCTGCCCTTCAACAGATGAATAGATAAAGAAAATGTGATATATATACGACAATGAAGTATTCCTCAGCCATTAAGAAGAATGGTTTTATGACATTTGCCAGTAAATGGATAAATCTGGAGAGTATCATGCTAAGTGAAATAAGTCAATCCAAAAAACCAAAGGTCTAATGTTTTCTCTGATAGGTCGAAGCTAGCCCACAAAAAGCAGGGAGGGGAAGGAAAGAAGTTTGGTGGATTAGACCAAGGTGAATAAAGACAAGGGAGGGGGAATGGGAAAAGGAAAGACAGTGGAATGAATTTGACATAATTTTCCTATGTACTTATGTGAATATACTACAGTGAATCTCACATCACATACATCCACAAGAATGGGGTTCTAAGTAGAATAAGATATATTCCATGCTTGTGTAATTATATCAAAATGGATTCTACTGTCAAGTATAACGAAAAAGAATCAAAATGTAAAGTGTGGTGTTGTGGTCTGGCTGTGAGGTGTCCCTTAAAATCTCCTGTGTTAATGCAGGAGAGCTCAGAGGTTAAATGACTGGACTGAGAGCTGTAACTTATCAATCCACCATAGTTTGGACTAACTGTGTGGTAACTGTAGGCAGGTAGAGGTAGCAGAAGGAGGTGGGTCATTAGAGGTGTTCCTTGGAAGTGTTTTTCTTCCCTGTGGCCCTTTCCCTTTCTCTTTCTGCTTCTTTGCTCCCAAGAAAGGGGTAGCTTCCCTCTGCCACATCCTTCTGTCCAGGATTTGCTCCCTCATCCTGGGCCCAGAGCAATGGAGTCAGCCAACTATGGACTGAGACTTCTGAAACCAGGAGCCCCCGCAAAATTTTTCCTCCTCTTAGTTGCTCTTGTTGGGTGTTTTAGTCACAGTGATGTAAAACCGAACACATGTATCCCTGTATTTTCACTTAATGTAATATTGTTTTAGATTAATTCATGTTATTGCCTGTATCAACAGTTCACACATTTTTGTTGGTAAGCGGGATCCTGTTATAAGGATGTACCAAAATTTGCTTGTGTGCTTATTAATTAATAGACATATATTTGTTGTTTTATAACTTGGTTATTATAAATAAAACTCTTAAAATAGTTGAATGCATGCTTTATGGGCCCAGATATTTTTGCTTCTTTTGGAAAAATATCTAGAAGGGCATATGGTGAATGGGTATTGATTGTTGGAGACACTACCCAGGTGTTGCTTGATGTGTTCACTAATGCTGAGAATTTCATTTAACTTGAGTCATTTTAGTATCATGAAATACTATCTCATTGGGGTTTTAATTTATACCGATATAATGCATAACAATGTTGAGTGCACATCTTTTCATGTGTTTAGCTAGCACCACTGTTTGTCTGTTCCTATCATTTGCCAATCTGTGGGGACTATTTGTCTTCTTACATGATTTATTTTAAAAGCACGCAGTAAAGCAAAAAAGAAATCCATGTTTAGTTTTGAAAGATTGACTTTCACCTGCCTGATTCCCCCTTAGATCTGAGACAAGCAACAAGATTTGGTCCCCGACTTCCTAAGGCCTATGACCTAAACTCTTAAGTATAATTTTGACAATCAGAGTGTTGAATAGACACAATGACAGACTCCTTCAGTGGTCTTTTAAAATATACAGATAGTTCCTGCCTTAAGCCTAAAACTGTGAAGCCTAGACATTGATATTTTTTTTTTCATTTCTTTTTCTTCTTTGTACCAATCACATCTGGCAATGAAGAATACCTCTATGCAAAATGTTGTTTATTTACTGAGAATACTGTAGTGGCTCATTATTTATTTCTTTCAATTTTTTATATCCCTAATTAGTGTCACTTTTGAATACTAATGATTTCTTATAAAAAAGACACTGCCTAAAAGCAAGAACAGGCACCCAAATTAACAGTCATTTCTGGAGAACAATTTCTCAGTAACAAGTATAAAGTGGACTACTAAAGAAAATAAGTCTCTTTTTATCAGAAGAACCAATGAACAGCTTGGGGGTCCTCTCATGGAGTCTCCATGTGGTTGAAGTCAGGGAACACTAGGGCAAATTCACCAGAAGGCCCAACTGGATTAGGTGCTCAGGCAGTTCACTCACATGGCTGATAGCCGAGGCTGCCTGTTAGCAGGGAGCTCAGCTGGGGCTGACAATCAGACACACATGGCCTCTTTGTGAGTCTTGGGTCATTCATAGCTTGAAAGCAACAGAACTTTGAGAAAGCCAAGAAAATATTGGATCTGGAATTGATAAACATCATTTCCACCACATCCTTTAGGTCAAGAAAGTCATTAAGGTTGGCCTGGGTTCAAGAGTGGGGCTCATGGTTTCAAAGATCCTAGTCCATAGACAGATAGCTCTATTCCTCGGAGGCTCCAGGTGAGACAGAACATCATGGCGGGAGAGTAAAGCAGAAGAAAGCAGCTGTAGACATCACATTAGGAAGCAGAGACAGTTCACCTCAGCTCACAAAATATAGACCCCAAAGGCACCCATGATCTCTAGCCACTTCCTACCAGCATACAATTATCACTCTGTTCACCCTTTCAGGGGATTAATGCACCATCATTTCATCTCTAAATTTTCTTGCATTGTCTCACATAAGAGCTTTTGGGAGACACCTAATATCTAAACCATAACAGGTAGCAAAGAATTTTCTTCAACCTTTGAATGTAATACAGCTACACTTACCAAAGGATAGATTTTAATATTCTCTATGAATGTTTCATATGAAATATGAAGCAATTAGGGGACTTAAACACTTTTTAAGTGGCTCAGTTGATGCTCTAGGATTTTTGCTTTGCCATATTGGGGTTGCATTTTCATATTATATTATTGCTTTCAAGAATTATTATGTTAATGTTTTGTTTCACAGATTATTCACTATAGTATACAGACTTGATTCTATGTTAACATTATTTCTACGTTCAATCCAACTTTTTATTATTATTTTTATTTTTCAGTTGTAGGTGGACACAATACCTTTATTTAATTTATTTATATGTGGTGCTGAGGATGGAACCCAAGGACTCACACATGCTAGGTGAGCGCTCTACCGCAGAGCCACAACCCCAGCCCCCAATTTTTTATTAACACAGGTTTTCTCTTCATTCATCTCTTCATCTGAGATCCCTCTTCCAGGTGTTCACTTTGGAATGGTGAAATCAGCCATAAGCTTTTTATATTTATGCAACTTTTTATGGGGTGAATTATGCCTTAACATTTTTTCTTTGCATATAACTTGTAAGCCTCTTCATTCTGTGTGTGTGTGTGTGTGTGTGTGTGTGTGTGTGTGTGTGTGTCTGTCTGTCTGTCTGCAAACACTTTCTGTTGACCTAAATGAATACTTCTGAAAAACTATAAATGCTGTTCTAATGTCTTCTGGAATCTATGGCTTCAAAGAATACCCTAATTATCTTTTCTTTTTTAAGTGGTGGTTCTCTCATGGAGACTTCACTTGGTTTCAGTCAGGGAGCACTGGGGCTGAGTTACCCGAAGGCCCAGCTGGACTAGATGGTTCACTCACATGGCCTACAGCAAATGCTGATTGTCAGCAGGGAGCTTGGCTGGGGCTGCCCATCAGACATGGATGGCCTCTTTATGGGTATATGGAACTTCCTTTTGGAAGATAACAGGATTTCTCTTTAAAACTTAATAGTTTTATCGCTGCGTCAGTGTTTGTATCTTAATTCATATTATTCGGTTTACGGGATGCCCATTCAGTATGTAGATTTGGGACTTTCTTCATTACGGGAAGTTTCTTTTATTGTTTTTGAAAAAAAAATTAAATTTTAGTTCCTATTTTTTTCTTCAATTAGTTTCACCTAAAACTGTTTTGTCATCTTTTATTCTGAAATCTCAAGTCCTCCTTCTGTACTGACGATAGACTTTTCTGTAGTACCAGAACTTTCCTGCATCTAATGATGTGTGATTTATTTCCATCTTATTTTATTTACTCTCACAAATTTAGGATCTAATTTTATGTTTCCCTATATCACCAATGTTCCTCATCTTCACTTTCCTAAGAATGGTAAAAAGTCAGATCAGAGAAAATTGCATCTATTCAAGAGAGTATAGCATAAAAATTTACTCCAAATAGATCAATAGATGAGTTCCCTTCTCTTCTCTGATTCACCTTCTCCAGAAACCATTCACTCTAATTCATAAATAAGAGGATAATTTTTTAGAATCTAGGAAATATTTTCTAAACAAATCTCTCTACTATTCAAAACTAAGATGCACATGCAAACAAAATTTACTCCTAATAATGGAGTGTGAATCTGAAGGGATTATTCCGGAATATTTCTTATGAATACACTCTTTATCTTCAAAAGGAATACAAGTTGGATATTTATTTTTTCAGATAAGATATGGAGGGAAAACAACTAAGTATAAGATATATAATATATGAATTTTGTCCCAAGTACCTAAAATTATGTCTAAGGGCACATTAGGCACTCAAATATTTTGGAATGCTTAATAATGTCTTCTCTTGCCTTTATCTTTTCCATGAACCACTAAGCATTTTGTGCTCGTTCTTCAAATTGAAAAGATATTAATGAGGTCCTGAAGATTGCCCTCTACTAAATTGTGACTCCCTGAAAGCAAAGTTGAGTATAAGCTTCTGGCGTGACCTGGATAATGAAAAAAGTAGATTGATCAGATTATGGAGGGAGGGATACATGGTTGAAAGGGCATCAAGTATGCCATTAATTCTCTGCATCCCCAGGGAAATATTTAGTCTCAGTCAGACTACATTTTCTAATCATTCAATGAAGATTATACCACCCACAAGAACAAGAATATTGAAAAAAAACTGGCAATATATGGGCAGGATTTAATAAGGGTAGATGCTCAACTATTAGAAGAGATGCTGGTCTTTACCCCATGTGTTTGGTTATGATCCTTAATATCCACCTCAGGATCATTACTGATCTTGAAAGGAATGATCATGTAAAGTATTTAACACAGGGAAAGGCATTAGTAAGCCTCAGTGAAGATTACATACTATGCTGTCATAAGTTATTTAAGTAGTAGATAATTTACTTGGGAATTTTGCCAATGGTCATAATCTTTCTCATGCAACAGTGAGAATTTTAGTGTTCTACAGAGTTAATATTTCCTTTTTTAGAATGTGACTTTTTGTGGAGAGTACTGGAATATTACATATAAGACACCATAACTTTTTTCTGCTTTATTCTCTAGTAAATCCTCAGCCTAGAACTTTACAAGACACAGAAAAGATGCTCAAATATTTATTGAATGAACATTGAAAGGAGAAAAAATGGCATAGAATCAGAATATAGAAATTAAAAGCCCTGAGTGTTAACCTCCCTTCCAGTACTTCTTAACTATGCAAAAGGAATTCAATATGTATCTTATTATTCTTAGAATATACTGTTCTTCTGGATAGTCTTAGGGTCTTAAGATCAAAATTATAACATCATTGAATGAGAATGAACTTCAGAGACAGATATATCTGTTCCAAATTCAGGCTCTTACACCCAATATCAAATTAATACTTCAAGCCTTAATCTCTTTTTCTCTAAAATGAGCACAATTCTGAATTATTAAGTGGAACAAGATGTAAAAATCACCGAGATAAATTTGGGGTACCTTGTGGATACTGAATATTCCTAGTAATAGCTATTAATATAATACTCATGAAAGCTTCTTAAAATTCTATAGAGATTACAGTTGATCTTCAGATTATGAATTGGTTGGATTGAAGGTATTTATAACTAAGAATATTCTCTTCTCCCTTAAAGATGTCTTTGCAAATTATCAGTACTTTGATATACTGGCATACTGTAATGAATTTTCAATCCATAATGGAACTGAAAACCCATTTAAATACTAGAATACAATATAAAGGGAAAAGCACTATTTTAAAAAAAATTATTTTCAGAACTAATTTTAATCAGACATATAGACATTTTTACTCTTCCGAGTGACTCGAATTCACATTGGTTTGCAGAGTTGTGTGTGCCACAAATCTTTACTGGAACTTATGAATGGTCTCTCTAACCCTGAAGTAGAAGAGTAGGAAGAACCCTCAGTACAAGTAAGAAGACCCAGGCATCTCTTACCTTCTGAGACACAAAGTGCCCCCTCTTCTTCCCTAACTATTAGAACGAAAATAGAATGTAGAAGAGCAGAGTGTAGCTAGTAGCATCTGTGATTTTTTTCTTTTAACCTGAGCACTACCCATTTCCCATTATGTTGTTCATCAACTCATTTTCCTAATGGGGACATATTTTATTTTTTCTTTGGAGGAACTGTCCTTAGGCTTTTATTCTAATTATAGGAACCCATAACCTTGTCTCAGCCAATTAGAGCTCCTCTTAGCACTTGTTTTCCTCATTGATTTTGGGTAGGCACATATCTCCATATCTCATGCTAGACAAGAGGCTTCTGTACATTTTTCTTTTGGTCATCTCTTTTCCAATATATTATGCTCTTTCCATTGAAATTGGTTGGCTGATGTTATGCAAGTTTCTCATCTGCCATAAGAAATAAGAGAGATATGAACTCATTTGTGCACTTTTTAGTAACATGAATAAACAATATTTCTCCCCACTTTTTTTCCTAAAGTAATTATTTGAGGGGTCTTAAGTGAATTTGAGCCATATTTTCATCACTTGAGATCACAAGATGCTATCAGGAATTGAAGTGTTGCCAGTAATAGGTCAAAAAATATGAAAGACAACTCAAGATGGATTTGAGACATGGGAAAATCTCATCTTGGCTGGGAAACTGGCAGTCTTTTTAAACTAGGTAGCAGAGTTAAGAGTTTATTTATTTCCTTTTTTACTCATGATTTAGAGTTAACCTAAATAGGCTAAAAGTTTGGAGGAATTTAGTAGAAAAATATCATTTCAGAGAAGTTAGCTACTCCTTGTAGTTTTCCATAAATACCGGGCTAAAAGGTCAAGCTGAAGTCCAACCTGGCTAGACTGTAAATGAGAAAGGGGGACATTTCCTATGGGAGGATATTTTCACCTATGGCCCTAGACTATGATAATTTTGAGTTAAGAAAATATGATCATGGGCTTCACGGAACTTGGGAGGTTAATTTATTTGCCCTACGCTCAAGAGACTATAAAGTAGGGAACAAAATAGAATATATTTTGGGGATGTAGAAACAATGAGAAAACTGAAAGACTAGTGTTCCAAAGTCCACCCTAATATCTTCTGTCATGCACTCCCTACTTGGATAAAAAGAAAAAAGAAAAAACTCTATTATACAGTTCTACTCCCTAGGCAAAAGCTCTGACTTAATAGGCAATTTAATATTGCATAATTGACAGCACTGTGTTGTTGGCACAGGCCTGTGTGAAAGCAGTTAATCTGAGCGGTAGCTAGGAAGGCAGAGCGTTAATGACATTCTCAGTGGTGGGGACACTCAAGTCTGGGTATGGACTCAAGGATCGTGACTGGATAAAGTAGATTTGCTGCCCAGCACAGCGAGTAGACAAAAATGAGAACAAAAAAATCACTGATGTTGATTTTATCTAAAGACATGTAAAGAAGGACTTGTGGCTGTTTCTAGAATTTATGGCAGACCTCAGAATTCCAAACCCACATCTTCAGAAAGTGGAATTCAGAGCCTGAAGGAAGGGACGATTCCTTAGTGCCTTTGTTATATATGTTCAGGAAAGAAAAGCTGAAGTCCAGGAGAGAAAGCTGTCAGATTAGCTCACCAAGGAAATCACTCTGTGCCTGTCCAATGGGATATGGGTGGGACTCCTTATCTCCTCCAGTGGGAGTGAGCAGCACTCTTCATCCCATCTAATGGCATATATTATCCTTTGTTTTCAAAAGAGGAAATTATTATATATATTATTCTTTAAAAATCACCATATTTTGATGTCCTATACCCATGTTTTGGATATCAAAAAACCACAGTCTTTCTATTGAAGAAGAGATACTCTGAAACTGTCAAATAGGAAGTCTCCTCATCCTGAACTTAAAGGTAAAGTCAGGAGGAAGAACAGAATTTCCTTTGGGAAGTGGAGAATCATGGGTTTTATTTTACAGTGAATGGTAGTTTTAAGTGAAGGAAAATTTTAAGAAAAATGTGTTTGAAAAGATTGTACAAGATACCGGGCAGTCAGTGAGTAGATTGTTTCTAATTTCCCCCGAAGCCTTTATAGAAGCATCTTTTTGTTTGTTTGTTTGTTTGTTTTTAAAGATGCATTTACAGAAGCATCTTTTTTTGTTTGTTTGTTTTTAAAGATGTTTTTACAGAAGCATCTTTTTATTTTATTTTTTAATTTTTTTTTTTTCTGTGAGAAAATTGCTGTGTGTGAATTTGGCAGGGTTGTCTGCAAACTCCCATGGAGAAGCTGTTCCTGTGACAAGGGTGCTGCCCCTCACACCTCAGGGGCTCTCTTGCTTGTTGAAGAAAAGTGCATGGAACTGAAGCAGAATAGGCAAGGATGGGCCTTGGTCAGTTTCTGCCAGAGCTGGGAGGGAAGCTGTCCCTTTACCACTGGGGTCAACATGGCAGTAGAATATGCATTTTAACTATTGAAAGATGTAAGGAGAGGCCAATGAAAAAGAACAGAGGAAAGAGTCTTCGATTCTGTTGGGCTTGCAGTCAGAGCCAAGCTTGGTGTTTTCTGCATGTGAGTCCTGTTTGTGGGGAAGGGGAGCTTCAGAATGACAGACTTGGAATTACTGGGACGTGTGTCATTTAGAACCAAAGGAGACTTCGATAATAAGGTGAGGAAGGAGGCAGGATGAGAATTAATGGCCAAGGAGTTAAGCTGAAATACAGATCCAACATTGGCAAGTGTCCTGTGCTCATTAAAACAGAAGAGGAAGGAGCTATTAAGCTGGGATTGTGTCAAGTGCAGTGGATTCCTATAGGTCATCTTGTCAAGGTTCAGTATTTTCTACAGCAGGAGTAAAGGAGAAAAATTGGAACGTATAAGGGATAACAGAAAAAAAAAAAAAACATTTCCTGTAGCAGGGCCAGCGGCAGAACAAATCCAAGTTTGGAGAAGTTATATGTGAGTCTTGCCTGCTTGTGGCTGAACTCAAATCAGAGTCCTGCTTTACAAAGACTCTAAGTTATCATTAGTCTAAGAAGACTGCCTGAGGCATTCCAGAGGGATTTTTGTTTTCAGTTCTTACACGAGTGAAATCAGATAAGGTCAACACTTTGTTCAGACTCACTTCTGATACGTCTTCTCCTCTGAGTTGCTGAATGTGACATTCACCTTAAGATCAAACCACTATCCAATAACAGATTCTCTCATATCAAACTATAGTTTCTTGAGATGCATGTTCAACTCCCTAGAAATACACATGTGTGCACATTTATGTGTCTCTCTCTCTATATATATATTATATATAAATGTGTATATATACATATTTGTGTGTTTTTATATATATAATTTTTACATATATAAATGAGAAAGCTCTGTTTTATGGTTACTCACAGAGAACTATTACTATTGGAACAGAAAAAGAATGAAAAACAATTCTAAATCAAGGCAGACTAGCTTTAGTATCAACACCATTCTTGAGAAATGAGAATTGGGTAGGAAGAAGCCCAAGCAGCCTGATTAGAAGATATGATGAAACTGGGTGTTCAGGATATATTGGGTATAAGTGATCAGAAATCTTGGGCAGGTTGAAACTCTCCAGCAGCATGCTGACAGGCAGTGTACAGAGGTCACCGAGAGTCATCACTGGAAGGGTCCTGCACTTAGTTGCTGGTAAGTGGGCACATGTTCATGAGGATGGAGAGCATGAATGTGAGGGCATGCTGCAAAGACATGCAAGCATTTATTGTACCAGGAGGAAAGAATAAGAAGTACTTATATTGGTTTTAGGATTCCAGGCTTCAGGAGGCTTGCAAAAGAAGTACAGAAAATTGAGTCTCATTAGAAGAGGTGCACAGCGGACAGCCAATGCAAGAAACTTTTATTAGTTTTCAAAAAAGAACAGGCATCTATATTCCTGAAATGAAAGCATAAAGTAAAATCAGGGACAGAGGAACAAGAAAATTACATTGGTCATGTCAAAATAGAGATAAAGGAAGGCCAGAAATATGGATGATTTAAATTCTGAAATTGATAAATAATATTAACAAAATGGCTAATATCTCTCAATTATCTGACATATACCTGGCACTGTTACTCTACAGATAATGGTAACTTTTCAAAAATAATTCCATGAGGTACAAATTACCGTTACTTTTTTGCAGATGATAAAATTGAAGCCCAGAATAAAGTCACCTTGAAGATCACAAAAGTAGAAATGCAAGTAAAAATTTGTGACCATCAGAGTGCTAAGTTTTTAGACAGCAGAATCTATTCTATGTGGTTTAAACAGGAAGATGTTTAATGTAAGACGTGGTGCAGATCCCAGGATCCTTGGCAGGGATGAGTAGTTAGCAGCCGGCCAAATCTGTAGGTCAGCTTCCAGACAAACCCCAGGACTGGACTGACAGGTGAGTAGGAGACTCCTGAACCGAGATCACATTTCCTTGGCTGTGAGAAGAACTCTGCCTCACTGCTGTACCCAGAAAGTACACTCGATCTGTCACCAGCTCCACCAGACTTATCTCCCAGTTTACTTCTGAAACAGTCTTAGGAGGCATCTCCAAAGAATAGAACCAAGATAGGCACCAGGGGAGGCAAGGGAGCAGACTCTGGTATAAGATTAAAGGAAGCTCCACTCTCAGGGCCATGTCCTTGCAAGGCCAGCACCAGACCAAGTACCTCCTTAAATATTGTGCGCAGAATACCTTATGCAACCAGCATTTCCTTACACATCGTGAGTCTTCCACTGATAGATACTCTTCCTAGGCAAGAGAGATGACCTGACAGATGGGAAAATTAATAGCTTTTATGTCTTGAGGAACCCCTAAGTTTATGGAAACACTAGGTCCAGTTTGTCATGGAGCACCAGGAAAATTCACCCAAGTCACAGACTAAAAACACAGAGGTATGTCTGGTTCCATCTTTACCCAATATTGACATATGTTAACTTTGATAATTCACTATTTTGTTTTCCATTTCCAGGAAAAAAAAAAAAGCTTGGGAGACAGTGACATTTCATAGGCGCTACTGAAATCAGTAACCATTAAGCACTTGTAACTGCTTAGGAAACAAAAGTGTAACAAATATATTATTCTAATAACTTTCAAAGGAAACGTTTTTCCTTAAATTACAACTTCTGCTAGAACATCTGCAGTTTCCACAAAACATATTCCACTTTAAATATTCTTGATTTGTTTGTCTCCCTAGCACTCTCTGAGAAATTCCAATCCCACATGCAAAGATTTCTGATGTGTGGCCCTCTTGCCCTCTTCCTTGTAAAACACTGTCTGCTCTCAATCAATATCCTTTTGTACCAGCCGAGATATTGACTGCAGAACAGAGAATGGTATTCACAGCTACACTGTGACAAAAAGAAACGCTAGAGAGATCATTAGTCTTAAATAAAACACTTAAATAGTTACTTTTAATCGCAGGAAGTCTGCAAGTCTGGTGCTGCTAGAAGTCAGAATCAGATTTTAGAACTTGATGCTACAGAAAATTAAGAATTCCAGCTTAAGTTCCTCTTAGTTATTTAGGAAAGATATAGATGGCATTAGTCCCCAACAATGCTAGTTTGAAGGTCTCCCCACAGTTTCTCATTTTGATGTCCACAGTTTACTCATCCATTTCTGCAGTTTGCAGTGATTCAAAGCCTGCTACATGCATTTTACCTAAAGGAGTTGGCATTTCACACCCTGATGCCCAATCTTAGTGAGGGAGCCTTTCAATATGCAGGTGTTGTCAAATATTGATCTAAAATCTTGCCTCTCTTATTCCCACTTAGCCTGAACCAAAACAAAATTAAGACAATGGATCTTTTCTCAAGAAATTTTACTTGGGAAATGCAGTGTAAGAATATGTGGGAGAATAATATCTCATTGTTGCTAGTGGCTGATAACTGAAGAATAAAAGTAAGATCCTACATTTATATAGATGAATAAATATATATGTATGTATGTGTAGATAGATAGATAGATAGATAGGAGAAGCAAATAATAGCTAGTATTTTCCCACAATATCTTTCAAATTATTAAAAGTAGCAAATTTATCCCAAATATGATAAATGATAAAGAAGAAAAAAATTACTGAGATAGAATAATAGCTCCCTAAAAATATCCATATCCAAGTCCCCAACATCTGAAAAGGTGTCACCATCCATGGCTTGAAGGACTTTGCACATGTGATTAAAATAAGGGTTCTGATGTGGTGAGGACATTTTCAGTCATATCAGCAGGTCCGATATAATCAAAAGTATCCTCATAAGAGGGAGGCAGAAGGGTACAAGTCAGAGAAGGAGAGGTGACAAAGGAAGCAGAAGACAGAGAAATTTGCAGATGCCACGCTGCTGACCCTAAAGACCAGGAGCTTATAGCCGGGAGTTGCCTCAAATGCTGGGTAAGGAAGGAAATATGCTTCCACAGAACCCCCACAAGGAATGACACCTTGATTTTAGCACTTCAGATCTCCAGAAATGTAAGGCAATAAACCTTCGTGGTTTTAAGCCATCAAGTTTGTAGTAATTTGTTACAGCACCGTTAGGAAATGAATGCATTCACTTGACTACTACAATTTTGACATTTTGAAAATATTAATGGAAATCCAATTAAGCATGGTAAAATTCAGATTAGATTAGCATATGTAGATTTGAGTTATTCAGGCACTGAAAATTATTTTCGTAAAGGGCATCTCAAACTGGTAGAGTATATCAGTAGAAATTTCTATGTCTCAATAATATAGAATAATAAAAAAATGAAAATAAAAAGTAATAAGGAAATGATTAAACAATTTTTTGAAACTTAACAGTAATAAGACATTTGCAGTGTGGTGAATATAAAAAAAAATAAAAGTAGTAAACAAATATTTAGTACTCATCAAAATCAAGAGCTTTACCAGTATTCCTGGAAAACTAAATGTTAAAAGTGACATGTTAAAAAAACTCTTCGGTTTCTTGTCATACTACCCCCAAAGATCTATAGATTCAATGCAAATTTTATCAGAATGCTAATAATGTTTTTATAGAAATAGAGAAAAACAACCTAAAATTCTAAAATTCATATGGATTTTGAATGGTCCTCAAATAGCCAAAACTATTCTTAAAAAGAATAAAGTTGGTGATCCCAGCAGCTCTGGAGACTGAGGCAGGAGGATCACAAGTTCAATGCCAGCCTCAGTAAAAATTAGGCACTCTGCAACTCAATGAGACCCTGTCTCTGAATAAAATACCAAAAAAGGGCTGGGGATGTGGCTCAGTGGTCAAGTGTGCCCCCAAGTTCAATATCTGGTATCCCCCTCCCCTGAAAAAGAAGATAACAAATCCTGGTGAGGATATGGAGAAATTAGAACCCTTATTCACTTTTGGTAGGAATATAATATTGTATAGTTCTATGCAAAACTCTATGGTGTTTTCCCAAAAAATTAAAAATAGAATTAACATAAAATTCAATAATTCCACCTATTGGTACACATTCAAAATAATTCAAAGTAGGATCTCAAAAAGATCTCTGAACACTCAGGTTCATTGCAACATTATTTACAATAGTCAACAGGTGTAAACAACCCAAATGTTTATGGATAGATGAACAGATTAAAAAATATAGTACAGAATACACTGGAATATTATTCAGTCTTGAAAAGAAAGAAAATTCTGATGCATATACAATATGGATAGATTTTAAGGACATTTTGCTAAATGAAATAAGCAGGTCACAAAATGACAAATATTGTATGATTCTAATCATATGAAATATGGAAAACTGTTGCCAAGGGCTAGAGGAAAGGATAAGAAGGGTGTAGATTTTAATGGGTATAGCATTCAGATTTGCATGATAAGAAAGTTCTGGAGGTCTGTTTCATAACAATGTGAATGTACTTAGTATATTGAGGACATTTTCAGTCATATCAGCAGGTCGATATAATCAAAAGTGTCCTCATAAGAGGGAGGCAGAAGGGTACAAGTCAGAAAAGGAGAGGTGACAAAGGAAGCAGAAGACAGAGAAATTTGCAGAAGTCATGCTGCTGACCCTAAAGACCAGGAAGATTAACGTGGTAAATTAATTGTGTGTATTTTTTTTGCAACAATAAAAAAATTGTTTGAGTTTGAAATAATTTTAGGTTTACAGAAGAGTTACAAAATTAAGACAGAGAATGCTAACCCCAATGTTATCAGAGTAAATGACACCACTGGTACAGTATTAATCAAATTACAGACTTCATTCATCTGTCCCTAATGTTTCCACTGCTGTGTTTTTCTGTCCCAGGATCTAAGCTAGGACACGATAGCACATTTATTCAGCAGGTTTTTCTTAGTCTTCTCTGATCTGTGATGGTTTTTAGCATTTTCTTGTTTTTCATGACCTTGACACCTTTAAAGAGTACAAGCCATTTTATGGGATGTCTGTCAATTTGAGTTTGTCTGTGTTTTCTCATTATTAGATTTGGACTGCAGGTTTGGGGAGAGAGTACAAGAGAAGGGAATGCCTTTCTCCTTGAACCATGTTGGGAGGTGCACAGTATCAATAGGCTTAGTGCTGGTGATGCTAACGTGGGTCGCTGGATCAGTCGGTGTCTGCCAGGTTTCTGCTTAGAGTAATTATCCCCTTCTGCATTTTACTTATTAAATGGGAGCCACTACATCCAACCTACACTCTAGGTTTCAGACTTAAGAGTCACTTCCTGCAGTGAATGATCTCTAAGAATTTGTGGAGGGATGTTTGAACCATCACATAATTAATAAATATTTTACAAAATACACTTTGAGGCAAAGAATTTTTAAATCATACTACAGTGGTACATGCACACCAATGTTTATAGCAGTGCAATTCACAATAGCCAAACTGTGGAACTAGCCTGGGTGTGCTTCAGTGGATGAATGTGTAAAGAAAATGTGTTTTATATACACAATGGAGTTTTATTCAGCAATAAAGAAGAATGAAATTATGTCATATGCAAGGAAACACATATAACCGGAGAACATCTTGTATAGCAAAATAAACCAAATTCAGAAAGTCCAGAATTGTATGTTTTCTCTCATATGTGGAAGCTAGGTAGAATAAAATGAAAACAACAGGACCTCATGCAATAGAAGGGAGATCAATAATGCTGAGGCAGGGGTGGGAATCAGAGGGAGGGAAAAGGTGAATGCTGGAGATACAAATTGATCAAATTAGATTATGTGCATTTATGACCATGTCACAACGATTCACACTATTATGTACAATCATGATGTACCAGTAATAAAAAAAAAATGATACCTTGAGTTTTTCCTCTAATTTTCACATTTGTCAATGAATCTTGACTGCTGCAATCATCACTGAGTTGTCTAAGGCTGATTTTCTATTTCCCTTGTTCCTTATATATTTTTGTTTGGAATTTTTTACTTATTTATTTATTTATTCAAATGCATTTCAATGTCATTATGGACTCATGGCTACTTATTTATTATTTGGGTTAAATTCCAAAACCATATTTAAAAAACATTATTAGCTCAATAACATTTTATTATAAGAAGTATAAGTTATTTTTTTCCTGATACATAAAAACATAGAAAGTATGCATACTTATGGGGTACACATGGGGTATCACATGATATTTCAATACATGTATACATCATACAATGTTCAAATCAGAGTAAACATAACTATCTACACTAATGTTTATATTTATTTATGATAAAGATATTAAAAACCCTTTCATATATCTTTTTGAAATACACAGTACATATTGTAACCTATAGTCAAACTACTGTTCGATAGCACACCAGTCATGAAATTATTTGGAAAAATAAGAGACCCAGAATAGCCAAAGCAATCCTTAGAAGTGTGAAACACTAGGTATCACAACACCAGACCTTAAATTATACTACAGAGTTATAGTAATAAAAATAGCATGGTATACCCACCAAAACAGACACATAGACCAATGGTACAAAATAGAAGAGACAGGGACAAACCCACATAAATAAAGTTACCTCATACTAGACAAACATGCCAAATACATACATTGAGGAAAAGATAGCCCCTTCGACAAATGGTGCTGGGAAAACTGGAAATCCATACATAGCAAAATGAAATTAAACCCCTGTCTCTCATTCAGCACAAAACTCAATCAAGGACCTAGGCATTAGATCAGAGACCCTACTAGAAGAAAAAGTTGGCCCAAATCTTCACTATATCGGCTTAGGAACTGACTTCTTTAATAGGACTCCCAAAAGGTAAGAAGTAAAATCAATAATGAATGGGATGGCATTAAACTAAAAAGTTTCTTCATAGCAAAGGAAACAATCAGGAATGTGGAGACTCTATTGAAGAATCTTAAGAAAAAAAATGCTTAAATATACTCACATATTAAGTAAAAGTTTCAGAATGCCATAATTCAATTTTACATATGCTATTATTGCCATCATTCACTATGTAAGAATAAAAATCTTATCTATCAAATTTGGAAAAGATAAAGCATCAAGGAGTTCCAAGAGCATCAGTTCGTTACGAATAACAAAAATGGGTTCATGATAAATAAATAGGATGAGGGAAATTTTCATCTTTTCAAATATTTTACTGATTATCTTTCATTTTACTGATGTCCTTGTAGTCTTTGGTAGATATAACCAAGGTATGGTTGGAAGAGACAGTCCTACAAGAAGAAAATGTGTAGTAATTATTTGTTTACTGTGTTTAATAAAGAAATTTAAAAAGAAACATTCAGTTTTATAATGCTTAATTTTTCTAATGTTTTAATCTTTCCCAAAAGATCAGAAGAGTCTTTATTGTGGTAATTAAAATCAAATGCCCTTAGCCCAGAAAAGTCAGATAGTAGTGTCTCTTTTAAATTACTCAATATCATACACAAAAACTAACCGCTAAAGAGAAGAAAGATGCTGAAACGACAAAAATTCACAACTCCCATCTAATGTAGCTATTAATAGGGCAGATTTCCATAAGGTCTCAGAAGACAGAATATTTTGTCTGTCTGTGCATATTTTACTTAGGTGCCAATAATGTCTTTTCAGCTATGCAAAGACCTGAAAGAAAAACCACCAGCTTTTCTGAGTAAAATCAGATTATTCTTATCCTAGAAACTAATGGGTTGAAAGAAAAATTCTTAGGAGACGAACCCAGAGAAATGATGAATCTGGACCCTGTAACTGCAGCATATGCAGGATTTTTTTTGCCATCTAATAGCCCAGATGAACTCAAACTAAAAGAGTTCCAGGGACTCAGCCAGAAAGTAGGCCAGTATCTTAGGTACCTGGGATGGGAGGTAAGTGAACAAAAACATTCTCAGCAGTGGCAGGAGGGATAGAATCGTGTTCCTGGGCTGCTAGGTGACCTGGCTGAAGGAGTCCTTGGCATGCAGGAAATGTCATCAAGGGCAAGTATTTATGTTAGGAAGAGTTTCTCATTAAACATCTCCCAGCAATGAATACACTTATCATGTTTTCAGTTTCTTTTGATAGGTATTCGAAAAAGGAGTGATAGAAAGGACTCATTTATTTGCTCTCTGGCTTATAGCATGGGGAGGCTCTTTTAACACTGAATTCAGAATGAAAAGCACAGCACCTGAGGGTCTCCAGAAGCACAATAAACAAAATAACACTGTAGGAGCCCATTTACTCACTACCAAGCCAGGAATATAAGAAGGGGTTTTCTTCTGCTAGCTGAAGTTGTACCCATCTGATTTAGACGTGTGACAGGTGTGGATATACAGCCATCATACATTTTATATGCTACGGTTGCATTCATTCATTATGGATGGGTTTCTATCAGAATGTGTCCATGTAAAAGCTACTCACATAGTATCGAAATTCAAAACATTAACACCATGCACTTATTTTGAGGGCTCTAGTTTCATGTAAAGGTAATTATAAATAAGAACCATAATGTCTTGACATTTTTTTGTGCTCCGGATATTATACATATTCATATTAACTTTCCAGACTAATTTGCCAATCAACACATGCTTTTATGTTAGAATATGGCATCATACCAATTCAAAACCACCTCTGATTGACAAGGGTGGTTATTACAGGGACTGTAGAATGAGAATTAAGGTGCTAATGCTAAAGAAAGTATGCTTGCTCTTCACACAAGCAGATCCCAGGTATCTTTCCCTGTCTCCTTTAGCCAACATGACCTCCAGTTTTATCTTGCATCCTCTGTTTCTTTTGTTCTTGGATTTCTCTCTGATCACCTATGAACAAAGCGTATTTCCAGGGTCTTAACAATCCCTCTCCATTCTACTGGCCATTCCTTCTCTGACCTATCATTCCTAAACTTCTGATAAGCAACCCATGCCTTCTGCTTTCACAGCTATCCCCTAGTCCATGACTGTCTTGTTTTTGAATGCCAATGTCCCTCAGACTCTCCAAACAATAACTAGTTCTGAGACCTTTACTGGCTGGGAATTAAGAAGAAAAAGAAATGGACGTGGTTTTTTAAACTACGATGTCACATTCTTTCTAATATTAAAATATCTAGGTGGACATCCAAGGTGCAATCCCAGCACCTTGGGAGGCCTAGGCATCACAAGTTCAAAGCTAGACTCAGCAGAAGCTAGGCACTAAGCAACTCAGTGAGACCCTGTCTCTGAATAAAATACAAAATAGGGCTGAGGTATGTCTCAGTGGTCAAGTGCCCCTAAGTTCAATCTCCGAGTCCAGCCCCCCCCCGCCCCAAAAAAGTCTCTTTCATTTTACTGAAATTGTCTCTGTTAAAGATAGGATCTTTGAAAAGAATTTCCACTGATTTATTACTGCAACTGAAGTCAACACCTTTAAAATAACAAGAGTATACATCAGGAGTATTCAAATAGCTCATTAAGTCTTTTACAAAGGAGTTTTCTATATTAGCCTTCACATTCTTTAGTTTGAGAAAAAAGAATCCCTATAAAAATGTAAAGGAAATGAGATCTAATTTTTAATAAACATTTGGAATCTAAATAAGAATTGAATAGCCAACTTAATTTGAATTCAATGGCTTGTAAATGTAATTCATGCTTGTTGCTTTGCTCTTCTGAGTGACAGACTCAAAATATGACCCATAGAGATCTCTCGTGTTCAACAAACACATACTGATCTTCATAATCTCATATTTGCAATGCATATTTCATAGCCTCTATCTATAAAGTTGTATTAAAATATAGATATAATTCTTACATAGTGATATAACTAAATCCTCATGATATGTAAGCTAAGTCCTAACTACTTAATTGGTATCATCTTCTACAGCACATCAAATGCAATTAGAGCATTTGAATAACTATTTTAACTAAAGAGTACAACATGATCAGTCATTCCTAATTTAGATGCAATTTTCTACATATGGAAATTATAATTAAACATTAAGAACCACAACACTTAAAAAATACATATTGCCATGTACTTACTGGTATTCAAGGTGGTTGCCAGCCTTATGGGAGAGTTACATTAGGGGCCCAGACAGAAAATAAAAAACTGCCAGAGAAAATGTGGAGTAGTGAAAGAGTCACCAGCCTGGAAATTTGAGACACCAAGCTCGGAGACCCTGGCCCTGTAAATTTGTAATTTCTTGACCATAAGCACAGAAAAAATATTGAAATTTATGTCTACTCTCCAAAATGAGACCTCTTTCCTCTCAGAATCCTAGGAGGAATGAATGCAACAGGGTATATAAACACTTAGCACAGTGCCTGACATATAGCAGATGTTATGTAAATTTTAGTTTTCTCCCTTTTTGTGCACACCCAACTTATTTTCTCAATTAAAAGGAGATTAAAAAATGTTATCCCTAAATGAAAAGTGGAAATAAACAAGAAAAAAAAATGTCACCTCAATCTAGAGAAGCAGGTTGCCATGGCAATGCAAATACCATCCTTCTCTTTCTAGGTCGGCGATGACAGGAATATACTTCACCTACTGAAAACAGCATGTAGAAAAGTCTCAAGTGGTGCTGGCATTGGAGGATTTATAAAATAACTTGCTGGGGACCAGATCCACCCCAAGGCCTGTAATTCTCTCCTGCGAGCTGGAGGAAAAGATATGGACCTCAAAGGAAGAATTTGTCAACCTGCTAGAAATTTCTCCCTTGGAACACTGCTCAGGGGATTCCCTGGCTTTGAAGATAATTCTGATTTTAGTAATGAGATGAAAGCATAGTGTATTAAGTGTTTGGTCATACTATTAAGTTCAATATAATATTCCCTTTCTCAGGACTTGAAATAATGGCATCTTTTATGCAAACTATTGGGAACAGTCTCTGTAAGGGAAGCACAGAGGAAAACCCTTTGTACTGTATTTTCTTATCCTTTTTTTTAAAGCTTTTGTTAGTTTTTTAATTTGTCCTTTTAAGATACACGTGACAGTAGAGTATGTTTAATAACTAACAAATTCAGTGGCATATGTAGTATGAAGTATTATAATTCAGACTAACTCCAATGGATGAGATATGCATCTTCTCTTATCCCCTGCCATTTTTCAGTGGGGGAGGGGGAGCTGAAAATACATATTCCCTACAATTAGGCATTTTCCTTGCTATATTAGCTCTCTTTGCTGAGTTTTCTAGTTTTGTTTTGTAAAATATTGCTATTTCTTGAAAGAATTGCTTGAGCAATTATAATTTTCACTGTACCTTTGTTTTTTTTAAAAAAACTAGTTTATGAGGTTCCAAGTACATTAAATATTAATTTGTAATGGCAAATAAAATAAACAACACAAGATGAATACATAATACAATAATTTTATCAAAGTTTACAAACAAATGCACAAACAGACACACATTTTCATGGATAAAATGACTACAAGACATATAGCAATATTCATGGTGGTCAAGCTGAATGGTTTGGGTTGTAGTGACTTTTTTATTCATTTCTTCATATTTTCCAAATAATCTAAATTAGACATGTATTATTTTTATATTAAAATGCATCTTAGTTTTCAAAAGTAAGTAACTATTAGTGAGAAATCTGTATGTATACCTCTAAGTTATGCTATTTTTAGTTTTCAAAAGTAAGTAACTATTAGTAAGAAATCTATATGTATACCTCTAAGTTATTTTTTAGTTGTTGACTCTACAAAGAAATGAGTTTCAAATTTATACTGTATGAATTTCCAAAAAGAATTTATTGTTAAATAGAGCACATGAACATAAAATGTATATAAAACAAACTTGAGAGCTAAAATGGTAAAACAGACATGTTTAAATCCAGCATTAAAATTAACAATAGAACATTCTATCAGTACATTGACTATTGTCTCTGATCTCAATCTTCTTCCAACCTGTCATGACAGTTCTTTATCTGTTTTTTCCATATAAATTTTAGGCCTAAATTATCAATTTTCAGAAAAATCTCTGTTGATTGAAATTGAATTATATCTGTAAATCAAATTCATAAAAATGTCAGTTTGTGAAATTGATTTTTCCTATCCAATCACATTTAGGCTTCTTTTATTGCCTTTCAATAAAATTTTATAATTTGTAACATAGATGCTGCACATCTTTGGTTGGATTAATTCCCAGACATTTTATGATATTTTCTAACTACTTTTTACTTGTACTTCTAGAAATTCAGTCTTGTTAGTCTTTACATTATAACATTTAGGACTTTGGTAGTTTTTTTTTTTTTTCATTTAATCTGTCATTTACTGAAATGTGTTAAACATTTTACTTTATGCCATGGGTTTATCAATGACTGTGGGTAATTCTGCCAAGTTTTGAAAGTTATTTAAGAGATATAAATTTGTAATCATCATGTTCTCTTAGGAAATTGAAACTTTTGTCAGTAAGTAGTCAGTTTTCTCTCTAGCAATATATTTTTGCTGTTGAGTCTAATTTGTCATTATTATAGCCACAACAGTTTGTTGTTCTTTTCTGTGGGCAGGGGAAAGGTCGAGAGATAGTAAGTATTTGCTGTACATGCTTCTTGCTGTCATCTTTGGACTTTCCTGTGTCCTTAAGTTTAAGGTGCAGATCTTAAAAACAGCACAGCACTGTATTAATTTACTATTATTATTATTAATTTACTTACTTTTCATAAATCTAGCAATCTTTCTCTTATACGTGTTAAGTATATTTCACTTTTATCTTTTGTGATATTTTATATGTATTCCCATAACTTTGGGCCTTATTTTGGTTTGTTCCTTTCCCCCATTCTAATATTTTCTCTCCACTGTTTTGATAATTGTATTTGTATGGCTCATTTTTAGTAATTCTATAGCTTTTACCTTTATACTTAATGAAGTATGCAGCATATCAATGAATCTACCCTCTTCCTGAGTAATAGAGATGCTTTAGGTCTGATTGCATCACACAATTTTTATGACAATTTTGTCTAATATTTTATTTCTACTTATTCTTAACCTCATAACTTAGATATTGACATATTTTAATTTTTACTTCTCCTTATTGTGTTTCAGATCTTCTACTTAAGATCATTTTCCAATTATTAAGGCATATCTTAGAATTTACTTTTAATAAAGTCTGTTGGTAGTAAACTCTGCCCAGTTCTTTTATTTCTCTTAAAATGCAGTTTAAGTATGTAGAGGGTGTGTGTGTGTGTGTGTGTGTGTGTGTGTGTGTGTGTGTGTGTGTGTGTAAGAGAGAGAGAGAGAGAGAGAGAGAGAGATTGATTGATTGATTGATTATCTGGACTTCCTGTGTGGGATGGATATTTCTCAACAATTCTTGAAGCTGCCAAATATTATCTCATCAAATATTGCCATATCCCCTTTTCTCTATTATTTCCTTCCTGAAGTCTAGACAAACATGTTAGACATTTTTACGTTATTCTTAGTTTTAATTCACATCACAATTTGCACTTATTTTTTTCTGTGCTAAGTTTTGGATCCTTTGTTTACTACTTCAGCTCTCCAAACTTTCTTGAACTGATCTTATCAATCTGCTCCTTAACTTATCCTTTGAGTTTTAAATTTCAATTATCATTTTTTACTTCTAGAGTTTCACTGATTCTTTTCCAAGTCTTCTGGTCTTCTATAAATCTTTATTTATGATCTATAGTTTCTCTTTTATTTCTCTTAACTTATTATACATGGTTGATATTCTGTGCCAATAATTGTAGAAGTGTGTCTTTCTGGGTCTGAGTTTGCTGTCTTTACTCTTGATTCTGTTCACACTCGTGAGAAGCTTCTGAATTTATATTTCGTGTCTGTGAATTTCTGTTAGGGTCTGTAAACAAGTCAGGATTGGTGCCTGGCATTTTGCCAGGGGGAGTGGTTTGTGAAGTAACACCAGGGAGCCATTAAGTGTGGAGATTCCTTATTGGTTGACTGCTGTATCTAGTTTATGTTAATTAAGATAAGCTGTGTGGAATGTATATATACCCCTCCTGTCCTACAATAAACGGCTCCCACTCCTGCTGTATCAATCTACACAAGTTGTTCGTCACCTGTCAATTTATGTTTCTTACACCTTTAATTTGAAGTTTTGAGAGCCCTTGGTTGAATGAATTTTTTTTAAAAGAAGATAAATATTAGTACCTATGGAGTGTTATGGACTAAATGGTGTCCTCCCCCCCCCCCGCCCCCAAATTTGTATGTTGAAACCCTAGTCCAATGAGAAATTTGGAAAAAGGGCCCACAGGGAAGTCAAGTTAAATGAGGTTGTAAGGGCAGATTCCTAATCCAATAAGAAGAGGAATAGTGTACATTTTATAGCTTGCAAAAGTGGTCAGAATACTTGTTAAAGTACAAATAATTTAAGTAGGTTTAATTCTTTGTTAAATCAACCTATTGTGAACTGGTATGTAAAAAGTCATATTACTTTAAGTCAATCGAGACCTAATAATAAAAATCCTAATGCATACACACACAAATATTTGATGTTTCTTAACTAGATTCTAGATAAAATTTCTTTAAAACATTCAATATCTTCAGAAAACTTTAAACAATGTATTAACCACCATTTCTTTCTTTAGTGACTGAGAGTTTAAGAAATGTAAATGTTTTAATTTGATCTTTCTTATTTTTATTCTAAAGTTTTAATTATATGCTATTATCAATTGTAAACCAGTGTTTCACAGCATATAATAGCATGCATATGCTATCTTTTTAACATATTTTTCCTTTGGTATATATGTTATTAATATACTCAACATATAATTCTTAAGGATCTCTTCTCTTTACTATAATAATATTTTAAATAATAATTTACAGCCATTAACAATAATTTAAAATAGCTGTCTCTAATTGTCTATCTATATGTTAAGCAGAGAGAATTCCAGGGATAATAAGAAGATATACAAAACATAATTGTAGCCTATTTTCTGTGATGAAATATATTTGACTTCCATTTCACTTCATTTAAGAAAGAAACCAAGTACAATTATTTCACGTGTTACTTTTTAAACTGATATTCCTAAGATAGAGTCTTCAGACTCTACAAACCCTCAAGAATCATTGCTAGAAGAAACTGCAAACCTTTTAAATGAAAATATTCTCTCAGATGTTCGTCAGGGAAAGACATGGGGCAAGGTGCTGTAGGCCTCCACACCCCAGGGAATGAGGCTAGTTCTCACATCAGCCAATAAACAGGTAATGACCAAGGAGTTGGAGGTGTCTCTGAAATCAATTGCTTTCCTCTTAAATCCTGTAGACTATTTCTGAACTGTGAGCTGAAATACTCAAGGGGAAGAGCACCAGGCGCTAAGACTGCTCCTGTCTGTAACTGGCATTCACAAAAGACAGTCTCTAACTTCCACATTCTTTCCATTAGCAATTCTTAAAGAATCTGTTATACCATCACTGTGGCACTGGGGAATTGGAGAGAAAATAAAAACTTTTTTTGTTGAAAGAAAACATCCTCCACCCAAAAAAAAAAAAAAAAACAACCCCACAAAACTCCATGATTTATCTGGGGTTTTTGTAGTTTTGCTTTGTTTTTAACCCAGAAATTATGAAGGGTGAATCCTAAATTTTCTGTTTTAGATAATCCATAAATTTATGATCTTGGGAGGATTTCAAATAGACTGTTAGGAATAACCCAACACTGCCAATATAAAGACAAGACTGTAATATTTATAAACCATTTTCTTAAAAAAATTTCCCTAGATATCTACTTAAAAGTTTTCCAAAGTTATCTAAGTAAACTCTGACTTTTGTTCTATTAAGGAGATACTATGGGGCTGGGGATGTGGCTCAAGTGGTAGCGTGCTCGCCTGGCATGTGTGCGGCCCGGGTTCGATTCTCAGCACCACATACATGCAAAGATGTTGTGTCTGCCGAAAATTTAAAAAAAATAAATATTAAAAAAAATTCTCTCTCTTTCCTTCTCTCTCTCTCTCTCAAAACAAAAAAAGAAGATACTATGTCTAAACAGTTTAAGTTATATTTCTGAAAATCACTGGGATTATTTAGAGTCATTTGTTTTTACTTTTTTCCCCACTAAGGTGGAACATGCAGCCAGTGATGCACACTACTCTTAAGGTAGATACAATGAAGGGTGACACATTTGTACACACATGCATTCACTTAAGTCAAAATATTCTCTACTTTCAACACCCTGATATGCTCCATATTTCCCCTTCTCAGTAGATTCCTTTTCCTTAGAGGTAACAAGTAGACAGACTTCTATCACTTTCTATTAACTTTTTCCTGTTTTTTAACTTCATACAAATAGAATATTTAAACATATACTTTTTGTGACTGGCTTCTTTCCTTTGGTGTTAGGTTTTGAGATTCATCCATGTTGTTCATGTATTAGTTTTCATTTTTTTTCTTTTTTATTACTGGAAAGTATTGAGTAGATAGCTTACCAGTGGGGTAATTTTAAATCTCAGAGACAGTTCTTTTTCTTTTCTTTTTCAATTTTAAAATTTAGGTTGTTGAAGTGCTAAATGTTTGTTAGACCTCTGAATCTAATGTCTCACATAGACTGGCAATCCTATTTCAGGAGATAATTAAGGTGTAAATGACTCTAGTCGTTTGCAGAGTTTTGGTGGACTTTTAGTTGCCAGTTTAACACTTACCTTTAGATTTCTTGAACTTTTTCCCTATTTCATCCCTCAAAAAATAAGGAATTCCCCCATTCCCTTAAAGGATTACTGAATTGGACCGCACCTTCAATATCTGGTGTCTATCCTCTATCAAAGCTTTAGTGCATTTTTGCTTTATCTGTGGTTCCCTCCTTTAAATAAAAATGGCAGGACTAAACAGATAGATATATAAATTTCTCTCTCTCTCTCTCTCTCTCTCTCTCTCTCTCTCTCTTTATCTCTCTCTCTATACATATATATGTATATATATACGTACACAAATATACATTCAAACATATATACACGCACATATGTGTATGTGTATATCTATTTATTTTTAAATATTTGTTTTTATCATAGGTGGACACAATGTATTTTATTTTTATGTGGTGCTGAGGATTGAACTCAGTGCCTCATGCTCTACCTCTGAACCTAAACTGTAAATTGGTAATGTGGAGCTCTGTGCTACGTACAAAACAGGTATTCAAAATACTGAAAGCAGTATGCTAACAAAACCAGATACACTTGAAAAGACTGTAATTTACTTATTTAATAATATTAACTCATTAATTAATATATGAATATTTGTATTTTTAGATAACTATGGTTACCAAAATCATTACTTTTTAAAAACCCACATTTGCCGCAATGCTATGTATTCCACAGGAGCATTTTTATGAACATTTCTTTGTATCAGTGAGAAAAGATTTGAAATTGGAAAGCAAAAGTAATTTTGAAAATGCATTCAACACATTCAATTCTTGAGAGAAAACCATTAACCAAAATTTCAGTTGATTTGCACAGGACCTGTGCTCTGCAGCTTTGCACCTATTGCTACTGAGGAGGCCTCACTGATTTTACAAAAGAAAAGATAAATAACAAAATGTAGCCCTGTGTTCTGGTGAGAGCGCCAAGAGTGGATCAGTTAAAGTTATCCTGCGTCTTGTCACAGTCACAGTAAACACAGTGTTAGGGAGTCAGTATCCTGCCTATCCTAATGGTGACTTAGACCTGTCACACTCACATGGCAGAGATGGTCATGTTCAAGCTGTTGGAGAGGTAAAGGTACCCACTTGCTACTTGACTCATCCGAATTAATCTTCAAGTATTTCCTCAGACAGCCTGTACTGTGAAGTCTGTTGAATTCTTGCTAAAATACCCTAGATGAAATTTCTGGAAAGAGGGTCCATGTGGCTAGACATCATTGGAAAGTTATTTCTGAATGTTTTAAAATAATATTTTCTCAATATAAAATATGTACTTAAAGAGTCCCTTTCCTCATCTGAATCCGTATGTGTCTTTAAGCTTTGCATTTTAATTAAATCCAGCGAGTGTTAAATGACCTTTAGCTTTGCACCACACACTCTTTCTGGTACTATTACATATACAGCTCAAGCACAGAGCCTGCAGGAGATGATTATATTGTTAATGAATGGTGATGGTAGGCGTTTTTGCTTGAAAGTGAAATCAGGTATTTTTCCCTCAATGTACTAGTCTTTCATATCTTTCCATTTCAAATCCTTGGGGTTAGGAGAGGAAAAAAGTAAATTAGTGTCTGATCCCAATTGAAGAGTCAAGAGTATATTTCAGTATGTTTTTATATAGGTGCCTTCAGAAACTTACAGAGATATGAGACCATCTTAGAAGAACTGTTTGAAATCATTTGTAAACCAAGCACTCAATTTCTGATTTGGGCAGCTGAAACAATAGCTACTTTATAAAAATGTGTTTCTTGACATGATAGACTTGCTTTTATTTATTTTCCTCAGTCATTCCTTTCTACACAAGTCAATGTTCAAGGTGCAAGATACACTGAGAAAAGATAGTCCTTGAAGAGCAGCTCCTGAATCAAACTGAGATTACAGTAGAATAAATGATCTGTGTACAGCACGGTCACTATAGAACCACAACAGGAATACTCATAAGGCATCTTCACCTGCTAATAAAACCAAATTCACATAGATCTCAGAAATTTTCACGAATAAGCAGCCACCACTCAGAGACTTAGCTCCCTTTAAAACCCCAAACTGAAACTTCTGACAAGTGAACACATCAGGTACCTCCAGTTCCAAATCACAACCAATTTTCTACAGCATTGAGAAGTTGATTCTTGGACCAGCAGCAGTATCATCCGGGAACTTCACAGAAATGCAAATTCTCAGGCTCCATCTCAGACCTATTCCAATCAAAGACTAGAACTGGGAAAGAGCACCATGTTTTAATAAGTTCTCCAGGGGATTCTGATACACAGAAAAGTTTGGAGACCACTGTTCAATAGGAACATCGAACTGAAAGAATTTTAAAAATACCTGGAAGAAAATCAGTAGTCAATAACTAAACTATATATTAAGCAAAGTCACTAGACTAAATCAATATTATTAAAACTTTCCTGGTTTTCCACCTCTTCTGGGAATAATTGAGGGTCAAATAGATGAGGTTTTATCTTCCAAAGACCTATAAGTATAATAAAATGACATTCATGCAAAGTTGAATCAGTCATTCATGAAGATCTAAAATGTGTGCTAATGTCTATATTCTGGTGCATTAAAGCCACAAAAATGTAGACATGTCTCATTTGCATCTCATCATTTTTCCAGGCATTCTCTCCTACTTTACTCTCTGTCTTGTCTTCATTTTTGGCTGCATGTCCAACTCTCATTGCTCTTAGTCTTCTATTTTTCAAATTACTGACTTGAAAAAACTATGCCCCTTTTGGAAATTGCAATGATTCCAACCTGGAGATGAGACTGTGAAAAAGTTATGCCCACCCAAGAAGCCTTTAAATAGCTTATTTTTTTCTACCTTTCAATAGTGGTCCAGACACATAATGTGTCTGGACCACTATTGAAAGGTAGAAAAAAATAAGGCAATATGGATTTCTGCAATTAATGTATACAATTAATATACATACCCATTTTTTTAAAAAAAAATGCAATTTCAGTTGTAAGCAAACAACAACTTTGTAAAAGACATGGCTTCTCAAAGATATAAAGGCAGATGTGTTTAAACCCCAAAGCAAAGTTGCAAGGCAAAATTTGGCAATGATATTTTTGAACTCAAATATTAGACTTAGATTTTTATTTTAGTGCACAGCTGTGGCAACATGAAAAATAGTGTTAAATTGCAATCTGATAGTCCTAGATGAAAGTAAACGTGAGGACATCAGGCTCTATGGATCATTCATTTGGCTCTGCAGTGGTTTGAATACGGCTTGTTCCCACCAAATTCTGTGATGGGTTTGATCCTTGATGTAATAGTATTGCAGGGCAGGGCCTAGTGGGAAGCTGTTGAGTCATGAAGGTAGAGCCCACATGGATGGACTAAAGCTTTTCTCATGGGACTGGGTCAGTTACCCCAAGAGTGGGTTGTTATAAGCAAGGTTTTCTGTTTCTTGCCTCTTCCCCACACGTCCTCTTGCCTTCTGCATTCTGCCATGAATTGAAGCAGATGTAGCAATCTGATCCTAACTTTCCAGCTTCTGGAACTTTGAGCTGAATAAATCCCTTTAAAAAATGCAGTCTCAAATATTCCCTCATGCCACAAACCAGACTAAGACAGACTCCAAATTTTCTTTATGCTGTAGAGGAAACAGGTTTGAAGACATTGAACCATGATGCCCTATTAAAAATCAAGGTAGTTGCATATCCTATGCCAGAATGTCAGTGATGATGGCAGAGCCAAGTAATGATGGTCACTGATATCGATTTAAATGGCCACAGCATACACACAGACACAAGGCTGAGCAGCAGAAAAGCCTCTTTTCCCTTGCTCTTCTCTTACCTTGTCAAAATGCTTGACCCAGAGGTTTTTGTTTGTTTTAAGAACTCTGAGAAATCTATTTGCACCAACCACTCAATCCTGTGATATCTGGAGATCTTAATTTCAGTTTCAGTCTATTCATTCTCAGGGGAGATGCCCTCTATACTTGGATCTGCCTGTCTTTGGGTGGTACTTAGATATGCCATTCATCCAGTATTAATCTTACAAAAAAAAAAAAAAAAAAAAAAAGCCCTGCACTTACTAGGTGCAGGCCTGAAGCAGGAAGGTATAAGTTCAATTAAAAAGTTCCACATTAAGAACCCAATTGTTGGGCAATAAGTGTGCTGTTTTCTCCAAAAAGCATTATATAAGCAAGACAATCAATATGTTAATTGCCATCTGTCTGATGCACTCCTGTATTTCTCAGCTGGCTCCACATTCTGGTGAGAGGGAAGAGCTGGAGGTTGAAAGCATGTTTATGAAGCCCTGTAAACCCCAAACAGGGAAACAGAGTCCAACAGAACATTGAAGAAAAGTCTCAACCCACCTCAGAGTCCCAATTTCTTTTTTGTCAATCCAGTATCTTTTTTTCCCCTGTGTTTATTACAGGATATGTCCTAGATCCTTTTGAGGATATCTACGACCGCCCCCCCGGCCCCCACCCATGAAACCTTATGTGCCAGTGGAGTCCTCTAATACGCATAATCAGACCCACCTTATCCTTTGGCATGTTCCCATGCTGTGACAACTGAAATCCATTCTTAAGAAGGCTCTATCAGGGAGGGACTTACTCTCTAGTGGCAGAGCTGGGAGGGCATGAATGGCTGCTGACCACTTGCTGACTGCAAGGAGAAAATGAAACTGGCCAGTGGAAGGGAGGTGAGAGAGAAGAAAGCATCTTAGTGGCATTCAGTCTCAACTTCTCCTGCCCAGGTATGTCCCCTTCCCAACTTGATGGACCAGCAGATCTACCCACCTTTGTCCAAAACAGTGTGGTCACTCACAATGGAAACATTCCCAACTAAAGAAATATTAAATTCTCAACTAATGAAAATATCACATAAGATGGACAAAGCAAATAGCAAGTGCTTCAGTTTTTCAAATAAAATCCTTTAAGAATCTAGAATAATATTTGCTAAAATTTTCACAAAGGGGTTATTTAAAGAATAGCACTAATGTCAGTAGCAACACGGGGCAATACGTGATCAATTTCCAAAGAGAAAATGTAAATGGCTAATAAACATAAAATAAAATGAAATGCAAAATGAATTTTAGCTTATGGTCAAATATACAAATATACAAACTCATGTTGCTCTGTGTTGTATCTGACTTGGCCAATAAGGCTTGGTATTCACTGTGGCAAAGTGGAGAGAGAGTGTGGATTTGTTTGTTTGTTGGTCCTGGGATCAAACCCAGGGTCTTCTGTGCACTAGGCAAGCACTCTACCACTGATCTATGTCTCCAGACCCAAGGGAATAATAGTTCTTGTGGGATTCTGAGTTAGTTCACTAAAGGGAGTAGTTATAAGAACAAGCTGGAACTTCTGCATTACTCTGTGTCCTCCTGACCATGTGATCTCTTGTTCCCACATGTGCTCCTGCCATTATGGTCCCATGTATCATGAGGTCCTCACCAGAGCTGAGCTGATGCTGGCACCATTTTTTCCTCTACAACTGTGAGCCAAATAGGCCTTTTTTTTTTTATGCCTCAGAATAGAGCAGTAGAACCTGTCAAGAGTAACAAAAATGAACTAACACACTTGTGGAATGGGTATTCATATACTTTTTACGAATATGTAAACTGCAATTTTGAAAGAACTTAGTACTCTTTTCCAAATGACTTTTACCCTTTTCATCCCATCTATCATAACTCCATTTCTAGAAATTTAGTGCAAGAAAATAATTAAAAATTACCAAAAGAATTCTTATGTCTAAAAATATTTGTAAAAGTGATCCAAATGTTTCACAATAGTGATATTGGGGAATAAAACCTGACATACCCATTTGATAAATATTATTTAGCTATTAAAGTAATACTAATGGAGAATTCGTAATTTATGAAATTGCCTTTATTTCCATAGAAAGAATAAAAGTAGAGCATTTTGTATATGAAATTTATTTTAATTAAATAAAAATGCAGACCAAAAATGGAAAGAAGCTTAAAATAAAATGATACTTAACTAAGTCAATTCAAAACAGTGAAATCATACGTGGAATTTCTTTTTTAAACTTTTAATGCTTTTCTGTATTTTTTCCATACTATTTGCTAGCTTCATTTTCAATTGTTTCATGTGACGAATCAACATTTTTCTAATAGTATTTTCTAAATTTTTGTTTCTGAATTACAGCATTGTCTTTAGTCATTACTCACAGATTATGTTGGTAATCATAGCAAAAATCAGGCTCTTCCCTAGTATTCGTTCTTTTTACTCCTACACACATTTCCTGGGCTGCTAGCTTTGTTTTGCTGTTTTGTGACACAGTATTTTGAGAGAAAAAAAATTACATGCAGATACTAAGTGACATTAGTTTATCTCCAACGAGGCAACATAATTGCAAAGAAATTCACAGCTAACCAAAACCCAATAATAACTCCTGCCCACATAAAATAAAATGTCCATTCCACTAATCACATGATGTCTGGAACATCCTTTCTCCATGGTAACTACCTGGCTTTCTTAGATAAGCATTTCTGATTCAAGTACACAATCGGCAGTCCTGCCCAGTGTGACTGACCTTATTTAGTGTTAAGTTCTTTTGCCTGAATTTTAAATGCTTCCATTTCAACAAAATTTTAAATGTATTAATTGAAAGGCATTTCAATGCATGTTTTGGAAATTTAATACTGATTTGCAAAAAAAAAAATGTTTTTCAGAGTTAGAAACAGCATTGCTAAAATGAGTACAAATGAGGTGTGGAATGGAGAAATGGCATTGTAAAGAAAGAACAATAGGGATGCATTTTAAGCCCATGTTAGCACTAAGTTGTTTGGCTGGAGGTCACAGTGGAATAGCTCAACCATCTAGTAGAAATTCGGGGCTTCATTTTTTTTTATCCATTCATCTATTGAAGGGCATCTGGGTTGATTCCACAGTCTAGCAATTGTGAATTGTGCTGCTATGAACATCGATGTGGCAGTATCCCTGTAGTGTGCTCTTTTAAGGTCTTCAGGGAATAGTCCGAGAAGGGCAATAGCTGGGTCAAATGGTGATTCCATTCCCAGCTTTCCCAGGAATCTCCATACTGCTTTCCAAATTGGCCACACCCGTTTGCAGTCCCACCAGCAATGTACAAGTGTACCCTTTTCTCCACATCCTCGCCAGCACTTGTTGTTGTTTAATTTCATCATGGCTGCCAATCTTACTGGGGTGAGGTGGTATCTTAGGGTGGTTTTGATTTGCATTTCCTTGACTGCTAGAGATGGTGAGCATTTTTTCATGTACTTGTTGATTGATTGTATGTCCTCCTCTGTGAAGTGTCTGTTCAGGTCCTTGGCCCATTTGTTGAGTGAGTTATTTGTTATCTTATTGTCTAATTTTTTGAGTTCTTTGTATACTCTGGATATTAGGGCTCTATCTGAAGTGTGAGGAGTAAAAATTTGTTCCCAGGATGTAGGTTCCCTATTTACCTCTCTTGTTGTGGCATTTATACACCATGGAGTATTATGCAGCACTAAAAAATGACAAAATCACGGAATTTGCAGGGAAATGGATGGCATTAGAGCAGATTATGCTTAGTGAAGGTAGCCAATCCCTAAAAAACAAATACCAAATGTCTTCTTTGACATAATGAGAGCAACTAAGAACAGAGCAGGGAGGAAGAGCAGGAAGAAAAGATTAACATTAAACAGAGACATGAGGTGGGAGGGAAAGGGAGAAAAAAAGGGAAATTGCATGGAAATGGAGGGAGACCCTCATTGTTATACAAAATTACATATAAGAGGTTGTGAGGGGAATGGGATAACAAACACATAGGGAAATGAATTACAGTAGATGGGGTAGAGAGAGAAGATGGGAGGGGAGGGGAGGGGGGATAGTAGAGGATAGGAAAGGCAGCAGAATACAACAGTCACTAATATGGCAGTATGTAAAAATGTGGATGTGTAACTGATGTGATTCTGCAATCTGTATTTGGGGTAAAAATGGGAGTTCATAACCCACTTGATTCTAATGTATGAAATATGATATGTCAAGAGCTTTGTAATGTTGTGAACAACCAATAAAAAAAAAAGGAAAAACAAAGAAATTCGGAACTTCAGAGCCTAGCATCATCTCTACTACTCAGACACCTCAAGCCTTCTCTTTCTTCCCTTCTTTTCTTTCTTTCCTTCTTATACCTTTGCAGTAGAGTCTCAGTGTTCATTTCACCTCCTTCTCTTGACCTAACCTTATCCTGCATGACAATTAACAACAAACAATTTGAAATTTAGAATTCCAATGCTTTGAGATTATTAAAGCCTTTTAAAAATTGGGGAAACTTTAAGATCATGATTTGTTTAAGACTAGCCTAGCTCTGACGTGTGCAAAGTGTCTTACTGAGAGTAAGAAGAAAAACATTGACCAGTGTTTATAAAGCAATAGGTTCAAGAAAATTCAGCTGAGACCTCCTTGTCTAATCCACTCGGCTGTACTATTTGCATTTTATAATGGCTTCTATAATATTTCACACTTTTTCTATTTACTTCAAAATAGTACTTGACTCACAAATACCATTTCTACCCATCTCTTTGGTAGGAGAAAATTTCCACAAGAATTGAAAATATTAAATGGCTATTTGTCCTACTCTCTTCCATTATGAAGTCTTCCATGATTTCAGAATAAGTCAGAGGAAAAGGTCACAATTTATATGAAAAGCCAGTACTACAGGAGATGAATACTACTCACTGGGGATATTATTATGTGCAAAAGATATAATTTCTTTTGTATAACATACATTGGGTTAATAAATAAATATATATATATTTATATATTAACCCAATATATATATACAGGTAAAAGTCAAGCAATACACATATGTGATAATATATGTGGTCATTTTGTAGTCAAAATGAAAGCACTTTAAAATAAAAACAAAATAAAATGGTAAGGATGGTTTGTATAGTAAAAACATTGAAATAATAGAAACAATGCTATAGATTTTCAATGAAGTTCGTCCTCTCACATTGTAATCTTTGTTAGTTCAATGACTTCCCCCCTCACACTTTTGTTATGTTTCAAAATTCCTTTGGTAATGTGTCTTGCAAATGGTGTCATTTGAGAAGCTCTTTGCAAAATTAGACTGGGAAACAACTCCAGTTGTTTGACCACCAAGATATAACTAGGAAAGACTGATGTTAGGAGCCGTGCCCTTTAGAATTCATTTCTAGGATTATCCTTGTAAATTTAGACCTCACTGGTGATATAGGAAAGTGAGGGTGCCAAAGTGGTACAAAGTGAAGGGAAAGAGGAGGGGAAAAAACAAAAACAAAAACGAGAATCCTGGACAGTTCAATGTGCAAATCTCAGGATGCCCCACTCTGAACCAATTAAAGATCTTAGAAATATTAAGCTCAGAATGAAAATGGTGCTTTCTACAATCTGTAATTAAATATTATTTTAAAAAATTATTAATCATAAATAAATTTAAGAATGACCAACAATATTTTGAATTTTCATGATTTTTTTCCCTTTAATCTTCTGTTATAAAGTATCAAATACACCAGTGGCTTGGAAGGTTGAGGCAGGAAGATTGTGAGTTCAAATCCAGCCTCAGCAACTTATCAAGGCCCTAATGGACTTTTAAATAAAGAAAATAAAATAAAAAGAGCTAGGGATATGCTCAGTGGTTAAATGGCCCCAGGTTCAATCCCTGGTATATATAAAAAAAAAGTAGCAAATACAAAGTTTTATCCAAAAATTATCTGATCTACTGCTTCTCTGTGCCCTAAGAAACAAAGTGTGTGGGTGAATCCATCTCTTCCCCTCTAGCCTATAATTTTCTGGGTTTATAATGGCTAGCTGGTCCCTGAAATTCTTCAGCACATTATTCATATGACAATAATTTCTGATGGCAGAAATTTTTTTTCTAGGCTATAATTAACTTATAAAAATTTACAAAATATTATTTGAATTCAAAATTAAAAATTAAGGAAATTTTCGATTGTATTACTTTTATAAACACAAAACATGAGTGTTTTAAGAAAATGTCTTTCATACTTCACTATTTTAGTAGATTATAAATATAACATACAGACAATTAAAAGGTAATTGCAATCATGATAAAAGTCACTTTGAAAACATCTTCTTCCACCATGCTATTCTGGAGATGTCCTGATTGCAAAGAATAAAAGAAAACAAAAGGAAAAATTCTAAATATTTTCAATGTTAACCACATAGAGAGGGGAGATGGGGAACAGCAGAATCAAGTTTCTGCTGCCTTGGCTGATAGGGTATATTGGGAGGAAAAAGGAATTTAATTCAATTATAGACAAAGGTAAAGCCTAGAAAATTTACTAGAATGAATCCATAGTCCTAGACATTGAGAAAGCTTTAGTGTAATGATAAGGATTTATATTTATTAATACTTACCATTACCAGGCACTGTGCTTCACATAGATGATGTCATTTTATCTCCATAACAATTTAGTAATCAAGGTGATGGTCAATTTGATGTGTCAATTGATTGGGCCACAGGATACCTAGATATCTGATTAAACATTATTCATGGGTGTCCTGGAGAGGGTTCCAGAAGATATTATCATTTGAATTGGTGGGCTGAGGAAAAAGCAGATGGTTCTCACCAGTATAAGTGGACATCACGCAATCCATTACGTGGAAGAAAGTTGAATGGTCCTGCCTGACTGCTAGCGGTGGGATAGTGATGTTCTCGCACTCTTGATACTTTTGGCTCCCGGATCTTCAGAACCTAATGCTAATCAATGCTATTTATATTAGCTTTCCTAGGTTCTAAGGTTACAGAAGGCAGATGGTAAGACTCTCTGTCTCCATAATAGCATGAGTCAATACCTGACTATAATACTACATCACCTATTGGCTCTATTTCCTTGTTGAAACTTGACTATTACACTCATGCAGTTTTACCTTCATTTCCTCAATGAAGATGTTCATGCTTACAGATACTAGCTATAGAGCTACAGTATTCGATTCAAAACTTTTGAGACTAAGTGAACTTTAAAATTCAGAATTTTTTATTTATTTTATTTGGGAAAGCAATATGATACGTGAGCCATAAACTGGATAAGAATATATCCAGATATAGGATGATATTAGCAGCAAAACAGAATTCTTCATATTAAGTGAGTAAGTAAAAACTGTAAGGAGTTTGTGTCAACTCAAAAAGGGTGGGGTATTATGGTCTCATGATCTAGGAAAATCATTGAGTTTTCAGAACTTTGTAGACTTAGAATTAGGGACTTAGTTTTGTTAAAGTTCCATGATCGATCATTTGTGTATTTGAGTCTTGAACACAGTCAAAATAATTTTCAAGTCCATGAATTTCCATGGTTTCAACGAGAAAGAATCTAAGAACCAGAGTGGTCAATTATCATAGAGGTAGTCAGTGGAGAAACTGGAATTTAAACCCCTCTTTGACCCTCCAAAATACTGACTCTAAACTTCTCATTTTAGTTGCTCTGTATATTAGTTATCTTGCCTCAGTTCTGCTCAAATACTTTATTATTCTTGTAGTTCATTTGTAAATAAGAATTATTAACCATGAGCTTATCCTTCTGCCCTTCAATTTCCTCAGGACAATACACAGTTGCATTTTTATTAACCCAACCAGAAGGATACATTTGATTTCACAAAGCTGTAAGTAGTTAATTGTATTTTTTTCCAGTACCAGGATTGAACCCAGGGGTGCTTAACCACTGAGCCATACCCTAGTCCTTTTTAATATTTCATTTAGAGACAGGATCTTGCTCAGTTGCTTAGGGTCTCACTAAGTTGCTGAGGCTGGCTTTGAACTTACAATTCTCTTGCCTTAGCCTCTCAAATCACTGAGATTACAGGCATGCACCACTGCACCCAGCAGTCAATTGTACTTAGAGTGAGAGTAAAGAGAAAAACTGAGGGGTTGGGATTGTGGCTCAGCAGTAGAATGGTAGAGTGCTCATAGCCTAGCACAAGCGAGGCACTGGGGTCAAAATAACTTTAAAAATATTTTTAAAATGTTTTTTAAAAAGGAACAAAACTAAAAGCATGTTATATTCACATATGTGAATACATAAATTCCTTTTAATCATTTGATTTTTTTCATATACAAGATTCTGATTATTAAGCAGTTTTAGTTAAAAATCAACTTATAAACTAGCTAATCACAAATACTACACATCCTAGAGGTCAATAAGTAATATTGGGAAAATATTTTTAGCATAACTATGAAATTGTTTACTGTAGTTACATATCATTCAGAGTGAAGAAAATTTGTCACATAATAGAGATTGTGATGAACTAAAAGTCAGAAAACAGAATCCATTTATAGTCTAAAGATATTATGTAACTTTGTGCAAATCATTTATTTTCTTTCCAGTTGTCTTGTTTATAAAGAAAAACCTATTGTGAATTGTACTGCTATAAACATTGATGTGTCTGTGTCCCTGTAGTATACTGTTTTTAAGTCTTTTGGGTATAGTCTGAGAAGAGGAATAGCTGGGTCAAATGGTGGTTCCATACCCAGTTTTCCAAGGAATCTCCATACTGCTTTCCAAATTGGCTGCACCAGTTTGCAATCCCACCAACATATCCTTCAGTAGATGAATGGATAAAAAAAATGTGGCATATATACACAATGGAATTTTACTCAGCATTAAAAAAGAAAAAAACCATGGCATTTGCAGGAAAATGGATGGCGTTGGAGAAGATAATGCTAAGTGAAGTCAGCCAATCCCCAAAAAACCAAACACTGAATATTTTCTCTGATATAAAGAGGTTGACTCATAGTGGGATTGGGAGGGAGAGTATGGGAGGAATAGATGAATTCTAGATAAGGAAGAGGGGTGGGAAGGAAAGGGAGGGGCGAGGGGATTAGCAAGGATTGTGGAATGTGATGGACATCATTATACAAAGTACATGTATGAAGACTTGAATTGGGTGTCAACATACTTTATATACAGAGATACAAAAATTGTGGTGTAAATGTGTTTTAAGAATTGTAATGCAAACAAAACAAAACAAAACAAAACAAGAATAGCATTACCTTAGATTAGGTAGAGGAAAGTGAAAGGAGGGGAAGGCAGGGGATATGAGGATGAGAAAGATAGTAGAATGAAACAGATATTATTACTGTATGTATGTAGGTGACTGGCCAATGTGATTCTACCATATGTATACTCAGAAAAATGAGAAATTATATCCCATCTATGTATGATATATCAATGTATATAAGTGCATCTATTATCACATATAACTAAAAAATAAAGAAAACCCTATCTACACTATATAACTGTGACATATTGAAATTATATTTAAAAAGTTGAAATTATATCAAAATTTTATAATATTATAAAATGTTAGAATCTCTTTTTTGAATACAGTAAATTTACACAAGTTGAAAATCTTTTTCTACTGGCTTTTGAAACTGGTAAAAGTGCATTTATGTTAGAAAATGGTCGGCATCATTAAAAACATTAAGGTAGAAAGAGAAGGCTGCAATTGCTAACTTCAGACATATTAATAAAAACAGAAAATGGTTGACTTGTTTGTCCAGAAAAGTGAAGTGCTTACTAATGACTAGGTTAGAATGGCAAAGTAAAAGATGGCATTCTACATTAAATCTTGCATGAGCAATACTTTTGCTCTAAGATAAGAGAAGGTTTAACTACTTTTTAAACCATCACGTGTCCTCATAATGCATTTAAATTAGGACTTAAAACCTCCCAAATTGCTCAGTGATGATCAATGTGCATATGTACAAATGAAATGTGTTTTTATTTATTTTTTAATGCCAAGTAAGCCTATTAATAAGTAAAGAAAAATTCTGGGAAAATTTATGAGTAATGCACTGTACTCTGTACATAATTCTTATGATTGCATTAAATTTTCAAAGTATACCTTGATGGGTATTGTTACCTCTACTTTAGAGAAGCCGAGAGAGAAGATATTCCTTAATATTACATATTCATCATATAGTGGGGTAAGATTTCAACCCTGATGTATCAAGTGACAAAGTCCAGTTTCTTCATATTCTACTAAGTTGATATTTTGTGCTTTTCTTGTTCCAGTCAGTGAGACTCTTTTTCAAAGGTGATGAAAGATTTGGGAATATCTAATCTTCCCAAGATTTTAATAATTTTAATTTCTACTTTATGCAGATTATATAAGATATAAGAATATTGTGAGAGTTATTCTAGAAAATCATTTATTTTCCCTCCTAGAAACGGTGAGAACTATCTGCTAAATAATTAATACTGGTGTGGGAAAATGAGCAAACCAAATGAAAATTGTACGTCTTTTCCAATAATCTTAACCTTCTCTGTTTCCCCTTCTTATAAGTGGAGAAAAAAGTAAATACTACCCCCAAGTAATATGTTCTAAAAAATGCACATGTATTTACCAAGAACAAAGTAGTAAACATTGTCTCTATGGGTTGCCAGAAATTACTTATTTCACAGCAACCATATTGCACTCAGAGTTGACTCATTTCTTCTAAATGAACAATAAAATGGTACTTCTAAAAGGAGTGTTGGGAGCTTGAGCAATAACTGTAAAATTAAGGAGAAGTCAGTGGGACCAGATGTTTGTAATTACATCTAAACTGCTGCACAGGCATTGGAAAAAACTGGCAGAGAAAAGGGAAGAAAACCTAAAGCTGACCAAAAGGCAGGAGAGAACTTTCCATACAGTCCTAGGTGAGTTTCTTGGCAGATCGTTATCCTAAATTATACTGATCTTCAAAAAAAAAAAAAAGCATTTAGACGATCTACAAAGAGTGAAACAGTACCTTGGAGTGATTAAAAAAAAAAATAGCCTGTGGATCCACTGGAACTCTACTTTCATATATTTTCACCTTCTTGAATAGATAACCCTAACAAAACATCCTCAATCTGTTAATAATAATGACAACTTATCAATACTATATTATAGTTAATACATCATTTTAATGAACTTCTTACAAATAAATATGTATTGCATACTTACTATGATGCACAACTTGGGTTCTAAAACATACGTGTTGTTTCATTCAGACAACAGTCCTATGAAAGAGTGCTGCTTCCTATTCCTGTATCTCCTTTTGTAGAGGAGAGGTGGGCGGATAACCCCCACAAAGCTACACAGCTATCAAGTAGCAAAGTTGGGACCTTTGCTACTTGAGTCCATGCTCAGAGATAACTGAATAACCCAGGAGAGGTTCCTGGGCAGTTCCTGGGTGTTGGATTCGTTGTCATACACTAGCCACATAATTTCACTTACTCCTCCCAGCAACATTCCTAGTAGCTATGTTGATGTTTATTTTACAAATGGAGAAACTATGCTTCAGAGGATCTAACTAACTCAGTTAAGACCTTCAGCTACTAAGTGGTGAATAGAGACCGTAATAAAGACCCAGACCTATCCATCCTGTCTTCTACCATGTTTTGAATTTTTTCAGTTACTTCTCTGAAATTTTATATTCTATGATGTCAAATACCAGAATATTTTAAAAACATTCATAATACAAAACTAAAAACAAAAACCAAGCTAGATGTGTCTTCAATAGTTACAATTCACTTAAAATTATCTTGGAAACATGTCTCTGCAATTATGCCACTGTACACTTCATTGCCCTTTGGGTCTGGATTCCCTTCTGAGAAACAATTTTACGTATATCTTTCATGTTTCACATTGTCTGTCTTTGGTGTACAATTGTCCCTGTGTCTTTATACGCTATAATAGGAATGTTACAAATTGTAAAACACATTTCATCTGTTACACTCAAGAATATTTTCAACAGGACAGCACCCAATGGTATGTACACTCAGTTAAATTAAAAATAAAATTTACACATGAGTTAGCATTTGGTGGCATTTCTGCTAAAGGTTTACATACATTTTAAAAAGTACTTGGAAAGATACTTATAATGAAATAATTGCTCAGATGTTTTAGTTTGTCCTTGGTTGCTTTATTTTACAAATGTTTCAATTATTTTTTTTTCTTACTTCAGTTATTGAGCAAGTTTTAATCTGTTTCCTTTTTAAGGATTAACCTGTTACTTAATCCCACTTTCCAAATCTTTCTGATACCCTCTGCAACTGCCACCAAAACCTGCAAAGATTCATGCCTCATACCTTTTATCAGAATATTCCTTTAACCCCACATTTTAATTGAATTCTGGTCTGGGATACCAGTCTCTTGAACATTGGCTATTTTCTCACCATCTTGTGAAATTCATGGTCAGGAAGAGATTGTCATCCTTCTTGCTCCCCACTAAAGCTCCCATGTGATTGCTTCTCTTTCTGAAACACAGGCTATTACACAGAGCACCTTCTTGTTATTAACATCTACCCACTCACCCTTTTTCACTGAAGACTGTGGCAGTAGGCTCAAAATCTTTTTCAACCAAATGCTCATATTTATCTCTCTGATGCCAATATTCACCTTAATGATCCATCATCACAATAGAATACCTAACCCAGCCTCACCCAGTATCCTTCTCTCCTGCTCTGCTTTATCCATCTTCCCTGCATCTCTAATAAACTTGCCATCATCTCTAATGACCATACTTCCAATTCCACCTTTATTATACCAACATATATTTTACAACCATTTCTAAAACATAATTAGACTCCCTAGTCCTGTGCTCTTGCTCTTAATGTTTCCTGATATATCAGACTTCTTTCCTTACTTCTCTTTTCATTAAGCTGGAAATCCAGTTTTTTTTTTTAAATTTTAATGACATAATTCAGGTGTACCTACATGTCTTTTTGCATTGTATAGATGAACCATAAGGCTGAATGAGCCACACACACCAAATTTCTCTGTGCCTTTAACAAAGCAGCAGAGCACTGCTTGAGAAAGGTTCAAAACTGGTTAGAGTTTATCCATCATTAATTAATAATTACCTAACTACAAAGCCTTGAAATCCCCCCTGTAAATCTTATTCTGTTTTTCTGAAAAACTCTCCAATTCGCTATAATTATTCATGACACGAATCACACAAACTGACTTGTATACACACCTACGCTTTGTGTCATCTCTCCCACTGAAGAAGGAGACTAGGAATAACAAGATGGCAGAAATATACCAAGATGTCATCCACATCACAGGTCAATGTACCTGTTTCTATGGGAACTTCCACCTGAGCATTGATAGGAACAAGGAAAGTACCACCCCATATGGGTATCCCCTTGGGAAGGCAGATATAAGCTGCTGGGTTCCTGGTTGGGAACCTTGAGCCATTCTCTCCCACTTGGTCCAATCTTTCACTTTCAACAGATCTACATTCTGGCCACTTCTCCTATATGTCTTGCTCAATTCTTTGTTTGAGATGCCAAAAACTTGGACATAGACTTGAGCTTCCTCCAGTAACATTTGGTAAGCCAGCTTCTTGAAGTCCTCTTGGATCTTAATGTTGTCTTACTGCTTTGCTATGCCATTATTTCTCTATTGGAATTTCCAATGGTATCATACTGGACTTCAAAGATTGAGTGTATGGTGGGCCAACTCTGTTGCTCTGGGCCCAAGGTACAGCAGGACATCATGGGGTAATGGTGTGAAGGAGGAGAATTGCTCTGTTCATGGCAGCCAGGAAGCAGAGAGAGAAAGGGGAAGTGGTGACCTGGAAGATGAACCCTTCCCTGGCATGACCCCAGTGACCCACTCCCTCCAGCCACGCTCCACATGCTTACTAAATACCACTAGAATGGACTGATTAGCTTACAGCTCTCACAATCATATCATTTTACCTCCAAATATTCCTGCATGAACATCCAAATCACAAAAATTTGCTTAATTATATATTTGACCTCTTCCTTTCACCTGATTCCTTCCCATCATTTTTTAAAAGGCACAATCTGTGTAAGACGACAACAACAAAAACAAACAAAATTTCATTAAAAACCCTGAATAAAGGAATTAAAAAGTATTGATTCCACATTTTCTCTCCTCAGATTCCAGTTTCCTAAGGAGTTATCTATGCCTACCATCTCTATTTTCTCATCTCCAAATTATGCCAATCTGGCTTCAATTTCTAACATTCCACCGGGATAACAACTCTTGGTAAGGTCTGTGCTATCATTGACATTTCTGAATCCAATAGATAATTCTCATTCTTCTTACTTGTCAGCTGCATTCTACAATGCTGACTCCTTTGTCTTTTTGAAGTGCTTTGTTTTATAAACTTTATGTCACAATCTTCCCATTGCATTCTAACTGCCCTACTGCTCTTTCTAGGCCTCATTTAGAGCTGTATGCTTCTCTACTCGGCCATGTGAAATTTCCTAGATTTTATTTTAGAGCTTTACATTTTCTCATCTCTCTTTTCAAAAAGCATTTATACTCATAGATTCATGACATAAAAATACGTTTATATATACACACATTATATATGTATATTATATATATAAATGTGCAACATACATTTGTATTTATATATACATGTGTGTGTACACATACATGTATGTGTGTACATGTATATATGTACATATACATGTATATATATGTAAACTCAGACCATTCTTTAAAGTGCTCATCACTTATTCAAAGACTAGTAACAGTTTATTTTGGATATTCAAAAGGCCTCGAACAAATAATGACTAACATGAATTTTACTATCTTTCTCACATTCTACCCATGCCTTTTTTCCATCTCAGTGTTCTTTACTTCTTTATAAAATAAACCAACAGATGGAACTTGATTTACCAAATATAATAATTGTTTGGGTGCACATATAAATTAGGTAATAACTAACTCTACCTAATCATCATATGCACTCTCTCACATAGTCATCATTTCTAATAACAGAACTCATTTATCAAAGCTAGGGTGGTTTCACAGCTCTCTTTCCCTCTCATTTTACTTTTAACCCATTACTAATTTCATAAAGTCAGCTTTATAAATTTCATAAGCATCTACTTCTTTCTATACCCAAACACCATCTGCATGGATTCCAGTCCATGCTATCATCATCTTTTCCTGGGATATTGAAATAGCCTCCTAAGTATTCTATCCACATCTGTTTTTTTTTTTTTTTCCACTTCATTCTTTTTAAGACAAGCTGAGCTTTTTAAAATGCAAATATAGTGTAACCACACCACCTACCTGTCTAAAATTCCTTACTGTGTTGGGGATGAAAAGAAAACTCATGAACCAAGCTCTGTCCAGCTTGTTCCTGCCCTACTTCTCCCGCTTCGCTTCATCTTGAACTGCAATTTACCACCTTCCAGTGCTCCAATCTTAATGGTCTTCTAGGCTTTCCTACACACTGTCAGCAAAGGTTCGAGTGTGTATGTCCTTCCACAGGCTTCCTCCTTCTGGGCCACACTTCCGTCCCTTCAGATTCAACACAAGTATTTTCTCAAGATAGGCTTATTTTCTTTTATTCATTTATTTTAAGTTTTTACCTTGCATACACTTTTAGCACAATCACCACTCCTTTCTAGCATCTACCAAAATTTTAATTCCATACGTTTGCATGTTTGGTTATTTTATTAGTGACATTTCTCCAATTAGACCATGAATTCAAGAACCCTGTGTGGCCAACGCCAAGGACAGAGTTGGCAATAGTAGGCATTTAATAAATATTTGTAGATCATTAAATCTAAACATAAATCATTTCAGTTGTCCATACTAATAAATTTGTGGAAAAAATAAATCATGCATAATGAAGTAAATAAAAAACACCATGAGATAGAAATATTTGAAAGTTCCAAGAAGGTAAACTAAAAATCAATAACAAAAATTCGGTCAACAGGATTAAAAAGTGCATTAATTCATTTTTAGCTCCCTCTAACTTTTCATTTCTTTCCCAATTTCATTTAGAACTAATTCCACAAATCAAGGAAAAACTGTCTTTTGTGAAACAAAAGACCAGGAAAGTGGAAGCTTCAAATTCTCACATCTCTCACATATTGCAAGGGCTCTGGGAAAGAGTCTCTTTTACTAGCTCAGAAAACAGAGCAACTGAGTTACAGACCCACCTCCATGAGAAAACACCATTTGTGGCTCCGGCATCACAGAACACAAGGTCCTTTGGCCAAACAGAGTATAAGGCAAGTTTCCCCAAACAACTTCACCTCCCCCTATGCCGCTGGCAACAGGCTTGCAAGAAAGTGTAGGGGGCTATGAGAGTGTCATTAGATACAATGAATGAAAGCAAACTGTATGATTTTTAGGTTTCACCATAATTTTTATTGACTATACTTTTCATTTATTCTTTTTTAAAACCTCATCCTCATCTTTGAAATTCTTAGATATAAATCATTTGTTATTTGAGTTCTAAGATGGAAACCCAAAGAAATATGTCATTATAAAGGTACATGGGTTTACATTTCTTTTCATGAACACCTACTCTGAGCATTGAATTACAGAATTTGTTTATTACAAAGAAGACTCACCTATTCTTCTTGTTGAACTTCTATTCTAACATTCACCTGCTCTCTAATTGTTTCTACTCTCTGCCAACATGCACACATAACTGGAGAGATGCAAGATTCATAATTAAAAACACCAATGCTTTCTATTTATTGACCCACTATATAAGATGAAAAAAGAGGTATTAAGTTTTAAAACATTTGCTGTGTGTGTGAAAGTCAAAGATATTACTTACGTGTCATGGAGTCTGTGACCCCCTTCCTCCATAAGAGTCAACTTCATGTACAATTCTACCTGAAACATGGAGTCATCTCTAATGCCCTGAAGTCTGCTATAGGATCTGATGGAAAATCCCTGTTACAACAATGGATTCTCAGACTGTAACTACTTAGAGCCCTCCCCTGTTTTTTTATACCTACTCTCACATCTATTTTGCTAACAATGCTGTCTCACTATATTTTGTTTAATTTTATGCCTCCTGTATTCATATTAATTATAAAACCCTAAGAATTTTAGCCTATCAAAATTCAGAGTAAAGGAATGAATGAAGACTCTTCTTCATACTTCCACCTTAATTTAGATATCTACAAGCACACTGTATCTGACATTGTGTCAGATTGACAATTCCAATTTTAATTGCTTTGCCAGGTACTCTACAAAGACTATCGCACAGTTACCCAGCATGGATGGTGTTACTGTCCTTATGTTACAGATGACAAAGTGGAGTTTAAAACAACTGTTCTGGAACAGGTAGTTGATGTGTGGCAGGATCAAAATCTGCACCCAATTCTAATCAACTCTAAACACCTTGCTCTGGAATTCTACCTTATGAAAGATAGAAGGTATACATTAAGATATTGGAGATTAGAAAAGCTATTATCTTTCTAATTTACAGCAAAAACAACTGCCTAGCCAAATCCAGGTTATCATTACATACAAACCATTACTGTTATCTTAAAAATGGTATCAATGATCCTTAAATTAGTCTTAGATGATTAACTGAGTTGATAATTTTCTATCCGGTTATAATTATCACTACTAGAGCAAAAACATTTATAAAGCAGAATGATCAAAAGAAGTAATTAAAGTATGCTAAAAGAAACTACCCCAAAGGAAACTCATGATAAGGATAATCAAATAATGTTGAGCCTCTAGGAAAATTATGTTTTGTTTTTCTAAATTTAATAAAACCACAATCAATGCACTTAGAGATAAAATATTTTAAAATTATTTTCAAAATTTAGCACTAGAAATTGAGGGAAAGAAACTATAGCCAGCTTAGAGAATATATTATCTTTTTACAGAAATGATAAAAATCTCTATATAATTCAAGTCTTTGTTTAAAGAATGAGGTTCCAATATCATAGGTATTTTAGAAGAGTATAAATAACTTTAGGGGATGAGATTACTGAAAGGGTATACAAGCAAATGATCAAATCAAATTAGAATAAATTAGTGCATATAATCCAATTTTAATAATTCTAATAACACCATCACTCAAAGCTTATATGCATATATATATATATATATTTATTTTAAATTATAGTTTTTTAAATATATGTACTCAAATATAATAGTTTAAAGCTACAGGTTATCTAATTATTTATACCACATCTATCACATCCAGAACACATTTACCTGTATTACATAATATTTTTATATTAATAACAGGTATCTTTTAGCAACTTCCCCCAGCCCTGGGAGCCGTAGGTCTCTTCTTTGCTCTTTGCATTCTTCTGGACTCCTCATATAAGTTTGAATGATGCACACTTGTCCTTCTGGACTGGCCGTTGCATATTGTATGATTTCCTGCTTCTTTACAACTGAAGAATATTCTCTTCTACCTAGGCACTACGTTTTTAAATCCATTCATTTTGCTGTACAACTTTGTGTCTTTATTAAAGGAGTAGACCTTAGGTGTTCTTAATGAAACAAAAAAATTAAAAATATGTATTTCTTTTATACTTGTATATCTTCATATTTTTAAAGGAAGAGGTTTTTATTTCTCCTTTTCTTTTCTTTTCAGAAGAGTCTCCTTCTGAGGTACGACCACATGTGTTCTCCCTTTCTCTCTCTCTGTTCCTTTGCCCTCCTGTCTTCCCACTCAGGAGCTCCCTCCATTAATGCCTTGTAGTATTGATCTAGCACTTTTTCCTTTTCAGTCATTCCATCAGATCATCAGGTGGAAGCAGTACTGAAGTATAATTTGGTCTGCTGTAGGGACTAAGGGCTGAATCATCATCGCTAAGGTGAGCACCTGTCTTAAGTGTACAGTGGGTGAAACTTTATAAAAGAAAGGACATATAACCCTGTTATGTTCTGGATGCTAGATAATCTCAGGTCTGTATATTTGGATGTACTTTTTTCTCCACTTAATAATTCTGAAATTTATGCTATTGACTTTTGTCTGTCGTGGAGAGCCGTGGTTAATTTGATCTTGAGGTTTTTCTCTCTCAAGACTATGCCTTATTACTCTTGTATATCATATACTTCTTACTTGTTAAATTAGTAAATTATCTTTGAACACAATCATCCTTTCCTAGCTTACAAACCCTGCCATTCTAAAATTTTGGATGAGTGTAAGTGTCCACATAACTCTTCATGTTTGCACAATTATTGCTTTCCTTATAATTATTCCTCAGCAGAATATTTTTTCACTTAGGGTATGTTCACTCATTTTGGAATATAAGCAAAATGATAATATGGCTCAGTTACTAGCAATTTGTCTTTCACCACTTCCTATATGAATACAAGATTTAACAAAGCTGGGCATGGTTACTCATATATTTAAATGTGTGCCTTTGTGCTTCTCCAGTACAGAAGATGGGAGTAAACTGTGTATTGTGATGTAGCACAAGAGTCAAAAACACATGTTGTTCTTGGTCAATGAGAGAGAATAGAGAGTATTACATTTTGCCATTCTATGTATCAAACACTATTCAGCCTTTGAAATTGTTTTACATGAAACTTAGAATATCAAATGCTGATAAATGAGGTAGTTGACAAATAATACAGTGGTATGAATTGTTAAAAATAACAGAATGTTTTATTGCTCAGCTAATTTACTTATCTAATAACTTATCTAGTTTAATTGATTTGGATTATTATCTAGTAATTCGACAACTTTTGTGGTGCAATTTGTAATTTTTAGTGCACTCCAACATTGTCAGTTTACTCACCCATTACATATCCAACAGTTACAAAGATATCTTTGGTGGGTTTCAGTGGCTAGCAAGGATTACTGAACACACTTCTCCTCTGTGGTTTAGAATGAAGGTTGTTATAGTTTAGATATGAGGTATCCCCAAAAAACTCGTGTGTGAGACAATGCAAGAACATTTAGAGGTAAATTATTGAGTCATGAGAGCCTTAACCTAATCGCCTGATAGGGATTAACTGCATGGTAACTGTAGGCAGTTAGGGTGTGGCTGAAGAAGGTGGGTCATTGGAAGCATGACCTTGGGATATATATTTTGTCCATACTGAGGGGATTCTATCTCTGTTTTCTGGTGCCATGTCCTGAGCTGCTTTCCTGCTTTGATCAAACTCTTCCGCCATAATGTTCTGCCTCTCCTCTGACCCAGAGCAATGGAATTGGCCATCTATGGACTGAGACCTCTGACACAATGAGCCTCACAATAAACTTTTCCTCCTCTAAAATTGTTCTTGTCAGGTCTTTTGGTCACAGAGATTAAAAATCTGACTAAAGCAAAGATAATATAAATAATAATAACAACAACAATTCTTTAAAACAATTCACTTTGGAATTTTCCTTTTTATAAAATGATTCCCAAAAATTCATACTCATGAAACAAATATCCTGAAGATATACAAACATAGATTTTATTGAACAATAGAACATTCAAGAGGTATTTGTTAGCAACAAATTTTGTTGCTATTCTCTGTTGGAGAGGTAGTTTAATGTAGTGCTGCATTAAGAACTAGGTTATACTATTTAGCAAACAAAGTTATTAGGGAAAACTGAAAAAAAGTAAATAAATATATTATCCAAGTAGAAAAGATGATAAATGCTTTGAGGAGACAATAGATGCTAACATACAGAATAACAAGGGAAAACCTATCTTATCTCTGGACCATTAATGACACAAAATATTGTTCTACAGACCAAGATTATATACAATTATGTTCCTTTTGGATATTTAAGAGATAAGCATTTTTTTAAAAAAATAAAAAATGAATTGTTATCCAAAACATTATTATTTTGTGGTCATTCCCAATGGAAACTAAAAGCAGCCCTGAGAGGTAGATGACAACATCTCCTTTCAACTTAGGCTGAAAATAGGATATGTAGTGGTGTGGAACTGTTCACATATAAACCTCTCTTAAGTGTACTGATTCTTTGCAGAGCTTTAGTTGTCTTTTAATAGATAGATTTCCAATCAACTTGATTTTTTCCCCCTCTAAATTAGGAGAGTGTTGGGGAGAATTAGCCATTTCAAGGACCAAAGACTAGCAGAAGATCATAGCATAGGACACTTTGAGGAGATTTTTCTAATCAGTTCCATTAAAGAATAAGAATTCAGGTCAAATAATTTCTTTTCAATAGCCGATGAAATTTCTTTTTTCATTGACATGATTTATAAATTTGTTGAATAGATAAGTTTATCAAAATGGTGACTAATGGATTACTTCTGACATTAAATTAAATGTTTCGGACTTTAAATTTCTTCAAGGCAAGGGAATTCATAACAGCAGACACCCCTCAGCTCAGCTCCATGCCTGTGACATGGTTTGCATTCAATACGACAGGGCTGAACAGGAAAACACCTTCCCACTTGTTATGGCCAATGAAGTTGAGCCTGGATATACTCCAGGGATGCTTTGAAAGTTACAGCTGATGTTGTTAATTCTTTGTACAGCATGCATAAATTAAACTTTACTTTGAAGCTTTGCAAATTTGAAATGAATGGACCATGCAATTAGACATGTTGCCAATGAAAATAAGACCTGTCTTTTTCTTGACTGGCAACTTTGAAACCAATAAAGCTAAAGCAGCACAAATCTAAAATAAGGTGCCAGTGTAAATATGTTATGAATGCTGACTCAGTAGATTCAGGAATAAAGCCTGATTGTGGGTATACCCTCTACCAGTACATGCTCCTATGAAAACTCCTCCACTTTCTTCTCCTCTGTCACCTCCCCTTCCTCATCCTCTTCCTCCGATTCTAATGTCCATCCTGTGAAAACTTTTGCTCTTGGTTTAATTTTAATGTCCATTGTTTCTTTAATAATTGCTTTTAACTTTATAGAGGTATAACTTTATAGAGGTGTAACTTTATAGAGAGTGCTATTGGAAGAGTGAGTAAAGCATGAGAAATGACTTGATTTTCGTATCTATTTTTTACCTTTTACATTATTCCTCCTTTTTTTTTCATTTTTCAGTAAAACCTAATGTTTCCATCATCGAATATGGAAATTTTGTCCTGTGGATATCTTTTTTTATACACATGACTCATAAATATTTGGAAGCACATTTCAAGGGATTAAAAAGGATATTTTTAATAAACCAAAAGTAAAAACACATTCATTGATGTACTTGAGTTCTTTATGTAAGGCAAGCAACACTGATGCCTTTCCATCTCTCCCTAAGTCTTTAGCCGAAGATAAGTCCCACACAGATGATAGATGTTAAACCTTTCCTTAGGTACACAGGACTCAGAGGGGGCTTTGTAACATCCTTCCTTAATGGCAGGTGGTCAAATTCCATGAGATGTTTTCAAGAAGACACAGGAGGTATTGCAGGTGAAGACCTGCCTGGCTGGTAGCCTCATTGCCTCCTCCTCTCTCCATAAAAACCCTTTGAACCTGGAAAGATAGATCTTTGAGAAGCCATCTCCTCTGTCTTCCTCAAGACCAGACTTGCATATACCTGAATCCTTCATCCCATCACTTGTCTTCTGAATATTGGTACTCGAGCAGTGGGTAGCCCAGACATTTAATTCTGTTAACAACTGGAATGGCTCACTCAACCTCCATCCCTCCCTCATTCAGGATTTAGAGAGGTAAATCTACTTTTCTCACATTGCCTTGTAACTAGGGTTTCACCTGCACATTTAGTCCTATCAATCACATGCTCACCTGAGGTTAGGAAAGTTGAGATGAAGGCTTCTTTCCATTGTCCCTGGGACAGTTGCTGCTGGTGACCAAGGTTGTGAAAATTGTAGGGTCCCCAGCAGCAATGCTGAAGCATCTGGTATCTAGTCTTGTAGATGCTGAGAGGCAATTTTGTTATGAGAGGTGGAGATTCTTGTTCATGCTACATGCAAAGGCCTAGTAATGATCAGGGCTAGTACTTAACTTTGGGGGGTCAGTGGGTATATTCCAAGAAGCTCAGCAGAAAACTTCATCTGACCTTCCAATGACTAAGTTTCCTTTTTAGCTGAATTTAGAGTCATTTGCTTCCTGCATTGAGCCCTGCTTGATAATGAAAGTGAGATGTTCTCAATTGAATTTTGTCTTCTTAGAACCAAGAGAATTTTCCAGACAAAACACTCAAAGGAATAGCATGTCAGGCTAGAACCAAATCCAAAGTCCAAGATTTGTCCATTAAACAAATCCAAGTTCAAATAGCAGTAAATGAAGATAAAAAGCCAAATTGCCAAATCAAAGTTTTAAGGGAAAAGGAAAGGTAATTCATGCCAACATCAGAAGGGAACAGAAAAAAGATCTAGAGGAATTTGTCAGCTACTATTCAGTATTTCTAAGATCTTTTTTTTTTTTTTTTTTGCAACCTATATGACAATTTTTTGGTATGGCAGAGCTTCAATCACTGAAGGGATTCATGACTAATGAAGGGGCACTTGACTGTGAAGGCCCTTGTTCATACACCACTCTAAGTTTAGAGTTGCTATTACAGACATTAACTATTGTCTCAAACCATCTGGGCCACTGATGGTTTGAGAGCGAGCATTGGACTCCATTGATGTTTTAGAAGAAAAAAATTTCAAGCAAAGTTTAAAACAGATTAGAAACAATAAACTTGGAAGCAGAAAGACAAATTAGAAGGTTATTGTGAAGGAGGAATGAACTTTAGTAAGGACAAATTGAAGAAATGTCTGAGGCATATTTGATAAGCGAATGACTAAGGGATACAACTTATCATTTGGGAAAAAGGATAAATTGTGATGCCTTGCATAAAGATATAGAACATGTACAGATTCAGAGAATTATTAACAAATGAGAACTCAACAGGTAAAAAGTCAAGATTATATGGTTCAATGGTGGTCTTTCCCTATGAGTTGTGTAACCCTGCATAGAGTCCCTTAATCTTCAAGCTTCTCATGTTGGTAAAATGGAGGTAATTACATCTGCCCTCCATATGCATGCAACTGAACTAGCTTGACAGAGACAAGAAAGATTAGGGCATTTTTGATTATTAATATAACTCATTTGGCAAAACTAGAAAGGTCTAGCAAAAATTCCCCAATTCCCCAAACTTAACATTCAAACTCTGAAAACTTAAAAAATTGGATTCAGTTTTCTTCATCTAGCTCAGTTTAAAGTTGGGTCCAAAATATTACTTGTTTTTGCCTCAGACTAGGTGCTCTGGGCTACTTTTGTATGAAACAAGGAATAACGACGTGGCATGAAGCACGTTGTTTTATTGAGAAAGACAACTGAATAAAGCAAAAGCAATTCAGAGAGTGCAATGGAAATGAGGACAATTACACAGGAATAATGTGTTTCTGCTTATTGTGCACACCCCTGTGTAACATCAATCAAAGCTTTCCTGAAGCAATTAGAAGGAAGGAGAACACAGCCAACTACAATTTCATCTTCAAGCCCATGTCCACAAATGAGCAGGTGGGACAATTGAGAACCCTGTCTTCATTTTTCATTCATTCTGACAGGCAAAAAAGCAATGAATGTAAGCCATTTTATGTGTTGTCTTGTTACATTAAAAAAATAGAGTTGCAACATTTTTTTTTTGCACTTGATTCTTTTGTTGCCAAGGAGAAAGAGACAATATATTTTTTTACCAAGAATAAAACAAAACAAAACAAAATTGTACTTGCAAATCAACATCTGAGTTAATTTTATGTTTGACACAGAAGTAAAAGCACGTGAAAAACAACCTTGTTTTGGGTGCATTGAAGTTATAAGTTTAGGAGCGCATTAAATGGAATTGTGTACCTGGTGAAAACCTGCCAAATACCCTTAATAATTATTGAGAATTGTACAGACAGCTCTCTGTCCTTCCAAATAATTTTGGTAATAAGTATAACTGAAATAGTTATAAATAATAAATACACAATTTATGATGCTTGCTCAATTTCTAAGTGTTATGAGAGAATATTGGATCTTACCTCAATCTCTCTAGAGTTACACTTTGTCTTCAGAGGCACAAACTCAAACCAGCGCAGCTTTCTGGATAGGCTGACCTATGTTACTATTGTAGATGCGCATAAATATTTATATTAGTTATATTTCTAGGAAATAAATCTCACTGAACTAGACAGAAAAATAGTTTAGAATAAATATATAGGAACAAATAAGACCACTTCCATGGTTTTTAAAGTCTCAATGTCAGAAATCTTTCAAGACAGGCAGAAAGATGAGCAAGGCAGCTAAAATACAATGTTTGGTTATAGATATGAAGCATGGGGATTGCACATACATTTCACATAAGTATATAGTTTATTAAAAAAGTTAATTATTATGATCATAGTTCTTTTTATTTCTTTACTATCACCTGGCTTAGTGACAGGGAAAATTTGTTGGAAATGTTTTCATCTTAACTTCTCCATCTCCATGGAGGAAATAATCCATCGGATAGGAAAAATAATATAACAATTGTCTCTCAGAAGAAAAAGTAAAAATGAGCTGAACTTAGCTTGGCCCATTCCTCCAGGAATGGACAAACACATGGAAAAAGAAGCATCTCATGCCGGAAGCTAACAAAAGTGGTAGAAGCAGTAGTCATCAGCAGAGGAAAGTGTATCCTCCCCTGTAAAAAATAATAGCATTCCCGGGTGGGCCACTGGCAGCAAAAGGCATTTAGGCTGCTTGCTGACAGGATCCCAATGGAGAAAACCTGGAGAATTATATCTGAGACCATATGAACTGGGTGCCTCACAGAGGAAACCTCACAGAGTAGGTGGAACACACTTTGAGGAACTATTCTTAGTTGAGCAAGTTGAAGTAAAGCCACTCAAATGTGGATTTTAATAATTGCCCTGTATTTACCATAGAAATGTCTGAGAGAGAAGAGAATGCTTTGGGGGGAATTTAAAACTCCATAAATATAAACATAAGACAATTATAGTGCGCTTATGATCACAGAGAAGCAAAGTGCCAAAAGAAAGATATCACTATTTTGTAATAGATTCAAAATTGAAAATATCATTTTTGCGCATCAAAAATAAGGGAAGCATTAGGTCACAGAAGGACTGAATCCTAGATCTAGTGCTATTAGACTTGGTGAAGTCATTTAAATGTTCTGAGCCTAACCTGCCCAAGGTCACAGAAGTACAAAGTGGCAGGTCTACGTTTCTTTGTTTGTGGTGTGGGGTTTGAACCTAGGGCCCCTTACCCATTCTAGGCCAAGAGCTATGTTTAAATTAAATGATTACTATACTAAAATGATAGTAAAATGGTATACTTAAACACCAATATTAAAATTCACCAGGTTCAACTCAAATTAAAGTCAATTGAAAGTGAAATACTTTCAGTGTGAACTTAAAGATACAACTATTTACAAAATACTTATAAGAGATATAACTTAAATATATGAAAGAGAAAAATGAAAGCATTCACAAGGGGAAAAGTATACTTCATACAAAAATTAATAAAAAGTTGGTGTATCAATTATTTTAAGAAACATTGCTATTAGTAAAGAAGAAATTTTATAGCGATTAATCAGCTAACATATAAGAAAGATATAAACAAAATTTTGTGCAATTAATAACATAGGTTCAAATTATAAATATCAAATATAAAAATTAAAGATAAACCTATGATCATAGAAGGAGATACTCTTAACTTCTAAAGCAAGTAAATGAAAAATCAGTGGAGATACAGATGATTTGAAAAACATGATTAACAAACTTGGGCTAACTGCTTTACATTAAACTCTGTTTCTAATAAATTTGAAATGCACATTCTTCTAAAATATATAAAGAGAAAATTACTAAAATTATTACTTGGAGGGACATAAAGTAATCTTTGCAAATTTCAGAGGATAGAAATCAATAATAAAATAATGACTAGAAAAAAATCTCCAAAAGTTTAAAAGCTAAAAAATAGACTTCTGATATGTTTTTAAAAATCTCAATGAAAGTACAAAACTATTTTGAATTGAATGATAATTATAAAAAGATAAAAGTTTCTAGCTCTAAATTGATATAATGAAGTTCATTTCATTAATTGAGGCATCTTCCTCAAGAAATTAAAAAATAAACAATATACTTAACTCATAGTAAATCTCTATTAAAAAAAAGAAAATGGCAACTAAACTTAATAATGCTACAAGGTATTTGCAAACTTAAAATTTGCTGAGAGTTGATGTAAGTGTTCCTATCTCACATACATGCACACACAATTATAGCTGTATGAGATGATGGATATATTAATTAGATTGAGAATGACAATAATTTATAATGTATGTGTTTAAAAATTATTATATTTTACACCTTAAACATGTATAATTTTTGGTCAAATATACCTAAATATATCTGAGAACAAGCAGATGTTTTAAAATCTCTGCTCTGCATTTACTTTTGTAAAGCAAAATAAATATATTACAGCAACCCAAGATTAGCAAACATGGAATTAAAGACTAGGTAAAAGAATGAGCTTTCTTAAATGCCTTTCACTAAATTTAAATGCATCTCTGTAGAAGAATTGACACATAAGTGCTAGAAGTAGAGTGGGAATGAATCTCAAGAGACAGAGGATTTTTAGGGCAGAGAAACACTCTGTGTGATAGTATCATGGTGGGAGCAAGTATGTGTTTGTCCAGATCCATAGAATGCATAATATTAAGAGTGAAGCCTAAGGTAAACTCCAGACACTAGGTGATTACAATGTATCAATGTAGATTTATCAATTATCAGACCCATGCTTCTCTGGTAGGGGATGTTGATAGTTGGGAGTTTATATGTAAATGGGGCCAGTGGTATGTGGAAGATCTTTGTACCTTCTTCTCAATATTGCTATGAAACTAAAACTGTCCTAAAAACTGAAGTCTCTTTTTAAAAGGAATTAATTTAAACCAGTAGTAGCGGAGCCTACTCATAAGATATGACAAGCATACCTTGGAGATGTTACAGGTTTGGTTCCAGACACTGCAGTAAAACAAATATCGCAATACAATGAGTCATAGGAATGTTTGGGCTCCCCATTGTATATATAAGTTATGTTTCCAATATACTGTAGTCTGTTAAATATGCTGTAGTGTTATGACTTGAAAAACGATATGTATATACCTAAGGAAAAGAATATTATTTAAAATGCTAATGAGCATAGAAGCCTTCACTGAGTCATAATCTTTTTCTGGATGAAGGTTTTGCCTCAGTGTTGATGGCTGCTGACAGATTAGGATGGTGGTAGTTGAAAGTTGGGGCAACTAAGGTATTTTCTTAAAATAATACAACAGTGACATTTTCCATATTCCACTCACATGAAAGGTCTTCGTGTAGCATGCAGTGTATCTGATAGCATTTTACCCACAGCAGAACTCCTTTAACTATGCTCTCAAACCCCACCACTGCTTTATCAACTAAGTTTATATAATATTCTAAGTCATGTGTTGTCATTTCAGCAATACTCACATCTTCACCCAAAGTACGTTCTACCTCAAGAAACCACTTTCTTTGCTCATCCATAGTATTAAAATTTTATCACGAGGCCACAGCAATTCAGTCATACATTCAGACTCCACCTCTAATTCTAGTTCTTTTGGTATTGTCACCACATTTGAAGTTTGCTTCTTCTGCTGAGGTCTTGAATCCCTCAAAGTCCTCTGTGGGGTTGGAATCAACTTCTTCCAAACTCATCTTACAGGGGGGGGGGGAGCGGTGGAGATTTTGACTTCCTCTCATGAATCACAAGTTTTCTTAATGAAATCTGGAATGGTGAATCCTTTCCAGAAGTTTTCAATTTGCTTTTCCAAGATCCATAAGAGGAATAACTCCCTATGACAGGAAACAGCCTTAAGAAATATTCCTCAAATAAGATTTGAAAATTGTGATCACTTCTTGATGTACAATAGATAGTGCGTTACTAGGCATAAAAACAATATTAATGCCATGTATGTCCATCAGAGCTCTTAGATGATCAGTAGTATTTTGAAAGAAAAAAATATATATATATATTATTACAGTGGGCTTAAAATATTCAGTAAAACATGTTGTAAACAGATGTGCTGACATTCAGGCTTTGTTGATCCATTTGTATGGCACAAGCAGAGTGGGTTTAGCATACTTCTTAGGGGCTCTAGGATTTTTAAAATGGTAAATAAGCATTGGCCTCAACCTAAAGTCACCAGCCACCTTAGTTCCTAAAGAGACCCAACCTGTCCTCTGAAGCTTTGAAGCCAGGCATTGTCTTTCCCTCTCTAGCTATAAAAGTTCTAGATGACATCTTCCTCCAAGAGCAGGATGTGTCATTTACCTTTAAAATCTGTGTCTTAGCACATCTGCCTCGTTGGTGATCCTAGCTGGACCTTCAGGGCCACTCTCTGCAGCTTTCACGACAGCACTTGCTGGTTCACCTTGCACTGTGTGGTGGTGGAGATGATTTCTTTCCTCAGACCTGACAAGCCACAGTCTGCTAGCTTCAAGAATTTCTTCTGTAGTTTCCTGACCTCTCTCAGCCCTCATATACTTCTAGAGAATTGGAATCTTTTGATAGATTAGGTTTTGACTTAAGGGAAGGTTGTGGCTGGTTTGCTCTTCTATGCACACCGCTAAAACTTTCTCCATATCAGCAGCAAGGCTGTTCCACTTTATCGTTTGTGCGTGCACTGGACTAGTATTTCTAATTTCCTCCAAGAACTTTTCATTTGCATTCACAACTTGGCTAACTGATGGAAGGCCCAGCTTTGGGCCTGTCTCAGCTTTTGACATGCCTTCCTCACTAAGCTTAATCATTTTAAAATTTAGATTTAAAACAAGAGACATGCAACTCTTCACATGGACATGTAGAGGTAACTGTGGGGTTATTAGCTGACCTAATTTCAATATTTTTGTGTCTCATGAAGGGGAAGGGCCTTAGGAGAAGGGGAGAGGTGAGTGAGTGGTCAGTTGGACAGTGAGAACACACCACTCATTTATCAGTTAAGTTCACTGTTTTTAGATGGGCAGTGGTCTGTGGTATCCCAAAACACATAGAAGAGTAACACCAAAGATCACTCCTCACAGACCTCTGTACCAGCTACAATAATAATGAAAAAGTTTGAAATATCCCAAGTCACCAAAATGTGACACAGAGACACCAAGTGAGCACGTGCTATTGGCAAAGTGGGACCAACAGCCCTCCTCCACACAGATTTGCCATTCCCCTTCAAAATATAGAAAACGCAGGAACTAGGAAGCCCACTAAAGCAAAGCCTGGCAACAAGTAAGCTTGTGCAGAAAATAGAGTCATTGACATGGTTTCCAGGTTTTGATAATAGTTATGCATATGGCTACACTAATCGTTAAATTTATTCTCACATACTGAGAGGCAATAACAGCATCAGTGATATTATGATATTATGCCCATTGAATGCTTCTAGCTTGTCTAATTTCCATAGGTGAAATTACTCAACCCATGAAAACAAGACAACCAATTTCTGTTTGCAGCTTCATTGCAATATGTGTAATAAAAGTTGGTTGGCATGACGATGTGCCTGTGGAAGTTGACAAGTTGGTAACTGCTGGGTGAAAGCTCTTTCATTTTTATCTTTAAAGAATTACTGGATTGTTAAATTAAATTTTATTCCTGTAGGCTGCATCAGACACATAGAAACCAGGTTTCTAAGTTCTCATATCTGTGTTTGAGTTGCTGGCTTCTTAATGTGGAATCATAAAGCTGTACTCATGGATTGTTTCACCTAATAATTACAGTTGACAATTACTATGGTGATATAAAAAAATAATTTAATGGACCATAAATTAAGAGGTGGCTTTTGGCTTTTAACCTAAAAAAAATTTACTTCATATGTTGTGCAGATATTTTGCCAGAAGGTATTCTGCTAATAATGAAAACAAATTAAAAGTAAAAACGAATCTATTAAACAACTCTTCCCCTTTCTCAAGAAATGTAGTGAATAATAAGTATTCATAAGCATAATCAACTTGGTATATCAGCTATGTATTTTATATATCCCTCTATCTGCTATCAATTTTTTTATATTTGTCATATCCTGTATGCATCCAATAATCTGCAAATCTAAGTTTCTTATCTGTGAAATGGGGAGTATAGTGTATCTATCAGAGATCTGTTTGAGAATTATATACATATATATATAATAGATATATCTTACAGAACATTATGCTTGTGTGTGTGTGTGTGTGTGTGTGTGTAAGTGTTTAACAAGGATTAGTTAACAAAGACTCCAAGTTAAACTTATTTTTAATAAAGTCAATACTTTTATTTTTTATGATAATGTTACTTTTCACATAGAAGTGTGTCTTAAGAATGTGGACTCCTGAGTCAGATTTACTAGTAGGATAAACTTCAACAAATTGCTTACCTCTTTTATCTACACAAAAGAGATTTGTTCACTTCTCATAGTGCTGTAGAGAAGACTAACTGAGTGAGCAAGTTGTCAGGTGCCCATGGTATACAGTACATATCCAACAAATGTCAGCAACATTGGCTTTCATTGTATTATTTTCCCATTGTTTTGTCAAATGAGCTTGAATACTCTTATATGTCCTTCTTTCCTTCCCAGTGTGCTTGACACACAGCTCCTCTTCACCATTCAACTGGGAAGACCCTTGTTCTCTCAATGGAATCAGTAAGTTATTAGAAGTGTTACTATAGACTGCATATATAAGATCACCTCTTAGCTACCAAAGACAATAAATTCTATGAAATACGACTTGTTGAAAGTAAAAAATTGTATTAGTTTAAATTTATTTCTCTATCATAATTCTTGAAGATTGTTCCTTTTACTTAATGACACCAAATGGGTAAAACATGTCTTTCAAATTAAATAGCACAGAAGTTAATTTGTACATGATAGAGGTAAATAGTTTGTATAAAGTCACAGAATGTCCCTTCCTTCTCCACCCTCTATGTCACCAAATTTGCTGGTCTTTGGGTAAGTACCCATCCTAATACCCATATCTAATACTGTTTATTTACTCTTCATCTTATTCTTGATCTATTTATTTGTTTTCTTCATTAGGTCCTTGAGGATAAGAACTTTTTTTTAATTTTTCTGTAATCATGTATATTTGTCCTATAGAATAGTGTTTGACATGTAGCTGGCTCTCAATAAAGGATAGAAAAAAATATGAAGATATTTCCTAAACTGAATGAGGATTGTGATTCAAATGTTTTCAGGTGAGACTAGTTTCAATCATTCAGTTCACTGGTTATTCATTTATCCCTGTTTTCTTTCATGATAACAAGCAGCTCTGGAGCTCCACGTTGCAACTTAAGAGTGCACAACATTGGATACTAAGCTACTTCTTCCTTAGGCAGTGCCATCTGGAAAGGTGGTTGATAATGAACTTAATAAGACTGTGCACTTCAGGTAGGTACATTGTGTTACATCATGTAACTATGTGAACTATTCAAATGAACAAAAGTATTCTCTAAGAAGCAGCATAGAGGACTGGGAAGATGTAGAACTCTGGACTCCTGTTCTACCACTTTTCTAATCTTCCTAAAACCTTACTTTCCCTGTCCATATAATGAGACAGAAATACATACTTTCAAAGTTACTATGAACTTTTGAGATATAGGTCTAAACCCTTGCATAACATAGGCATTAAAATGCTATTATATTTTTTGACATTGGGCTTAGAGAGATAATTTTATATGAGAACTCTAATGAATTCATCCCACTTATCTTTTGAATTAGACGATTGTTTCACAGACTCTGGATTCAGCAGACTTTTGTTGGCCATTTCCACTAATTTCCAGCTGCAATTTTTATTCTGAAGCAAAATCAATTGATATTTTGCTTGATATTTTTCAATTAACTTGATATTTTTTAAACCAACATTCCTCAATTCCACATACGCCCAGGGGCCTCTCCTTTTGGGGTTTAGATTCTTCCCATTAGACCTCAGATAATGAAATATTTAAAAACCATTGTGTTCTAAATAGTATGCAGATTGTAGGGTTAACTGAGAACTAGGTATTTTTCTGAGATGCTCACAATTTAATTTATATCTGAATTAAGCAGACAGATACGACACACTTTGCTAAAGAGCAGCTATGAATGTAATCTCCTGACTTGACTTCTTAGAGGAAAAGATTTCTTCGCGTAAGAAACATTTTAGATCAATTATTGCTATTGTGAATAATCATGTTTTGACATTGTTCAGTAACTATATGATTAAAGTTAATACATTACTTTAAGCTGCTCAGCAAATGTAATTTTTCCTCATGATGTGATATTTGAAGTATCAATCTCCCCTTTGCATTCTCCAGTTCAATCCGTTTCCATAACAACCACTGGGACATGTTTTTAATGACTTCGCTTTCTTAACAAAAAAATCAAAGCTCTTGAAAGCATCATGTCCTTTTATTAATTTCCCTCATTTGTTTTGGGTATTTATTCTAATAAAAACTTAGATCTTATTCACCGTTGCCTTAGGCAGTACTCAATAAAGGCTTTGTAATAGCAATGGAAAACAATAGCTAGTGCATGATTAAATAAGAATTAAAAGGAGAAAGAAGCATGAGGTGCAAAATAAAAACAGCTGAAAACTCCAGGAGCCCTGACCCTCATTTATTTTCTGAATGTAAAAAGGCCACAGTGCAAAGATCAACTAGTGCACTCATGAGGAGACTGAATGTGTAGAAATAAGTAAATTATTCTAATTAGAAATTTAACATATACAACCTCTTCTTTCTATTTCCCTCTTGTTTGGTTTCCACAAGAGGCTATGTTTGTAAGCAGCACTGTCTATTTGCTATAGGCAGATGTATATTTTCTTTTTAGTCTTCAATTAGAATAAAAGTAGAAGGTGGGAATAATTAGGAAGACAGCGAGGAAGATGTGTTTGGTAAATTTTAACTGCTAAAGGTGATTTTCTTTGTAAGGACAAGATTGTTGCATCATTTTATGCATTTGGAAAACTACAATATTTTTAATTTTTTACTAAAGGCAGAATTGTATTTTAACTGAATTGCAAATTTGTAATCATGATTTTAGTTTCTGAATCTTTAAAGATGTATTTTGATCATAGCAGCTATCTGAGAACTGTTTGATCTACAGGATTAGTTCTTCCACAGTTTAAGGCAGATGACATTTCTAATAAGCACAAGGGATTTAATATATGAGATATTGCACTTAATAGAGCCTTTTAAGATGGGAAATGAATCTTAGTTTTGCTCAGTTTATGCTCTCTGTTCAAGCTGTTTATATATTCTATGAATTTTTATTAAATTTCTGTTATATTCTAAACACTGTGGTTACCAAGGTAATAGTTCTTCATTTTCTCATTTTATATTCTCATGTGAAAAGGAAAAATAAATCACGTGCAATTATAATTATATAATTATTTTCAGGTAAGATAAGTCCATGATAAGAGAAAGAAAATCAGAATTGGCATAGAGAGTACATGATCAAAGCATATTTGGGACACAATATTAGGTGTATCTCTGGTCCAAGTCCTCATTGTTGATGTTCTAAGTCCTGAATTATGGTTTAGATATGAATTGTTCCCCAAAGGCTCATGTGTGAGCAATAAAGTTTAGAGGTGGAGTGCTTGGGTTGAAAGCCTTCACCTAATCAGTGCATTATCCCCTAACAGGGATTAACTGGCCAGTTAACTGGGCAGGTAGGGTGTGGCTGGAGAAGGTGGGTCATTATGCATTTGTCTTTGGGGTAAATATTTTGTTCTTTTTTAAAATTTTTTATTATTGGTTGTTCAAAACATTACAAAGCTCTTGACATATCATATTTCATACATTTGATTCAAGTTAGTTATGAACTCCCATTTTTACCCCGTATACAGATTGTACTGTGTTCTTGATGAGGAGAGTCTCTCTGCTTCCTGGTGCCATGTCCTGAGCTGCTTTCCTCTTCCTTGCCCTTCAGCCATGATCTCCTGCTTTACCTTGGATCCACAGCAATGAACCTGGTCATCCATAGACTAAGACCTCTTAAACCCATAGGTCCCAAAATAAACTTTTCCTCTTTAAAACTATTCTTGGTCAGGTATTTTGGTGATGACAGCAAAAAAGCTTACTAAAACACTAGCCATGAAAAGATCTGGGGAAAGAAAGTATTTGGCATCTGATCTAAATTCATTAATACATAATGGCCTTTATCCTCATCTCCTCAATTCATACAATAAAGATCATCTCCATATTACCAATTTATCAAGATGATCACTCTCTTGCTATTATTATTTTTAACTTCTATGCATAAAGATGAATCACATTTTATGACTATTGATGATAAGAATATAACTGGGAAAAATATTAAAATTCAGTAGACTATATTCAATTCAATCAGTTTCCAATGCTGAAAGTTATGAATGGAAGGCAGATAATTTGGAAAATTTTATTAATATTTAATACCAATTACTTTAACCTTCTAGTCTAAGAGATTAATTTTTCTAATAGTAAATGATACCACTCCACCTTGTTTTTAAGAAAAACAAACAAACAACCTCTATTCATCTGTTTATAGCAAAGGTTCTGCCAGATTTATTTTCTATTACATTTTCACTGCATGAAGTTATTTTGTGATATTATTTTCTCAAATGGTGGATTTTACACAGCTAAGTAAAGTCATACAAAGCCTATCATTTATTTATTTTCTGTATGATATCCAGGAAATAGTAGAGTTGATTAAGTCATAAAGAGTGAGATTCTAGGGCTGGGGATGTGGCTCAAGTGGTAGCGTGCTTGCCTGGCATGTGCGGCACTGGGTTGGAACCTCAGCACCACAAACAAATAAAGATGTTGTGTTTGCTGAAAACTAAAAAAATAAATATTAAAAAATTCTCTCTCTCTCTCTCTCTCTCTCTCTCTCTCTCTCTCTCTCTCTCTCTCTTTAAAAAAAAGAGTGAGATTCTAGAAAAAAAAGTCTCAAGTTCAGGTGTTTTTCTATATTGCACAAATACAAAAGTGGGCTGGTTAAGCACAAAACAAAGCAAATGTTAGAATAGCTGTTACTAATAAGGACAACACTTATAAGCTGATAATGGTAGGATTCCTCAAGTAGAACACAAAAATTCACTTAAAAACTTCTAAAAGAAGACAAGAGCACTTAATTTTCATTCATAATTTTTCATCAGTTTTATAAACTTTGGCTTTTAACACAACTGTCGTATTTTGAAAATAAAAGATTGTTTATGAAATAATTAAACAAATCTTTTTTTGCTGCTTATTTTATTAATAAATGCTTATCAGACTGTATGAGAACATATTTGTTCCAGTAGCTGAAAATTTGATTTGTAAATTATATATTATCAGTAAATGATGCCTCACTTCAAGACATGTATCTTGGGATTTAAAAATCAGACAGCATCTAAGTTCTCCAATGGTTCTTTCTTGCTTGCTACTGGTATTGGTTATCTGATCCCTTAGAGGCATAGGATTTTCACTGGTATTTGTGCAAACATGAGTATCAACACCTCATAATGAGCCTGGTGTATAAAATAGCCCTAGAAATTAAGATACCTGGGCCCTAATCATTTAAAGTAAATCATATAAATTTTTAAATAGTATCTCTATTTCATTACCTATTTAGATAATTAAATCTGCTTTGAAAATTATATTTTTATAAGTATGTATCTCATTACAAATAACTTTTCACCTGACTTTTATATATATGTATTGCATGTTTCTCCTTGAGAACTTTCTCAGGTAGTTTCTCTTTAGTCTTTTCTAGATCAGCAAGCATCTCATCCTGGACTATGTACAGACAGACCCTGACTTATGATGATTCCACTTAAAAAATTTTCAACTTTACTATGATGTGAATGTAATAAGCATTAGTAGAACCCGTACTTACAGTTTTGAATTTTGATTTTTTTCCAGG